>NW_003852401.1:36219317-36264791 GCF_000181295.1 Otolemur garnettii
TTTTCCAGCTCCATCCATGTGAACATGAAGGACGTAAAGTCTCCATCTTTCTTTATGGCTGCATAGTATTCCATGGTGTACATATACCACAGTTGGTTGATGCCTCCTAGTGGGAAGAGATAGTTTTTTTACTACAGACTGAAGATACCAGATACTCAGTTGCCCAGGGTCCCTTACTGTCAGAGATTAGGCAACTGATTCAATCCTGGCCAATGACAGCTGAGAGGAATGTGATAGGAAAGCTTCTAGGAAAGATTTTCCTCCTTGATAACACAGAAATAGTCCCCTTCTCCCTGCTTTTGTTCCCAGAGAGCATGCTGCTTAGAAGTATGGCAGCCATTTTGTGGCCATGAGGAGAAGCCAAAAGAATTACAGAGAAGTAGAAGCTAGTGCTCCCTACCTACATACTCTTGTTATGTGAGAGGAATAAACCTCTATTCTTCAAGACACTTTCAATCAGATGTTCAGTGCCTTTTAGCCACAAGCATCTTCTCAGTGTATCCATGATCACCTTTATTGTGTAGCCTTGTAATGAACATACAATTCTAATAACCAGTGCTAATCAAACAGGCAGATTAACACCTCCTTTTCTGGTTTATATACCACCTAATCAGGAAATTTTCTTTTGGGCTAAGTTAAATCAGCATATTATCCATCTTCCAAATTTGAGACAGCTTTATTCATCAGATTTAAAGCCGAGCCCTATTATTGTTACAAAAAAAAAGAAAGAAAGGAAGGAAGGAAGAGGAAAAGGAAAAGGAAAAGGAAAAGGAAAAGGACAAATAAGGTCATACAACTCAGAAGGCTATAAAAAGCATACAGTCATAAGCAGAGGAGCGGCACCTGTCAGCAGATCTGCAAGCCCTAAACTGTGCTCCCGCCCACTTTGGAGAGGAGGTAATCAGTCCTATACTTGACACACTGATCTTTCTTTTCCTGCTCTGATCAAATCTGTTCTCAGTACCCAAGGGCGTAGAGAGCTTCACCAGGGGCCAGAAAGTCCGCGCAAAAAAGTACAAATAGTGACTTAGTGTATTCGCAGTTTGGATTCGACTGGAAAGGAAAGCTACTTTCTAATACACATTGAGCCCCACTGGTAACCCAAGACGTCAAACAGGTGAGGGGGAAAGAGTCCAGGACCGTGGAGAAAAAGTAAGGCGAGTGAGACCTCCGGAGACACGTCCAAGAGAGGTAAAGGGGACCGAGGCCTAGGACGATAAATGGCTGTTAACCAACCACTGGGCACAAATCTAGAACCTGTTTCTCTGTCATCTTAAGTGGTTGCCCTGGCCGTTTGTTACTGGTGATTGTGATATTCTGAAAACACCTTGAATTAATGTTGTTTAAAAACTTAGACACGGAGGCTGTGTCTGGTTTTTTGGGGGGGTGGGGTAGGGGACGTGACAATAGGGACAGCGAGGGGACAAGAGAGAAGTGAGGTGGAATTGGAGGCAGAGAAGGGGCCTCCAAGCCAGTTACCTCCTTCTGACAAGTGACAGGGACCTGCTGTGGGGCTGCCTGCCCTCGTCACCTCCCTGCGGCCATCCCTCCCTCTCACCCACCACTACATGGGCCCCGGAGGCCTCAGACAGAAGAGACCGGCACCCGCCAGGCCTGGACTCCAGAGCAGCAGTGAATCGGTGTGCCAGGGCCACTGCAGCAAAGTACCCAAGGCTGAGCAGCTGAAAACCACGGTCCTGGAGGCTGAAAGTCTGGAGTGAGCTTGCCGCAGGCCTGTGCTCTCTCTGCAGGCTCTCAGGGGGAAATCTTGTCTCTCCTGGTTTCCGCTGTTTGCCATCCATGCTTGGCGCCCCTTTGCATTCGGGGCCACGGCTGGGATCTTTGCTCCATCCTCACATGAGTGCTCCTGGCGTCTTGGGGTCGGCTTTATGCTCCGGTCTTCTCATAAAGACACCAGTCTTACTGGATTGGTGGCTCTTCCCACTCCAGTATGACTTGCAACAACCCTATTTCCAAATAAGGTCCCATGCTGAGGTCCCGGGGGTTAGAATATTAACACATCTTTTGTGGAGAGGTGGCTCACAACGTGATCCATAACAAGTGACAGGAAAGAAACACCGGTTGCAAGCTTTGGAGATCCCCATTTTTTTTTTTTTTAATGAAACATGGTTCTGCGAAATTTTCATAAAATTCATTGACATTCTATACACTTGTAATGGGCCCTAGAAATATTTTCATGGTGGAACTGAATTCTGATTCTGAAGGAAGAGCCGCTCTGCCATTAGCACTGCTAGACTGGTCAGCAGGATAGCAGTGGGAAGGAGGAAATGACTGTCACCAGTGAAATCAGGGCAGAAACACGGAGGCGAGGAGAGGAATACAGGCAGGCCCCGAAACTCAGAGCAGGAAACTCACCCAGCACAGAAACAGCTGCTTTCCCTCCCGACTGGCACACGGTGGATCACACATTTCCCTTCTCACCAGGTCTGCTTTTTCTCTCCCTGTTTCCCTAGAAGCTGTTTCTCTGTTCCACATGCACACAGCTCTCAGTTTCCTCTTCATCACATCACGTTCTACGTGGAGCCGACCTGGCATCCTTGTTTCCTGGCTCTAGTTCCTAGGAGAGAGAGTCTGACCCAACTGGAGGGTGAGGAGTGGCTGGGAGTGCATGGGAGGTTCCTTGTGGATAGCTTGAGCTAACTTAGTGACAGTGAGGATGAAGGTGGTGATTATTCTAAATGGATATTTAAAAGACAAATATAGAGGATATTTAAAAGACAAATATATATATATTACACAGGTAATATATCTGTGTGAAGGGTGAGGGAGAAGTCAAAGGTAATAGCCAAATACTGGCATTTGCAAGTAGCTAGATGATGTACCAGAATAGACTAGATTATGCCCCAGTAACAAATGACCACTGGTATGAACTGAGTTGTGCCCCCTTCCCCAATTCATCTGTTGAAGTCTTAAGCCCCAGCTGCTTAGTAACATAGTGGAAAGATGCAGAAATGTGGAGCACAGTAGGAGTCAGGTCACACAAGATAAAGCGCAAAGAAATATGGAGGAAAGTGCTCATTGGATCCCATCACATTGTGCATAAACATATAAGAGGCTCTGAGAAGTCCTGCAATGAAGATTTTATGAAACGTATTTATCCACCACATAGCCCTCTCCCCTTTTTCTATTAATGTCAAGTAGAGTTCCAAAGAATGTAAGTTGGGAAACATTCCTGTTGTCAAAGTAAAGACTGTAATTTTTTCTTTTTTGTAAGACAGAGTGTTACTGTGTTGCCCTCAGTAGAGTGCCATGGCATCACAGCTCACAACAACCTCAAACTCTTGGGCTCAAGGGTTTTTCTTGCCTTAGCCTCCTAAGTAGCTGGAACTACAGGTGTTCACCACAACAGCCCGCTATTTTTTGGTTGTAGTTGTCATGGTTGTTTGGCAGGCCCAAACTGGTTTTGAACCCAGCAGCTCTGGTGTATGTGTCTGGCACCCTAGCCAGATTTATAATCTTTAGGATTATAAATTTTGAAAAGACCATTTTTCCCCTTTTTCCTCATCCTTGTCAGCATCTGTTTTCCCTTGTATGCTGTTGGGGAGAATGTAAATTAGTGCAATCATAGGGGGGAACAGTATGGATTACCCTAAAAAAATCTAAAAATAGAACTAAAAATGACCCAGAAATTCCAGTGCTGGGTATATATCCAAAAGAAAAAAAAATCAAAGAGATCTCTGCATTCTCGTGTTTACAGAAGCATTAGTCACGATAACCCAAATACGGACTCAACCTAAGCACCTGTCAATGGGTGAATGGATAAAGAAAATGTGGCCCAGGTATGTTATACACAGGATATTATTTAGCCAAAAAGAATGAAATCCTGCCATGTGCATCAACATGGCTGGAACTGGAGGATATTATGTTACGTGACATAAGCCAACCACACGAAGACAAATACTGTGTGTTCTCACTTATATGTGGGAGCTAAAAATGTGAATCTCATGATGACAGAGAATAAACTGTTTGTCACCAGAGACTGAAAAGGGCAGAGGAGGGGGAATGAAGAGAGGTGGATTAATTGGCACAAATATAGTTTGGTAGAAGAAAGAAAACCTAGTGTTTAATAGATCAGTTGGGTAACTATAGCTTGCAATAATCTATTGTCTATTTCTAAATAGCTAGAAGAGGGCAGTCCAAATATTTCTATAATATAAAGGCAAGAAATATTTGAGATGATGGATATACCAATTACACTGATTTGAATTTTACAAATTACATGAATGTATTAAATTATCACATGTACCCCCCACATATCTACATCTGATAATTTGTTTAAAATTTAGCTAAAAAAAAAAAGAACGAAAGACCATTGTCATGGCTTCCATCTGTACCTGGTAAACCACAGAATTTCGAGGACTGCTTGGGTGCAAGCAAATAATCTGATGCAGAGGTTTTTAAATTTATTTCAAACCAAATATTACGTAGAACCCTAGAATATGAAACAGAGACAAGCAGGACTGTTCTGGTTGCACCAGGCCTAAGACTAGCTTCCCACCTTAGTTCGTCCTCTGGAAAAACTCTCCCCACAACTGCCCCTCCCTGAGAAGGATTGAGAAACATTGGCTAAAAAGCCACAATCTAAGACAACTCCCTCAGTCTTGGATGGAGAGACATCTTAGAGCGTTTGACAACTAGAGGTACAACTGGGTCTGGGTCTCCAGCCCCACCCAGCAGTGCATATTTTATGTTGCTTTACGCAGCCGGTGTCCTTGTTATTCCATGGCTCTTATCTCCCTGTGACTGCTCTGTTCTCTGTTGATTCCTAATATCACAGCATGAGTGAATGTAATGAACTCTGTTCTCCTTAAGAATCTCCTTGGGAATAAGCATTACACAGAGAATCATTTAGCCCATTACTTGTGCACTAAATAATAGCATCCTAATGGCATGAGCAAGTTAATGTTTCTACCCAAGAGTCAAACATACCAACAGAAAGTGACTTAGCCACATGGCAGATTCTGCCTCAAAGATTAATAGCTTTTATTAAAAAAATCTGAAAAATGGTTTATCACAACCTCAGGAAACAATATACATGATTCTGAGAACAAAATTCTCAGTAGATTAGACTTGTGAAGATTTGGGTATGAATGTACCCGGGCAGCACATTTTTGCCCACGGACTCCACTGAAAGATTTCAGAAACATTTATATAGATATTGAAGAAGCATTAACAAC
Organism: Otolemur garnettii; assembly: GCF_000181295.1. Classification (NCBI taxonomy): domain Eukaryota; kingdom Metazoa; phylum Chordata; class Mammalia; order Primates; family Galagidae; genus Otolemur; species Otolemur garnettii. Next base: position 36,224,516 of record NW_003852401.1, read on the forward strand.
ATTTGAGCCTGTGCAAGTCTCTTTGCTAAGGCCTCATCTACTTTACCAATGTGCCCTTGGGATACTATTACCATTAAAGTCAAAACTTGTGTATTCGATTTTAAATAATGGAAAAGAAGTAAATAGCAAAGCAGTGACAATAGCAGAAAGTGTGCTGCTCACAGCGCCCTGAAAGTTCCTGAACTCTCCTTGGTAAATGGACCCACTTAATGTCAACCAATGTTTTTCTTTTACATGTATTTATGTGGCTTTGTCTGTTTGCTTACAGGGACAGCATTGCTTGACTTTTTACAAAATCGAGATCATACTATGCTTATCATTCTGAAACAGGCTTTTTAAATTTAAAAATATTTGAAATATATTTCCAAATACATAGAAACTTACTTCATTCTTTTAATAACTACATAATATTTATAGCACAAATATTTGCCAATCTATTCAACAGTTTCCCTTTTTATAATTAAGTTGTTTTCTTGGTCAATGACAGCATTGGGTCCATATTTAAAATCATTACAATCTTTGTCATTATGAGCAAAAATACTTTGTTGCTTAATACATTGTTGCTTTAATTGGCATTTCCTGATAAACAGGAAGGCTGAACTAATTTCTTCTGTTCCTTGGCCATTTAGAATTTTCTCTTCCCTAAATTTATTTGCAAATGTTTGTATATATTTCTGTCGCATTGTTTAATTTTCCTTATCACTAGGTAGAAATTGTTTGTATATGAGAGATTAGCCACAAGCCCATCATGTCTTTTAAATTCGTTTACATTTTCCTTCACCATCAAGCTGCTGTAAAGTTTAATGTTGAAATCTCTTCTGATCCAGAGACCGTAAAGACTTTTTTCCTAAAAGTCTTTGAAATTTTGTTTTATCACGTTGTGTCTTTGATCCAGCTGGCATTTATATTTTTAGATGATACAAGGTAGGGATCTGGCATTATTTCGTTCCATGTAGAAAGCCAGTTTTCCTTCTGTCTTTATTCTCTTCTATCCGTAAGGGATTTTCCTCAAATGTGTCTTCTTAGCTAGGTTGCAGCATGTCCATATTACAGCTTGTGGAAAGGAGAAAAGGAAATAACCAGGGCAGGAGATTTTTATTTAACTAAGTGAAGCCAACGTTGCACACACCACTTCTACTCTCATTCTGGCCATAACTTAATGACAAGGCCGTGTATAGCAATAAAAAGTACCAGGAAAGTAACCTTTAGCTAAGCAGCTCTGTGCCAAGGAAGAGGTAAGACTGGATTTGAATAAAGCCATAAGTCTCCACCCATAGCTGCTTCTCCCATCTTCTTTAGTAATAGAAGCAAGTTTTATTTAGGAGAGCAGTAGCTTCAACTAAAACAAAAACTCCTTTGCTGCTTCCTATATTCATTGACTATTAATGGGTGAAATTGCCGTGACAGATTCTTCAAGTAAGGACTGATGGCTTGGCACACCTTTTTGTCCCTCCCACTCCATTTCTTCCAGTTACCTGGCCTGTGGACATTATTGTTGCTGTTCCCGTAGGCATTTTTGGAATCTAAGGAGTATTGAGAATGAAAATCAAAGAGGGAGGATGAGTGGAGGGAGGGTAATTGGTGGGACCACACCTATGGTGTGTTTTACAAGGGTACATGTTAAATCTACTAAGGGTAGAATATAAATATCTTAACACAATAACTAAGAAAATGCAGTGAAGCCTATGTTAACCAGTTTGATGAAAGTATTTCAAATTGTATATAAAACCAGCACATTTTACCCCATGATTGCATTATTGTACACAGCTATGATTTAATAAAAAACAGAGAGAGAATGAAAATCAAGTGCTCCCTGACTATTACATATAAAGTAATAACAGTTCTCAATGTTTTTAAAAGTAAACATTGATTCCTGAGCTCTAGGTGGACAAAAATTATAACTTATAAATGAAAATAGTCATTGTTGAACCATATTAAGATTTAAACTGCTGCCTATTCAAAACATTATTAGCTGGTTTTCCAGTGGCAGAAAAGAGGGTATTACTTCCATGTCCCTTTATACGTGGGTGAACAAAGAAGACTTTGCCAAAACCTCCCAGCAGCTTTCCCGCATGCAATTCAATAGCAAGAAAACAAATAATCTGATTTTAAAAGTGGGCAAAGACCTGAACAGACATATCTCAAAAGAAGGCACACAAATGGCCAACAGACATATGAAAAATCCTCAACGTCACTGATCATTAGAGAAACACAAATTAAAACTGCAATGAGATAAGACCTCATACCTCTTCGAATGGCTATTCTAAAAATGATCAAAGATAACAAATGTCAGTAAGGGTATGGAGAAAAGGAAACCCTGGTACGCTGTTGGTGAAAATGTAAACTAGTCCAGTCAGTTTGGAAAACAGCATGATGCTTTCTCAAAAAATTAAAATTAGAATTACCATGTTATCCAGCAATCCCACTTCTGAGTATGTGTTTAAAGGAATTGAACTTAGTATGTCAAAGAGATAACTGCAGTTTCATCTGTATGGCAGCACTATTCACAATAGCCTCATTTTGGAAGCCATCTGAGTGTCCATCAACAGATGAACAGATACAGAAAATACGGTATATATACACAATGAAATACCGGTCAGCCTTTACAAAGCGGAAATTGTGCCACTGGCAAACGTGGATGAACCTAGAAGACATTATGACAAGTGAAATGAGCCAGGCACAGAAAATGCACAAACAATTTGATGTATGGGCTGCTATGCAGACTTCTGAACCTTCTTTTCTACACAACTCCTTTCTTCCAGGCAAATTCCAGCCATCTGAGGACCCTGAGACTGCAGTGCTGTGTTGGGCTGCCTACCCCTGCACCAAGTGCACAATGTGTGGCTGTGCCTTAAGCCTGATTGTTTATGGGTCTTGCTTTGTTTCTGTTCTTTCAGGGATCACACCCCTGGAATGCCTGTTGAAAGTGTCTAAAAACATAATTTATACATGTGTGTATATTCTTTTTTTTCTTTTTGCCACAGGAGCACTAATCAGGAACAAGTGACCTCATCCTGGTGGGAAATGACTCACATTTTAGTGATGAGAGCTTCTTTCCCACATTGGATGTATCTTTCCTGAGATCAGAAAATTTTCATCCAATACCTGAACAAAATCAGGGTTCTAATGAGACAAAGGAGCCAGTGGTGTGTGGAATCGGAGAGATACTTGTTGGTGAGGAGGCCATAGTTTTGTTTTTTTTTTAAATTTTTGGGGATTCATTGAGGATACAAGATGTGTCACACACTGAGACCCTACCCCCTCCCTCCTTCCCTCTCTCTGTTCTTCCTTTCCTCCACCCCCTCCCTCCTTCTCTCTCTCTGCTCTCCCCCAAATCAAATTGTCCTCAAATCAAGATTGAATACACAGGATTCATGCTTCTCCATTCTTGTAATGCTTTACTAAGAATAATATGTTTTATTTCCATCTAGGTTAATTAATACAAATGCTGTGAAGTCTCCATTTTTTTAAATGGCTGAATAATATTCCATGGTGTACATGTACCACAGCTTGTTAATCCATTCCTGGGTTGGGGGGCATTTAGACTGTTTCCACATTTTGACGATTATAAATTGAGCTTCGATAAACGGTCTAGTCCAAGTGTCCTTATGATAAAAGGGTTTTTTTTCCCTTCTGGATAGGTGCCCAGTAATGCAGGATCAAATGGGAGATCTAGCTTGAGTTCTTTGAGGTTTCTCCATACTTCCTTCCAAAAAGGTTGTATTAGTTTACAGTCCCACCAGCAGTGTAAAAGTGTTCCCTTCTCTCCACATCCGCTCCAGCATCTGCAGTTTTGAGATTTTGTGACATGGGCCATTCTCCCCAGGGTTAGATGATAACTCAGGGTGGTTTTGATTTGCATTTCTCTGATAATTAAGGATGATGAGCATGTTTGCATATGTTTGCTAGCCATTCGTCTGTCTTCTTGAGAGAAGGTTCTGTTTATCTCTCTTGCCCATTGATATATGGGATTATTGGCTTTTTCATGTGGATTAAATTAAGTCCTCTATAAATCCTAGTTATTAAGCTTTGGTCTGATTCAAAATATGCAAATATCCTTTCCCGGTGTATAGGTTGTCATTTGCTTTGGTTGTTGTCTCCTTAGCTGTTCAGAAGCTTTTCAGTTTAATTAAGTCCCATTTGTTTATTTTGGTTGTTATTGCAATTTGCCATGGCAGTCTTCTTCATAAAGTCTTTTCCCAGACTGATGCTTTCTTTGAGGATTTTTATCATTTCATACCTTAAATTTAAGTCCTTTGTCCATCTTTTGTGAGTGAAGAGAGGTGCAGGTCCAGTTTCAGTTTTTTGCATATGGATATCTAGCTCTTCTAGCACCATTTATTGAATAGGGAGTCTTTCCTCCAGTGGATGTTCTTGTTTGGTTTATTGAAGATTAGGTGGTTGTAAGTTGTTACTTTCATTTCCCAGTTTTCTATTCAATTCCAAATGTCTATGTGTCTATTTTTGTGCCAGTACCATGCTATCTTGACCACTAGGGCCTTGTAGTACAGCCTAAAATCTGGTATACTGACACCCCTGGCTTTATTTTTATTACTAAGAACTGCCTTAGCTATGCAGGGTTTTTTCTGGTTCCATACAAAAAGCAGAATCCTTTTTTCCAAGTCTTGAAATTACGATGTTGGTACTTTAATAGGGATGGCGTTGATATGGAAGATTGCTTTGGGAAGTATAGACATTTTAACAATGTTGATTCTTCCCAGCCATGAGCATAGTATGTTCTTCCATTTGTTAATGTCCTCTGCTATTTCCTTTCTTAGGGTTTCTTAATTTTCTTTACAGAGGTCCTTCACCAAGGACTGGAACCAGACAAGGTTGTTCTCTGTTGCCATTACTATTCAACATAGTGCTGGAAGTTCTAGCCAATACAATTAGGCAAGACAAGGAAATAAAGGGCATCCAAATGGGAGTAGGGGAGGTCAAACTCTCCCTTTTTGCAGATGATATGATCTTATACTTAGAGAACCCCAAAGACTGAACCACAAGACTCCTAGAAGTCATCAAAAAATACAGTAATGTCTTAGGATATAAAATCAATGTCCAAAAGTCAGTAGCCTTTGTATACTCCAATACAGTCAAGATGAGAAGCTAATTAAGGCCACAACTCCCTTTGACATAGTTTCAAAGAAAATGAAATAGCTAGGAATATACCTAACAAAAGAGGCCATTGTATTTTTTTGTCATAGATAATTCTGTTTTATCCTCTGATTACTTCAAATGTTTTTACCGGTGTTTGTTTGTTTTTGTTTTTTACCCCTCTCACTATGATGTATCCAGTGAGGAAGTATTTTTGTCTGGTTCAGGATTTATTAATTTTCTCTTATCAGAGCATTGATGTGTTTCATTCATTATTGAAAATTTCCCGCTATTATAGGTAACTATTGCCTATTCCCCATCGTTCTCTTTATTTTCTTCTTTTGCAGAATGTAGATGCAAATTAGACCTTTTCAGTCTATCTTTCAGTCTATGACTCTTTCATATTATTTTAGGCTACATTTTTCATGATTTATCATCTCTATTCTCTATTTCACTATCAGTTCAACTGTATCTGAACTATTATTTAACCTGTACAATAAAGTTATAAATTCTAATACTTATATTTTTCTCTTCTTGAAAAATTGTTTTTTTTTTTTTTTCAATATACCTTTTCTTTTCTTTTTTCACAGTATCCTCTTTTTTCTGGTACATTCCATCAGTTTGTTTGATCTGAACTGTAGGTAACAAAAGACCAAGTACGAATTATTTAAACTCTAAGAAGTTTATCCTGCTAATAGAAAATTCAGAATTAAGACAGCTCCAGAGTAGTGAAATTCAGTGTATTGATAATATCACCAAAGATCCAGAGCCTTTTCATCTTTCTTCTCTTCATCCTTAATACTTGGCTTTTGTCCTCAGACTTTTCCCCTCATGGTCACAAGATGGCTGCAGGAGCTCTAAAGCAGTTCATCCTCACATAGTTTATCCAGTGGCAGAAAGGAGGATATTACTTCAAATGTCCCTTTATATGTATATAAACAAAGAAGGCTCTGCCAAAAACCTCACAGAAGTTTTCCCTCATGTCTTATAAACTAGAATTGTGCCACATATGTTGCCTAAATTGTCAGGGGACAGAATTATCTTGACTGACATAGACCAATCATGATTTGCTTCCTTGGGCTGGCAGGACCCTAGTCTCCCCTGAAATATATGCTTTCTAAACAAATTAACATCTCTTATGAGCAAGAAAGTGGAAGAAATAGTTATCATTGTATCTATTCCTTTAGAAAAATCTAACTATGTAGTTACTAATAAATACTTATTTTAAAGAATTGTTCAGATTATTTTATTACATATATGTTTAGTGTTATAATCCTCCTGCATTATATGTTGACTATCTCAGACTTGAACACATCCTCAGGAGGCTTGTAATTTTCTAATGAGCAAATCTTCATGAGCAATTGTTTTCCCTGGCGGATGGAAATTTTATAAACACAAAATTGCAAACATGGTTGAGGTTTTATTATTATATTTGTTTAAATGTTTACTTCAGCAAGGATTCCCAGGGTTTTCACTCATCTTGAGATGCGTTTTTATATTAATATTTCAGTGTGAAGAATGCCATACTAACTTATTCCACCCCGTGCATGGTCCAGATGTGGAACTTTAATTTCTTACAGAAGTCATGTTTGATTTCTACCTGAAGGCTCACGAGGTCAAGCCCTCCTTCAGCTTTCCAGGCCCAGGGAAGGCATTTCAGTTCTCCTATTCCAGAACAGGCTGCCTTTTATCTGGGACTTCCCCTTCTCCATGAGGCTGTTTTGTTGCACGACTCCAGGGTATACCATTCCCATGGGAGTGGATTTTAGGGTTGCAGTTCTGTGTTGTGTTTTATCTCCTCAAAGCTGGTGGGTGCTCAATTCCAAGCTTTTAGCCTCTAGAGACTGACTATATGTCCTCAGAGTTCTCTGGAGAATTTCCTTTCTTTTTTTTCAGCTCTGTTAAGTAATGATTTTTATCCACATTTTATCCAGCAGTTCAATGTACTGGTGGTTGAGAGAAAGGGGTCTTTACTAGTTCAGTTTACCTTGTTACCAAAATGTTTTTAAAGCTTTATTTTTTACTTTACATTTTAATCTACTAAATATTTATTGTTTTCTGATGATAATTAGGAGTTTGGATATTTAGCAAAGCTACTTAGAAAAGTTATATCTGTTGGTTTTGTATCTTGTCGAGCCAATATTAGTTCTACTTTGGGGGTATGAGTTTTCTCTGTATGCAATCATATTGTCTACAAATAGTAGTCTCTTACTTTTCAACATTTATACTTCATACCAGGTTTCTTCTTTCTGTGTCATCATATTGTCTGTGATTTGCTATGATGATTATCAGTGGTGTTAGCAGAGGCAATTGTAAGTTGCCAGAGGCAACTGTAAGTTCCTATTTTTATTTATTTATTTTTTAATCAGATTGTGATGGATGTGGAGATATACCACCCAGATCACCTCTCAAGGAGGATAGCTCTCAGTCTCACCAGTGTTCGTCTCAACGACAGAGAGCTGCCCCAGGGAAGAACACTGTCTTTCAGGAGTGCCCCACTTCCAGCGACTGATGGAGGCAGGGTACGAACCCCAGACCCCACAGGTCCAATGCAGGATGCCATTGTGAGCTTCTCTCTCTCTGCCAACTGCCCCCTCCCTTCTACAGCGACTGATTCCTACTAAATGTCCTCCACATTGAATTCTGTCTCAGCATCTGCTTTCAGCAAACCCAGTACAAAATTTTCTTTTGCTCCCATGTTCTTTAGAGCTTATAAAACAAACAAAAAGGAATCACACTGAATTGCATAATAGCAAATGCTTTTTTAGTATCTAGTAGAATACTCATAAATTCTGCTCCTAAAAGTGTGAACTGTAATGAATTATATTACTAGATTTTCATTCTTAAATTCATGATGTAAAATGAATTCTTATTCAGTCAGAATTGTTTTTAAAAATATTCTTCTGTTGGTTGAAGTGTTTCGGATTGTGTGTGAAAACCCCACACTGTACCCCAGAAGTGCATTAATGTACATAGTTATCATTCAATAAAAAAAAAAGACAAAAAAAATTCTTCTGTATTCTATTTGCTAGAAATGTATTTAGAATTATTGTGATACTGGTCTGTAATTTCTCTTTGTTTATTTTAATTCTTTCTGCTTTTTTTTTTTTTTTTTTACCGGTTTTGGTAGCAGAGTTATACTAGCCTTGAATAATAATTTGGGGGAACTTTAGATTTTTAATAATGTTCTGAGAGAGTTTACATACACAGGGATTATCTGGGCTCTGAAAGTTTGTTTGGGCTCAGCTATAAAACCATTTATGGATGGGTGCAGTGGCGCCTGCCTGTAATCCTAGCTACTAGGGAGGTTGAGACAAGAGGATTGCTTGAGGCCAGGAGTTCAAGACTAACCTGGGCGACATAATAGGACATTCATCTCAAAGAAATCAAAAACCAAAACACCATTTATGTCTGGCCTTCAATTAGGAGGAGGGTGGAGCTTTAATTAGCTTGAAATTTTATTTGTGGCAATTCTTTTGCTTTCATGTTAATATTTTACCAGATAAGTATCTGCTTCATCTGAATTTTCATATTAATTTGTATAAAGCTTAACATATTATTTATTTTAATTTTTAAATGTACTTCTTAGTTTTTGTTATAGTCTCTTTCAGTTCCTAATATTTTTTATTTGTGTGTCCTTTCCCTATTTTTATCTTGATCCATTTTGACAAAGCTTATCTATTTAATTATACTAATCAAAAAACCGGTATTTGATTTCTCTATAAAATGATTCATTTCCTGTCTATTTCATTGATTTTTTTCTTCTATATTTATTGATCATTTCCTTTCTTTGGTTTATTTTGCCTTTATTTTTTAATCCTTGCTATTAATTAAATGTTTTTCTATGTATCTTTGGCTATATCCTATTGATGGTGCATGGGTCTCTCATGATCATTTATTTCTAATTAATTTATAATTTTAGCCTTTTAAAATCTCTAACCCAAGATTCATTTAGAAAACTTTTTCTTAATTCCAGTCAGATGTGTGACTTAAACATACACATATAGGTACCTTTTAATATTGATTTTTAACTTGTATTTGATTACAATCAAAGAACGTAACCTAATATACTTCTCTAGAATTTTCTGAGGCCTTTTATTGTTGAATGCTTGGTCCAGAGCTATATATTTTTCAAGGCTACTAGAAAAAAATAATTTTCTATCCATTAAGATCGTAGTTAATAATACACATATTAAATCATTCTTACTAATTAGATAATAAAATGTTTGTTTTATATTCTCATTGAAAATTTGAGTCTTTGATACATCAATTATGGTAGTTATGTTACAATTTCCCACACTTGTCATCCCTTTTTCATTTTCTTTTAGCATTCCTAATAGGATTTTCTTTGTGTATTTTGGTTCTATGTTACTTGGAGCATAAAGCTTTATAACTCTTTTATCTTCTTGGATGATTCTGCCTTTTCTCAATAAATCCTCCTAAGTTTAATTCTTTACTTTTTAATTGTGGTATGTTTAAATAAACATATTCTTTTTTGTTAGCCTTTCCATAACATAACTTTGCCCTTCCTTTTATTTTAACCATTCTGTTCTGTTGTTTTTTTGTTTTTTTTTTTTCCTTCTTCCTTTAGCGATTCTCTTGCCTTCTTGCCCCCCATGTAGCTGGGATCCCAACGTCCAGCTGTTTTTTTTTTTTTGTTTTTTTTTTTTTTGTAGAGACGGGGTCTCACTCTGGCCCACTCTGCCTCATGCTGGTCTTTCGCTAGTCTCCAACTCAACTGATCTCAGGCGATCCACCCCGTCTTGGCCTCCCACAGTGTTGGGACAACAGGCATGAGCCACCAGGCCCGGCCTCTGTTCTGTTTATGATGGAGTCTTTGTAACCCTTTGTGAAAGGCAGTGTCTTTTAATATGGACTCCTATCTGTGGAATGCTGCTTCCTTTTTAGTTCTGTATAAATTGGCCTAGAAAAGCAGAAAAATTAGAAAAATATTAGATGAAAGGAAATAATTTACTATACATAAGAATTTGTTTTTTCACAAGAAATTATAGTGTCAAGTGGCTCATCTGTTCATATTTTTAAAGGGCTGCTATATTGATGCGTAGTTTAGACAATTTGACTGGGACGAACACATCCTGAAAAGTGATCTAATCTAAGGAGCTTCTTGAGAGCAGTCTTCCGAGGGGACTCAGCAGGCTTCGGGAGAGGCCTGAGCAGCCTTCCAGCTGCTCTCCCTTCTACTACTGAGGCCAGAAACCAGATGGGAAAATAGGCAAGTTTTAAATCTATATATATATGTAGAATCGGATGATAGCTTGAAGTCAAAGTAAGAGCAAAGAGAAGTTTAGACAAAAAGAAGGAGGAGGAGAAAAAGAAGAAGAAATTTTTGGATGACAACTGCCTAACTGGAAGTCCATGTCAAGGCTCTGCCAAGCTTCCAAAAGCTGTATTGTTGCTCAAAGGGGTAAAGCTCAGTGGTAGAGCATTTAATTGCATATTGTTGCTTTTAAAGCTTCTCATAGAAAATACTAAAGTAAACCAGCTTGTTAGAATCCCTCATTTTCCCTCATGCTGTTTATATCTGTTGCCCCATGTTCCTCAGTTCCAGATTGACAAAAAGCTGCTGGAATTGAGTCTATGGGCTTGCCCTCTTTTTTTGTTTTGCTTATACACTGAAAAAAAAAATTGAGTACAGATTCAAATACCTCTGTATGGTTGAGTGCTTTTATGTGTTCATGGGTGCCTGAGGCCTGTTTATTTTGGGAGGCGTATTGGTATTCATTTCCACTAGAAAGTAGCAGAAAGAAGCTAGATCATTTTTTTTCCCACAGAAAAGGAGCAATAAATATCTTTAACAAATATTTAGGAAGGAAGATCAGTGATAAGCAGGAATATGTCAAGAAATATTGCGTAGTCTCTCTCAGGAACTTTGGAACTGCTCAGTGCCCAAGAAATTAGAAAAGCTTCTTTTGTTGTAAAGAAATGGCAATTTGAAAGTAATCTATTTCTACATCTCAGTGGGGGGGCTGTGAGCCTATCCAAGGGTCTAAGGTGTCCGTACAAAAGAAAGGGGAAATGAAATATAGGGAAGGAGAAGAACTCAATTTAGAAAAGAGAGAGCCTATTCTGCTAAGGAAACACGGGATGCAGATCTTATACTGGGCAGAGTACATTTTTATGCACAGTTGTTTGAATTCCCAATAGGCTCCCAAATGGAAGATCAGTTAAAGAATTGAGTCACATAGGACATTCCATCTAAGAGAATGTGCTATATGCAATTTGTAGAAGATTGGCCTGTTCTTTCTTTCTTGAGTTTTTAATTTTATGCAGGCACTCTACTAAATGGAAGAAACCATTTAATTTGATTTAATTTCTGAACTTTTTTTTTTTTTTTTTTAGCACTATCACCTACTCTGGGATTAAACAACTCAGATGCTACCTAAAAAGGCAAACAATCTAACCTGATTGTATGTATTTTAATAGTAATCCAAAATAAAAAAATAGAAACATTAAAAAAATTAAATTAAAAAATTATTTTTAAACATATATGTAACTAAAGTCTAATATTCAGAGAGGAGATTTTTATTAACTTCTGCAAACCAATACAAAATAGACCACACAATAGAAAAAATGGCAACAGAATTGAAGAGGTGCTTGACAAAAGAGGAAATAAAAATTAACTAATTACTTAATTAACCTAGAAAAAACAAAGTTCTCAGCCATTAAGAGTCTAAACTCCAGGCTGAAAGAACCTATCTGAACTTCTAACCGAAAGTCAGAAGGGGACTGGGTGTGGTGGCTTATGCCACCTAGCACTCTGGGAGGCTGAGTTTGAGACCAGCCTGAGCAAGAGTCAGACATTGTGTCTAAAAAAATAGAAAAATTAGTCAGGCATTGTGGTGAGCACCTGTAGTACCAGCTACCTGGGAGGCCAAGGCAGGAGGATTGCTTGAGCCTGGGAGTTTGATGTTGCTGTGAGCCAGGCTGGCACAACAGCACTCTAGCCTGGGCAATAGAGTGAGATTGTGTCTCAGGGGAAAAAAAAAAAGTTAAAAAAATTAGAACAAAAGTCAGATGGGCACAGGACTCATGGCAAGTCTTGTGATTTCTCTGGACAATGGCTGCCCAGTCTCTGACCACACCCCTGGAACAGGCTGAGTCCCAGCTGTGTGGAGGATGATACACGCACCTCTTCCTGTGCCAGGTGTAGACTATTCAAGGAAATTGACACTGCAGTCCCACTTTGAGTAATCTATTCTGTGGAAACAAAAGCACTAAAATTTAAGTCCAAAAATGTTTACTGAAACAGCGTTTGTAATGGTAATGAGACTGGAAACAAATAATGGCCACCCTTAGGAATATTCTATGGGTGTTCTAAAATGAGTTAGATCTCTTTGTGTTGAGGGCAGTGCTGTGCATTACACAATCTTGTAAGATGAGAACCGTTACTTCCCCTATTTTACTTTATAAAGATAAACAAATTCAGTACAAAGATGTAAAATAATTTGCCAAAGATACCAGAGCTATTAAGCAAGGAACCAGGATTTAAGTCTAATCAGTTTGATTCTGGCACCTGTGCCAGCTTACAAATTGCAGAGACATAGAAAGTAAACCAATATTTGACTAATAACAATCCAAAACCCCTGTACAGTATGATTGTATGTGTTTGGGTGACTGTGACGAACAGTGTGGAGGAGTATGACCAGATTATTAACATGGATTACCTTGGGAAAGCAGATACTGAGTGGGGATGGATGAAGGAGGAGAATTTGTCAATTCATCTTTGCTTTGCTCTTCAGGTTACAGAGAGCACATATTATCTATAGTTTTATCTCTAGTCTAATGCATAAGGTTCTTTGCACACCCATAGTCCATTCCACAATTCATTCATCCATCCAAAAGACATTCATATGTTGCCACAAGGCAAACACTAAGCCAGGCATAGGGACTGATTAAAGATCTCTGGAAAAGCTTCACCCAAGCATGGAGACAGATGAATACAGTGTGTGATAAGTGTTAGGACAACAGTTTAAACAAAAGGAGCAGGGGATGGCTCGGCGCCTATGGCTCAAGCGACTAAGGCACCAGCCACATACACCTAAGGTGGAGGGTTCAAATCCCCAGCCCGGGCCCACCAAACAACAATGATGGCTGCAACCCAAAAATGGCCGGGTGTTGTGGCAGGTGCCCAGCTACTTGGGAGGCTGAGGCAGGAGACTCGCTTGAGCCCAGGAGTTGGAGGTTGCTGTGAGCTGTGATGCCATGGCACTCTACCCAGGGGGATAGCTTGAGGCTCCGTCTAAAAAAAAAAAAAGGAGCAGGAGAGAGGGGACATTTAACACAGACAAAACCCAAGGGTTGGGGTGGCAAAATCTTAGAGTCTTTCCCCCAGAAAAGCTCACCTAAACACCTTAGCTTATCAATGCCCTGTGATCTTGATTTGACTAATAATACCTCTTTCTCTTTTCTTTAATTTCACTTCAGTCTAGTTTCTGTTTTAGAAAGGTAACGAAGTCTGAGCTGTAGAATCGGACAGGCTAAATTTGAAATCCTAATCTATCATGTACTGGTTGTGAAGGCCTTGAGCAAGGCATGCTTAATTTCTCTAAACCTCCGAACCTTCTGTTGAAGGCTGATAATAAGAACTACATTTAGGATAGAGTGAGTGCCCTGGTATCCAATGCTGCATCAAAAACCTCCCCAAATCCAGAGGCTTAAAACAACTACATTTCATGCAGCATTTTGCTCATGGATGTGCAAGGGGGGTTGGGCTCAGTGAGGAGAGTTGATCCTGATCTGCACAGCACTAATTGGCACAGCCTGTTAGCACTGGAGGATCCACTACCTGAATGGCTCACTCTCAAAGCTAGCATGTTGATAGCATGGTTCGTTCCACGTGGGTCTCTCCATGTGACTACTGGGACTTTCTTATTATTATTGTATATTTATTTTTATTTTATTTATTTATTTATTTTGTAGTTTTTGGCCAGGCTGGGTTTGAACCTGCCACCTCCAGCATATGGGGCTGGCGCCCTACTCCTTTGAGCCACAGGTGCCGCCCCTATTTATTTATTTTTGGGGGACAGAGTCTTGCTCTGTTACTCAGGCTGAAATGCAGGGGTACAGTTAGTTCACTGAAGTCTCTAACTCCTAGGCTTAAGTGATTCTCTTGCCTTAGCCTCTCAAGTAGCTCGGACTACAGGTGCCCGCCACCATGCTCAGGTAATTTTTAAGAATATTTTGTAGAGATGGGGCCTCGCTGTATTGCTCAGGTTGGTCTCAGACTCTTGGGCTCGAATAAACCTCTCCCCTCAGCCTCGTACAGGGCTGGGATTATAGGCAAGAGCCACTGCACCCATCCTGCTTAGACTTTCTTACACCGCAGTGGCTAGATTCTAAGAGCGAATGTTCCAAGGGATGGCAAGTTTGAGCTGCCAATCTCTTCAGGCCTGTGCCCAGAAATTACTCACCACTTCTGGTGGATTCTGTTGGTCAAAGCAGTCACAGAGCCCACTCAGGTTCAAGGGAAGGAGAACACTGGGACTGGATTTTGAGGAATTCAAGTGTGTGCAACTCAAGATCAAAGAAATTCCTCAGAAAAAGCAATGCAAGTGCTGGCGGTAGGAAGTTGGCCCATGTGCACTGAAGGGTTAAGGTTGAGGTTATAGGACAGGGCACCAACATGGCACTACTCCTACCCTATCTACCCCAGACAGTGAGCCTCTTCTGTTACTGGATTCTTTGACTGTGGGACTATGTGGGTGTTCAGGAAGTGATTCTAGAATGAATGAATGAGAAAATATAAGAGGCTTTGCCCTAAATGTAAATAGAAAAAACTCTAGCACCTAGCATGTCATTGAGCAGGGGTCAGCACACTCTGACCAGTGAACCAAATCCAACCTAAAACCTGCTTTTGTAAACAAAGCTTATTGGAACACAGCTGTACCATTCTGTTTTTGTATTATCTACGATTGCTTTTCTGCTACACTGGTGGAGTTGAAGCATTGTGACAGAAACCTATGGCCCACAAAGCCAGCAATATTTATTAACCGCTTACAGAAAATATTTGTGGATCTCTGACATGGAACATTCAAACCAAAACAGTCTATATCCATACTTCTCATCAGCCCTCTTTTAATTTTTTTTTTTCTGCAGTTTTTGGCCAGGGCTAGGTATAAATCCACCACCTCTGGCATATGGGGCCGGCACCCTACCCCTTTGAGTCACAGGCTCCACCTCCCTCTTTTAATTTTTAAAATTAATTAATTAATGTTTGAATGATGAACAATAATTGGGTTACTTTTACATTTTCTTTGTTTTATTTTATTAATCTACCACTGTGTACCCAATGCTTAGGCATAGTTTAAGAGAGGAGAAAGGATTTAACTTGGAGATCCAAAAATGAATTTTGGTCCTACTCCTATTTTATTTTATTTTATTTTATTTTTGAGACAGAGCCTCAAGCTATCTCCATGGGTAGAGTGCCATGACATCACAGCTCACAGCAACCTCCAACTCCTGGGCTCAAGCGAGTCTCCTGCCTCTGCCTCCCAAATAGCTGGGACCACAGGCGCCCACCACAACGCCCAGCTACTTTTTGGTTGCAGCTGTCATTGTTGTTTGGCGTGCCTGGGCTGGATTCAAACCCACCACCTTAGGTGTATGTAGCTGGCGCCTTAGCCACTTGAGCCACAGGCGCTGAGCCTACTCCTATTTTAATAAACATGGCCACCACAAGTGGGGCATGAATGAACAGGGAAGACTGGAGCAGGAATGCAATAGATAACCAAATATTATCATATTAATATTAAGCAATTAGCTTAACTGCTCTTTTTGTGACAGGGCCTGACAGTGTCATACTTATGCCACATTCAGTTGCCACTTTGTGAAGGAAGCTCAGCTGGGTAACAAAACAAACAAACTCTCAGCTGAGAGTTCTTGGTGGCAAGTAGTAGAAATAATTTCTACACAATATAATCTGAAAATAATGTACTAATTGATATCAGACCACTCCCTTCACGTTCAGGAAAGCTGAAGAACCAGGCTAGCAAGGAACAACATCCAAAGGCCACAGCAGAGACCCCAGGATGTCCACACTGCCTCCACTACTGGGACAAAAATCTCTTGTACTATTTTCTTCACCCCTTCTGGACCTGGCTAAAGGAAATGTGACTATGACTTCTGGAGAGTTGAGGGGGGGGGTCTCTCCAGACACCACTACCCTCATGACTGGTTTTGCACAGTCCCTGGTTCTCCATATTGCCGGTTACTAAGCCACAGTCTGATTTGGGGGCACCTGACTGCTGAGCTGAGGGTCACAGCCTTGAGTCCCACCTGTAAGGGAGACAGGGAAAGTGAGACTCTGGCTTCCATTGTTGGAAGTGATCTGTTCCCAACCTGAAAGATCCTGAACTTCCTAATTTTCTTGGCTTTCTGAATTAATGTTCTCATGTTCTGATTTCACCAAGAGTTTTAAAGGTGAGTCAATTATTTATTTATTTATTTATTCATTTTTTGAGACAGAGCCTCAAGCTGTCCCCCTGGGTTGAGTGCCATAGCTTCACTGCTTACAGCAACCTCCAACTCCTGGGCTCAAGCGAGTCACCTGCCTCAGCCTCCCAAGTAGCTGGGACCACAGGTGCCCGCCACAACGCCTGGCTATTTTTTGGTTGCAGCTGTCATTGTTTGGCGGCCGGGGCTGGATTCAAACCCGCCACCTTAGGTGTATGTGGCTGGCGCCTTAGCCGCTGGAGTAGGGTGACCAGATTTTAACATCTGTAAGGCAGGACAACAAGGGGGGGGGGGTCGCGGGGCGGTGGGGCAGGGGATGGGGCAGACAGGGCCTGACAAGGCAAACTTTGATAAGCAGTTCTTGATACTCACTTCTCAACAATTATTTATTACAGTTTAACATTATAAAATTAACAAAAATAATATAAAACTCATATTCTGGCGAAATAGCCATATGGTGGCTGAAAACCGTATATTCCCTTTTTGTTCTCCAGCCCGTTTGTGCATTCTTTCCAAAAATCAGGACTTGGAAAGCGGGACGTGGGACAAATTGTTGAAAAGCGGGACTGTCCCGCCAAAATCTGGACCTCTAGTCACCCTACGCTTGAGCCACAGGCGCCAAGCCAATTATTTATTTTTTTAATTCATCCTTAGCAATACTGACTAAGGGCAGGCTGCACGAGTGCAACAGCCCGTGCATTGATGATGGGCACATCTGTGGTTTGCGTCTGAGCTGTGGCTTACCTTATCCTCCATCACCCACCAGCAAAACATTTGCTGGCTGTGTTAACTTTGCCGTTTCTCAACTGTTTCAGAAAAGCTTCTCTATTAAATGAAGATGAGAAAAAGGATGTCAGATAAAAGCCAAAGGGAGCTTGGCGCCCATAGCACAGTGTTATGGCGCCAGCCACATCCACTGAGACTGGTGGGTTCAAATCCAGCTCAGGCCAGCTAAACAACAACAACAACTGCAACAACAAAAAATATAGCCACACATTGTGGTGGGCACCTGTAGTCCCAGCTACTTGGGAGATTGAGGCAACAGAATCAGTTGCCTTAAGCCCAAGAGTTTGAGGTTGCTGTGAGCTGTGACATCACAGCACTCTACCAAGGGCGACATGGTGAGACTCTGTCTGAGGAAAAAAAAAAAAGCAAAAGGCTTTTTAAATAAATTTTGTAAAAATTCGTTGTTAAATTTCTTTCTAATAGGAGGAAATATGAGCATATGTTTTCCCACTGATAGGAGAGTGTGTATAGAGCAAAAGGGTGAAGATACATTGACAGGTGACAACAGGTGGAAGGAGGTCAAGTTGTCACAATGTTAGGATGGTATTACAGCCCAGAAACACGGCATACCCAAATCATGGCTTGATATTGATCACCTTTCCCTACAGAATCCCAGGGGAGGAAACTATATAGGAGGACTAATAGCAAAAGGAAAACATATTGTTACTTTATAAATTATTAGACAAGGTAGACAATGCAAGGCTGACTCTTCAAATCTATGTTCAAGATCATGGCTAAGCTTGGAGACCTAAGGAAGGCCTCTGCTCCCCTACATGTAAGCAAGACACTCCGGTGTACCTGGAGAAAGAAAGGATGGCCTGTATCCCAGTCCCCTCACGCATGTAACCTTCGGAATAGAAAGCAGTGAAGTGGGTTCCATGGTCTTGGCACTACTGAAATTTCAGACCAGATGATTCTTTGATGGGGGAGGTGGGGCAGAGGGCTGTTGACCTGGACTTGGTAGATGGTCAGCAACTTCTCCTGGCCTCTACCCAGTAGCACACCCAGCTGTCCCAGTTATGATGACCAAAATTATCTCCAGACATTGACAGATGTCCTGGCAAGGCACTCCCCCACCCCACCCCACCCCCGCCATCCCTGGTGGAAACTACTGGATAATGGAACAGCTGCCCTGTCTTTGAGAAGTAGACTCAGCTTTGTTCTCAGGCAGGAAAGCAAGAGAGTAGGTCTTTTGTGGGCACAGACTTTTAAAATGAAGTGGGAAAAAAAAAGTCAGTGGATGTCTGAGGCTCTTAGCATGCTGATTAATGGTTCCATCCTTCTCCGGGAAAGAGAAACAGTGGGCAGAGACAACTGAAGCGTCCCCTCCACTTTAATTTTCTTTCTGATTGCCTCTTATCCCCCTGAGATGCTAGCTGGGATTAGTGTTCACTGACGATGGTGGGCTTCCCTCCACTCATGCAGGACAAGAATGAAAGTTCCTGGAATACCAAGGCCCCAGGTAAGTAAGAATAAGTTGGTCACCTATCACAGCCCAAAAGTATTTTAACGTAGCTGGGTTCTGCTAGTGGAGAAGTTCAAACGATAACAATCCCCTCATCTTCGATCCCTTAGGAGCCTCCTAAAATCTGTTAGCTTAGCTATTATCACCAAAAGTCTCTGAAATGGGTCAGAGTTAAATTAAGTTAAAGGCCACAGGTTACTTAAAGTAAGAATTCACTTCTATTTTATTTTTTATTCCCTGTGCATAATCATGGCATTCAGACTGGCTCATCAAAGTTTATACCACAGCCTGAATAATACAATAAAGAATTCCCCAAACTTGAAAAAATATGAATTTTCTTCCATCTATTCACTAGAGAGAAATTAAAGTCCAGAACCAAAATTTTTCTCCTTTGGTTGAATTTTAAATCTGAAAGAGATTATCGTCCATTATTCTCACCTCCCTCATTTCTCATTGTGTTTATTCTTAGTTGGCGCTGCTTCCCTCAGAGGCCGTTTCAATTCCTTTTTTCGAAGCTGTGGCCTGGAACGTCTTCTGTTGGGATGGGTGGGGTCCCCTCAAACGCCTCTAAAATAGGATCAATCTAAACCAAGTTGTCTCATTGCTCTGGCTTCCTGAAGTTCATAAGGGTGAGAGAAGATGTAAGACTCTCAGTGGATCAGCCTACTCCACAAAGTACGAGTGAACAATGAGTTGTGACAGCAGTTTACTTTCAAGCAAAGTTACTTCTCTAGATCTCAGCAGATGGTATGATCCAGACCACCTTGCTGTTGGCAGTCAAAGAGCATAGCAGAGACTCGGTGTTTTCATGGGAAAGGCGGGTAGACAAAGCAAACAAGAGAGAGAAAATACAGAGGGTGCCAAAAAACGTATACATATTTTACGGGATGTTATCTATGTGCTACTTTCCAAAGTTCAATCGAAGGTACCGTTACTGGTCAAGTGTACCAAGACATGCTACACACAGCCATTTGCCTGCAATTCATACACCTTTTGGGAATGATCAATTTTACTTCTGATAAGATCTCTTTAAATGTGTATTTTTTGGCACCCCTGGTAGAAGACATGTTTTGTATTCTTTTTTTTTTTAATTATTTTTTATTAAATCATAACTTTGTACATTGATGCATTTATGAGGTTCAGGATACTGTTTTGATATACCATATGAAATGTATACCTTGAACTAAGTAACAGATCCATCATAATTATACTCATTTCTTAATAGTTTTGGAATGTACCATTGATGTTTCATATTCTGCGTCTGCTAACTGTATGTCCGAAACCTATTTTAAGAGATGATCACATTCCATTTCCTGGACTCAAGCAAACCTGAATTCTAGAAGCACAGTGCTTGGGCATAAGCTTTGAAATTTCTTTTTAGGCTCTTGGAATTTTAATAGTTACTTTGAGTTTTTTTTTCTGCATATCAACTCAACTAATGTAAGGGTTTTCATTTCTCTTTAAATGTTCATTGTTTAAAACAAGATCACCCTCCATGCCAACCCCCAACCCCAGCCTACCTCAGTTGAACTCCCAGGCAAGGCTCTCCTCCCTGACTTGAGCACATGAAATAAACAAGTAAGAAACCACAGGAGGCCTCATGCTGGCAAAGACCATGATGAGGACGGTCCAGGTGGTGAATTTCAAGACATAGGGACAAGCCATATGAATCCAAAGCTGAATTCCACAGTGATTTTCTTTTCCTTGCATTCTCTTTAAAATAGCATGAAGAAAACACAGATTTGGAGCATTCTAGTTCCACTTCCCCACACCAAGCACTAAGAACTGAAATTCAAATGTTTCCCACACCGGTTAGTGTTCTCTAGTCCTCTGGGATCCAGTGGCTTTTACAGATGAAAATGCCAGTGCACAGTCATGGCTGAGTAATACAATGAGGGGAAAAACACGCCGTGGTGAAAAGTAAGCAAACATTACTCCACCCACCCGACCTAAAACACTTCCAGACAGGAGCCCTGTCTGTTTTGGGATGAGGATTTTCCAACCCTAAAAACTATCTCTTTTTCTAAAAACTAACATTAACTCAGATTACATCTGTCACAGGTGCATCAAGACCTCAGTTCGCCCCTGTTCTTGTGTAGCTGTCCACATCAGCAGTCAATAATCATAGCTTTGGGAAAAAGGGATTTAACCTAGAATATGCTGTTATGATGGCATTACCACCTAGTACCAAAAAATCCTGCCCTTATACTCACTTCTCCTTGTGGGGTTTCAAACTAATTGCAAGAAGCAATAACCAAATGGGAAGCAAAATAATTCTTTAGTGGTAAGAACCACGTACAGCCATAACCTCTGCCTGTTGTCCATAAACCTCTGCCTATTGTGAAGATGTACCACCATACTTTGAAATCCCACAGGGATCTCTGAAAGATATAAAATAGAAGGAATAGATAGATGGCAAGATTCAGCCAAGCTGAGCTTTATTCTCAACTTCATATGAGAATAGAGTAAATTTTCTAAGAGTCCTGGAGTGTATCCAAATTTAGACATAGTTGGAGTTAGGTAAAGAGTTATTTCTAGGAAAAAGAATGATTGCACCAAAGAGGCTCTAAATTCAACAAACAGAACTACACCAAAGCAGCATCAATATAGAGAATAGAAGAATGATATAGTTAACTTGAGATAGATTTAACAGGACATTTTATCAAAGAAAAGAAAAGCTGACATATAAAATAAGCACCTAGAAATTTTGGAAATTAAAAACATAACTTCTGAATCACAAAATCATACTCAGTGAGAAGCTGGATAGACCCTGCTGAAGATAGAATTAGTGAAGTAGAGTATCTACCTTATTATTATAAGTACCCATCTTATTCATGCAGAAGATGCAGAGTAGCAAAAAAGAAAGGTGTTAGAGAAGAGGCTAGAGACTCAGGGGACAGATCCCTGTGCTCTCATGTCTCAGCGTCAGGAGAATGGAAGGAAGACAGAATCAAAGAAGAGAAACTTTCCCTGGCATTCGGAAAAGCCTGATGCATTCAGATTGGAAGGATCTATCTATCCAATGGTAGCAAGAAAAATGATTTAAAAGACCTACAAAAATAACTAAAATACATACAGAAGTCCTCAGAACCCCCCCCCCAAGTGTGAAATAAATAACCTATGTTTCCCAGAGAGAACAAAAATGTGAGGTGGGAAAAGAATTAATTGATTTCCAACTCATTTGAACTGCAGGACACAAAAGGGGAAAGAAATATGTCTTTAAGTTTCTGTGGGAACTTCCGGCCCTAGAGTGGTTCATTAATCTACACAGTATTTAAAGATGACAGGGCAAAAGACATGTTTTCTGTAAAACTCATCATCATAAAACTTTTATAAAGATGTAAGCAAGAATATGTTCCGGAAAGCATGAAGTACCAGGGGCGGTGCTTATGGCTCAAGGAGTAGGGTGCCAGCCCCATATGCTGGAGGTGGCAGGTTCAAACTCAGCCCCGGCCAAAAACTGCAATAAAATAAAATGAAATAACTGACCTTAAAAAAAAAAAAAAAGAATGAAGTACCAATCCAAGGAGGAGGGCTGTATGGAATACAAGAAGCAATGGTGAGCAAAAAGCTATCACTATACTGAAAAAACTGGGGCTACTAAGTCTGTGTAGTGGAACATAAATGTTCAAGCTTGGTGCCAATAAAAATAGAAGCAAAATATAAATAAAATTGGATGACCTAGTTTTTTTTTTTTTTTTTTTTGAGACGGAGCCTCAAGCTATCCTCCTGGGTAGAGTGCCATGGCATCATGTTCACAGCAACCTCCAACTCCTGGGCTCAAGCGAGTCTCCTGCCTCCGCCTCCCAAGTAGCTGGGACCACAGGCGCCCGCCACAACGCCTGGCCATTTTTTGGTTGCAGCCATCATTGTTGTTTGGCAGGCCCGGGCTGGGGATTCGAACCCGCCACCTTAGGTGTACGTGGCTGGCGCCTTAGCCGCTTGAGCCACAGGCGCCGAGCCATGACCTAGATCTTAATGTATAGATTATATTTTTAAAAAAGTGGACGTGCTCAGAAACAGTGCTAGAAGATTTTGAGTACTGTGGGTAGGGCTGTACTGGGAAGATTAGAAAGATGCCATGGGTTCTGAAGAGTTTTGGTGATGATAGGATTTAAGTTAACCTTTTTATTAGACATGAATTCTTTGTCACCTTTGTAAGACAAATTCCAAATTCGGACACACATGTAGCCAAAAAAAGATTTCGTATAAAGGATTACGGACCTAGAAGTAATTTTTAAAGGTGTGGCAAAGAGCTCTTTCTCTCGTGTTTTGGATAATGTTACATTTTGCTTGCAGACAGTGTTCTGAAACTGAATAATAAAACCTATTCCTTGGCTTGGCACCTGTAGCTCAAGTGGCTAAGGCATCAGCCACATATGCCAGAGCTGGTGGGTTCTAATCCAGCCCAAGTCTGCCAAACAACAATGACAAATACAACCAAAAAATAGCTAGGTGTTGTGGCGGATGCCTGTAGTCCCAGCTACTCTGAAGGCTGAGGCAAGAGAATCGCTTGAGCCCAGGAGTTGGAAGTTGCTGTGATGCCACAGCACTCTGCCCAGGGCAACAGCTTGAGGCTCTGTCTTCAAAAAAAAAAAAAAAACCCTACTCCCTCCAGTCCCTCCAAAACTATCTTCTTTAAAAGACTAGTAGGTGAGTGTTTTTCAAAGTGTGACCACCAGCACCAGACACTCTGAAATGTCTGTTACAGATTGTGAGCCCACTGCAAACTTTCTCAATGAGTTTTTTGGGATGAGGCTTTGAATTTGAGATTCAGCTTCCTTGTAATTCTCAAAGTTCTTTACGTATATCTCTCTTATTTAATGCACCTCCCTCTGCTTTGTGTTTTGTTTAATGTCTGTATCTCCTCTCTGCTATAAGATTTGAAGGTCATGAAGGCAGAGACCGTCCTTGAAAACTCTGCAGTTCTAGCATTTTGCTTTTTGCAGAGATATGCACTGACATGTAAAATTGTGTTTATGCTTCTTTGTGATAGTATCTGTCAAAGTCCAAGAGAATTGGGTTTGCTCAAGCAGAACCCTATGCAAAGAGTTATTTTAATAAAATTTGAAAAGGAAACTTTGTGCTTGTTTGAAAAAAGATTGCAGAAAGCGCTCATTTTCCCTTAAAACTGGAATTGTTTAAATTTAAGGATACATAAACCTAATGCGTCATTACAAGGAAAATGGATAACCTATAATAGCCGTAAAGAAGGATGAAAATACATATGACAAGAGAACTATAATTCTCAAAAGGTAATCAAGTAAGAGTTATGATGTTAATAGAAAAATTTAAGTTAAAGTTTTTATTAGAGATTGATTTTTTTGGCAATTTTGTAAGAAAAATTCCGAATTCGGACTCATGTCTAGCCAAAAAAGATTTCAGATAAAGGATTATGGACCTAGAGGTAATTTTTGAAGGTGTAGCAAAGAGCTCTTTGTAAGAAATTCCACACCTTGGCCCTGTAGTCATCCTCAATTCTCTTCTCATGGTTAATGCCAAGAGCAAAAGGGATATCCTCCTCTTAGCTGCGAGACCCAAGAGAAGATGAAGTGAATAGTGAGGTAAAGAGCTGCTCAGCATTACATACAAAGCTGCCCCTGCACACCTTTTGTCCCCAGCTGTTTCATCAAAGGCGTTGAATGTGAAATGGGTGAACTTTACATCATCCCAAGACAAAGGGGAGGGGCTTACACAGGGCTCACCAAAGCATGTGATGGGAATACAGTTTTCTCCATCATATAAGGAGGTGTTAAAATGCACAAAAACAAACACGTTTCATGAGTGGTTTTGAACATTAACTTTTACTAGTACTAAAGTGGGTGTCCTTTCCGGTTATGACCAGTCAAGTGAGGCTCTGAGATGCCACACGGGCTTGTGTAGTTCTCAGCAGAGCCCAGATGCAGTGTTGCAGCACATTCCCCAATAAAAATAGCCCTGAGAATGTTTATGATTAGGCCTCCTGGAATAGATGATTTCCATTTCTATCCTTGACATTTACTCCTAAGATATCAATCTGAGAGTGGTGGTACATCAGCCTTCTCTGGGCTGTTCCTACTATTTATTGATTCTGGAACTCTGAACATGAGATGTTTCCAAAAAAAAATCACATCCCCACCCATGATCTGGAGACAGAGAATAAGCTAATAAGCATTGTGTCTGAATTACAATTTCTAATACTTTGAAAAAGAGAGGCCACATCAACGGGACAGAGCCCAGAAAGGAACACGGTCTCGCAGGAGCAGTTCTGAGACTCATTAACATGCCCTATCATTGATTTCGGAAGAGAACCAGCAGGAATCGTGGTAACCGACTATCTGGAAATGAGTAATTATTCACTGGGAAAGGTAATACAAGTGTGGCTCTCACGGAAAACAAATAAGCATATGTAAGCCATAATATCAGATAAAAAATATCCTGGAGACAAAGGAAATAAGGTGTAAATTTTAAAAGTAAGCTATAACAATGTGAATTTTCCCATTTTCTTCTGCTAGTTTTCTCCTCCTGATTTCAAAATTACCTCGAAACTAAAAAGGGAAGTTACAAGCGTCACAAATTAAAATAGTATGAAACAAAGCCCTGTTCATGTTTGTAAATATGTAAAAACTACTAAAGATTATAAAGAATATCAGCAATATTAAAATACAATGGCCAAAACATTAAAATAATACGTTTATAGCATGTGCTGTTTTATTAATAAATAACATGACCTAGCAGTTGGTCTACTAATCACCCTAATTGTATAGTAAATTATATTAAAAGTTATCTGCAAAACCTATATGTGATGAAAACACGTGAATCTCCATCTTTTGCCTGCTGACCCGTTTTGCCCACCGTCAGTGTGAGAACTAACATGTCTATCTCTGATGTGTGGCTTCCTGAGAAGGGTAAACATTGAGAAGGGCCCTGACCATTTCAGTTCTTGCCTTCAGAGTCTCTGAACCTCTGATGGGACAGTAATTCTGATTGTGGAGTCCTTCATGAATACAACAAACTGTAAATGGTTCCTTGAAACCTCTCCTTAAATAAGCCCCCAAGAACCTTCCAATCCCTTTCCTCCAGTTCAGTGCAACCTAAAAGGTGCCACTGAATTTACAAACCCTTGCAACTATGCCTTATGACTAGTAGAGGGGTGCTGAAACTATCATGGTGATTTTACTTGTAGTAAATCTTCCCATATGGGAGGCAAACTAGTCTTTTATTCCAGGCTTGGGAAAGTTGGAGATTGTGGGAGCAGTAAGGTTCATCTCATGGGGATAAGGTCAACTGATTCGCATCCACCATTATCCTTCATCAAGAATGGCCAGTTTTAGACATCCCTCCACTATGAACTAGTAATTAGAAGACTCTGCCACTTGGTGGATGCACAGTTATTACTGTGATTGGTTCTTAATGGTTTCTATGACCTAGTACGCAGGGCCCAACTCACCGCAGATATAGGAAGAGTGCAGAGAACAAGTCAATTGCAGGTGCCTGGAGCAAGCACCTCTCAAAGTGGCCACCTGTTACAATCACCTAAGGAACTTTGGAAAAACTGCTGAATTCAGAACACACCCCGTACCAAATAAATCAGAATATTTGGGATGGGATCCAGTAAATATGATAAAATATGATATTATTATGAAGAAAAATGAAGACAATTTAGGCAAAGCAACTCTCCCACTATCTCTTAGGGTAGTAGGACTATGCATTCTTATTTTCCACTTCCTAATTTTCTTTGCAATTTGAGCTTTTTGTGATAATTCAGTATGGCTTTTATGGCACAGAAAGAATCAATCCACTTTTCCTTTAATAAAAAACTGTATTTAATTTTTTGAGGGACTAAGCAAAAACATCAACCAGTTTTTTCAACACATTTTACCTCTGTGGGTGAGCCCAAGAAAATGGGGAAAAAAGTGAAAAAACTGGCCCCTCTCTACCTTCATAGATATAGCAATGATCACACCAATGTGTGATAAAATAAGCATATGGTTTTCAAGGGGCCACAATGCATCATAACTAAAGAGTCAATGAATGTTGCAGGTGGCTAGTGAGTGGTAGCCACATATGTGTCACATGCCTATCCTTCAGGTTGGCACCCAACGTGGGATTATAATTATGTGACAAGAGCAAGTATTTCTCATGTTTTTCTCTTTAAAATTTTTTGTTTTCTGTTTTTGTTTTTTGAGACAGTCTCACTCTGTTGCCCTGGGTAGACTGCTGTGGCATCACAGCTCACAGCAACCTCAAACTCTTGGGCTCAAGCAATCCTCTTGCCTCATTCTCCTTAGTCGCTGGGACTACAGGCACCTGCCACAATGCCAAACTAGTTTTTCTATTTTTATTTTATTTTATTTTATTTTAAGACAGGGTCTTGCTATGTTGCCCTCAGTAGAGTGTTGTGGCGTCATAGCTCACAGCAATCTCAAATTCTTGGGCTTAAGCGATTTTCTTGCCTCAGCCTCCCAAGTAGCTGGGACTGCAGGCGCCCACCACAACGCCCGGCTATTTTTTTGTTGTAGTTGTCACTGTTGTTTAGCAGGGCCTGGGCCAGGCTTTGAACCCATCAGCCTTGGTGTATGTGGCCAGCGCCCTACCCACTGAGCTATGGGCACCAAGCAGAATTTTTCTGTTCTTAGTAGAGGCAGTGTCTCGCCCTTGCTTAGATTGGTCTCAAACATCTAAGTTCAGATGATCCACCAGCCTCAGCCTCCCAGCATGCTAGGATTACAGGCATGATACACCACGCTCAGACTCCTTGAAAGTTTTGACTGAGAAATCAAGATGCAACAGATATATATTGCATCTCAAAGTGAGGCACCAGAACAAAACACACATTTTCAAAAGAAATATCTGAAGGCCAATGACAGAACTCACTCCTCACACGCATTGAAAATATAAAAGGAATGAAGTCAATAGAGCTTGGAAGGATTTTGAGGTCAATCGAGGGAAGAATTTTGTTGTTGTTGTTGTTGTTGTTTTTTTATAGAGACAGAGTCTCACTTTGTTGCCCTTGGTAGAGTAATGTGGCATCACAGCTCACAGCAACCTCCAGCTCCTGGGCTTAAGCGATTCTCTTGCCTCAGCCTCCCGAGTAGCTGGGATTACAGGTGCCCACTACAACGCTTGGCTTTTTTTTTTTGGTTGCAGTTTGGCCGGGGCTGGGTTTGAACCTGCCACCCTCAGTATATGGGGCCGGCACCCTACTCACTGAGCCACAGGCGTCACCCCGAGGGAAGGACTTTGGAGATTGGTGTTGGAGAGCTGAATATCTCAATGAGGATGAAGAGTAGATGTTTCTCCCTTAGTTTCAGGTGAAGGCATGGTTTTAAGGAGCCCATATAGAGAACTGAAGATGCGCCACATTCAGTTTGACTGTGGCAGTGTCTGAGTCCCACAAAAAAAATTAAACATAGAGACAGATGTGTTTGGAACCTGATTGATGAGCTAGAAGAAGTGGCTGTAGGCAAAGGAAGTGTGTCTGGAAAACTAATGGAAACTCAGCAGAAGGAAGCTGGGGGTGGGGGATTGGATATTTAGGGGTTGCAGGAGGCATTGCAAGTGACCAGCTAGTGGAAACATCCATTTGCTCAAATAAAAGAAATGAGAAGAGAAGGATCCCCAACAACTCCAGCTCTCTTGAGAACCCACAAAAATTCACGTAAGAGAATAAGTTATCTTCACACCTCTGCAGCCACAGCCAGCCACTGACAAAGCTTTCTTGCCTTCTTCCTTTCTTCTCCCGGCTCCCAATTCTAGCCCTGAGATGCCCAGGACAGCCTTGCTGGGAGATGGCAGGAAAGTGCCATGTGTGAAGCAGAGAAGTTTTCAGTTGGGGGAGTGGAGGAGGTGGGAGGAAGACGAAAGAGTGAAGAGGACATGAGAAACAAGATTTTTTTGTTTTTGCAGTTAGATCATGTGAGTTGTGTTTATTCAACACACTCGTTTACCAAAAAAAAAAAAAAAAAAAAAGGAGGGCTTTCAAACGCCCATATTCTTTGACTCAATGATTTCACTACAGAGAAGATATCCTGCCATAGCTTTACAGTCAAGTGGAGTGGGTTTTTGTTTGTTAGTTTGTTGGTTCATTTGTTGCCTTTTGTTTTCAGCATAGGCGAGGTTCATCTTTGCTCTGGGAGTGATTCAGAGGCCTTCCTAATAAGGAAAATCTAAAGAAGGAAGGATGACTCCATTCTCTTATGATTAAGATACCCTCAGACCCTTCCTCTCCAAAAAGAAAATGGACCAATATTCTCCTTGTTTGTTGGGTGTTTAAGATGACATCTTTGTGCTTTAGCTTGACTCAAAATAAGTTACTTGCATCATGGATGGGGATAAATTTGGGTTAGAGCATCTACACTTGGCTCAGACAGATCCTATTTTATTTTATTTATTATTTATTTATTTAGAGTGCCATGGCATCATAGCTCACAGCAACCTCAAACTCTTGGGCTCAAGAGATTCCCTTGCCTCCACCTCCCAAGTAGCTGGGACTATAGGCACCCACCACAATGCCGGGCTAGTTTTTTTGTTTTGTTTTATTTTTCTGTTTTTTAAGAGACAGGGTCCCGCTCTTGCTCAGGTTGGTCTTGAACTCATGAGCTCAAGTGATCCAACTGCCTCGGCCTCCCAAAGTTCTGGGATTATAGGCATGAGCTACCGTGCCTGGCTAAGATCATATTTTAAAACAACCATTTTACAGAGCTAACTGGGAGATGCTAAAGAAAGAACACGTCATTTAAATAGGGAATTCAGGCAGTTGCAAAGGATCATATCATGGGGAAAGACAACAAAGCTCCTTGTGCCAAGAGGTGCAGGAAAGAACAAGAGGTGGAGGAGTGAGAGAGTTCAAGATCAAGTTTTCCTCTTACTTCCATGGAAAACCTCTCATGAAATAAGAGGTTACCTACACGAGAGGTCAGAAAACCACATGAGATTCCTAAAGCTAGCTCTTAACTTGGGGTGCAAGGAGCTGGTGAGCTTTAGTCAGTCCTGAAAGTATTGAGTTTATATGAGCATTTTCCACACACGGCGTTTGAAAGTGCAATTAGAGAATCACCTGTATTGGAAACACCGGGATATTTGTTAAAATGTAGGTATCAGGCTGAGTCAGAAATTTTTAGAAAACTAACAAATACTTTTTTTTTTACCATCGAGTTAGAAAATTTAATTTCTGCTAAGATACACAAATAGAATTAACACAATAGTCCACATACTCTGATTTCTGGACATTTCACTATCAACTGTCACTGTGCGATGCCGCTGTCGTCAGAGTTCAGATGCAGTCTGTGAAAACCCAACTTTTCTTCCTCTTTACACACAAACGTAATCTCTCTTTTCAGAAGTCTTGCCAGATGTTTTCTATGTTTGCCTCTCCTAGCTGCTGCTTGAGTTGAGAAATTTCATTTTCGAGTTGCACAATAGTCCCTTCATTCTCATAATTCTTCCTGACCAGGGATACCCAATTTGACTCCATTTCTCTCAATTTCTCTCTCTGTGAGTTGCAAGTTTTTTCACTGCCAGGTCAAACCTTAAATATGTTTTCTTAACTTCTGAAGCTCTTTCCGTGCATGTTCAATCATATGAACTAGATTTTCATTATATACTTTCCAGGCATTACATCCACGCTGTGACTTCCAGATTCTCAATTCGAACTGTCTGATGCCCTAACTGGGCCATAGAATTGTTTACACTTTCTTGCCATGCAGGAATGTCATTTTTCTGACCCGAGGGAAGAGCTGGAAGTTCATACGGTTCCATACTGAGCGATTCAACTGGTTGTCCAGCAGCCAGTCTTTCAGATTCATTTCTCATTATGTCAGTTTCAAAGGCAGAGTAATCCGGGGCTGTCAGGTAGCTCAGGTAGTTCAGGGTTGGTCGGTGACGGCGGGTTTACTCTTCCACCAGCGCCGCAGCTATTCCCACACACCAGGAGCTTGGTAACCTTGATCAAAATACAGCAGCACGCCCACCACAACCTCCCCAGAAACCAAACCTGTGCCTGCCATTACCAGACCCTAGGCTCGCCGCACAAATACTTTTTAAGAATAAATATGTTGAAGTTATTGCATGGGTCATATTAATATTTTAAAAAGTCTTCCCTGTTAATCCGGAATGCAAATTTAACTGGATGGCCTGTACTTTTTTTTGCTAAATCTGGCAACTCTATTTGATAATAAGATGGAAGAACCTCTTTTTTTTTTAAAAGAAACTTAATGCTAGAGGTGTTTTTTTTTCAATAAATGAAATTAACACTGTACCACAGATCACTGGACAAGTGAGAGCATATTATTTATCTACCAGAGCCTGGGATAGACTCTAGTCTCTGACTAGCCAGGATTTTTACAGTTACTGGAAGCAGCTGTGAGCTTTATACTGTAGACTAGCCATGTTTGCTACATATCGTGGCCAACTGGAAGAAATTTTTGTTTTGCGCATTCCAGTCTTGCAATTTCTGACATTGCTGGTATCTCTCTGATTAAAAAGTTGCTAATGAAGAGGCAGGAAGGCAATGTTTTCCTTTCCTTCCTGCAGACTCGAATAATCATCCTTTTGGTAAAGGAACATTGCCACCTAGCAACAGAATCAAGTATTTCCCCAGGCTCCAGACAAAGGATTTGACGCCAACTACACATTTCCAAGTGCACAGATTTGCAAATTTGAGTTTTGGTGGCCTTCCACTTAGCATTCAGAGTTTGTAAGCTTTCTGCAGAATGCAGAAAGAAAAAGCCATTTGCCAGAAGAGCCTGGGTCTGCAAGTGGGGAGGGTTTTTTTAAAGAGCCAGTAATATAAATAAGAATGGATTCTCTTTAGTATACAACGGTAAGTATGAGAATAAAATAAGGAAAAAACTAAGTAGACTTTGTTGAAAGAACTGCTTTGCACCAAAAGCTGTGTGGATGAAATTCACATTTATTTTTGCAATTCATAAAATGTCTCAGCTTCTGAAGGACGCACAGGCAGAATAAAACTTACCAGTAAATATATGTAGACGCTCATAGGTAAAAATAGTATTATTCAGAAAGCATTGAGCTTGGCTCCCACCTGAGACCCAGGGTTAACTAAGTGTTCCATAAATCTAGCTAATTCTATAGTCTTTAAACTCATCCTAGTGAAATTCTCAAAGTCTCAGGGTCTCATATGTGTGTTTCTGAGAAAGGACTATTCAATTAGAAATTCCCAAGCATTTGATGTAGGCCTTTTTTCTTTCTTGGTCTTCTGTTGCTTTGTAAAGGGGCTGTTGCTAGTTAAAAAAAGAAAATTCTTTTCAACTTGTCAACTTAATAGTCCTTCTTGGCTTAGTTCCACTTATTTTAATAAATGAGCCCATGTGAGTTGTGACAGCAGGGATTATGGTGCTGTTATAAATATTTACTGTCCCTTATTTGATGCTGAAGAATTGAGATTCTGGAGGAGCAATAGTCTTGGTTACTAAGTACGGATGTGTTTTGCAAATGTGGACAGCCTTCACTGATGAGATTATTTTTATAGAGAAAACATTTTTTTTTGATCATTTTAACTTTTAATCAAAAGACTTATCTAATATTTCTCAAGCACTTAAAAGGGCCAGGCATTAAGCTACAAACTTATATAAATGAATATCATTATGCCCATTTTATAGATGGGAACTAAAGTTTAGAGAGTTGAAGGAATTTGGCTCAGATCGCACAGCTAGTTCACAGCTACATTTCTGTGCCACTAGTTGGACCCCCAGAGGGTGGGAGAGATACCTCACTAGCAAAGGACATAGTTACATTTTTTCAATGCTTGGCTACATCTTTACTTAAGCCAGGCTGAAGCAGTTAACACTTATGATCTAGCTGATCTGCTTCATACTGTGTCCAGAGAGAAGGATGGTAGAACCCCAAAGAAACCTACAGCAAGATCCCTGGGTCATGTTCTCATAACAAAAGGTGATCCTACCACTGAAGAGTCCAGATGTCTCAGATAGAACAGTAGACACTGGGTAGTCTTCCGGTAATCGAAATCCAGATAACAACCCCGCTCTCTAGAATTTAGTAGATTAAAAGAGCAATTGCATTTATTTTTCTCATGAATGTGGATCTGGGCAGGCATCAGTGGGGACAGTTCATCATCCTTGACATCAGCTGGGGTGGCTTGAAGGGTAGGGTTGCTGTCACCTGGAACCTGTTTCCTTACATGACTATCGGTAGGCTGGGATCTTAGCTGGAGGGCTGTCAGCTAAAATTTTTATATGTGGCCTCTTTGTATTTCCTAGGCTTCCTCACAAATGGTGTCTGGGTTCCAAAGGTGAGCATCCTTTGGGAGAGAGAGGTTCTGGAAGAAGTTGGATAGCTTTTTATGGCCTAACCTCAGAAATCACTCAGCCTCACTGTTATGGCTTATACTATGCCCTGCAAAAGGTATGTTCCAGTCCTCACCCTTGGTACCTGTGTAAGTGAACCTATTCGGAATTTAAGTCTTTTCAGATGTAATCAAGTTAAGATGAGGTCATAGGGGATTAGTATGGGCCTTAGTCCAGTGGCTAATGTCCTTATAAGAAGAGGAAAATTTGGACACAGTAAACACACAGGGAATAATGTCCTATGACAACAGAGGCAGAGATTGGAATGATGATCTACAAGTCAAGGAATACCAAGAATTGCTGGCAACCGGCAGAAGCTAGGGAAGAGTCATGGGAAAGACTCTCCCTCAGAGGCTCTGGAGGGAACTGATCCTGCGGCACCTGGATTTCCTGCTGTGCCTCCTGAAAGAGGGGAGAATAAATTTATGTTGTTCTGAGTCCCTGCAGAAGGAACTGACCTTGCTGACATTTTGAGTTCATGTGTCAGGAACTGTAAGAAAACACATTTCTGTTCGTGTAAAGCCACCCACATTGTGGCTTTAGAAAACTGATACAGTTAGGTCTGCTACCTTCTATGCTTGAGACATCCAACTTTAAGAGAAAAGTAAACAGACTTCAACTTTTGGTACAAGGTAATCAAGCTCTGGAAAAGAATGGAAGACTGAAAATATGGCTATGGCCATTTTTGGAAAATACAATCTTCCACAAGAAGAACCATTGCAACCCATAACCTTTGAATGCCTTTTGGCACCTGTCCACTCCTTTGACTGTGTACATCAGGTGTCCTCAAACTATGGCCTGCGGGCCACACGTGGCCCACCAAGGACATTTATCCGGCCCGCCAGGTGTTTTTTGCTGCCATTGCCTGTCCTGCTTAGCAGCCGACTCGTCCCAGGGCCCGCAGTCTGGCCCTCCAATGGTCTGAGGGACAGTGAACTGACCCCCTATTTAAAAAATTTGAGGACCCCTGGTGTACATGAATGCACGCTTCCCAACAGGGATCCGTTCTGAGAAACATGCCATTCAGTGATTCATCACTGTGTGAACATCATAGAATGGACTGACAGACCTCGGCTGTATGCTACAGTCCATTGCTTCTAGGCTACCGTACTATAGAGCACGCTACTGCCCTGAGTACTGTAGGCAACTGGGACACCATTTTAAGTAGATGTGTATCTAACCATACCTAAACCTGGGAAACGTACAGTAAAAAGTTGGTTTAAAAAAAAAATGCTACACATACACAGGGCAGTTACCATGAATGGAGTGTGCAGGACTAGAAGTTTCTCTGGGTGAGTCAGAGAGAGTGACTGGTGAGGAAAGGTGAAAGCCTCGGGATATTACTATACATGACTGTAGACTTCATATGCACTGGACACTTAGGCTATGCTAAATTTATTTAAAATTTTTTTATTTAATAATAAATTAGCTTGCTGTAACCTTTTTACTTTATAAAATTTTTAATGTTTTTGACTATGTTGTAATGACACTTAGCTTAAAACACTTTGCACATCCATACAAAAACATTTTCTTTCTGTGAATCCTTATCCTATAAGCTTTTTTTCTATTTAAAATTATTTTTTCTTTTTAAACTTTTTTGGTTGAAAACTAAGACACAGACACTCGCAGTAGCCTAGGCCTACACAGGG
This sequence comes from Otolemur garnettii, assembly GCF_000181295.1. Lineage (NCBI taxonomy): Eukaryota > Metazoa > Chordata > Mammalia > Primates > Galagidae > Otolemur > Otolemur garnettii. Next base: position 36,259,288 of record NW_003852401.1, read on the forward strand.
TCAGGGCCCTCAATATAACGGTCTCCACCTCCACATCTTGTCCCCCTGGAAGGTCTTCAGGGGCAGGAATACTCACAGAGCTGTCATTTCCTTTGATAACCACACCTTCTTCTGGCATAACTCCTGAAGGACCTGCCTGAGGCTGTTTACCATTAAATTCTTTTTTTTTATAAGCAGCAAAAGTATATTCTAAAATAATAATAAAAAGCATAGGATGGTAAACACATAAGCCAGTGAGGCAGTCATCTGTTATCATTATCAAGTGTCAGGCACTGCACACAATCGCAGGTGCTAGGCTTGTATTGACTGACAGTGCCGTTTGCTTCCACCAGCATCAGCACAAACACGTAGATGATGCATCGAACTACGACCTTACTACTGTGAAGTCACCTGGCAATAGGAATTTTTCGGTTCCATTATACCCAGTAATCTCATTGGATCACATTGTATAAGCCGTCCGTCATTGACCAAAAAGTCATCATGTGGCACATGAGTGCATAAAGTACCAATATATTCTTAAAGGATGTGGAAAAGATGCCAAAGTTAGAATTTCCTTTTTACCAAGCTAAGCATTGGGCTTAGTTTTATAGGTGGTAGTTTATCCTTCCATGCTATTCAAAAGCACTCATGCATTGGTTGCCCTGACACTAAGTGCAAGGTGTGAGATTTGGTGGTGTTAACTCCAGGGAGGCCCATTCTGATTGTGTTCCATGTCAGTAGCGCCTGCTGGGGTATAACTTTTGGACTTTCTGTAAGACCCTAAACCAGCAGTTCTCAACCTATGGGTTGTGACCAATGAAAATACATCCTGCATATCAGATATTTGCATTACGATTCATAACAGTAGCAAAATTACAGTTATGAAGTAGCAATGAAAATAATTTTATGGTTGGGGGTCACCACAACATAAGGAACTGTATTAAAGGATCACAGCATTAGGAAGGTTGAGAACCACTGCACAAACCAAATGATGACCCCTGCAATACCACCTGTGAGCCCTGGGTGTGTGCACAAAGCATTTAAAAATGTTCTCTGGGAAAAATAACCTTTGCTCCCTGCCATGATCCAGTAGATTAGCTTTTCTGCTTTTGCATTTTCCCGTATGGGCAAGAGCTGAGGGCAGGGAGAGAAACAGGACACTGAAACAGAGCACAGGTGGGCCATCTCTCCTGGACACTGCCCTTTCTCCATTCAGGACAGGTCTCACATTAGCCCCCTGAGTATAAAAATCCTGTCTGATTGGTCACATCAGCTATGCTCCTGGGGAGACCTGTAAAGACATAGGATCCAGAAATGACCTTCTCTATGACCCAGGCCAGTCCCTGAATCCACGAACTCTCCTTTGGTGAGAAGTCTGTGATTCTCAGGCACATGGAAAAGATGATTGCATAGAAGTCTCATCCCTGCATGCTTTAGGCTTTACTACCTAATGGGTGACTGAGAATCTCTAAACTTTAAGTTGGAAAAAATCAAATTCAAGGATGTCTATGCATTATTACTAAATAATTAAAATAATAAATTAATCTTCCCAGACTCTAAGCCTGCCCCACTCAATAGGGGCTAAAGGTTGTTTTTCTAGGATCGTGATCCAGGATGGAGCAGGTAGACAGCCTGGGGGGAGCCAGGGGGAGCCACACAGCCCTAACTTCCCCACCTGTGGGAAAAGGCAGCATTTGAAGAACAGGCAGCTCCCATGGCTTCATTCACTGCACTTTCATGGAGGCTCCAATGCCACCTTGGCCTTGTTCCTTGGTGGCCTCACTCTCTTTGAAATCTTCTTTCAGCGATGTCTGTCCCTGTAGCCCTTTCAAGGCTTGGTCCTAGATGACAAGGTGAGAACAAGGTTGAGGAACCATGGGGTGCTTTTGGACACTCTGACTTCAGGGTAAGTAGAGGTCCCAGGCAAGTCCAGGACCATTGAACCCTCAGCTTAAGTGGTAGGACCTGCATTAGCTGCAGGAGTCCTGGGGGGCATTTACTGTGTCTTCCTCAAGTTCATGAAGACCACAAGGTGTCAACCCAGTCCTGATGAGCAAACAGTTTGCAGCCAGGACAAGATCTGACATACGGTCATTTAGCATGGCTGCAAAATGACAGCTGAATACCTTCCCCAGACAGGCTGAGGCCTGGTTTGACACCTTCCATGTATACAGATGTTGTGTTTATGTGCACATGAAGCCATCGCATCTCTGTTGGGATGGCACCCAGGTGCTGCACACTGACCAGGTCACCATGACAGAGTCATGTGTGGGGGGACAGGGAAGCCATGATGGGAGACAGGTTAAACATGATAGGGACATTCCTGTCCCTTCCCCATTCTTTCTCCTTTTCATTCCCTTTCCTGCTTTCTGCCCATATATTCATCCAGTGTTCCCTCGCTCTCTGTCTTACTTTCCTCTGGGTTCCATGTGGCCTCATAGTGAACACTCCCGCTGCAAATGCATGCGTGATCCTTTTGTTCTGCATGGGGTCACCAAGCCAGATCCCATGGAGGGTGTCTGTGTGGAGGGCCTACCTCTGACAGGACACGTAGCCAGCAGGAGACCAGAAAGATGAACACTCTAGGCATGACAGCTCCTCCTCCTTGGCCTTACATGGGCTCTCCCAGCCATAATCAGAATAACCCCACCCCAACACAGACCCTCACCCAAGGCCCACTGGACATTGGCTACATTTGCTAGAATGAAAAATCAGAGACAGTTTTTAGGAAAATATTCTTGTCCCTGAGCCCCTTCAGTGCTACTGTTGTCAGGGTGGTTATGAGTGGAGAGTCTGGTAAGCTGGCCCAGCCAAGAGGAAATTCTTGTGTCCCTAGCTGCAGGGTGAACTGAATGTCACCTGGAGTTCTGTAAGGATTTTTGCCCAAGCCTGAATACAGAGTCCTCTTCCCCTCCAAGCTCTGCCAGTATTTCCCCCCTCACACTCTGCTGTGTATTTTATTGACCATATACCATTCCATAAAATAGAAGACAGCATAATTTATCCACTTTTTTACTGATTAAGCACTGAGTCCTAAAAGAAAATACTTGTAAAAACAACCCAAATACCTTCTTTAGGTCTTTACCTGGGTATATTCTCTGAGGAAGCCCAAGAGAGGGTTATTACTTGAGGATGAAGATGTGTGGGGATATATAGAGCAGTCGACCTGATGTTAAATTGAAGAGAATGTTTCAGGAATTTCCTGAGTGTGGATGAACAAAGGTCTGTGAGTTAGGCCAAAATGAGCATGAGACTCACCGTAATGCGAGGAAGTTAAACAGATGCTGCAATTACAAATCAGTATAGGTATTTGGGGGGAGGCTCAAGCTATTTTTACGACAGGAGCATATTACATGATTTCCAGTCATTACTTCGCCATGCAGTCTGCCGTGCATCTAAGAACTTGGATGAGGAAAATGAAGAGTAAGGCTGCACGCCAGTGGTGGTGAAAGCAGGTTTGAACTCGAGTCTGACTCCTCCACCCATATTTTTTCCAAACACAAACAGTACTGCCTGCCCATTTGTTCGATTTGTTAGACTTTAAGAAGCAGAGTACAAATTGTATTTACATTTTATTACCTAATCCAGAAGAAGGAGAGAGACTGGTGGTTAGGGGCAAGGAAATTTATCAGCACAATGGGCCTCTAAGGGAGAATATTAAGTCTGTGTTCTTAAGCAAATTTTAAAATGGAAATTTAACACACATGCAGAAAAGTGTATAAATCAGAAGTAATTTAAATTGAGGAACTTTTTTGACAAGATAATAATGCAGCTTTATTGTTTTAAATTACCAGAGGTTTTTTTTAATCCATTCAACACTTTTAAAGTCAATCTTTAACATCTTCTTAAATAAGCTAATTATCTCTGCATTTTTTTTTCTTTTCCCAATGAAAGTCACTTAAATTAACTTCTTTAGATCTTGAGACTTGAAATCCAAACTCTTCCTTTGAATTTGATGTTGTGTTTTTGGCCAATGTGCCAGTGGGCTAACGGGGACTTTGACAAAGACATTTTTAAAATGAACAGTGCTTATTAGATGTCTGCATATTATTTGACATTAAAGCAACAACAAAAAATTCCCTCTCATGCTCATGAGCACTGTAGGAACTAATGAAATGTGCTGTAATTAGACGCAGATATGCCAATGGTGGAGGGGGAGGAATCTTATTTCTCAGACAAAAGCCCAATCTATTATAAAGAAAAAGCTTTGAAATGGAAGCCAGGATAGTAACTAAGGGAACAAGAAATAATAATCAGGCAGGGACAACCGGAAGAACGGGATATTTCTTGAGACTCAGAAAAAATTTACTATCACAAATTTGTGCATCATCCTTGCACAGGGGCCATACTCATCTTCTCTGTATCATTCAAATTTTAGTATATGTGCTACCAAAGTGAGCATAAATTGATGAATTTTTTTTTTTTTTTTTTGAGACAGAGCCTTAAGCTGTTGCCCTAGGTAGAGTGCCATGGCATCACAGCTCACAGCAACCTCCAACTCCCGGGCTCAAGCAATTCTCCTGTCTCTGTCTCCCAAGTAGCTGGGACTACAGGTGCCCACCAGGATACCTGGCTATTTTTGGTTGCAGCCATCATTGTTGTTTGGCGGGCTGCGCTAGATTCGAACCCACCAGCTCAGGTGTATGTGGCTGGCACCTTAGCTGCTTGAGCCATAGGCACGGAGTCAAATTGATGAATTTTTATAAAGTATAACTATCTGACCAGATCTCAGCACCCAACACTTACCATATTACCAATAACCCTGAGCCCCACCAAGATTCACCATAATCCAAACTTCTATCACATAGGTTTATTTTGCCTATTGCTATACTTCAAAAATGGAATCTGCCATTGAAGGCTATGCTAAACAGTTTGATGACAATATTTCAAATTGTATATAAAATCAGCACATTGTACTCCATGACTGCATTAATATACACAGCTATAATTTAATAAAAAAAAAAATGGAATCATGTCATGTGGACTAAGTGAGTCCTCATGACCCACACCTCCAGTACTAAAAACATTTGCATAATTCCCTTGCTGGGGCTGGACCTAGTGACTAACTTCTTTTTTTTTTTTTTTTAGAGATAGAGTCTCACTTTGTTGCCCTTGGTAGAGTGCCATGGTGTTACAGCTCACAGTGACCTCCAGCTCTTGGGCTTAGGCACTTCTCTTGCCTCAGCCTCCCGAGTAGCTGGGAATACAGTCACCCACCACAATGCCCAGCTGTTTTTTGTTGCAGTTCGGCTGGGGCGGGGTTTGAACCTGTCACCCTCAGTATATGGACCAGCACCCTATTTACTGAGCCTCAGGCACTGCCCCCTTTTAGACACATTTTTGAGTCTGTCTTTTATTATTTTTTAAATTACAGTCCAGTTGTTTGAGTTGTTTTATAGTTCTTATCCAAGTATTCCAATCTCTGAAGTCTTTTAGGATGTGTTTGATACTTTTACTGGTACTTTGTCAAGGAATCTACTTTTTTTGCTGTTACATATTATGTTTATGAAATTACTTACAGGAAT
>NW_003852401.1:36264811-36327813 GCF_000181295.1 Otolemur garnettii
TTGTTGCCCTTGGTAGAGTGCCATGGTGTCACAGCTCACACCAACCTCTAGCTCTTGGGCTTAAGCGATTCTCTTGCCTCAGCCTCTCAAATAGCTGGGACTATAGGTGCCTGCCACAACACCCAGCTATTTTTTTGTTGTTGTTGCAGTTTGGCCGAGGGTGGGTTTGAACCTGCCACCCTCCATACCTGGGCCAGCACCCCACTCACTGAGCCACAGGTGCAGCCCTAGTTACTAACTTCTAAAGAAGAAAATGTAGCAAAGTGATAGGATGTCCTGTCCAAGGTTAGGTGACAAAACCCCTCTCTCATTCTCTTCTTTACTGCTCTCACAGAAGACAGTTGCCATGTTATGAACTGTCCTATGGAGAAACCCATGAGGCAAGGAACTCAGAGAGGCCATGGCCAGGCCAACAGCCAGTGAGGAACCAAAGCCCTCAGGCCAATAACTTGGGAGGAACTGAATCTTGCCAGCAATCACATGAGCACGCTTGGTAGTAGATCCTCCCTCTTTTGAGTCTTCAAGTGAGACTGCAGCCCTGGCAGACATTTTGATCACAGCCTTGTGAGAGAACTTAAGACAGAGGCTCCCAGTTATGCTATGCCAGCCATTCAGACCCACAGAAATTTTGAGTTAATAAATGTTTGTTGTTTTCAGATGCTAAATTCTATGGTAATTTGTTTCCAAGTGATAGAAAACTAATTTATAATACGCAATCATTTGTGTCTTACTTCTTTCATTCAACATTAAATTTGTGAAATTCAGCCATGATTTTGTATTTAGCAAGATTTCATTCACCATCCTTGTATTCCATTTTATGAGTTAGCCATTATTTATTTATTATCCTGTTGACAGACCTTGGGTTTTTTCAAGTTTAAGGCTCTACAACTAGTGCTGCTTTAAATAGCTCTGGATAGAGTGTGGTGGTGTCATAGCTCACAGCAACCTTAAACTCTTGGGCTCCAGCAATCCTCTTGCCTCAGTTTCCTGAGTAACTGGGACTACAGGTGCCTGCCACAAAGCCTGGGCTAGTTTTCCTATTTTTTTTTTAGAGACAGAATCATGCTCTTGCTCAAGCTGGTCTCCAACTTGTGAACTCAAGTGACCACCCACCTCAGCCTCCCAGAGTGCTAGGATTACAGGCATGAGCCACTGCACTTGCCTTGTTCTACTTTTTTGTAATATCTTACTATTTTCTCAGAATCTTCATATACGTTTTAGATTAGGCTTATCTATCTATACACACACAATGTAAAGGAATTCTGGTTGCTACTGCACTGAATATATAGAACAGTTTGGAGATTATTGACTTACAATGTTGAATTATTCAATCAATGACCATAATATAGCTGGTCACACTGTTTTATTTTATTTTCACAATAAAGTTTTTTAGTTTTCTGTATAGAGTTTTTATAAACTTTTCATTGCATTTATTCTTAGGTATTTCATTAAAAAAATTTTTTTTAAACACAGATTCAGAAAAATACAAAAGACAAACTTGAAACTTAATGGTATGAAGACAAACACCTTTGTAATTGCTGCCAAGGTAAGAAGTAAAATTTTTTCCTTAAGTCCCTCCATCTGTCCTGACCCAATCATAGCCTCTTCTATCCTCGAAGGGGTAATAATTTTTCTGACTTTCACAGTGAACTATTTCTTAAATTTCTTTATAAGTTTATAACTTAAGTTTGCCTCTCTAGACAGCCTGGTTTAGTTTTGCCAAGTTTTAATGATGACTTTCAAGTCTCTCATATTCTGTAAATCAACCTTCATCACTTAACTGCCCTTTAATCTGTTGGCTGAAGAACACAGGTCATTTGACCTATAGAGTTTTCCATAACAAGGATTGTGCTGAATACATATTCATGGTGTAATTCAATGTATTCCACATTTCCATATTTCTTCCATATTTTTATTTCCAAAAATTCTTCCATATTTCCTGCAAAATAGAAACTGGATCCAGAGGCTTAATCAATCCTTTGAAAGTACTGTAAATGGTGGCATATTATTCATCAAGAATCATTCAATTTCTGTTTATCACTCTTTTCATGATGTTACCAACTTTGACACTCAGCATCTGGATCCATTAATTTATCAAGGATTGCAAAATTGTGGCATTCTAATTTGATTATTTCCTTTTTATTTATTGGTTGCAATATTTCTTTCTTTTTTTTTGACAGAGCTGTAAAAACTAGATGGTGTGCATGTAATCTCTGGAAGTTTGAAAATGATTTGAAAAATAGTTTACACTCTTAGACTGACAAGTACAGAAAGAACAGATAACATCAAGGAGAGCACAGGGGAATGGCTCCAGCGACACTTTACTTCCATCCTGTAAAATGACAGACCGTTGGTGGTTCCGTACCAAACTTCTCTGGCGTTGCAGGGGAAGTCTCGGGAAAGTGTGACTCTGGTGGACTCTTTGTTTTGAACACTTGCAGGTGGCAGGTAACACACGAGCCTTCCTAAAATCCATGCTTTGGGGGAATTTAGCCTTAGCGTATCCATTAACCTAGGAGTGGCAGAGGGTCGGCAGTCAGCTCCTCTGGTGAGAGATGTGCACAGAGGTCAGTGTGACTTGAGTCCCACTCAGCCTGTCCCAGGCACAGCAGCAGCAGGGCTGGTGACACGTGGTCTGGTCTCTGCTTCGCTTTCGTCTGCAGGACCGCGGGGGGCACTCAGGACGGCCCACTTACCGCGGAAGACCCGAGCTTGCCCCACCGCGGCCCGTGGAGCCCACCGACTTTTCCCTGCGACCCTTCTTGAAGACAGGCAGCAGCTCACCTATTATTTGGTGCGCAGTGTTACAGTTTGCGGTGGCAAGGCCGGTAAACGATTGGTTCTTGCATGGCCTTACCCCTCAATTTTTAAACCAGTTTTCATTATAATGTATTTGTTCCTAATTATCCTTAGAAATTGACCTTTCTTTTTTCGAGACAGAGTCTCAAGCTGTCGCCCTGGTAGAGTCCCATGGCAGCACAGCTCACAGCAACCTCAAACTCTTGGGCTTAAGCGATTCTCTTGCCTTAGCCTCCCAAGTAGCTGGGACTACAGGCACCCGCCCCAACGCCCAGCTATTTTTTGGTTATAGTTGTCGTTGATGTTTGGCAGGCCTGGGCTGGATTCGAACCCACCAGATCTGGTGTATGTGGCTGGCGCCTTAGCCGCTTGAGCTACAGAGGCCGAGCCTGACCTTTCTTGTATCCGTAGAAAATCTATGGATTTAAAGATATTTAATGGGGTTTAATTCATTGCATTTATGCTTATCGAACCTCAAGCTATTCCATTGTCCACTGACAGCCTCTTCACATCTGGGTGCTGAGTCCTTTTGAAATGACTCTAGTTGTCTTTAATAACTTCTTTCCTCTTTGGCCAGGGCTGGGTTTGAACCCGCCACCTCCAGCATATGGGGTTGGCACCCTACTCCTTCGAGCCACAGGTGCTGCCCCCAAGATTTTCTTTCTTTCTTTCTTTTTTTGTAGTTTTTGGCCAGGGCTGGGTTTGAACCCACCACCTCCAGCATATGGGGCTGGTGCCCTCTCCTTTGAGCCACAGGCACCACCCAAGATTTTCTAAGTTTGTCTCACACAACTGCTTCTCAGACCTGAAATCAGTCATTTCAAGACCACAATTTGGCCCTATGGCTATTTTTTGCTACTGAGTTCGCCCTTATTTCTAGGTTTATTCAATAAAAAGGGATAGGAAACATATATATTTAAAATACCTTATTAATTCATAAAATCTATGATTCTGAGCCCAATTCAGGACTATGGAGTTTTTACATCACTTTTTCCACATTATCTCTCTGTTCCTTTTCTTCCATCCTGATAATTGCAATCTTCAAGTTTACAGGGGATGTTATAAGTAGAATATTGCAGAATTGCTTGTGTGTCTTACACCACCACCTTATTCACAAAACAGATTCAGAATAGCAATTCTAATATTATATTTAGTAAACCATATGTTTACTTAAACAGTTTTACTTTCATTTGACATTTGTTCAATCTTTCTCTTACTTTGTATTACAGGGCCTGGTGTTGACATTGCCAGAGCACTTAGGCATTACATACTTTACATTCTCCATTTTAATCTCCACTTAGTTCTAATACTATAAGTAACTGTACATTTAATACCCTCCACCAGGGTAAAGTTATCTTGATTGTCTCTAGTAATTTTGGTTGTGTGACACTCATTCTTTAAGAGCCTCCTTCAGGAGGGATCAATATATCCCGAGTTCTTGCATGTTGATGACAGTTTTCTTGTCTCTTCTCTAGTTAAAAATCAGTTTGGGGGGGGGGATTAAAATTACCTGCTCATTTTTTTATGATATTCAAAAATTTCTCTAGAATAAATCTCAGTGTTATAGATCTGGCTTAATATTCTCAGATATATGATATACTATTTCAATATGCAATTCTGATTATTATTAATTATTGTTATGTTATTCTGGAAAAGTTTCTTGAATTATATTATCAGTATTTATTCTGTTTTTTGAGCTTTGATTTTGTTCATTAGGGACTCTTACCATTTGCACGTTATTCATTTATTTATTATATTTTTTGATACGGAGTCTTACTTTGTTACCCTTGGTAGAGTACTATGGCATCATAGCTCACAGCAACCTCAAACTCTTAGGCTCAAGTGACTCTCTCGCCTCAGCCTCCCAAGTAGCTGGGACTACAGGCATCCACTACAATGCACACATCTCTATATTTTTTAGAGATGGGGTCTTGCTCTTGCTGAGGCTGGTCTCAAACTCCTGAACTCAAGCAATCTACCCACTTCAGCCTCCCAGAGTGCTAGGATTACAGGCCTGAACTACCACTCCTGGCTATTTATGTTTTTATGTTTTTTACTTTCAAAAATATTCAGTATTTGTAATTTCCTCTTGAATCATTTTTAACTGTCTCTTTTTGTTAGTTTAACAATTTTAAAACATTCCATAATCTTCATTTATCTTTATCTATTTTTTTGTGAGGCATTATCTGTTGTGTTTATGTACTCATACATTTCTCCTGGTTTAGACATATTTTCTAAATGATTTTTTTTCCATTCTAATTCATCGCTGAGGTCTGTTTTATGTCTGAACATTAAACTAACTTTGCACTGCTGAAATAAAAGCAATTTGGTTGCAATGTATTATTGTTTCACATACCATAGATGTAGTTTGTACTTTTGTTTAGAATTTTTGCATGCATACTTAGAAGAGAGACTGACCTGTGATGCTATTCTTGAGATATTCATTTCAGCTTTGGTATGAAGCTTATGCTGACCTCATAAAAAGATCTGAGCAGCGCATTCTTTTATTTCTGCTTCCTGGAAGATTTTTATGGAAAATTGCAACAATTTCTTCCCTAATTACTTGGAAGAATTTATCAGGAAATCCAGTCATCTCTGGAAATCATTTTTTCGAAATGTTTTAATTACTCAAATAATTTTTTGAATAATCATAGGATTATTAGATTTTTTTCCTTGGGTCATGTTGCATTTTTAAAATAATTTATAATTTTGGATTGATTTTTCACATTGATAAGCATAAAATTTATCATAATTTTTATAGATTTTTGAGCTGTAATTCACATACCATAATTTTACCTATTTAATATATACAATTGAATGGTTTTTAGTGTATCCATAAAGATATGCAACCATCACCAGAATCCAAGTTTAAAAGATTTCTATCCCCCCCTCAAAGAAATCCATTACACATTAGTAGTCATTCTCTATCTCCCCAACACTCTTGGCCCTAAAAAACCCCTAATCTACCTTTCTCTACATATTTGCCTATTCCTGGAATTTCATATAAATGGAATCATATAGTATGTGATCTTCTGTGAGTGGTTTCTTTTATTTTGCATAATGATTCATCCATTTGTAATATGTATCTGTATTTTCATGGTTTATCCATGCTGTAATAAGGTTCATCCATCTGTAACATGTATCTGTATTTTATTTCCTGTTGTGGCTGAATAATATTTCATTGGTAGATTTTGTTTTTTCATCAATAGATTGACATTTTGGTTATTTCTACTTTTTTTTTTCTTTGAAACAGAGTCTCAGTTTGTTACCCTTAGTAGAGTGCTATGGCATCATAGCTCACAGCAACCTCAGACTCTTGGGCTTAAGCGATTCTCTTGCCTCAGCCTCACGAGTAGTTGGGAACACAGGCGCCCGCTCTATTTTTAGAGATGAGGTCTCACTCTGGCCCGGGCTGGTCTTGAACCTGTGAGCTCAGGCAATCCACCTGCCTCAGCCTCCCAGAGTGCTTGGATTACAGCCATGAACCACTGCACCTGGCTTATTTGTACTTTTTGATGTTATAAAACACTTCTATGAAAATTCATGTATGCGTTTTTGTGCGGAAATAAGTTTGTATCGCTTTTGAATAGGTATCAAGTAGTGAAATTAATGGGTAACAGGGTCAGTTTAAGTTTAATATTTAAGAAATTGCCAATCTGTTTTGCAAAATGGCTGTACTATTTTATATTTCCACCAACAATATATGAGGGTTTCAATTTCTGGTCTTAAGCACTAGCATATGATCAATCCTGGAGAACATTTCAAAAGCACTTCAGAAGAATGGATACTTTGCTACTGTTGGGGTGAGTGTTCTATAGATAATTTGTTAGATCTAGTTAATATATACTGTTGTTCAAGTCTTCCACATCCTTGTCAATCTTCTGCCTTCTAGCCTTTAGTGACAGTGGTGTATTGAATTTTTAAATTAATGTTGCATTATCCATTTCTCCCTTTAATTCTGTTAGTGCTTCTTCATGTATTTTTGTTATTCTGTTAATAGGTGCACATATGTTTGTAATTTTTGTGTCTTCCTAGTGAATGGACCTTTTTTTTCATTATCAAAGAGGCATTGCCTCTTTATATCCGATAACATTTTTGTTTTAAAGTGTATTTTTTTTATTGGTATTAGGATAGCCACTCTGGCATTCTCATTGTTGCTATTTGTATGATATATATTTTTCCATTCTTTTAATCTGAATATATTTTTATCTTTGAATCTAAGGTGTGTCTCCTACAGACAACGTATATTTTGATCTTATTTTTAAATCCACTTTGACAAACTCTGCCTCTTGATTGGATTGCTTAATGCATTCACATTTACTTTTATTATTAATATGGTAGAATTTATGTCTGTCATTTACCTTTTGTTTTCTTTTTTTTTTTTTTCTTCTTCTTCTTCTTCTTCTTCCTTTTTTCTTCTTTTGAGACAAAGTCTCACTCACTCTGTCCCCAGAGCTGGAGTGTAGTGCAGTGGTCTGATATCAATGAAAGTCTGGGTCTGACTTTGTTCACATTGCCTCATTTTGTGTTGTTATTTTCAAACATACTACCTTTCTACATGTTATACGGAAAACAATCTGAATATAAACATATTGTCTGTATACTTACTTTTTGAATCAGTTAAAAGGAGAAGAAAATTGAAATTATATTGTATTTTGTAATTACCTACACAATTGCTTTAGTCAGCATTCTTTGTTTTTGTGGATTTGAATTACTGGCTGGTATTATTTGAAGAATTTCCTATAGTATTTCTTGGCAAGCAAGTCTACTAGCAATGAATTCCCTCAGTTTCTCTTTATGTTTATCAGTTATGGTAAAACATCGATTTCTCTTTATGTTCCATCCGTTATGGAAGAGGAATAAAATGTATAATGTGGTGTACTATATGCTGTATGTTTTACTTAAGTGGCATTAGCAAATTACCAAGTTTGTTGATAGAAGTCATATAAAGCTACCATCACAGTTCTGAAGGAGTGTTTCATAGAGTGTTGGTATTAGCGAAGAATATGTGAATTACAAATTTTTTATGTTTTCTGATCTTATCAGAAAACAACAATCATTCTCCCAACACTGCAATACCAACATTTGAGTTCTGAAGTATATCTCTCTCCCCCCCCCACAGAAATTGTTCCACAAGTTTAAAAAGTTCCCAAAGTGAAAAAGTGTACACGAGTTTTATCAGTTTTTCAAATGCCTTTCAGAATGTTATGGTAACATTGTCCAAGATGCAATGTTCTTCTGTTGAGTTCACCCAACTTTAAATATCTGCACATATTGTATACACAACTTTTTATCTGACATATTATGGCCTACGGAGTGTCACAATGCCAGACACAATGCCCGCAGGTGCTTTATAGGGACTTGTGTGGGTAGGCTCACCGCTTGTGTTTCATGAGCATGGTTCAGCTACTGGGTACCCTGGGAGATGAACAATTGAACTGTGGAGTGAGATGTGCAGAAAAGACCTCAAATGGACCCAAAGCATGGAGCAAAACTAGTTATCTGGAGATCTAAAACAGAATCACTACAGCTCACTCAGAGATCCAGGAAAAACAAAATCTTGTTGTTTATGTCACTGAGTTTTGAGGTGGTTTGTTCCACAGCATTGGGGCAGCAAGAACTAACTAACACAACATCCTCCAAATCCTCCTATTAAATCCAAATAGGTATGACCATTGTGCCTAACGTGAAGCAAATGTGCACTCTGAAATTTTGAGAATTCTTGAACTCCTGGTAAGTCCCTGACACATTTCGAGTGGTTAAAGTTTTCCCAAGTCAATTTGGTAATGTGCTATAAAAATGTCTTCCTAAACTTTTATTATTATGCAAAGTTATCTCTATTCAATTTCTCTTTGTTTAAAATGATTTTTATGAATCTAAAAGGATGAAAAATTATCAAAGAACATCTTTGTGGATGGCAGCTATTCACAAGGGGAAATGACAATCATAATGGGAATTTCACTGAGTATATAGCCCTGGTGCACATAGGGTCTCTAAATGCCAAATGCATAAAGAAACTTAAATATTGGATCTTGCTCTCTCCACTTGAAAGGGAGAAAAAGCTATTCTAAAGTGATGCTCATAGCTACTTGCAACTCTCTGTGAGCTTGGGCATTGTGTTGCTATGAAGCAGCAGCACATTGTTTCAATGTAGCTCTAAACCAAGGGTGTCCAACCTTTTTTTATTCAGTCATACAATGGAAGAATAAGAGTTATCTTGGGCTACACATTAAGTACACAAACATTAACAAAAAGCTGATTAGCAATGAAAAAGTCCATGCATAATTTTTGTGATATCTGACATCACAGATAAGCAAAATGTTCTCAAATAATCAGCATGTGGCCCATGAGCCACAGGTGCCCTAAACTACAGACCCCTGAAAGTAGAAAAAGCCAGAGAACACCATCTCATGGAGCCCCATTCATTCACTCATTCATTCATCCAATACTTATTGATCATGTTGATTCTGTAAAAAATACTGTGCTGAGGACTGCACAGAATGTAGAGATCCCAGCACTCAGAGAATTTACATTCCAGAGGGGGAAGATAAGACACAGATATGTCATAGCAGCTTCAGATGTGTTCTATACATATATAGTAGCAAGTTCAGAGGACAGATGGGAAACACATCTTGCTTGGATTCACAGTGAAGTTTTCCCAAAGAAGGATGCATAAAGGTAGTGACTAGAAGAATGTATAATATAATAAGCAGAGCTGAAGGTCGAGGATGGAGAGACAATTAGTCCCATGAAATACAAAAGGCTGGAAAGTCAGACTAAAGTTCAGATTCCAGAGGGTCTTGAATGTCAATCTTTAGACTTTGGGCTATATTCTGTTAGCAATGGGTGTCACAGAAGGTTTTGCAATAGATCAATGGCATAATCAAAGGACCTTGTGTGAGGTAATAGCGACATAGGGAGAACCTGAATATAGGAAGGCATGCTATTCTCTGGAGCAATAAGTGCAATCCAGGTGTAAAACAATAAATGATGAAAGTGAAGTAATGGCAATGCAAACAGAAGCAAAAAATAATATCAGAGATACTATAAAGGGTAAGTTGTCAGGTCTGGGTCATTGGTTGGATACATTCATTTTTTCATTTAATAAATATTGTCAGGAACTATACTGGTTAGTAGGAATGCAAAAGTAAGCAAACAGACATGATCCCTTCCTCATGGGCCGTATGGTTAACATTTGTCTTTAAGTGAATGGGAGCTATAATGAAGGCTATCAACATTCTCTATGGTGTGACAAGAGAGCTAATGAGTCAGGGAGGAAAAAAAATGCTTAGTGGATGAAGTGACACGTCAACTGAGATGAGAAGGATGATGAGGTGTTAATTAGGTACAGATTGAAGGGAAGAACCTTTCATGCAGACTGGGAAGATGTGCAGTGACCACTGTCAGTCTGCAGGCCTGAAAGGAAGCCACTGTGGGCTGTGCTACTGAGAATGGAAGGACTAGAGCACAAGATGAGGCTGCAGAGACCAAACTCCGTCCAGGGGATGCAGAGCCCTGTAGACTGGTGCTACTCAAAGAGCTAGTGCACAGTCAGATAAGAAGCTTATGTTAGAACGTAACTCAGCACACTGCTTCTTCCTTTGCTTTCCTTCCTTCTCCCCTCCCTCCTTCCTTCCTTTCTTCACTCTGTCCTTATCACAGCTCAATACAATTTGAACTCCTGGGCTCAAGCAATCCTCCTGCCTCAGATGTGTGCCACTACTCCTGGCTAATTGAAAACAATTTTTTTTTTTTTTTTTTTAAAGACAGGGTCTTGCTATGTCACCCAGGCTGATCTTCAACTACTGGTCTCAAGCAATCCTTTCACCTTGGCCTCTCAAAGTGCTGGCATTGTAGGCATGAGCCATTGCTGGCCCACACTGTCTCTTTCATCAAGAAAGTCTAGTTTAGAAAAAAAAAAAAACCTTACTGATCTAAATAGCACATTTAGTACAGGTATGATTTACATTCCAAAGCAAACTCCCTATCTTTCAAGAACAGTAACTTTTCAACCAGCAGCCAGTCTGTGGACTTTACCCTTGAGTGCTACACTATTTTAGACGATCATGACTTCTGTCTTTATTCTTACAACAATGAGAAGTTACAGAGGATGAGAAGAGGAGGTGGCTGTGGCTGCATTGTGGAGTATGCCTTGGAAGGCAGCTATGGTTAGAAGAAAGATGACAAGGACATGTGTGTTCCAAATCTTGTTTTTTTTGGTAAAATAAGGTATCTCCTTTTTAGGTGAGAGAGCAGAGGCATAAAATGGAGTGTAGTGGCAACACGAAGAGTGGAGAAGATTTGGAACAGCCACTGTGAACATCCATATGGAAGGAAACAGAAATTTCAGTTAAAATAAGAAAGCTTATGCTGTTGGCCAGGTTGACATTGCTCGGTGACTATACCCAATGAAACACTGCTCTGGAAGCAAGCACAGAGAGGATGAATGTTAGAGGTGAGCAGAAATTAGCACTATGGTTCAGTGGGGAGGTAAGCTGGCTAGGAAGTCTGGCTATAATGTTGTCTGGATTGACTGGGAGTAAAGTGCAGTTAATAAGGGTTAAGTGACACTATTTAACTGTATTCTAGTCAGTCACTCACCAGACCCCCTGAAGGAGGAGCCCCATCTCTCTTACCACCCAGTAGCATGTCCCTCCCAAGTCACGTACCTGCAGTGAAGCCCAGGCATTTTGTCTTGGTCAGGGATGAGCGTGGCATGTCAGAGGATCCCAGAGGTGTGGAGAGGCAGTTTTTATTCACTGTGTTTAGGGAAGCATGTTGGTGAACCCACCAGATGATGAAAAAAGAATTATAGCCATTATTAAGCCATAATTTAACTGAAGTAGAGAGGAGATTATCAGGGAAGATATGAAAGAAATCTTGCCACACTGAAATTAAGTAAACTTAAGAAAGTAAGTGTTAAGTTAATTTGTTAAATGATTAATTAATACAATGAAGTCTTCCCTGAGTTGGAAGGGAAGACTAGGCTAGATTATAGGCAGCAGCCACAAGGTGCTAATATCTTTTTTTTTTCTTTTTTTTTTTTTTTGCTGTTTTTGGCCAGGGCTGGGTTTGAACCCACCACCTCTGGCATATGGGGCCGACGCCCTACTCCTTTGAGCCACAGGCACCACCCAAGGTGCTAATATCTTATAGGGAGAATAGAGGAGAATGTTTCAATGATCAGTCATTATTCAACACTTCCTCTGTACCAACACAGTGCCTGGTATGGGAAATATAAGCATGAATGAGACCTAGTCCTTACCTTTGGAGGGGTTAGAGATTGTGGAAGGAAAACCAAGTATTATATACAGGGATGTCAGGGAGTAGAGCAATGAGGCACTAAACAAGCAGGAGAGGAGAAGAGAGGGTTAGGAGGAAAAGGCTTCCCAAGAAAGGTGCCTCTAAACCAAGACTGGGAAAAAATTGGAAGTTGGCCCATTAAATAAAGGTACTCCTGGGCCTGTGTAAAGGCCCAGGCAGGAAAGACAGAACCTCAAGACACATCAAGCAGTTTCATATGCCTAGAGGAGAGATACAAAGAAGAATCTAGCAAGAAATAAGACAGCAGAGATAGGCAAATTATGAAGCAGCCTATATTTCAAGCCAAGGAATGTAGATCCGATGCTGAAGGCAATGAGAAATCTTTGGCTTTCCAGGAGCCAATCTGATATATGGAGAAATCTGTCTTTATTAGAAATCATCTGCCTAGAGGGGGAAAGTAAGCCTGAGCAGAAGATAAGATCACCCAGAGATACTATAAAATGTTGGAAAGGGTGGAAGCTAAGGATGGAAACATGAAGAATGCTAGCATTTAGAATAGGTAAGTAAAAGAAGCCCAAGAGTGAGATTGAGAAGAAGGAATTATTAGAGGCATAAAAACATCAGACAGCTTCATGGAAAACAGGGAGGAGGGAATTTTAAGAAGGTAATGGACAACTATATTAAATGGTGCTAGAGGCTCCGCGCCTATAGCTCAACCGGCTAAGGCGCCAGCCACGTACACCTAAGGTGGCGAGTTCGAATCCCCAGCCCGGACCCGCCAAACAACAATGACGGCTGCAACCAAAAAAAAAATAGCCGGGCGTTGTGGTGGGCGCCTGTGGTCCCAGCTACTTGGGAGGCGGAGGCAGGAGACTCGCTTGAGCCCAGGAGTTGGAGGTTGCTGTGAGCTGTAATGTCCCGGCACTCTACCCAGGGGGACAGCTTGAGGCTCTGTCTCAAAAAAAAATTAAAAAAAAAATGGTGCTAGAGACTAAAAAAGATGGATATAGCAACTGAGAAATCATAGTGAAAATGAGAAACAATTTAAATTTCCATCAACAGAAAAAACAGATACATTATTGTATGTTCCTACATGGAAATCCTATACAGTAGGAAAAGCAAACTAGAGCAGGACATATCG
The DNA here is from genome assembly GCF_000181295.1 of Otolemur garnettii. Lineage (NCBI taxonomy): Eukaryota > Metazoa > Chordata > Mammalia > Primates > Galagidae > Otolemur > Otolemur garnettii. Next base: position 36,278,016 of record NW_003852401.1, read on the forward strand.
ACATGGATGAATTTAGCAAAGATAACAAAGTAGCCAATGAAAACAAAATTAAATATCATGTGCTGCATACTTACATATGTAACAGAAATATAAAGACACACATTGTAATGATAAATACCAAGTTCAGAAGAGCAGTGATCCCAGGATTGTGATTGGGAGAATGGTTACACAGGACTCTTTAACAGAAAAGGTATGGTTTCATTTCTTAAGGTGGTTTGTGGAGGTACCAGCGTTTACTGTGTTATAATTTGGGCACGGTTCACATAAAAGTCATTGTTGACCATAACTAGGGGATTTTAGTACACTTCAGCACACGTGTGTGTTGGTAGTAAGTTGAGGTACCCAGAATACAGTGGGTGGAAGAGGAATGCTGTAGAGACAATGTCTAAGGCTTGACCAGAGGATTATCATCTCTTAGTTCTTACACTTAGCTGTATGTTACTCAACTTCCACGTTCCTTAGTTTCCCTGTTAGTAAAGTGGAATACAGTAGTAGATTCCTTGCGGAGATGTTAAGAAAATGAAATGATTTCATACTCACAGTGCTTAAAATAATGCCTAGGACACAAAGTACTCGTTACCAGGGGGTTAGCAAACATCATCAACAGACAAAACAAAGGGATTCATAGCAAACACAATAAAGTCCTGATTTATTGTACCTCTACCATTTGCCAACAACCGTATGAGGCTACACAGAAACTACGGAAATTGTTATTTGTAGAAATTAACAAAGACATAGAAGATTTCGTGAACGACAGAGGAGGTTCCTAGAGCCGTTCATACTTCCCTTATTACGTGTAGTCTCTGTTTTTTTAAAAAAAGAAATTGTCACGTCAATATCTCACTTTCCCTGGGAACGATCAGTAAACCCTCCTCCAAACCTAAAGTCGAGTCCCAGCCCGCAGTCCCGCGCCCCCGCCCGCCTATGGACGCGGGGTCTGCGTACTGGCGCACGGCGAGCGTGCTGACGTTTTGCGCTCCGCCCCACGCCAGCGCCCGCCCTTGGAGACCCGCAGCCCCGCCCCCAGGGCGCTACGGGGTTGAAGCCAACGGCTGGGGCTGCTGGGCGGGAAGCCGCGCGGGAGCGTGGCGTTGAGGGGCCGGCCTCGCCTGGGATCCCTGGCTTGCGTCCTCTGGCCTGGCAGCCGCCGCCGCTTGGCCGTGGGTGCCGGAGTGGCCTGGCGGCGACCCGAGGCTCCTCAGGCGTGGGGGCGTCGTCTCTCGCGCCGGGCATCCCCCGAGGTCGCCCTCTGGCCATGTTCGACTCGGTGAAGCTGCGCCGCGACAACGCGACGGACTTCTTCTCGCACTATGAGTATCTGTGCGCGCTGCAGGACTCGGTGCCGCTCCCCGCAGTGCGCGCCTGTCTCCGGGAGGGCGTGCTGGACTTCAATGCCGACCGCCTCCGCATGGTGGACTGGGCGCCTCTCCTGAGCACTCTCAAAATTAATAAAGATCTGCCCTGGATCTCTATCAAGAGCTTCTTCCAGCCGTGGCTTGGAGACGTAGGTTTGTAGTTCCCGCTTCCCGCGTCTCTGGGTCGGTGCGGCTGAGTGGGTTTTGGGCAGGTCCAAGGTGGAGCCTGGGCCCTAACATCAGGCGCCGAACGCCGGGCTGTGTGCAGTAGACGAGGTTTGGGGCTTGAGGCTTGGAACACTTACTAGCAAGGGGACCCTTGGCAATTCACTCAAGGTCTCCGGGCCGTAGTGTTCTCAACCGTAACGTGGGCTTACTAACAGGGCCCAACCTTATATGGTTTGTAAAGGGGTTTACTGATTGATCCGAGCAAAAGAGAGATATTGGTGAGAATTTCTTTTTTTTTTTTTTTTTTTTTTTTTTTTTAAAAAAGGGCACTACAGAGCTTGGCACCTGTGGCTCAAGCGGCTGTGCCGCTAGCCACATACACCTGAGCTGGCAGGTTCGAATCCAGCCCGGGCCCACCAAACAACAATGACGGCTGCAACCAAAAAATGGACACTACACTCAGTAAGGGCTGTATGAACGGCTGAGTGAACCTCCTCAGTCGTTCATGAAATCTTCTATGTCTGTGTTAATTTCTACGATGATTGTAAGGATTCTCAGAGAAAATGATGCTTGTTGTGGCTCTTAGCACAATTTGGGATGACATTAAACATTCAACAAATATTACCTATTTTACTGGATAACTTTATTTGCCTGAGAACTAAGGAATATCCAGCCTTTGTCTACTTTTTGAAATGTGTCTCTAAGAATTTTCAAGGGTGCTTTACAAAGATAACACGTTTTACACGTGTAAGGTGATATAATTAGGGATTCAAGCACCCTGATTATTTGGAAAACATATTAGGTAAATCATGACATAGGAGAAAATGATTTTTATTCCTTCTAGCACGTAGCATAGCATTTTGTACACAATAGAGGCACCTTTTGTAGCAGCTAGCCAGATAACAGGAGGGAGCAGTTTGTGCAAAAATCTTGGAACTAGGACAGTATGGCAGGCTGAGCCATAGGACTGGAATTTAGGGTTTGAGAAGGAGTGGAGAGAGCTGAGGCTGGAAACCTAGTGAGGGTCAAATAGGAAGTGTCCTTGTTTGTTTTGTCAGGGAGTTTGATGTTTATCATGAAGTTTGAGAATCATTGATGGATGATAAGATGGACTTTCCATAGGAACTCATTCTGACTTCCATATACAGGACAAATTAAAATTGGGAGGGGGATGGATTTTTGTAATCTGATGGCCCAGATTAAGAAATGGAAAAGAAGGGCTAGATTTCACGTATCTAAGAGAATGGATGGGCCTTGGTAACCAGTTAGACAAGGGAGGGCAGCATCCTTGCATGAGATGCAGCAGAGCTGGAAGGGATTGGGGATGGAAAGAGGGTCTCAATCTTTTATATTTTAAGAGGGGCTTGTAGGGCATCTCAGTGTGTCTGCTAGGCAGGTCTGGGCCCAAGATATGCATATTTGAGCTTAGAAGACATAGAAGGCACCTCAGGTTACCCGCAAAGAAGATGTAGAAAATTGTATGTCTAAAAGGTGCTTTTTCAATGTATAGTCTTGAATATATTTATTTTAAGATGAGAGAGAGGGTGTGAAGAATTAGGAAAGGAAATAATTTTTGATTTATTAAAAAAAAAAAAAAAAAACCCTGATCACTCGTCATAGGACTGTCCATAAGTTAAAGTTAGGAGGAACTTCAGAGTGAAGGCTAGAGTACTTGATCTTGCCTAGTATTTTACACTGAATGTGAGAAAAATGTGTCACAGACCGTTTCTCTTCAGATCCTTTTCACTGAACCTTCTTTATGTCTTGCATCCAGTGGGTGTAGATTGTAGATTTTAACCTCCTAAATATTGTCATTTTGCCTGGACTATTGCAGATGTTCCTAGCTGGTTATGCTGCCTCTGAACTCGAATTTTCTCCATTCATCTGCCTAATTTAGTTCCAGTGGTCTTTCTGAAATGAAAAGATATGCTCTAGGTGACATGCCCTCATGGGACCAGTGTGTATTGTTTGCACAGCTTGTGATCTGCACAGAGGCACTGATATCTGAGCTGTGTCCTGCCAGGCCTCCTGGGGTTAGTTGGCCCTGAAGAAGGAGTGCATTTTCTAATTATTCCCTTTATTTGGTACTGCAGCAAAGTTTTTCTGACCTGCTAGGGGCACCCTTTATGTGCCAGTAGTAGCCCTGGTCCTCATCACCTGTGAGATAAAAGCCAACTCTCCCATGCTTGCTTCAGCCTCCCTACTTTGATTTCCTGACTCTTCCCAATTCTCTGGGCTTTAGTCTTCTCCACCTGCAGTATTTGCTGTGCCCTGCAGATGTCAGGCTTGGATACCTTTGTATGTGCTGCTCCCTCTATTGTTAGTGCTGTTACTCCACCCCATGTAGTCATCCTGGTTTTTTCCTATAGTCAACTTCAGGGTAGCCTTAAAGCCATCCATTAGGTGTAACTTCCTTGTTTTCAAAAGTACCTCTCTCTATATAATTTGTGTGTATCTCTATGGCTTGAATTTACATGTATCCCACCTTAAAAGAATTGTGTCTTAGCACAGAGCAGCAGCTTTTTCATGATAAACTGTATGATTGAAATCACTAATTTTACAATAACTTTGCTTTAGGTTCTGACATAAATAAAGTTTGCAGAAGTCGTGTTCCTGCAATAAGATTCAAAGATGTGACCTTCCAGTTATGTAAAGCTCTTAAAGGCTGTTTAAGTGTATCAAGTATGCTAAGAAACCTGGAGCTAAATGGACTAGTTCTGAGAGAGAGAGATTTAACTGTTTTAACAAAGGTAAGCTTTCTCCAGTGTGGCCTGCAAACATTTGATAGTTGCTTTTGGAGGGAAAAAACTCAATATATTTTTAACTTTTTCCCCTCATTAAAGGGATTGAATAAATCGGCTTCTTTGGTGCACCTGTCTCTTGCAAATTGTCCAATTGGAGATGGAGGTTTAGAAAGTGAGTTTAAATCTTAATTAACTCTATTGCCATCAGACCGGTTTCCTACATGCCGTGTTAATTCCTGTCTGTTCCTTTTTCTTATTGCTGCTTCTATCTAGATTACCTTCTGTGCCTGTTCAAACCTTAGTCCAGTCTCACATCTACCATGAGAGCTTGTCATGCTGAATACTCTCTGAACTAATTTTACTTAAGGTTGTGATAAGCCATAGACCACGCAAATACTATATACTGTTTGGTATTCTTTGTTTTTCACATTTGTTCATCTTTTAAAATTTTTCTGAAAGATACATTTATGGAAAGGACAGTAGCAAAATGTAAAGAGAAAATCATTATTTTAGATAGTTAAAACCAATATATAAAACATACACAATTTTAATGCATTGTGGTATATACCAAAATAGAAAATATTTACAAAGTGCTATAGAAGTATATAAAAGTGGGGTTGGGGAGTCATGGAAGTAGTCACAGAGGGTAACTGTTGATTGAGGTCCTAAGAATTAGTGTGTGTTTGTTGTGTGAAATAGTGGTCTGAAGGGGTAAGGGAGTCTGCCTTTGAGGGAACAGAGAGAAGTTTGAGGGCTTTTATGTGCTATTGTTCTAGTAGATTAGGTGAATCTGCTAGCACCCAATAAAATTCTGGGTTTATAGTTAACACTAAATTGTTGATGGATAAATGAGATCAAGTCCTGTTGTTGGAAATGAAAATAGACTTTTCAGACTTTTCTTTTTATTTCAAATGTTTCAAGTATATAGCACTTTACTGTATGGCTGGGACTAAGTTTGCAATGTTCAGATTCTTTGTTTTAGTGTCTAAGTAGAGTTAAACTATATTATAAACTGGAATAACATGTCATGACCGAGGTATTTTAGAATACACCAGTCCATCAGTTGCTTGGAACGATTATGAATGTTGATTTTAAGAATACGACTCTAAACTGCAATAGACACAAGAAAAGCAAATAAATCAAGGTTGTACAGGCTCTTCATCTTATTGTGTATGCGGTCTTTTTTTCCTTTTAGTTATTTGTCAAGGTATAAAGAGCTCTGTCCCTCTTAAGACAGTCAACTTCTCGGGTTGTAATCTGACATGGCAGGGAGCGGATCACATGGCCAAGATCTTAAAGGTGACTTTATGTTCAGATTTTCATGAAAACATTTTATGTGATTGAGGCACTTGAATAGCTTGATAGAAGATGGCAATTATGTTTGTCTTGTGATGCATATGGTGGTTGTAGTTTCAGTTTTGTTGTATGAACATGACCAATTTTCAGTTTGGGGTTCTGCCATTTAGTAAAGGTAGTGTACTTAATCCTAGAAATAAGAGATTTAAACTATAATACATTATGAACAATACTTTTGCATACTTTGAATATGTTTATTATGGCACTGAACAAAAGTGTATGCTATTATAGCCCTCAAAATGACTCAAATATTTATTAACTGCTGTAGATATAAACTAATAAAAATCACAATATTAACATAAATATAGTTTTAAAAACAATTTTTAAGGTGCCTTAATTTTATAGTGGTTAAAACTGCTGTGTTTTGGTCTAAAATTATTTATGATTTGATATGAAGCCTTTTTAGTAATTCGATGTTATACTAGATCAGGGATAGGCAGGCTTATGGACTAAATCTAGCCCATTATTTTTGTAAATAAAATTTTTGGAACATAGCCATGTCCACTTGTTTTCATAGTTAAGTGTGGCTGGTTTCACCCTACACCAGGACAAGTTAGTAGTTGCAAAAGAAACTGTATGACTCACAAAGCCGAAAATGCTTACTTTGGGGCCTTTAGGGAGCAAACCCACTGACCCCTGAGATAGATAAGGGTCAAGAGCATGGATTTTGAAGCCAGACAGCCTTGTTTAAAATCCCAGCTCTCCTATTTAATAACTTGTAACCACAGGCAAATTATTTAACCTTTCTGTGCCTCAGTTTCTTCATCTGTAAAATATGTGTAATGAGAAAACCTACTTTGTTAGTCATTTTGAGGATTAAATGAACTAATAGTGCCTGGCATATAATAAGCACTCTGTAAGTGTTTGTTATTTCCTCTCGTTGCTTTTATGTAGTTATTATTAATAAAAAAAGTGACACAATTTTCTTTTGAAAGTGTCGTGGGGATTTGAGTCTTTTGTTTAAGAATGTTAATAAGGGTATTTTTCCTCTTTTAGAGTCAGTGTTCCGTTACCAAAATTTACTTTATGAATATAGAAAACCGATAGTATGTCTTTAAGGTAATATTTGCTGTTAAAATTCAAACCACCAATTTCCTAAGGCCTGTCAACCTGGCTTGGCATATTTCAGGCCTCTAAAGTTGATGTACGTACCCAAAGAAATATGTGAGATCCCTTAGGTTAAGAGAAGAAAATATTGGAACCTGCGTATTGATTTTTGTATCATTTTAAAAATACCTATTGTTATTGTATAGTTTATAATGTATATAAAATATGTATATAGAACTTCATGTATATAATTTATTGATAAGATACATGTCAAAAAATGTTTACTAGTAGCATGCCTAATCAAATTTTCAACATGATAGAATTTAAGAGGTCAGTAATGATAAGATTAGAAGCATTAGAATTTTTTACAAAAATTCTTATTTGTAGGTTAGATGGTTGGTTTACATAAATAATCAGCAGCAGGTTAGAGTCACACAACTAATCAGTGGCAGACTAGGATCTGGGTTACTAGACTCGTAGACTACTCAGAATCTGCTGTCTACTCAGTCTCTCCAGTTGACTCTCCTGTGATATACACCCTGGATGTGTATGTATAAAGCTCCGACATAATCAGCCATATTTAGTTACTTTTAGTGTTCCTGTTTGCTTTTTCAAGGCTCTTAATTTTATCTTATTAAATCTTTGAAGTATCAGACCATAAGAAGGCATGAAGAAACCTGGGCTGAGAGTCTTCGCTATAGGAGACCTGATCTTGACTGTATGGCGGGCCTGAGGCGTATCACACTGAATTGCAACACGCTTATTGGTGACCTAGGTGCATGTGCCTTTGCAGACTGTCTCAGTGAGGATTTATGGCTGAGAGGTAAGTTAAATGAATTTCTAACATGGGAAATAGTGAATTTTTTGATATTAACTACGCTTAGTTCTTGGCACGATAATCTCTTAAAATTTTTTAAAAGCTCCTTTGTTGTAATAGTTGTCTAATAGTTCCCATTTTGCATTTAAGCTTTTATAAAAGTTACATGTGTTTTTTATAGAAAATAAAGAGTAACAGGAAAACAATGTTATCTATAATCTTAATACCTAGACATAACCACTGTTCATTTGATATGTATACTTTAAGTATTTTTTATGTAATAGATATGTACACTTAGAGATTACAGAAACAGAATTAGTGTATTTACTATTTTGTAATTCTTTTTTTTTTTAATTTAATAATGTATCATATAGTACTCTATTATACTGAGGCATAGTAGTTTAATTAATTCCCTGCCAGTTGATAGTTCGTCTGTGCTTTCCCTCTATTGCAAATGACTGTGTGGTAAACACCTTATCTTTGTGTCCATTGAAGTGAGTTCTGTAGGATAAATTCCTACAGTGTAAATTAGACTTAGAATGATTTTTTTTTTTAAGACAGAGCCTCAAGCTGTCCCCCTGGGTAGAGTGCCGTGGCATTACAGCTCACAGCAACCTCCAACTCCTGGGCTCAAGCGAGTCTCCTGCCTCTGCCTCCCAAGTAGCTGGGACCACAGGCGCCCGCCACAATGCCCGGCTATTTTTTTTGGTTGCAGCCATCATTGTTGTTTGGCGGGCCCGGGCTGCATTCGAACCCACCACCTTAGGTGTACGTGGCTGGCGCCTTAGCCAGTTGAGCTATAGGTGCCGAGCCAGAATGATTTATTTTTAAAGACTTTTGATACATGTTGCTAAATTGCCTTCTGGAATATTAAGTCATTTTGCAGTCTACACTAACCGTGTATCTGAGGGCTGCACTTTCATAAACATTAGGTTGTGTCAGTTTTAAAACATTAAACTTTGCAGGCTTGGCGCCTATAGCTCAACTGGCTAAGGCGCCAGCCATGTACACCTAAGGTGGCGGGTTCGAATCCCAGCCCGGACCCGCCAAACAACAATGATGGCTGCAACCAAAAAATAGCCAGGCGTTGTGGCGGGCGCCTGTGGTCCTAGCTACTTGGGAGGCGGAGGCAGGAGACTCGCTTGAGCCCAGGAGTTGGAGGTTGCTGTGAGCTGTAATGCCACAGCACTCTACCCAGGGGGACAGCTTGAGGCTCTGTCTCAAAAAAAAAAAAAAAAAAAAAACTTTGCAAAGATGAGAAACATCCCACCCCGCTTTTTTAAATCCAGACGGGATTGTTCTGTAAATTATGTGGCTGTTGTTACTCAGTATAGCATGAGCATTTTAACAAATCAATTAAATTTATATCTATCACATCATTTTTAGTGATTGTTAAAAGTTCCATTATGTTACACTTAGTTAACTCTTTCTATTAGATATATAAGCTATTTCCAGGTTTTTACTATTATAAACAGTACTTTGATACACATCCCTGCCCATGTCTATAATTATTTATTTCTGAAAAATTCTTAGAAGAAAAGTTACTGTGTTAACAGAGTATGCACATTTTAAAGGCTTTTGTTGTACGATGTTTTATTTATTTATTTATTTGCAGTTTTTGGCCGGCACTGGGTTTGAACCCACCACCTCCGGCATATGGGATCGGCGCCCTACTCCTTTGAGCCACAGGTGCTGCCCCATGATTTTTGTTAAAAGACTCATATGATGTTCTCCTCTGACGTAACCTGTTTTATACCTGTGTCTTTGTGATGATCCCTTTGGGTTTAAATCAGTCAGCCTCAGTGCTACTGGTAATCATGAACATTCATTCAGTTCTTTGACCTTTACTGGGACAGTTGTTCTTCCATCATTCTTTGCAGATAGGCTTTAGCATATACCACAAAATCTCTATTCATATGGTCTTTGGATTCATTATTTGTATCCTCTTAGAGTTCTTTCTTTGTCAGTTCTATTCTGAAGCTATAAGTTTTTTCTATTTTCTTTTCCTTTTTTAATGTAATTTATTAGAGTCATCTGAAGTTCAAGGTTTTCATCATGAATGCAGCCCAATTTCTGAGCTTCAAAGAGTTTTTGCCTATGAGATTTATACTGCCACTAGCATTCTTGCTGGTTATGAACTGATATTCATCCTGTGATGTTTTTCTCTCTCAAATTATGTAGTTACTTTTTGATTGCATAATAGTCAAGTATGTTGGATAATTAATTGGCAGAAAGGGAGAATAATTATGGCACACACAAGAAGAGGGCTTTTTTTTCTTATTTTGGATTGTGTGTGTGCACATGCTTTTCTATTTTTACTTTTTCAATACCCAAGATTAAAAACCTGGGTAGGATAAATAAGTGAGAGTATGTTAAATCTGAATAGAGGTAGAAAGTGACCCTTTGTTTTTCATCGAAAGCACTTGACCTGCAACAGTGTGGCCTCACCAATGAAGGAGCAAAGGCTTTACTGAAAGCCCTTGAAACCAATAGAACTCTCGTCATTCTGGATGTAAGAAAAAATCCACTTATTGGTATGTCACCACAGTTTTTTTAATTGACTAACAAATAGCAAAATAAAAAGAATTTGTTCATGTATTGATAATTTTTAAAACTTAATATATTTACTTTCCCAATTTTATACTTTTCTAATCTTGAACTTCCTTATGTTTTTAGCAGATAATTACTAATTAAAATGGGTTATACTTGTACCTTGCTTTTGGCTGCTACCCTGAATAGAAGTGAACCTGGAAAATAAATCTTTTTCCATAAAGAACATTACTTTTTTCTTGTGGAACCTCTGAATTCTTAGAAAGATATTTCTCATTTGTTAACTTGACAGGTAATTTTTGCAAGGTATAGCTAACAATACTTGCAGATAGATTATATGTGGGGTATGAAGGAAGCAGTAATTTTTTTAAAGTCCTAAATTATTATTACTTTTTTGTTTTAGAGACAGTCTTACTTTGTCACCCTCAGTAGAGTGCTCTGGCATCACAGCTCACAGCAACCTCCAGCTCTTGGGCTTAGGCGATTCTCTTGCCTCAGCCTTCTAAGTACCTGGGACTACAGGCACCCACCACAATGCCCGACTATTTTTTTTGTTGCTGTTCGGCCAGGGCTGGGTTTGAACCTGCCACCTTCGGTATATGGGGCTGGCACCCTACTCACTGAGCCACAAGCGCTGCCCTAAAGTCCTAAATTATTATGTGTACAACTGAGTGGTACCATTTACTGAGAAAAGGAGAATATGAGCAAGAAAGAGCAACTTTCAAGCTATATCATGACTTTGGTTAAATTAGATGTGTTTTAGGTATCTTAAGTGTCTGAACAATGTCTAGGATATTGGTTTTTTTATCCAAAGGTATCTAGAGCTTTCTAGTTTCAAAGTATTTAGATATAGTCTTTACTGTTGCCAAAATGGTAGCCATTGAGGGCCATATATAAAATGGCATACTTTGATATTATGGTTTTAAGGAAGAAGTTAGAATACTCAAAGAGGGAAATAGGTATATAATCACATATGTTTCATATTTAATTTTATGGGAAAAGCAATAATCACTTGGCTTTTATTTTAAGTGGGAATAGCTGCTCATTGGGAAGCAATTACTATACTTTCAATTTTCACTTTACTTTAGATCATTCTCTGATGAAAGCAGTTATCAAAAAAGTTCTCCAGAATGGAAGGAGTGCGAAGTCAGAGGTATAACATGTTTTATTCCTCTAGAAAGAATTTCTTTTTAATTGTTTGTTTTTGTTTTTTAAAGAGATGGGGTCTTGCTGTATTGCTCAGGCTAGCCTTGAACTCCTAGGCTAAAGGAATCTTCCCACCTCAGCCTTCTGAGTAGCTGGGATTACAAGGGCATGCCACTGTGCCTGACCCTTCTTCTCTTTTTATTAAAATAAAATTAAGGTACTTTCCTACTGTCTTAACATTATCAGTTAAATAAAATGGCTTTTCTGTTTTTGAAAATATTGTATGATTCTTTAATCTAGGGCCCCAGAACTGATTGCAAACCTTTTATTAACTTAGGATATCTTAATAATTTCTGTTAATAGTTAAGAACAGAATCTCAAATTGCTTGTAACTAAAATGGAATATTTACTATCTCTCTTCTAGTACCAATGGATAACTTCTCCGTCAGTGAAGGAATCATCCAAAACTGCTAGACAGAAAAAGAAAACTATAATTCTAGGAAGTGGTCGAAAAGGAAAAGCTACTATTAGAATTGGTAACCCTTTCTGTCTTGGCTTATTATGTGTTCTAATATGTTAAAATTAAAATCCCTTCTCTTTCTGTGGTATCAATAATAGGAACAGGTATTGACCACATGCATATTCTGAGGACTATAATTGTTCTTCTAGTGATTGTGAGAATTTAAGGAATATAGAAGTATTAATGAATCATTAGGAAAGGAACGCTAGTACTTCCGTTTTTTAAATTAACTTTATTGTTTGTTTTTCATAAAATATGCATTATTTTGAATATGTTTCCTGGTTGATGATTACTTTTCATACTTTGCAGTTGAAATTTGGGTTCCCTTTTATTTTTGAGACAAGAGTCTCACTTTGTGACCCTGGGTAGGGTGCCGTGGCATCACAGCTCATAGCAACCTCAACTCTTGGGCTCAAGGGATCCACTTGCCTCAACCTCCTAAGTAGCTAAGACTACAGGCACCTGCCTCAACGTCTGGCTCATTGCTCATTTTTTTTTTTTTTTTTAGACGGAGCCTCAAGCTATCCCCCTGGGTAGAGTGCTATGACATCACAGCTCACAGCAACCTCCAACTCCTGGGCTCAAGCGAGTCTCCTGCCTCCGCCTCCCAAGTAGCTGGGACTACAGGTGCCTGCCACAACACCCGGCCATTTTTTGGTTGCCCCCATCATTGTTGTTTGGCGGGCCCGGGCTGGGGATTCAAACCTGCCACCTTAGGTGTATGTGGCTGGCGCCTTAGCCACTTGAGCCACAGGCACCAAGCCAGTCTGGCTCATTTTTCTAGTTGGTTAAGACAGTCTCGCTCTGGCTCAAGCTGGCCTCGAACTTGTGAACTCAGGCAATCCACCCACCTTGGCCTCCCAGAGTGCTGGGATTACAGCTGTGAGCCACCATGCTGGGCCTGGGATAGACTTGGATGACAGTTTTAGTAGTTGTTTCCAGTGATTTTTTTTTTTTTTTAATTTGAAACGGGATCTTGCTCTGTTGAGAAGACGGGAGTGCAGTGGCATCATCATAGCTCACTGTAACCTCAAACTCTTGGGCTCAAGCAGTCCTTCTGCCTTAGCCTCCTGAGTATGAGTAGCTGGGATAACTACAGATACACATCACCACTCCTGGCTAAGTTTTTTGAAACATTTTTTGTAGATATGGAGTCTCTATTGCCCAGGCTGATCTTGAACTCCTAGCCTGAAGCAATGCTACCTTCACCTCCCAAAGTGCTTAAGATTATAGACCTGAGGCTCGGCGTGGTGGCTCACACCTATAATCCTAGCCCTCTGGGAGGCCAAGGCGGGGTGGAGCACTAGCTTATAAATAGCCTGAGCAAGAGTGAGACTCCTGTCTCTACTAAATATGAAAAACTGAGGCAAGAGGACTGTGGGAGCCCAAGAGTTTGAGGTTGCTGTAAGCTATGATTTCACGGTATTCTACCCAGGGCAACAAAGAAAGACTCTGTCTCAAAAAAATAAGATTTGGGGCCTGAGCCACTGCACCTGACCAAGTGTTGTTTTTTTTTTTTTTTTTTTAAATGAAGAATGATCCTTTCATGCTATAGGAAACAAAATTTCTCCCCAGTTCCTTTTTTCCCCTTATGCTAACACTTTGCTTCTTTTGATGATAAAAAAAAAAATCTTAAAACATATATAATCCCTGTAAAATAATAATCTTCCAAGTGATAGTCTAGAATGTTAAAATTAAGTCTGTAGTTTCCTGACCAAGTATAATGAAAAAACTCTTCAGCAACTAGTAGCATGAATTTTACATTCTCTTAAATATGCAAACTTGTTATAATATAGTTTTGGTATTTTCGTATTATTTCTAAAAAGGCCTTAATTTTTATTTTCTAGAAGACATTACCTTTAGTCACAAATAACCTTTTTTATATGATAAGAATGAATGGCAGAATGTAATAATTGTGAAACTGACCTTTCCTTATAAGTAAGGTGACCAGATGTCCCGCTTTTTAACAATTTTTCCCGCGTTTTAAAAAAGTCCCGATTTTTAGAAAGAATGCACAACAAGCTAGGAAACGGTGGTGGGACAATGGGAAGGGAATATATGGTTCAGCTGCTGAAAAGGTTAATGTAACTCCATTTGGGAATGAAGAGGTTAATGTAACTTCATTTGGAAATGAAAAGGCTAATGTAAACTCCCTACTCTCCTCCTGACTAATGTAGCCCAGGTGGACCTGTGCCCTACTCATTTGAGCCACAGGCTCTGCCCTACACATAATTTTTTTTAATGTATTATATTTATAAGTTGTACTTATGTTGAAATTAAAAATATATATTACAATACTATTTTTGCATTCTATGAAAATTTTTGTCGCTCCATATAGACCAAATTTTTAATTAAGAACCCCCCCACCCCCCACGCCCACCCCCACCCCCCACCGTCACTGGTGTCCTGCTTTACCAATGTTAAAATCTGGTCACCTTACTTATAAGTGACTTTGAATTTTGAAATAGTAAAACCAGGACTAATATAGAAGAAACAATAAATTTTTGAAGTTTGCCAGTTTCCCAGAAAAGGGTTTGTGGTAACTTTAGTTATATACCAAATATATTAAGATCACCAGTTAAGGCTTGGCACCTATGGCGTAAGTGGCTAAGGTGCCAGCCACATACACCTAAGATGGTGGGTTTGAATCTAGCCCAGGCCCACCAAATAACAATGACGTCTGCAACCAAAAAAATAGCCAGGCGTTGTGGTGGGTGCCTGTGGTCCCAGCTACTTGGGAAGCTGAGGCAGGAGACTCACTTGAGCCCAGGAGTTGGAGGTTGCTGTGAGCTGTGATGCCACAGCACTCTACCCAGGGTGACAGCTTAAGGCTCTGCCTCAAAAAAAAAGAAGATCACCAGTTCACAGCAAACAATCTCCTATTTAGAAGCTACCTAAAAATTTAAAAAATTGTTGCTTGACTTAGTATCATTGACCTACACACATAAAAATGGTTATGCTGTAAAACTTAATATAATATATAAGCCATATTAGAAATTCTGTGATTTTGGTAGTTGGTGGTATATAACAGGATACCATGGAATGAGAATAAAAACCAAAACTTTTTCGTATTTAGTATAATTAAAGAAAATGGAAATGTGATTGATGTTTACAAGCTCACTGAGCTATTTTAAGAATAATTTTATCTCTTGGGCTTTTTTGTGTGTTTGTGTTTGCCTCAGTTATTTGGAGACATAGAGGTAAGCCAAATCAGTGTCTGGCTAGTAGCTAGATTTTAGTGAGTATAGAGGGTTACATAATTTATGTAAATTGTGCACCATTTATATTGCAATTATGTTTATAGAAAGAAGATAGGAACTTTTATTAGAATTTTTTCATCTAATAATGTACATGTAAATTCTGTGGGTTTTAATTAAACATATATTTGCATTAGTTTCTGAAAGTAAAGGGGAAATTATATAAATGCAAATAATACACAGGAACATCTTTCGAGGGTAATTAAGTTGAAAAACAAAAATGAAATAACATGAGGTGAACTGAGGTTCTATGTATTTTAAGAGGCCTTTGTCCAGAGAAATTGCACAGAACCATGTGATGATTATCAAGAAGTTACAGTATATGAAATATTTGTCCTGTGTTACCACGGGCATTTTGTTTTAAATGCCATCATAATACTGCTAAAGTAGATCTTGCATAGTAAAACAGGTTGTAAGGGTAAATATGGCCATTTTAATACAATTGGGCGTGGTGGCTCACACCTGTAATCCTAGCACTGTGAGAGGCCAAGGCGGGTGGATTGCTTGAGCTCAGGAAATCGAGACAGCCTAAGCATTAGGGAGACCCATCTCTACTAAAAATAGAAAAACTGAGGCGAGAGGATCGCTTGAGCCCAAGAGTTTGAGGTTGCTGTGAGCTATGATGCTATGGTACTCTACCCAAGGCAGCAGAGTGAGACTCTGTCTAAAAAAAAAAAAAAAACCACCAAAAAGAACCATTTTAATAAACGTATATTAGAGACAAATATTTAAATGTAAATTTTAATATGTGATTTGTTCTACATAAAATATTAATATGTAGGTCTAGCTTTTGCTACCAAATATTTTCTATAAAAATACTTGACTCTTTAATATTGAAATAAGTCTCTATATTTCATTCTTTTATTCACTAGGTTATATTTGTTTTTCTTATGTTTTCTATAATACTAAATAGCACTGAAGGTCAACAGACTTATAACCTTCAGCCTTTGGGAGTTTTTACTCCCAAAGTAAAATTCAGCCCAAATTGAATTCTGGTCTAATTCAGATGATTCTTTTTGGCAGAAGTTGCGACTGTATCTATGTATCTGTGTTTGAGATTCAAAAATGCCAAAGATGTTCCAAGATTCAGTAAAGTGAATATTTCTGCATTATATACAATAAAATGTATCGTGTTTAATCTTTCATAATTTGAGATTACCTTTTATTTACTTTTGTGTGCTTTGCATGTCTCATATATTCAACCTGTATTTTAGTTAAAATGATAACTTCTTGCTCTAGAGAACTTATGTGTATATATGAGTGTGTGTATATGGGGGTGTGTGTGTGTGTGTGTATATATATATATATTTTTTTTTTTTTTTTTTTTTTTGACATAGAGTCACTTGGTCACCCTCGGTAGAATGCCGTGGCGTCATACCTGATAGCAACCTCTAACTCCTTGCCTCAGCCTCCCCAGTAGTTGGGACTACAGGACTACACAATGCCTGGCTATTTTTTTTTTTAAGAAGATGAGATCTTACTCTTGCTCAGGCTGGTCTCAGACTCCTGAGCTCAGATAGTCCACCCATCTTGGCTTCCCAGAGTGCTGGGATTATAGGTGTGAGTCACCACAGCCAGTGTTGAGAATTTATATTTTTAAAATATAAATTTATATCTGTTTTTAATGGCCTTGTATTGTTGTCAAGTGCCCATCTGAAGTCCTTTAAGAGCAGACACACATGACACTTAGTCTATACACTTCAAGTGCATCTGTATTCTTTCTTTTTAACACTTTTTCACACAGGATTGGCTACAAAGAAACCTATAAGTAATGGAAGAAAACACTCCCTTGGGAATGAACAAGACACTCCAATATCTCTACCACCTGGTGTGTCTGGTTTCTTGCCATGGCGCACTGCAGAACGTGCAAAAAGGAAGAGGTATTTTCATTTCAGTCATTCAGAATTCTTTATTTTGGAGCTTTTGTCATATGGGAGTTCTCTGGTTATTTCTGCAGGGGGAAGAAGACTCACATGGCTTCTGCCTCATGAGTCTTTAAAGGAAGAAAAGCGAAAAATAATTATAATTAGGGTTTTCAGGTTACTTCTTAGATGTCACAGCAAGTTGTAACCCTGTGAAAATCCAGAGAAAACTAAAATGATCTCTATTCTGTAGATGAAGAAAGGTTTCATTTAAAGCATGTGTAGTTAAACTAAGCCCTAGAGTACAGAAGTAGGAATTTGGATATGTAGGAATGTGGAAAGGGGCATTTTAAGTAGGGGAAATACTTTGGTGCAAAATGGGTAAGACACATGAATTAGATTTAATGTAACATACTGAATTGGACTAACTCTCATTTCAGAGAATGATACGTAGTGAAGCTAGATTTAACTAGCTTTAGCCAATTACTTACCCAGGGAGTGATTGTTCAGTTATTTTTGTCATAAAAGTCTTTTAAAATTGTTACTATTTGAGGCTTAATAAGTGAATTAGGTTACTGTAAATTATTCTCAAATGAACAACTTGGTAGTATTAAAGAATTTGGGGGTTAAAAATTGCTTAAGAAGATAAAGAGACTTGATTTTAAATAGGACTAGCAAATAGGTACTCTGTAAAATATCTGTCCAGCTAATCATGTTAAATTGATGTGTGTAATCTTCATTAGGCAACTGGCTACTAAACTTATTACAGATTGTAATATGAACTGTTATTGTATAAACTATAATGCCGAGGCCCTACTCTTTACACTTTACTTTTATAACTTTGTGGCTTCATATCATCTTCTTGAGACACTTATTAATTTCAAGTTTATCTTAGTCATGAGGAGTTGTAAATTAGAGAACCATTAATATCACCAGTTAAAGAAATTAGATTGGTAATTGTAACCATCCTGAACATAGGAACCAAATGTGTTTCTTGGCAGATCAGAGAATTATCACAAAGCATTCTGCTAAATTCTGTTCCATTTTCTCTATAGCAGAGGCTTCCATATCCTTATTTTGATGTTATTTATTTCCATACACAGTTCTATGTGGATAGTATACTCATAAGAGTTATTAACTGACATTAACTATTGTATTTATATCAAAATATAACTTAATTTGTTGTTATCTCTTTAGGGGCTTTCCATCAATTAAAACTCGTGATATAGATAATCAGGTATGTAGTTATATTTAATATGTAGTGGGATAGAGAGGGAAGGATGGGATAATCATTCTCAGTGCTTTTTATTTTTTATATTTTTTATTTTTTGAGACAGAGTCTCACTCTTTCGCTCTGGGTAGGATGCCGTAGTGGCATAGATCTCAGCAACCTCAAACTGCTGGGTTTGTGCAATCTTCTTGCCTCAGCTTCCCAAGTAGCTGGAACTATAGGTGTCTGCCACAACACTGGCTAGTTTTTTTGCTTTGTTTTGTTTTGCCTTTTTTTTTTTTCTGTTTTTTTAGTAGGGACAGAGTCTTGCTCTTGCTAAGGCTGGTCTCAGAAATCATAAGCTCAAGCGATCTACCCATCTTGGCTACCCAGAGTGCTAGGCTTACAGTATTAAAGACCCTCAATGCTTTTTAAATTGAACAGAGCCTTACAGGAAACATTTTCCTTCCTGAAATAAATCCATTTAGTCCAGGTGCTGTCCCATTACTGTGGTATAATTGTGGGGTTATATTGCACAGTGGGGGCCTATGGTTCTATATGGAGGCAAGGAAGCCATTTCTTCCATGAATCAACTGTAGCCCTGTGAAGCAAATTTGACTACTATTTCTGAACTGACACATGGAGCTATCATAGTCAAGAATGGCCTTAATTTTTTAAGTAATGTTTTGGGGAGATACATATATATATATCATTATATGGATATACAGGGCCAGACAATTATGTTCACAAACTTATCCTAGAAAATGTGCTACATACTTCATTGCTGAATATCACTGTGGTCACCAGATGGCTGAGGGGAGTACTTCAAAGGTGATTGTAGTGATATTTAGGAGATATGTAGCACTTTGCCTAGGATGAGTTCATGAACTTAGTTGTCAGCCCTTGTACAGTGACAACTCTGATGGTCATTCCAGAAAGAGTTTCAAAATTCTTTGAAAAGTAGACTATGCCCTGGCATCAGTACACAGCTTCCCAAGGCATAGACGGTAGACGAAAGTGATGATAGTGATATTCAGTAATAAGATATGCAGCACTTTTTGTAGGATGAGTTCATGAACTTAATTGTCTGACCTTGTACATCCTTGTGTGTGTGTGTGTATGAGTGTATAATTTCGAGATCCTAAAGCCAAAACGAAGCATCCAATCCCAAAGCCTCTGCTTTTTCAGAGCTTCTCTTCCTGTCATAGTGCCTTGCAGTGTTGGAACAAATTAATTCTGTCATAGTATCAGGATTTCCTTCCCAGTTGTCCTGGGAGACTGATTTCTCTGTAAAGACAGCACAACTGAGGTCGAGAGAGGTCCACCCTCTGACAGTGTTGCCCCTTGAGTGCTACTTGCTGCTTATGGTAGAAATTTTATCCTGGTGACTTGTCTTCTATACAGTTATATAACCCCAGCATTCTTCTTTTTGATCTGTAGACTTTTTATGGTATTGTGACCAAGTCCATTATTTTCTTTTTGTGATCGAATAAATATTTATGAATGCTGTAATTTTATTTTCATATAAGGTTCACAGGTCAACTATTAAATGTTTGGAAACATGTTGAACAACATTCCAGTGGCAATAAAACGTGGCCAAAGAATTGTTGTTATTTCACTAGTTGTGGCTTAAGCATGAGGAAAAGTTGAGATTTCTCTTGTATAAGTTTTAGTTGTATGTGTGTAAATGTACACAATTTATTAAAAACAATTCTAGTTTTTATCATTCCCACTTTAGCTTCATTGACTTTCTGATTATCATAATTCTTACTTTTCTTGTTGAAGGCATGAGAAATTATACTTCCTTCTTGACTCTTTGTATCTGATGGTAGAGAATAAGTTTTTCATCTGTATTATAAAGCTGATCTGAGAAAAAAATGTTTACCCTGGCTCCTCACTTGGTTTATGTGAAAGAAATTTAACAAAATAATATGAGTGATCCCAAATATTAATCATAACTATGTATGGCAGAATTCTGTATTTTGACATAGTAAGAATAGTGTCTTTTTACTTTGTTTTTAATTGCTTAAGGCTAAGGAGTAGTGAAAGACATTTGTAGATAATGATACTTCAGAAAGATCACTTTTGCTTAGATTTATTAATAGTTGGTATTTGGTTTATATTGTTATTTATGCAATCTTGTCCTCTTTAAGCAACCAGGTTTTCCTGTGACTGTGACAGTGGAGAGTCCTTCATCCTCAGAAATTGAAGAGGTTGACGATTCTTCAGAAAGTGTTCATGAAGTGCCTGAGAAAACCAGTTTAGAACAAGGAGTGTTACAGGTACAAGAAGCATTACAGGTACAGAGCTGTCACTTTAAAGGTGCAGAGAGGATTACTTCAAACTGTATTTAGTATTTGGTGGAAGCTTAATTATGAATTGACACTGGACAGCTTGCTTGAGGATTCTGTTTTCCCCTCCCTTTTATCTTGTATCCCCTTGACTGGCTCATTATCTTAGAACAAGGTGAAAGGGGGACATTTGAACCCTAAGAAATAAAATCAGAACATGTCATCAATGGCTGGGTGTGGTGACTGATGCCTGAATCCTGGCACTCTGGGAGGCAGAGGTAGGTGGATTGTCTGAGCTCACAGATTCAAGACTAGCCTGAGCCAGAGCAAGACCTCATCTCTAAAAATAGCCAGGTGTTGTGGCAGGTGCTTATAGTTCCCAGCTACTTGGGAGCTGAGGCAAGAGAATCTCTTGAGCCCAAGAGTTTGAGGTTGTTGTGACCTGTGACACCATGGTACTCTACCAAGGGTGACAAAGTGAGACTTTGTCTCAAAAAAAAGTCATCAGTAGCATATTTTTATATTTTTAGAACCATAAAATACTAGATTTAAAAAAACTTAAAAGTATTGTAAGATATATTCAAAGAAATTGAGTTCTAAATGAATATAGTCATCTAATTCAGGGCTCTTTTTATGGACTAGGAAATGAATGGTTATAGCTGAGCTTTCTTTTTAAAAAATTATTTATATATATATATATATTCCTTATAAATATATTTGTTTTTATTTTCATTTTTATTTTAGAGACCAGATCTCACTGGGTTGCCCAGGCTGATTCAAACAATCCTCCCATCTCAGCCTCGGGAGTAGCTGTGACTACAGATACTCAGCATCTTGCCCAGATTAAATTCCTTTTTATAAGAAGAAAATGTAACTTTTTTTTATTTGTTTGTTTTTTGAGATAAACTCTCACTCTATGCCGTGGGTAAAGTGCCATGGCATCATAGCTCACAGCAATTTCAAACTCTTGGGCTCAAGGGATTCTCTTGCCTCAGCCTCCCAAATAGCTAGGACTACAGGCACCCACCACGATACCTGGCTAGTTTTTCTGTTTTTAATAGAGACTGGGTCTTGCTTACACTCAGACTGGTCTCAAACTCCTAAGCTCAGGCAGTCTGTCCTTCTTGGCCTCCCAGAGTGCTAGGGTTATAGACGTGAGCCACCACACTCAGCAGACGTGAGCCACCACACTCAGCCTATAACTTTGTGTTTTGTTTTGGGTTTTTTTGTAGTTTTTGGCCGGAGCTGGGTTTGAACCTGCCACCTCTGGCAAATGGGGCAGGCGCCCTACTCCTTTGAGCCACAGATGCCCCCCTATAACTTTGTTTCTATTCAAAGTAAAGTTGAAAAAAAATTGATATTGATGTTTTCTTTTCACAAAAGAAAAAATTTCAAGGAGCTTCATTACATTGCTTTATGAACCAGACATCTAAAGTCATTCTATACTTCTGTGTTTGTATGGACAGAAAAGAAAAATCTATATTTAAACAAATTTTTACACCTCAAAAATACTGTATTTTATTTTAATTCAAATTTAATGCATAGATGATATAATCATAGTAAGGGAAACACTAGTTTGGAATGCTTTGTCTTTTTCGTATATACTACAAAGTCCACATTTAATTTTTAAAAGTAATTTTTCTTTTAGCATAAAACTTAGAAATTGGTAATAGTTATCTCCTTTCTTTTTGAGGTGGGGGGAGTTAGGGTTATAAAAAACACACATTTATTTCTCATCATTCTGGAGGCCAAAGAGTCCTACCGTGTTTCTCCAAAAATAAGACCTACCCCAAAAATAAGCCGTAGCAGGATTTGTATGCATTTGTTAAATATAAGCCCTACCCCATAATAAGACCTAGTGATGGGTGTGGCTATACAGTCATAGCCACGCCCTGCATTTCACACTGAACTGGTAAGGAAGACTGGAATACCTTTTATCTACCACAGCTCCTTTCTCCGAGCCATTTGCATTTGCGGTGGCAGGCATCCTATTGTGCACGTGCGAATGGCTTGGGAAAAGGAGTTCATGTGTCACTAGCACCAGCCCCACCAACAAGATCGGCTCCCACTGTCAGGTCCCAAAAGAAGATGACTTAACTGTATTTGAATAAATGTAGATTGTTGTATTATACTTAATAAAAACAAGACATCCCCTAAAAATAAGCCCTAGTGTGTCTTCTTGAGAAAAAATAAATATAAGACAGTGTCTTATTTTCAGGGAAACACAGTAGATCAAACAGGTTTCCAGCAAATTGCTAGTTTAGTAAGGGCCCAATTTCTGTTTCACAGATGGCACCTTTTCACTATGTCGTTATATGGTAGAAAGGCAGTTATTCATTTTTATATGACTGTCAGAATCACTGTTTGACTTTTTTTTTTTAAGGCTTTCTAAGTTTTACTTAATTTATTTCGAGATAAGATCTTACTTTGTCATCCTTGGTAAAGTACTGTGGCATCTTAGCTGACAGCAACCTTGAACTCTTGGGCTCAAGTGATTCTCTTGCCTCAGCCTCTTGAGGGGACTACAGGTGACCACCACAATGCCCAGCTATTTTTAGTGATGGGGTCTTATCTAGCTGAGACTGGTCTTGAACTCCTGAGCTCAGCCTCCTGCAGTACTAGGATTATAGGTGTGAGCCACTGCACCTGGCCTAACTTTATTTCTCTTTAAAATATTTGTATGGTTCGGCACCTGTAGCTCAAGCAGCTAGGGCACCAACCACATACACCAGAGGTGGCAGGTTTGAATCCAGCCTGGGCCCGCCAAACAACAATGACAGCTGCAACCAAAATATAACCAGGCATTGTGGTGAGCACCTGTAGTCCCAGCTACTTGGGAGGCTGAGGCAAAAGAATCGCTTAAGCCTAAGAGTTTGGGATTGCTGTGAGTTGTGACAACATGGCACTATACCCAGGGCAATAGCTTGAGACTTAAAAATAAATAAATAAAATATTTGTAATATTTATGGTAATTGTGTATGATAAAGGATGGAACAGAATTTTTATGTTTGCAATTTGAAATATGTGATTAATTTTGTATATCTTTTCACACTATTTGATTTTCAGACAAGAAAGCCAGATTTTGGTAGATTTTCATTTTTTAAATTAAAATTACTGATATTTATATAGAGAAACTTTAACATAAGTACTTACAAAATTATAAAATGTTAGGAAGAAATCTATAGATCATGTAGAGTTTCCCCTTTTGTCTTATAAATGAGCACTTACAATTTATAGCACCTAAGTAGATTATTACTAAGTTGCAGAGTAAAGACAGAATCCTAGATAATCCAGTTGGCATTCATTGTCCTTTTAAATGTGTTGCGTTCATTTATTTCACGAAGAGTACTAGGCGATTATATTTTTAAAAGTGGTGATAACCATTGGGGAAGACCAAGAAGGTTAGAAACTGTGTAACTAGGAAATTTCTGATTCAACGTGCACTGAAAACACTCCACTCTTCTCCATCTTGAGAACCCCAAAAACGATGGTATTAAAATTTTCTAAATATGTAAACCATATCAATCAAGAAAACAGAAGAGATATCAACACATTTTTTAAATACAGAAGACAAATGGAAATAAATGAAACTAGAGTAATAGAACAGAAAAACCATCACTTAGAATACGGACAGGGCAGCCTACAGTTCAAACTGAATCTAATCCTCAGTGCTGAAATATCTTCCTACTCAGATGTGCCTGTAGGAGAGAGGGTGGGGATAAGAAGTGTGACTAGAGAGAGCTTATTGACAATTTTTATATGGAAGAATTGGCTCTCAGCCCCACCTTCACCCTCCTGGAATGAGATAACTTGACCTTGAAAAGCAGTAAACTATCTGAGGGAACCAGGGTAGCTACTATGGGAATATCCTGACCACTTCTTCATGCATAAGAGAAGCCAGTCATCACAGAGCTTCTGCTGTCTTATTAAATGGAAAATAACCAGGGTTCACCCAATAGTTGAAGAACTCACAACATGACAAGAAAAAAAAAGATTAAAATAGGTCTTGGTGGGACCGAAGGTAATTAAGAGAATAAAAATACTTTAAGGAAACATCCTACTTAGCATCCTTAGAGAGGTTTAAAAAGATATAGTGTCTATAGAATAAGAATTGGATGTTGTTTATAAAGAAATTACCAGAAAGCAAAAATGATCTCTTAGAAATTAAAGTATGATTGTTGAAATAAATTTAGTAGAGATTAAGGAAATTTCTCGGTAGACAGAAGAGAAAGAAATGGAAAACATGACTGAAATGATAGGGGATAGAGACTGATCAGAGAGGTCTATCATGTCACTAGAAGTATCAGAGAGGACAGGGGAAAAATGGATGGAAAGAAATTATAAAAAAAACAAAAAACAGATAAGTATATTTCCCTTAGCTGAAAGTAGACATCAGCCCACAGATTGGAAAGGGCTACCCATGTGTTGAGGAAGATGAAATAGACACTCTTCACAGTGAAATTTCACAGTAATGAGAAAAGAGAGAAATTCCAGAACGAAAAATACTGGCCACCCAAAAAAAGAATAAAAATGAGACATACTTCTCATCAGCTACAGTGAATCCTGGAAAGCATTTCATGTCTAGTCAATCAGTTGTCCATAGGGGCTGAATAGTATATTTTGTACATAAACAAATTTGGGAGTTTATTGCCTATGCTACAACTTTTCTTGTTATTTGAAAACATAATCCAGCAAAATGAGGAAATAAACCAAGAAGGAAGATAATAGGGTTTTAGGGAACCAGTGGATTCAATGCAGAGAGCAACCAGTCTGGATTTGAGGCTTGCGCTGATTGTGTGATTGAGAATTTTTTTTAAATTTCAAATTAATATGCAGTTACAGATGTTTAGGTTACATTGTTTTCAATTCTAAGGTAATGTTCAAGTTTGAGAGCTTTGAAAAACCTTGAAGCATATTACTGGGTAGTAAGTACTATTAGAAGGGAAGGGAGAAGAGAGAGGTAAAAAATAGGGGAGAGGAAGGATCAAACTCCAGAGAGGAGAGAAAGCTCTTTGGCACAAACATAAAGCAGTTTAACCTATGGCAGATTTTTGTGCTACCCCGGTGTACAAAAGGGAAGAATCTACTTGAACTTACCCCCTTTTCAGTGGCACAGCAGTAGGTGATACCTAATTCATTGAACAAAGCAGATCACTTTAGTAGTGTAAAGAGGTGCTAGCTATGCTGACGTCATAACAGGGGGTGTAACTTGGAACACTCAGGGCAATTAGAAATGCCTGTTCACCTTACTCAAGGACTATGGCCCTGAAACTGTAAACAGTGATGTAATCTGTATGCAGAGACACAGTGTAACTCAGCAGTAGACTTTAATAAAAATGAAAATACTATTTGGTTTGTAGCTGTTATTATCAATTTGCATAAAATAGCAATAACTAACTTATATTGGACTTACATGCTAAGCACAGTCCTAAGTGTTTTGCGTATATTAATTCACTTAATCCTCAGAGTGACCTTATGTGGTAGGTGTTAATACCATTCCCACATTTCAGAAAAGGAAGTTATGACAGGGAAGGAACTTGCCCACACTGTACCTAATTTAGGATTGGATCAGGGATTTGAGCTCAGGCTTTCTGCCGGTTCTCATAAAACCAATCAATACTATTTCTCAAAAACAGCTTAACTCTGCACATTAAATAGAATACTTATAAATATTAACTTTGATATTGTAAAAGCTAAGTTTGGAAGGTGGACAAGGAGCTAGAAGAAGATCAAAGCTAGTACATGGCGGTGGGTTCCAGGATCCTTGTGTATACTAAATCCGCATATACTCAAATCCCACAGTTGGCCCTGTGGAATCCACTTATATGAAAAGTTGGTCCTCCATAGATGTGGGTTTTGCATCCTGTGAATACTGTATTTTTGAGCTGCATTTGATAAAAGAAATTCACGTATAAGTGGGCCCTTGTTCAAGGCTCAACTGTACAGGATAAAATTTGGTATATAGGAAACATATATATATAGAGAGAGAGAGAAAGAGAGAGGAATATATAGAACTATGTTCCAGAAAAAATCAACTTGCCAGTGTATAGAAGGGAGGAGGGGGAACAGATGTGAGGAAGGAAAATTACTCTAAAATATTATCTTTAGTTATATTAGCGGGATATTGAGATTTTACTAATTGTTTGATTCTTTTTTTTTTTTCCTTTAAGGAGTAATAGAGGAGATGCTTTTTTATAGAAAGAACATACTCTAACTCCCTCCCCTTGAGTAGGACAAACTACTTCATGTAATTCCACTTTGATGTGCTGTTTAGAACCAGTCAAGAATGAAATACATTTTAGTCTCCTTTTGCCAGTTGTGATGAGAGTTTTTTGTTTGCGTGTTTGTTTAGAATTTCTCTGATATCAGTTCTAAATATTAAAATTATCATGCAGGGTGGCGCCTGTGGCTCAAAGAAGTAGGGCACCGGGCCCATATGCCAGAGGTGGCAGGTTCAAACCTAGCCCTGGCCAAAAAAAAAAAAACACCTAAAATTATCATGTAAATAATAAGTAAAGGAATTTTACAATTTCTTTTTCTTTTTTCCCATGAAACATTGGTTGGCTTTAATTGATAATGAAACATTGAAGAATTTTAAGATACTACAGCATTTACTAGCTTTTCAAACAGTATAAAATATATGCCCACCGAGGAACTTTTTGCATACAGTGAGAAACATACTAAGGAAAGTAAAAACCAGCTCTGCATGTACATACACCTGGATGTTTTATAATCTAGAGCATTCCTTCACATGGATATGCTATTTTTATTTAAAGCAATCACAATTTGGGAGCTTTTAGCTCACTTGTAGGGTTTTTTTTTTTTTGAGACGGAGCCTCAAGCTATCCCCCTGGGTAGAGTGCCATGGCATCACGCTCACAGCAACCTCCTGGGCTCAAGCGAGTCTCCTGCCTCAGCCTCCCAAGTAGCTGGGACTACAGGCGCCCGCCACAGTGCCTGGCCATTTTTTGGTTGCAGCCATCATTGTTGTTTGGCGGGCCGGGCTGGGGATTCGAACCCGCCACCTTAGGTGTATGTGGCTGGCGCCTTAGCTGCTTGAGCCACAGGCGCCGACCCACTTGTAGGGTTTAGTTATAAATGGCCCTATGGCATTATGTTTGTAAATAAATCATTGCCCACATCTTTGATGATTTCCTTAGGTCAAATTCCCAGACATAAAATGTTTACTAAATAATACTCCAGAAAGTGGTACCAGTTTTCTCTCTTAATGTCAGTATGTTGTAGAGTTCCTCCCTTCAATACATGTGCATACACACCAGAGTTAAACTAAACTTTACCTTGAAATTCTTACAGGGAGTGTTCAGAAGCCTTTAAAATATATGAATGTATCTTGCAGTTTTAGTAGGGTAGGAGTTCTGTTTACTGCTGCATAAGAAATTATCCCAAAACAGTAGCTTATAACAATGGTTTATTTTGGTTATGAACCTGGAGTTGAGTAGTGTATTAATTCTTCTATTACTACAAACTTAGTGGCTTAAAACAACACTTATTTTTTTAGCTTACAGTGCTGTAGGTCAGAAATCTGGGCAGGACATAATGGGCTTCTCTGCTCAGAGTCTCATAAAGCTAAAGTCAAGTGCCAGCCAAGCTGAGTTATCATCTGGAGGCTCTGGGAAGAATACTTATTTAGGTTATTGGCATAATTCAGTTCTAGCAGTTGTAGGACTGAGGTCTCCATTTCCTCCCTTGCTCTCAGGCAGGGGACTCTGTCAGCTACCAGGGGCCTCCCTTCTTGCATTGCAGTCCTGGCTACAGCATCGTACTTGACTTCTTAAAAGCCAGGAATGGAGAATCTCCCTTGGTTCTAATTCCTTTTTACTTAAAATCTTTTTCAGAAAGAGCACTGTCCCTTTTTATTAGTGGCTTGGTTAGGCCATGTCTCCCCAGGATAATCTCCCTATCTTGAGGTCATTTGATTTGGAGACTTTAGTTATATCTGCAAAGTCCCTTCCCTTCCCAAATACCTACATTAGTGTTTAGTTGATTAATAGGAGGGAAGTGCCCCAGCCCCAGAGGACCTTGTAGGCCATTTTAGGCTTCTGCTTACCACAAGATGTGTCCCCCACATTCAAGAACCTCAGAGTCTTAGTTCTTAAAAATCATATGAGACTTTGCCCTTGTCCATTCTATTTTATTGACCTTGCTAAATAGGAAGATTACCACCTCGCTGAATAGGAGTGGCACCTGCATTCAAAGTCTGGCTCTCCTACGTAACTGATGATGTGGTCTTTGTGTGCTACTCTCCTTGTCTCCGCCTTAGTTTTCTCATCTGTAAAATTACATGGAGTTAATAATCATACTTTCCTTGTAGGGTTTTGATGATTAAATTAGTTAATACCTAAAAAAATGCCTTGGAACAGTACATGCCATGTAACAAAGTGCTTTAAAAGTATTTGCTTTCTAAAAAATGGCATTTTAATTTACAAATATCTAATTCAGGTATGTTACTGGGGCTTCCTATTATAAGGGGCTCACAAATAAGAATAGAATTTTCTTTTCATGGCCTTAATTTTTAATTTCAGACTGAATAATGATTTATATGCACCTCTTAAGGGTAGTCAACAAATCTGTTTTGGAAAGAGTGGGATTTAAATCTATCACGTACTGATTTGGTATGTTTTTGATAATGGATTTCACTAATGTGGTTTAATAGTATATAAGTAGTAGACTACAATGCTGATTATCTGATTTACTTCTGACTCTCATCCTAAATACTTAGAGCTATAGCTGAAGAACTTTGGGGATCATATTGTGAATCAGTTACAATATTTACTTTATTACTTCATACTAGGAAAAACTGGATGAGTGCCTGAAGCAGCTAAAGGAGGAAAGAGTGATAAGGCTTAAGGCTGATAAACGAGTTAGTGAGGTAAGTACAAGTTGGGTTGTATTTCGAGAGTTTTGGTTTTTGCTTTGATTTTAAGTCATGTGCATGCATACTCTTTATAAACTTTAAAGTGAGAAAGGGTAGCATATTGCAAATTGGTTGTACTGTGTTAACCTTTGTATTTACTTACACTTAGTGACCATATGATCTTCATTCCAGAAAGCATGTTTTTAAAAATATAAAATTGTAGTTTGTTGGGTTTTTTGGTTCTTTTATTTGACTGGAGCTACTTTCTGTTTATCATGCTTCAATTTCAAGAATGCATTCATTAGGTTATACTGTATAGCCAATTACATAAAATGTGGTGATGAGATTACCTGCTGACAGTGAATTGGGAAAATGAATAAGTGTAGAATAATGGAAAACTACTGAGAATTCAATGAAAGATAAAAATCTATACCATGAGGATTGAATTAGGCTAATAAGCATAAACGTAGGACATAAGCTAGGAACTTCTTTATAAATATCATTACAGAGTGAGTTTAAGGAAGAATTTTTGGAGTAGTATGTGTATTATGAGTAGTATGTGTAGTATGTGTAGTGTAGTAGTGTAGTATGAGGAAGAGATTTACTCATTCGATACATGTTGTGCATCTGATTATATAAGGCAAAGGAGCATCACGAACAAAATGACCTTTCCAAGAAATGCTAGAGTTGGGCATTTATGTGGATTAGATAAATAGTCGATAAAGGGAAGAGTGTGGAGGGGAGCAAATATTTTCAAGAGATCAAATGGGAAATATTGGTAATTGTACAGCTAATAATAGGGTATGACTTAGGGTTTTTAAACCTACACTTTAAGTATTATGCTGGTCAAAATTAATCCTTAATAGAACTGTAGTATTAATAGGCTTTGCTCAAATCAGACTCTTTGACTTTCTAATTTAAGAAAAATCTTAAATAGCTAAATTTTTAATATGGAATGACTCATCATGAACTTAACCAGTTATAAATGTAATGTTTTTAGAAGATCATTAATGAAATAATGTTTGTATACTACCTAAGTCTTGTGCAGGAAATTTTGTCAAATGTTTCTAGGTTTTGATTATTATGTGATATGGTTGTATGCTCACCTTGGCAGCATGTATACTAAACTTAATGTGATATGGTTGTTATGTGATATGGTCACCATCTTCACTGGTGGAGAGTTAGATTAACTACAGATTAGTTATGTTTTTGAATGTTTTAGTTTGGTCACATAAAAACTTTTCTTTTGATGATAAGGAACAAAAGTCACGTTACATGTTTTTAATCTTCTTTTATAGCTGGAACATGAAAATGCCCAGTTAAGAAATATAAATTTCTCTTTGTCTGAAGCCCTTCATGCACACTCATTGACAAGCATGATCCTGGATGATGAAGGTGTTTTGGGCAGTATTGAGAATTCCTTTCAGAAGTTCCATGCTTTCTTGGACCTCCTTAAAGATGCTGGGTTAGTTTGTTTCTCTCTATGGCATTCTTTCTTCTGTGATTCTAATGGGCATTTGCTGAGGAACTTGAGCAATCTTTATAGCGTCCTCAAGTCATACTTAATGTGTAATTATAAGTAATCCCTTGATTTTTTTCAACGAGGAATTAATTTTAAAGGGAATAGAAATGGGAAGCCTGCCTCGATAGAGACCCTCTTATAAAAGAGTAACCTGTAGCCAGGTGTGGTAACTAGTATCTATAGTTCCAAGTAGGCTAAGGTGGGAGGACTACTTGAGGAGTTTGAGGTCAGTCTGGGCAACATAGGGAGACCCCACTCTTAAAAAAAACTGTAGATAAATTGGTAGGTATAATTCTTGGTAAAGACTGAATTGAATATGGTTTTAATTGAAAATATTCAGGAATATATAGGAATTTTCTGTTTTATTCATCTTGCTTATTCAGTAAGTTGGAATTAAAGTTATTTTTCTAGACCTTAAAATTGGTGTTAACCTGCACAGTAGAAAAAGACAATGGTTCTCAACTGGGAATGATTTTTGCTAAAAGAAGATGGCAACAGAGAGTTTAGATAATTGACGGAGGGCTGTTTTATGGGTGAATGGGTTGGTTTGGTAAGGAAGGAACAAACACATCCTTGAAAACTGTAGGAGAGGTGGGGAAGGAGGGGAGAGGCACTAGGTATAGTGGTAGAAGTTGAAGCTTCAATGAGATAGTGTTTAAATGGAGAGGTAATATGTAAGAAAATAAAGTCAAGGGGAATATAATCCATTGTTGGAAGGGAGGGAGCGCTTAGAGGATTGGATGATTTGATGTGGTCCCAGAGCAGGAATATGGGGAGATGTGAGAAATTGAGACAGATGGAAGTGTGGTCTGGAGTAGAATATTGGCTTTTTAAGCTTGTAGAAGTATTTTATGATTCTAAGTTTGGGGAAACCTCAGCTGTTCTTATGTGATTGTAGTAACCCTTGCCTTTTCCTCCTTTACTTCTCTTGACCAGGCTGGGGCAGCTTGCCACAATGGCTGGTATAGATCAGTCAGATTTTCATTTACTAGGTCCTCCTCAGATGAATTCTACTGTTAGTAGTCTACCTAGAGAAGAAAAGAAAGCACTTGAAGAAGAAAAACCAGAAGCAAAGCAGAATGCCATAGGACAAATGCAAAATATCCAAGTAAGTGAACTGCTTAGAACTTAATGATTCTAAGAGTGATTAGCAAAAAGAGAATTATTAACTCAGAGAAAATAATAATTGTCTGCCCACATGCTTGGGGGCTGAGCCTATTTGGGGTCCTTTCCAAGTCTGAACTTAGTAAATTTGTGCCCATTTCATGATGCTGTATTGTTAGAAATAAGGAAACCGTAAGTTCTTTTGAAAAATTATAATTTAAAGCAGACTATCCTCAGTGAAGAAATGAAAGATTAGAGAAAATACTCCCAATTTTAAATTTTATAAATGTCTATTCTATTCATATTTCATCTAGGTTTCTATTTGTATGCAGTCAGCTTACAATGAAGGAACACTAATGAAGGTACAAGTACTGATACAGATAATTTTTTAAAATAAGTAGACATAATTTACAGGCAGCGTACATTACAGGCAATCACCTGGTTGTGAGAATGGGAGGGGAAACCCTGTTTACTGCAGGAGGCCCCTGTTTCCTCTGGCCTTACTGGGAACCCCCACCTCCCATCTTCTTCTTTTTTTTTTTTTGAGACAGAGTCTCACTATGTCACTGTCGGTAGAGTGCCATGGCATCACAGCTCACAGCAACCTCAAACTCTTGGGCTTAAGAGATTCTCTTGCCTCAGCCTCTCAAGTAGCTGGGACCACAGGCACCCACCACAACACCTGGGTATTTTTTTGGTTGTAGTTGTCTCTGTTGTTTGGCAGGCCTGGGCTGGATTTGGAGCCGCCAGCTCTGGTGTATATGGCTGGCACCCTAACCGCTGAGCCACAGGCACTGAATCCCCACCTCTCATCTTAACCGGTCTTGGACTGGTCTCAGTAACTGACAACTTGAGAACTCAGGCTATTTACAAATTGGATACTTCTTAGATACTCATAGAAGATAGAAAAGAATTAATTTTCTTAGGAAATAGGGTTTCTTTCTTTTTTTTTTTTTTAATGAATAAGAGAAATAGGTAATAATTATGTAAAACAAAAATCTAAAAATGTGGTGGCCTTAACCCTGGATATTGCTAAGTCAAATTGGGAATCATTTGTCAAGATATTAAGGAGAAAAAGATCCTAAAATATTGTAAGATCATAGAGTAACATTGAAGTTTGTAACTCTACATTTTAATGATTGGCTTTGTTCACTGAATATTTGTTTTTCCCTCTAGTTTCAGAAAATTACAAGTGATGCTAGAATACCTTTGCCTCTCGACTCCTTCCCTGTGCCAGTTTCTACTCAGGAGCCCTTAGTAACTTCCACAGACAACGTCGGAGTCCCAGCCACTGAGCAGCAGCAGGAGTCTTTGGAAGGATTCATTGCTAGAACACATTCTCCTTTAGCAGATGTGATTTCTGGAACAGGAAGTCAAAGAGTAGAAGAGGAGGTCTCCGTAAATAGCAAATCATCTTCAGAAAAAAGGACCAAAACAGGTGAACATACCAAAAAACACTCTGCTAAGAAACAACCTGGAAAGGACCTGCATTCCCAGTCTGACTCTCCTGTAAACTGGAAAAGCAACGGAATCAGAGAAACGAGTTCTTTGGTTAATGAACCAATTAAAAGTGAGTCTTTGAAAAAATACCTTTCTGTCAAGAAAGAAAGTAGAATAGTGACTGTTTCATCCAAGACAAGTAGTAGTAAATCCAGTCCACTAGAACATTCTGAAGGTGATACTCATGGATCTGATTTGGAATTTCAAGAAAACATGCATTATCACTCCTGACATAGGCCTAAATCTTTTGAAATTATGTTTCTACCTTTAAATTTTAATAAATTTTCTTATGTTTTTATTATGACATATCTTGTCTTAAAATATAGGATTAGAAGCCATTAAAGGAAGATTTATGTATACTTTTTATTATAACGAAACTTTTGGTGCATTTTTCCTTTCACACTGCACAATTCATTTAACAAGTATTTGTGGAGGGGCTAATTTAACAATACTATTTGTGGGTGCTGTGACTTTCAGCAGCGAAGAAAACAAAGCTTTTACCCTCATGGAACAAATATCCTCTGGAGGGAGAAAAAAAGAAAAGAACAAAGCAGGATAAGGTGAATAGAAAGGGATGAAGGAATAGTTTTACCATTTGATTAAATGTGGGAATAAATATATATATCATGGACAGAAGCCATTGACATCCTTATTCATAACCAGAGCAGCAAACTTGTACCTAGATGCTTAACCATGTTCATGGATTACAGTAACCTTTTAAGATAGGTAACTGTGATGATACCTATTTTATAGTTGAGGAGTATGAGGGAACATATTATATGACTTGCCCAGAGTCACACAACTATAAATAATTGGTAGGGCAGGGATTTGAACCAGAACCCATGCTCTTACTCAGTAATCTGTTTCACTGTTAAGAAAGGAATTGGTGGCTCAGTGCCTGTAGCTCAAGTGGCTAAGGTGCCAGCCACATACACCAGAACTGGTGGGTTTGAATCTCGCCCTGGCCTGCCGAACAATGACAACTACAACCAAAAAATAGCCGGATGTTGTGGCAGGTGCCTGTAGTCCCGGCTACTTGTGAGGATGAAGCAAGAGAATCACTTGAGCCCAGGAGTTGGAGGTTGGCCAGGGCGATAGCTGAGGCTCTGTCTCAAGAAAAAAAAAAGAAGAAGAGGCTCACGTCTGTAATCCTAGCACTCTGGGAGGCTGGGGCCAGTAGATTGATGAGACCAGCCTGAGCAAGAGCGAGACCTTTTCTCTACTAAAAATATAAAAACTAGGTGGGTGTAGTGGCAGGCACCTGTAGTCCCAGCTATTGGAGAGGCTAAGACAAGAGGATTGCCTAAGCCCAAGAGGATGAGGTGAGTTATGATGATGCCGCAGCACTCTACCCATGATGACCGTGAGACTGTCTCAAAAAAAAAACTTCTTAAGGAAGATGCCAAGAGGAAAGCCAACGAACAATAAAAGTACAAAAGACAGAGACTATGAGAAAGTATATCTGTCCCCCCTATCCAATCTGGGTAGAGTTTTTAAAAGGCAGAGTATGTAAGAATATACACAACACATCTCTGGACTACATACCCCTCCCTGGTAACACATGCATAGGATCAGTTCTTTCCTAGGTGTTTCTCTTGCCTCAGCCTCCCGAGTAGCTGGGACTACAGGCGCCCGCCACAACGCCCGGCTATTTATTTTGTTGCGGTTTGGCTGGGGCTGGGTTTGAACCTGCCACCCTCGGCATATGGGGCTGGCGCCCTACCCACTGAGCCACAGGTGCCACCCGATTCTTACATTTCTCAATGAACTTGATGTGGTACCTACATACTTGCTGTACAAAATGGTTAGGTAAGTAACTTAGTCTGGGAAACAGTAGTATGGATAAGAAAAAAAATCAGAGATGGATCACATTGCAAAATATATAAAAATTAGTATGTACTATTAGAGGATGCTAAAGTGTGGAGGGAGACGAAGGTGGGAAAAGTTGGAAGTTAAATGAGTTTATACCTGAGAGCCTCGGTTTTCTTCACTCACAGATTTTTAAAAGACATACATACAAATAATTATAGTTTTAAAAGTTCTTCCATATTTTACATAGGTCTTTATCAATCAATTTTAAAACTATTTTATCAAGAACTATAAATATGGATATTTTGCTGTTTAACATGTACCATTTTAGACCTTCATATAAGTGTTAAACTTTCAATGCTATACTTGAAGTAATATCACTTAATTGAAATACAGTATTTTCTTTTGGGTTAGAGAAGATTACAAGTGATTTCCTTTACTGAGAAATTACTATGTACCCTTGCTGAGTATACAGAAACAATCTGTAAGTAAACAGGGCTTTTAAAAACAAACAAGCTTAACAGTGTCAGATGTGATACTGTACAGCAAAGAACTTATCATCCTATCTCAAATCCACACATAATTACTAGGGATCAAAAATTACTCTTGCTTGCCTATCCAGTATTATATCCACTAATCAGTCTAATTTCAAGTGGGCATTTACAGAATTCCTAATCTAAAAACAGTAACCCTTGATTTTTCAGAGGATCAGCAAGATAGGCGATGATTGTTTTTTTTTTTTTTAATTCTGATTACAAACCACAACTTATGACTTAACCTGGATAACAGAACACATTCTTATACTCTGTTCCAGAGTCCCATTGAAATGACTGGAGAATATTAAAAATAAATTAGCAGAGTTGAAAAACCAGAAAATGGGATGGCACCTGTGGCTCAAAGGAGTAAGATGCCAGCCCCATATGCTGGAGATGGTGGGTTCAAACCCAGCCCCGGCCAAAGAAAAAAAAAACCAGAAAATGAATAATGTGGAATTTCTAGAAAATAAAACACAGATTATTGAAGGGCCAATTAGAGTAGAACAGCTAAGCTATCCAGTTCATCTTTGGAGCAGATATCTAGTTCTGGAATTTGCTACCAAGCTAAAAAAAGTGGCTTTCTGAAATAGAAGTTTTGACTCTAGTAACTCTGAGATTGGAGAATAAGAGCATTATCCAAAATGACTAGAAGGAGGAACTAAAGTTAAACCGCCCACATTATCTCTCCCTGGCTACCTTGACTTGCTAACTCCCCTTTATAATCACCAGAGGTGCCGGTAATCAGAATTTGTGATCATGGAAAATGAACTGGAATTGTCATTTAGCTGAAGAAAGAACTTCAAACTTTATAAATATGGACAGCTAAGAATCATCACCTTGGAAGAAAACCAATAACATAAAAGGAGGCATGAAATTAAAACAAGTTAATTAACCTGTTCAAAAACTACTAGAAGAAATAAAAGAAACTTTAAAATTAATATGATTAAGATCTGCAGCAATCTTTATGGACTTCATAAGGATATGATGTCCATAAAGAATAGGATGCTATGAAAAACATTTAGAGCTTCTGGAAATTGAAATTTCAATTATAAAATAAAACAAAGCCCACCATGGAGGCTGACGCTTATAATCCTAGCATTCTGGGAGGTCAAGGCAGCTGGATTGCTTGTTCAAGAGTCTGAGATTAGCCTGAACAATAGTGAGATCCTGTTGCTACTAAAATAGAAAAATTAACCAGGCATTGTGGTGAGTGCCTGTAATACTGGCCCCTTGGGAGGTTAAGGCAAGAGGATTAAAGTTTGAGGTTGCTGTGAGCTATGACTCCACAGCACTCTAGCCTGGGGCAACCAAGTGAAACTCTTGTCTCAAAAAAATAAAAATAAAACAGATGAACTAGATAGCAAGTAGGATTCATACCAGTCTACACAAGATTGAGTCAACAGTAACTATAACTCACTAAATTAACAGATTAAAGAATAATATGATCATCTTCACATACTGTGAAAGCATTTGCTAAATTCAATGTCCTCTGGTACTCTTTTTTTTTTTTGGAGACCGAATCTCACTGTGTTTCCCTGGCTAGAGTGCCAGGTTGTCAACCTAACTCACAGCAATCTTAAACTCATGGGTTCAAGTGATCCTCCTGCTTCACCCTCCCCAGTAGGGACTACAGGTGACCACCACAGCACCACCTTAATTTTTCTATTTGTAGTAGAGACAAGGTCTCAAATTCCTAAGCTCCAGGGATCCTCCTGCCTCCACCTCCCAGAGTGCTGAGATTACAGATGTGAGCCATCACCTGGGCTGTCCTCTTGATACTCTTAATCTAGAAATAGAAGGAAATTTCCTTAGTTTAGCTTCTTGGCTTGATTAAATGTACCTATCAGAAATCCACAGGAAACAAACTTGGCGAAAAGTTTTTGCTAAGACAAAATATAGTGTTAAAAAGAATTCATAAGACAGTGCCTGTGGCTCAGTGGGTAGGGCACTGGCCCCATATACCGAGGGTGGTGGGTTCGAACCCGGCCCCAGCCAAACTGCAACAACAACAAAAAAAATAGCCAGGCATTGTGGTGGGCACCTGTAGTCCCAGCTACTTGGGAGGCTGAGGCAAGAGAACCACCTAAGCCCAGGAGTTGGAGGTTGCTGTGAGCTGTGACACCATAGCACTCTACCAAGGGCAATAAAGTGAGACTCTGTCTCTAACAACAACAACAAAAAAAGTATTCATGATAGGAAATGAGACAAGGCTGTCATTGTTTATAAGTAAGGGGCGGGTTTTTGGTTTTTGGGGACCAAGAAGAAGCCTATGATACTATTGGCATGCTATTACAACTAATGAGAACACTTAGTAAGGAGGCTGGGCACAACACCAACACATCAGTGTCAACAACTTTTATATACCAGCAATAAGCAATTAGAAAATGTAAGGGGGGATACAGAATGAGGCCTGGTGGTGTACCTGCAGTCTTAGCTACTTGGGATGCTAAAGCAAGTGGATCACTTGAGCCCCATAGTTTGTGGCCAGCTAAGGCAGCATAGCAAGATTTCATCTCTTAAAAAGAAAAATGAAATAGATCCTTATGCACCATTCACAATACTTGCAAGAATATTATTCAGAAATAAGATTAAAAAGAGAAATGTAAGGTCTGTATGAATATAATAACCAATCTGTGCTGGTGAGTATAAAAAGAACCCCAGAATAGGCATGCCATGTTTCTGGATAAGAAGACCCAACATAATGAATATATCCATTCTAGCAAATTAATTTATAAATTCAGAGCAAGTTCATACAAGCAAAATTTTAAATGGATGTAACCACCTAATTAAAATGTTCACCTGAGGGCTCGACACCCGTAGCTCAGTGGTTAGGGTGCCAGCCACACACACTGTGACTAGTGGGATCAAGCCCAGCCCAAGCCTGCTAAACAACAATGACAACAACAACAAAATAGCCAGGCACTGTGGCAGGTGCCTGTAGTCCCAACTACTTGGGAGGCTGAGGCAAGAGAATCACTTAAGCCCAAGAGTTTGAGGTTGCTGTGAGCTGTGATGCTACAGCACTTGACCGAAGGCAACAGAGTGAGACTCTGTCTCAAAAATAAAAATAAAATGTTCACTTGAAATACATAATGTGCAAAAAAATTTTGACTAGATGGCAAAGCTATCCAGGGAGCTAGGGTAAATGTCTGTGGCATAAGAATAACCACATCAGTAAAGAACAGAATATAGGAACAGGGCAGTGTGTGTGAGTAAACAAGGCTGAGACCATTGATTACGTGGAGAACATTTTCTTATTTCATGTCACAGATGATAAAACTGAGATGAATTAAACATGCCAATGTAAAAAGAACTAGAAGAAAATGTTGGGGAAAATGGTTTTGTTTTGAGACAGTCTCTGTTGCCCTGGGTAGAGTGCAGTGGCAGCATAGCTCACAGAAACCTCAAACTCAAAAGCTCCTCTTGCCTCAGCCTCCTGAGTACCTGGGA
Source organism: Otolemur garnettii (assembly GCF_000181295.1). Classification (NCBI taxonomy): domain Eukaryota; kingdom Metazoa; phylum Chordata; class Mammalia; order Primates; family Galagidae; genus Otolemur; species Otolemur garnettii. The sequence goes on from NW_003852401.1 coordinate 36,317,135, forward strand.
CTACAGGCACCTGACGCAGCACCCAGCTAGTTTGGGGTTTTTTTTTGCAGTTTTTGGCTGGGGCTGGGTTTGAACCTACCACCTCCGGCATATGGGGCCAGGTTCCTACCCCTTTGAGCCACAGATGTCCTACCCCTTTGAGCCACAGGCTCCACCTATGTTTTTAGTGGAGACAGGGTCTCACTATTGCTCAACTTGGTCTCGAATTCCTGAGCTTAAGCAATCCACCCACTTTGGCCTCCCAAAATGCTAGGATTACAAGTGTTAGCCACTGTGCCTGGCCTGGGAAAAAATGTTTTGATGAATGTGGAGTGAGAAAGGCATTCCTAAGTAAGACACAAAACCTAGTACCTCTGAAAGAAAAAAAAAAAAAAGATAGTTTGACTACATTTAAAGAAAGGAAAACTTCTATACATAAAATTAGCTACCAGAAATAAAAGACAAATTTTAGGAAAATATGTGTAATATAATAAAAGGTTTAAAACAACATAAAGAGCATCTACAAACAAAAATTGATAAAGGATATAAAATATAAAGAAGAAGAAATAGAGACAAATAACATGCAACTTTATAAGTAATAAGGGAAAATTAAAGTTATAAGGAAATATTCAGTCATCGAAATGGCAAGTATTAAAGGATTATTAATAGTGCTGGAGATGATGTAGAAATTAGTACTCTGTCATTGTTGAAGGAAGTAGAAATTGATACAGTGTTTTGGGTGGGCAGCTTGGCAGTGTACATCAATACCCAGGGTGCGTTATAGCCTTTGATCTAATAACTTAAGTTGTAGGCATCCAGCCTAAAGAGATAGTCACACAAGAGTCTGAAGAGTCAAGTACAAAACTGCAATGAAACACTTTTTGAAATAACAAAAAATGAGAAACATCATAATTGTACATAAATGCAGACATTAAATTATTTACTAACGTACTAATTTAATTCTTACCATGTAATGCATGTACTCTATGGCAGATATAATACAATAGCTCTATAATATGGACGTGAAAATACTTCTAAGACATATTGATAGGAAAACAAGTTGCACCATAATTGCCCATTTCTCTTTACATTTGCATAGTGAAACCTTATTTATATGTGTAGTATATATAAATAGGCAATTTTCTAAATTCCTCTTTGTCATAGAAAACTTAGAAAATAAGAATGTACAATCTGTGTCCATGCTTTTTTTCTTTGAAGTGTGTGTCCTATTTCCTTTTTGGTGTGAATGGAAACGTACTTCACCATGGAACCTCCTCTCAGACCTTTGTACTCCTGAAGTGTTCGAGTCACCTACTGACATTCAACTTTTTTTTTTAACCACAACTTGCAGTAAAAATTATATTTTCTTCAAAGTAAAAGATAATCGTTCTGGCCCCACCCTCCTTTCATGTACGGAAAATTTCATCAAACAACTCTTACAGTACTTCTAGGGACTCATGTTTTGTTCTGTTCCACTCCTTTAAAGGTGTAGTCCGCAACGCCCTATCCACAGACCGTACAGGTGCACAGCACGGCATTGCTGTCTGAGCTCTATGTCTTGTCCCATTCTCCCCACTCCCAACGCCCACCTCCTATCCATGGAAAAACTGTCTTCCATGAAATTAGTCTCTGGTGCCAAAAAGGTCCTTGTCTGTAGTCTGTTAGGTACTGGGCCACCCAGCAGGAGGTGAGCGGTATGTGGGCAAGTAAAGCTTCATCTGTATTTACAGCCACTTGACACCACTCAATGGCTTACATCACCACCTGAGCTCTGCCTCCTTGTCCCCCTCATGCAAGGAAAAATTGTCTTCCATGAAAGTGGTCCCTGGGGATGGCTACTTCAAAGGAAATTCTGTCTTCAACCCACTAAGTATGTTTCACAATCCAGTAATGGGTCATGCCCTACTCTTTGGAAACATTTGCTTCATCTACCCCTAACAAAGCCGCTATTCTCACATTTGATTTATTTTATGGCTGAAAGTCACTTCCATATCAGAGCATTACTTCCAAAGCCTAGCTTTCTTGACATCTTTAACTCTCAAAAGTCTCCTGGTAATTTTCATTAAATTTCCCTTTTCAAAACCCTTTAGTGATATTGAAAGCCTGAGTTTTCATTTCATTTTATTTTTTTGAGACAAAGTCTCACTTGGTCTCCCTGGATAGAGTGCCATGGCATCATCATAACTCACGGCAACCTCAAGCTCTTGGGTTCAAGTGATCCTCCCACCTTGGCCTCCCAGAGTGCTAGGGTTACAAGCATGAGTCACTGCGCCTGGTCCTGAGTTTTCAAACTGATACATCTACCTGAGAATTTTCAAATGTCATTTGATTAAAAAGTTGAAAACAAGAAGATGTTGCCCCTGTGACTCACTTGGTATGCTTGGCTGCTCACAGAGGCACGAAATGCATGACTGATGGGTTAGAAGGGCCAGAGAATGCCCATGTAAATGTTAAACCAGTGTGGATTTAAAAACACAAAAACCAGGGGATTTAGAAATAAAGAAAAGCATTGCCTATAGGTTAAATAATCATTAACATCATTCCTGAGAGACCAGTGAAGATCAGTTGGTTTATTTAATGTCTTAGAGAGATAGTCCTCAAAGTCCTTGAAATGCGGAGGAGGCTTTTATCTATTTAAAAAATCAAGAAAACTCCCTAAAATCATAAAGCTAAATAATCCTAGTTCAATATCTTAAATGATAAGATTTGAGCAGGGGTTGAAAACACTAAAATCAATTTGCTAACTAGCTCTAATTTCTTTATACCAAACCCAAACTTTACCTAAATCTTTCCTAAGAATCCAGTGCCTTATTATATACTAGACAGGAGACACTTTCACACATTATCTCAAGTCTTGCAAACTTATAAGGTGTAAAAGTGTTATCATTATTTTTAAGAAGAAATGAGGCCCCAAAAGTACTGATTAACTCGATTAGGGGTGCTTTTGCACGAGGTGGAAGCAGAATTTGTTGACTTCTAAACCTGTTTTTCTTCCCAGGATGTGTGGCCTGTACAAATATTTGTTGTTGCTGATTATAAGAAAAGGATGGAGCCTGCATGAGAGGGGCCGCAGCAGGGAATTGTACCCTGGACTGTGTTGGTGCTCACAGTAAATTGCAGTCGATTTTTGTTATGTGTGGTTAGAACAGCAAGTGAGGCTAAGAAACATGTTTTTCTGACTTTCTGTTCTTTATGGAAACTTGGGCTTATGTCACTTTCTTTAAGCTGGGAAAGTTACTTTCTTTCTTAACTTAGTTGATATAATGACTGTGAGTTTAAATTGGCTAAAGCCTTGAAATGTTTTGGTATGGTCTTCCATTCCGTTAGCTTTTGTCTTTAAAAAGTTAAATATTTAAAATTTTAAACTAAATAGCTTTTTGCCAAAATCACTTATCGAGTGAGGTCCACAATTCTTAAAGATTTTTTTAAGATTTTTGTCGGTTATAATTTTTGTTGAGACATCTCACCTGTCTGAAGGGCCTGGATTTTGAATACAACAGATATGATACTGAACAGTATCACATCTATTATGTATTAGTTGTCTCTCAGTAACAGGAGTAGATTTACACTGAATCTTATACTGGAGGTTAACGTTGTAGATCTCTTGCTGGAAGTTAAAATACAGTTTCAGGTTGAAGACCTTCAATTGCCCATAATTTTCCCATGCTTTTCAATTGATTGCTTTTTAAAAGAGGACCACGATCAAATGTTCCACAATTTACAAAAACTATAATCATTTAGAGGCTTCCCAGGTTTGGTCAAATGCTAGAAAGCCATGATTCTTCTCCAGTACAAAGATTCTTCTCCCTCTGACTTGCATCTCACCCATTCTCTCTAGAAGGAGAGCCTTGTGCCTTTGGCTTTAGTTGGGAAAGTACTGGGCGATCTTCTTGGGGATCCCATCGTGAGAGACTGCAGGGAAATGAGAAATAGCTTCCCCTCATCAGTGACTTGAGAGACCATGTGGAAGAGGTAAGGTGCGGCTAGAGCTGGGAAAGTCTTACCTCCAAGCAGCAGAGATGCTCTCGGAGGTGTGTTTCCTTTAAATGGTATAAGCAGGAGCAGCTCCAGAGGATGGCCGTGCCTGCAGCAACACGGCCACAGGCAGGCTTGGACTTCTGCCGGATGTGAAGAGGGCTGCCCAGGGGCAGGACTGACCTCACAAGACTGGATTTCTCCCAGTTAAGTTCACAAGTCATGGACTCTGCAACGGCCGGAGAGAATGACATCTGGAGAACCTGAGCCAAGACTTTTCTGCAGAGGCCATGAGACCCTTGTGACTGAATCACAAAAAATTGGAAAAGAAATAAATTTGAACTTTTTAATTTCTTTAGACTCAACTCTCAAGAAAAAAGTCATTTTTCTTTAGACGTAAATACCTCGCTGAGAATTTAATACTGTAAAGTATTTCATATAGTTCAAATCAGGGCATTTTAATATTGCTAGCATTTATTATTTGGAGTAGTTTTATGCCTTCATTGGAGTTCACCATGTAATCTCCAATGAGCTCTATTGAATGTCATAACTGAGAAAATGGAAAACAGACAGGAGGAGTAAATTTCCAGGCTAGAGCATGTGTAGCCATCAGTAAATTCAACCAATGTTCTATTTGGGCCCATTTCAGAACCTTCAGGATCCAGTCACAGCCGTCGGGGGACTCCTGAAGGACTTGTGAAGAGGTTGGGTGCAGCCTCACAGGAACCACTCACAAACCCTCAGCTTCCCTCCCAAGGGGTGCCGTGCTACACCCTTGGAGTTAAGAAAGCCAAATGTCAGAGGGATTGGGGAGCAAGGGAGAGGGACATTCGCCCCATCCCACTCCCACCCCCCACACACACACTTCGGGTGTCAGCCTAAGTCCACTAAGAGCAGCATTTGCTTTCTCAGAGGTTTGGGGAGCTAAACTTGCATTCTTCTTTTCAGACTCTGTTTCTTTCTCCCAGGATGAAGGAGCGGCTTACTCAGGCTGGCGAGACTGGCAAAAGGTTTACCATGCCTGCTGGTCGCCCCTTTGGTTCTCTCTTGGCTCTTGCCTGTCCCCAGGCAGCACGCAGTCTTCCCTCTTGTCCTTTTTGTGTAGTGAATCACCAGGGCCTCTCTGCCTCTGTTGCAAGGTGGGGCATGGCAGCTCTGCCATTGGCTCATGAGCGAATCCTTTGGTTGGGCGTGGCTTCCAGTCACAGACGGCTGTCCACCTCGAAAAGTGCTAAAGCTGCTAGTTCCTTCCTGATTAGCATCCACTGGGCTTCTATAAACAGGCTTCAGCTGGGTTCAGAACTTCGGAGGGGAGAAGGCTAGAGATAATTAGTACCCAAAAGCCCAACGCAGACTGTCGCATGATAAGAAACAACGCTAGAGTCCCACCTCTATGGCACAGGTCTGTCATCGGAAAGACTGACTCCCTCAGTTCCAGTTCAAAAGCCTGGGAAACAACCTTACACATATCGGGTATAAACAAAAACAAAACGAAACAGAAAATAACAAAGAAATGAAGAAATTGGTATCCTTGTGCACTGCTGGTGGGAATGTAAAATGGTGCAGCCATATGGAAAACAGTATGGGGTTTCCTCAAAATTTAAAAATAGAGGGGCGGCACCTGTGGCTCAAAGGAATAGGGCGTCAGCCCCATAAACCGGAAGTGGCGGATTCAAACCCAGCCACAGCAAAAACTGTAAAAATAGAATTACTATTTGACTTAGCAGTACCACCTCTGGGTACATATCCGAAAGAAGTGAAATCAGAGCCTCCAAGAGGTATTTGTCCACTCGTACTGATGGCATCATTATTCACAATAGCCAAATGTGGAAGTAATCTAAGCATCCGCTGATGCATGAATGGATAAGCTATTTGTCGTCTATGCACACAAGTGGAATGTTATTCAGCCTTTACAGGAAGGATGTCCCACCACATGCTACGTGGATAAACCTTGGGGCCCTTAGGCCACCTGAATTAAGACAGTCACAAAAGACACAAGCCATATGATTCCACTTATAGGAGCTATGGAGAGTAGTCAAATTCATAAAGACAGAAAGTAGAAGGGTGGTTGGCCGGGACTGGGGGAAGGACAGATGGGGAATTGTTTAAAGGGTATAGAGTTTCAGCTTTGCAAGATGAAAAAGTTCTTGAGATTGCACAACAAAGGGAAATGTGCTTAATGCTACTGAAACCTAAACAACGCACTTAAAAATGGTTAAGAAGGTAAATATTCAGTGTTTATTACAACAATTGTTTTAAAATCCTGGGAAAGATTTTTGAACAGCCCATGGATCAGGGGACTGATCCTGAAGCAATCAGTTGTGGCCGATGGGAAGAGTCAGCTCCGAACACAGGAGCGTCCAGCCCACTGCTGCTGGCCTTCATAGAATTTGAAACTAGTGAGCTGGAAAGCTCTGGAATCCTGTTGCTGAAAAATACCTTCGACAATAAAATTCATAAATGGAACTGAAGAGCCGTTGAGATTTTTGCCAAAGAAACAATTCTGAGGTTTCCTTACAAAGAGAAAAGGTGGAATATTTATCCTTTTTGAGCTAACCAAGTCAGAAAAATGAAACTAATAAATCTCAAAGGTTCAGTGTGAAATGGCAGAACAGGGAATGCAGGAAAGACAGACTTTTTATTTTCTGCAGCTCTAGGACAGAGTGTTCTTGCACAGTAAATATTTTTCAATGATATATGGTCTTCTGAGTTCAGCCTTTTAAGATCACATGCATTCCAGAGCAATAAGGATTCAGTAATTTTAATGCAAAAACTTCTTGCTTTTGTAATGTCATCAAGCAGTTTGGTTTGGGATACAATGTTAATCATTGATTTTCTGTTGCAACTAGTATTTCTGCTGCACTAGTAACTCATTCTAAGTAGTCTCCCTGCATGGCTGATGAGCTGGAAAGTCTGGGAGACAATATATATCAGCAGTACATCTCAGGATTCTGACTGCTGACAAAAATTGAGGTGAGGTCACTGGACAAAGCTGTGAACTATGACCTCTGTCACTGTACTCTAGCTTGGGCAATAGAGCAAGACCCTCAAAAAAGTGAGGAGAAGCTCGGCGCCCATAGCACAGTGATTACAGTGCCAGCCACATATATCGAGCCTGGCAGGTTCGAAGCCAGCCCAGTCCAGATGAACAACGACTCAGCTACTCAGGAGGACAACTGCAACAACAAAAAATAGCTGGGCATGGTGGCAGGTGCCGGTAGTCCCAGCTACTTGGGAGGCTGAGGCAAGAGAATCACTTAAGCCCGAGAGTTAGAAGTTGCTATAAGCTGTGACACCACAGCACTCTACTGAGGGTGACATAATGAGACTCTGTCTCAAAAATAAATAAATAAATAAATAAAAATAAAAAACAAAGTGAGCTGAGCAAGGTGGGGTGGATGTCTAGAGTTTGCCTTCCCCGTCCTCTGCCTTTCTTCCCTCAGAGCACCTCCCTTGAGGGTTGAACTATTTCCATCTCACTTTAGTTGGTCAGGAGGTGCTGCCCATCCTACTGCTCTGCGCCCCTGGGGGCAGGAAGGCACTGGAGTCCTTCCAAGATGCTTTTCAACCTCAAAACAAGGGAAGAGGGGGCAGCGCCTGTGGCTCAAAGGAGTAGGGTACCAGCCCTGTATGCCAGAGGTGGCAGGTTCGAACCCAGCCCTGGCCAAAAAAAAAAAACAAGGGAAGAGGGTCTCTTCTTAAGGCAAAGATGATATAGTCGCTGGCTATGGTTATGGACTGAGGGGACTGTCGGTTCACGTGAATAAAAGTATGTGATAAGGGAAGCAAAGATAGAAAAGAAAGACATGTGGGGATGCACACCTCCCAGCATCTGGGTGTTTAGCTCAGGTTGGCTCCAAAGAGCAGCCTTATCCTTGTCCTGAGGTTTGGCTCCACGTTCCATGAATGGAGCCATTGCTCTCTGAGCTAACTGGAGTCGATTTTTGCTGTTGAGTCTTCCCTTAGTTTTTACTCCAACTTTGCTTTCAGTTCTTTGCTCAAGTCTTGCTCACCACACTTTTTTGAGGGTCTTGCTCTGTTGCCCAAGCTGGAGTCCAGTCGGCAGAGGTCATAGTTCACAGCAACCTCAACCTCAACCTGAGCTCAAGCAATCCTCCTGCTTCAGACTCCTGAGTAGCTGGGACTACAGGCAGGCTATTTTTTTTTTTTTAATAGACAGGATCTCACAATGTTGCTCAGGCTGGTCTCACACTCCTTGTCTCAAGCAGTCTTCCTGCTGCAGCCTCCCAAAGTGCTGGTCTGACAGGTGTAAGCCACTGCACCTGGCCTCTGTCCTTCAGCAGGGTTTAACTTTTGTCCTTCCCGAGTTGACTAGATGAGAAAAGACAGGAAAAAAATAGCAAACCCTGTATCTCCCCAGTTAAATCGAACGTTCAGCTATTTAATAAGGAAAACATATCTATTTATTGGCATACTAGCGCATAAAGAAAGCAAAATAAACAGCTGTCAAATAGTCCTCGGCATATTCTGGTCTCAAGGTTGTCACGGGTGACAATTTACCACGAGGTAGAAGTGGCCAAAGATAGAAGGGAGATGCAGCCAGGAGTTGGTTTGAGCTGCTGTTATGTTAAGATCTTGGGGAAAAATGCCCTGTGTCAGGCTGTTCCTCTAACATAACCATGTCAGATCCTGTCCAAGATTGGAACTATTGCTCTTAAGGAAAAGACACCGGGGTTTCTGTGTTCCTTTCAGAAAATACCTTGTCTGTGTTGTGAGGAAGGGGAATAATGTGTTATCTTTTGAAAGGACTAAGTTCCTCTGAAAAACATACTTGCTTATTCCTTGGAAAGGGGCGTGAATATGAGTCCAGAAGAAGCTGAAGAAGATTATGATTGCTTGACATCGTGGATTTTTAATTTTTGTGTTGGGAGAAATAACGAAATGGGTCAGATTTCTCAGGACAACTGTGCTTTCAGAAGTTCAGCTAAACTTCTTAGCAAAACTCAATGGTTGGCTGAGGAATAAACTTCATTAGCTTGGTAGCCTGGGACTGTTTGGATGTTGAAAAGTTTTATTCTCAGACAGATGGTGAGTTTTTTTTATTTGTATTTACACTATATTTAATAGTGACCAAAATTTCTGTCTCTTGGTATGCTGTGATTTCTGTTTCCTTGTGATGAAAGAATCAAAGGATAGAATTTCCCCAAGAGGAGAGACACCTCAAATTTTGGTTGACCCTCAAATAAACTGGATCTCATGGTGTCTTCTGAACAAGCAAGGCACACATGTGTGTGGCTCTTAGTTGGGCTCGCCTGCCCCACCTCTTCTGCTACTCTCTATCAAACAAGATCTTCTCATCTGTCAGAAATAGGGACTTTTCCTCTCCCTCCTTCCCTCCCTCCCTCCCTTCCTTCCTTTTGACAGAGTCTCATTCTGTTGCCCAGGCTAGAGTGCTATGGTGTCAGCCTAGCTCACAGCAACCTAACACTCCTAATTCAGGCAATCCTCTTGCCTCAGCCTTCTGAGTAGCTGAGACTGAAGGCACCCATCATGACGCCCCACTGATTTGCTTTGTATTTTTTAAGCAGAGATGAAGTCTTGCTCTTGCTTAGCTGGTCTCAAACTCCAGAGCTCAAGGGATCCTCCTGCCTTGGCCTCTCATAGTGCTAGAATTGCATGCATGAGCCACTGTGCCTGGCTTATTTCTTCCTAAGTCCCATGCAGGCAAGTAGGCTGAAAAATTATTAGTTCAAAGACTTTATCCTATTTAGTAATGTTAAAAAAGGAAACTCTGTGTGTGTGTGTGCACATGCGCATGCGGGCATGGCCAGTTATTTCTGCTTTCTTTACATTCTGAATCAAAACATGCTTAATATCTGTTATGTTAAAAAAAAAAAAAGCAAAGTGCAAGGCACTGCCTGGTGTCCTCAAACTATGGCCCACGGGCCATATGCAGCCCGCGGAGGACATTTATCCGGCCCGCTGGGTGTTTTTGTCACCGCTGCCTGTCCTGCTTAGCAGCTGACTTGTCCCAGGGCCTGCAGTCCGGCCCTCCAATGGTCTGAGGGACAGTGAACTGGCCCCTTGTTTAAAAAGTTTGAGGACCCCTGGCCTATACTTTGCTACATTTGTATAAAAAAGGGAGGGAATCAGTAAACCATGTATTTATATTTGCTTATACTTGCTAAAGAAGTTGTGGAAAGGTACAAAAGGAACTGATAAAAGTGGCTACTAGTGTAGGTTGGGTGGGCCTCGGTGGGTAAAGGACAAGGACCTTTCACTGTCCATCAGCCACATCTTTGACTTTGGAATCACATGGATGTATTCCCAGTTCAAAAGATATACTCAGTACCCAAATCAAAACGGGCCTTGAAGGTTGGATATTCTCTGTCCACCCTCTGAATTTCTGTGATGTTTGAACATTTAAAAATGATCATGAGTTAACTTCACCTCAGGAAAACTTAGGGAGAAAACTAGGGAGGCGGTGCTCGTGGCTCAGTGGTTACGCTGCCAGCCACATGCACCAGGGTGAATGGGTTCGAGCCCGGCCTGGGCCAGCTAAACAACAATGACAAGTGCAACAAAAAAATAGCCAGGTGTTGTGGTGGGTGCTTGTAGTCCCAGCTACTTGGGAGGCAGAAGCAGGAGAATCACTTGAGTCCAAGAGTTTGAGGTTGCTGTCAGCTGTGATGCCACAGCACTCTACTGAGGGTGACATAGTGGGACTATGCCTCAAAAAAAAAAAAAAAAAAAAAAAAAAAAAA
>NW_003852401.1:36327833-36378522 GCF_000181295.1 Otolemur garnettii
TATGCCTCAAAAAAAAAAAAAAAAAAAAAGAAAGAAAAAGAAAAAAGAAAACTGTTACGGAATACGAAATGCTATTAACATTTTCCTATGTAAGGAGATCTAAGAAAATAAAAGCAAAGTATCAGACATTTCTTCAGGGACTAACACGGTGTGTAACAGTGTTAAATTCAAAAAGTAGAGAAAGAGAGAGACTTTCCCACCCACTGGGTCTTCTACATAAACACATCTCAAAATTTGTATTGCTCACCTATAGCTTCTCTGAGCCACTGTTAGGATGATTCACATTTTCCTATGGCACTGAGCAATACAGAGAGATTTAATAAAGAGTAGGATAATGGCAGGGCGCTGCCTGTGGCTCAGTGAGTAGGGTGCCGGTTCCATATACGGAGGGTGGTGGGTTCAAACACAGCCCTGGTCAAACTGCAACAAAAACAAAAAAATAGCCGGGTGTTGTGGCGAGTGCCTGTAGTCCCAGCTTCTGGGGAGGCTGAGGCAAGAGAATCGCCTAAGCCCAAGAGTTGGAGGTTGTTGTTAAGTTGTGACACCACGGCACTCTACCGAGGGTGACAAAGTAAAACTCTGTCTCTAAAAAAAAAAAAAGAATAGGACAACGACAACAGCTAATTTGATGATAAACAGATGAAAAGAGGTGGGCATTACTTTGAGATGAAAAGAAGCCATGGATCTACAGGGAAAAATGAAAAATCTTAACCAAGGCTATGTAAGACACCACACACTGGCAGGATAGCAGCTTTGCCAGTGAAAAGCCACAGGAATACTGTTTGGGGGCCTGTCACTGATTTGGCAGGGATACAAATTTTGTGTGTTTTTTTTCTTTTTTTTTTGTTAGACAGAGTCTCACTTTATCGCTCACAGTAGAGTGCTCTGGCATTACAGTTCACAGCAACTTCAAACTTTTGGGCTTAAGCGATTCTCTTGTCTCAGCCTCCCAATAGCTGGGACTACAAGCGCCCGCCACAACACCCAGCTATTTTTTTGTTATAGTTGTCATTATTGTTTATCAGGCCTGGGCTGGGTTTGAACCCACCCGCCCAGGTGTACGTGGCTGGCGCCCTAACCACTGAGCACAAGGCGCCGAGCCAGGGATGCAACATTCTGAGTGAATGGCAGCATCCCTCCAAGGCAGCGGGGCAAGGCAGGGCATGTCACACACTTGTGCAGGGCTCCCTCTGCTCACGCCCTTTACTTTCTAGATCCTATCTGATTGCTCAAGTTCAGCTTGTCTTACTGTGAACTTACTCTCTTCTGGAACAACTTAAACGACTTTACGGACAACTTTAAATCGTGTTAAGAAAACAGGGCAGCGTGCATAACAGGAAGGGTTATATCCTCTGAAATAGAAACACAGTGATTTGGTGTCCTCTCCAAATTCCTGGTGACCCTGACCAAATCCTTGATGTGGGTTTCAGTTTGTCCTTCTATGTAATGGGAAACTATGTTCCCAAAAGGGCAAAGGAGCTCCACCTGTGAAGCCCCGGATGGAAGGAAGAGTCTACCCTGGGAGCATCATTTTTATCACCTTGGGCCACTTTCTTCATCAGAAAGTGAAGGCATGAACCTGAATTCCTGAGATTTGTGATGTGAATTCAATAATTCAATCATACCCCTAAATATATGTAAGACACATCGAAAACACTTGATATCCTGATACATGAAAAGGATCCTAGTGTTTTGAAAGAGAGGGGGTGCTTTGCCTTCATTCTCCAGGAAGGGCACTCAGTGATTTTCTCCCATCTCTACCCTTAGAGTTCAGAATGCACGCAGACTATTTTGGGGTTCCTAAACTTCCACATGGTCGGCATATCTGACTATAATTCATTCATCATCTTTAGCTGTCCAAGGAAGTTTATTCACATTTAGATATTTCAGACACATGGGGCCGGTCTGGGGACAACGAGTTATTCTGCATTATTATCTATGAGCTCTGTTTTGGTGATGCAATTTAATGGATTCTAAGATATATAATCAGCATATGTATTATTATTTAAAAAATTATTTCATCCCACTCCTTAGTTCTGCAAGCCTCTACCCGAGTCCTTGGGCAGTCATCCAGGAATGGCTTTGTGTGATTTATAAGGCAATGTAATTTTTTCTCCCCACTGCCTTAGGACAATCCTGGGAGAGGCTGTCTCTCTGAAGGTGTGGGTAGATGATTCTAGATGATATTCCAAGATTACCTCTAGCTCTGTGAGTCTGGGAAACAAACATACACAACCCCTTCACCCTGGCACTCTAACTACCTCTTCTCCCTCCACAAAACAGATGCCACTGTGTAAATACCAAGGTCTACCATGAACTTTGAATGGTTGTGCAAATTCAGAGGAGTGGAATAGAAGTGATGATTGGGTAAGCTCCTGCATGTAGCATTACTTGTCAGTGAAAACCCTGACCTAGAGTTCTAATCGCATGATGACATGTTAGTACTCGATGAGGCCTTCAGTCTCTGCAGAAATGACTTGCTGCGGGGGAGGGCCTCAGCTGGCATAGGCTCACTGAGGTTGCAAAGCAGCATCCCTGGATCTTCAAGGTTTCACTTCACTCTTTTAAAATTAGCCACCTGGTGACAGACTGTTCACATTTTCATTGATTTCCTTCTTTTTGCCCTGGACATTCACTAGCACTTAATATGCTCAATGCTAGGGAGATAGCAGTGACCAAGGCAGACACAGCCTCGGTTTCATGGAGAACTTCTGTGCTAGTGAGGAAATGGACAATAAATACGCTGCATTGCAGACACCAGTAGGTTATGAGAAATAGTTTAGAGCTGAGCCAGGAGGTGACCAAGAACCTGGTCAAGGATGGTCTAGTGGGCTCATTAGGGGTTTGGTGGTTGTTCTGAATATAACAGGAAGCCATTAGAGGGCTTCAGCAGAGGCCTTCGGAGATCTATGGTACATACGTTTCACAAAATTGACTGTGGTCACTGTCTGGAGAATGGATTCTAAGGGGGGGAAAGGCAATGCAAGGAGACCAGGTCCCGGAGTCAGGAAGGGGTCTCAGGACCTCCGACGAGGCAGGCAGCATGGAGAGAGGATGGATGGATTGGAGGAAGGCTCTGGGGTAGGACAGACTGGATATAGGGATGATGAGAGAGGAAACTTCCTTTGAAATTTTGCTCAAAGGGGTAGGGGAGAGTCCATAATGGCAAGCAGTTTTCTGTCTCTACAGGTGAAGACTTCAACTTTGTGACAGATCTCTCTTTATTTTAGGTAAATTATCACAATAGGTGCAGTATTGATAACTTCATGCTTTCATTCAACAAGCCTTTGCTGGGCCTAGGCACTATTCTTGGTATTATCAGCAAACCAAGCAGGAAAAAGCATAGAGTTTGCATTCTACCGTATAATACATGTAATGCATGAACTAATCATTAACATGTTAGAAGGTGATTCATACTTTGGGAAAAAGAAAAACGTTAGCAGGATAAGAGGAATCCAGAGGACCAGGTTTGGAGGGGGAGGCTGGGGTATTAAATAGAGAGTCAGGAGAGGCCTCATTGAATGGATGGCATTTGTAAAATAGGAAATCATTCTATGTAAATACACCAGCTTCGGGGGGTAGGGGGCATGGCTGCTTTTTTCATCCTACATGGCAGAAGTGCAATACAGTCACATTTCAGTCAATGACAAACCACGTAACTCCGATGGTCTCATAAGATTACAGCACCAGATTGTACTGTATCTTTCCTATGTTTGGATGTATTTAGGTTACATGAATACATTACGTTCCACTTGCCTACCATATTCAGTACAGTAACCTGCTGTATAGGTGTGTAGCCTAGGAGCAATAGGCCATACTGTATAGCCTAGGTGTGCAGGAGGCCACACCATCCAGGTTAGTGTAAGTATACCCTGATATTCACACAAAGATGAAGTTGCCGAAGGACCCCTTTCTCAGAAGGCAATCCCGTTGTTAAGCAACACATGCCTGTCTTTGGTGAATGAATGAATGTTGAATGAATGAATCTGAATATATTGGTTAATATTCTGGGCTGGGACTGTGAATTGCTGCCTCAGTAGGAATTGTGACTCCAAGGAAATGGGCTTAAAAAAGTTTTTAGTGGCAGAATCATTGTTATTTTTGGCTGTGTGCAGAGATGGCTGATTGCTGTGGTGATGAGAAGCAGCTTTTATTTTCATTCTGGTATTTCTTATGGAGCATATTCCCACATCAATAGTGCATGGAGATGCCTGGTATGCACACACCACAGGCCAAGCCAGCCTCCCCTGACCCCAGTTGCTGCCCTCCAGCCATTCTGCTCCCCTACCCTTCCCTAATTTGTTTCTGTGGTGACAGTGTTCAGTATTTTTTTTTAAATTAATCTTGCTGACTTTCCGTACCAAATGTAAGCCAAACAATAAAGTCAAATAACAATCACTATTTATCTCTGAAGCAATGTGTGTGGTTTTGGAGTTGGAGCTTAGTTTGGGTTGTAAGAAATATAAGAAGAAGAAGCAGGAATTTTCAAGTTCTGAACTGGCTTCTGCCCCTGGATTTGCTCTGTCTCCTTCCTTTGCCTTAGTATTTTCTCTGGTCCCATAAAGAACAGGGAAGAACTACACAGCTCACAGATTATTAACTCTAGAAAAGTCATTCTAAAGCTGAAGCTGGATGGTTGACTACAAGAAGTGTGTGCAGACTTTGCACGGGTAATTAAACAAGTGCTCTGTGGCTGACCGTCCTACTGCCACATGGAACCCTCCTGTGAGGCGGCCCTGGTGAGGAGTGCTGGTCCAGAATACGACAATACATGTGAGCAGGGGCAGCAGGGCTGGGGACAGAGAAAACCAGTGGGTGCACATGTTGCAGAGATGGTGCCAGGAGCTGTGCTGTTTTCCTTTAAAAAAGAAAAAAGTGAAATAAGTATATTTTCATGTTTAAGAAAATCCTGATGCTTTTTCCATATTGGAATCTTTTGGGGATGTTAAGAGATAGAAGCAGTGGACGGTCCCCTGTGTAGTTTTGCCCATTAGTCCACAGACAACATGTCGTCTCAAAGACCCCTGTAGGGACTTACTTGTGTAAAACTTACAGTGGGAAGTTCTGTATACCCAGGATTTAACAACAAAGAAGACTGGATAAACCCTAAAGGGTAAAGTGAAGTAAGCCAGTCACCAAAAGATAAATTCTGGATGATTCCAGGTGATACTTAGGGTAGTCCAATTCCTAAGACAGAAAGTAGAATGGTCTTTGCCAGGCTGGGACTGGGGGAAGCAGGAGTTATTGTTTAACAGGTACAAAGTTTCACTGTGGGATGATGAAAGTTCTGGAGGCATGGTGATGAAGGTTGTACAAAAAAGGGAATACACTTAATGCCACTTAATTGTACATTTGAAACTGGTAACTGTTATGTTATGCATATTAATTGCAAATTTAAAAAATGAAGTGAGTCAGGGTAAGGAAATAAGCGGAGGTAGTAAAATGAGTGGAATGGATATTTTTTCCTGTCTGTTGAGCTCAGAAAAAGAATATAATAAGATTCTGACTTTTTGTGTCCTTTTTGGCTATATAAGCTATGATTATTTCCTCTCTCCCTCCTTACTTTCTCTGGGAATAGCAAAACGGGAAAAGGATCTTTAGCTCCAAGTACAGAAAGGGCAGCAGAAATAATCTTGTCTCATTCCAAATAGGTTTTCTTCACTGCCTGTATGGCCATCTTTTTACCCTACTCCTGTCTAAATAAGACAGCTGAATCTGACTAAAATATCACAGCAGGCTTAGGCATCTTTCATTATAATAAGGACTCAATAAGTAATACCTGTGGGCTGGGTGCAGCTCACAACAGTAATCCCAGCACTTTGGGAGGCTGAGACAGGAGGGCTGCTTGAAGCCAGGAGATCAAAACCAGTCTGGGTAACATAGCAAAACCTCATCTCCACAATAATAATAATAATAATAAGTTAGCCAGCACATTGGTGTGCTTATAATCCTAACTGCTTGGGAGGCTGAGGCAGGAGTATTGCTTAAGCCCAGGTGTTCAAGGCTGCGATGAACTATGATCGTGCAACTGCACTCCAGCCTGGAAAACAGAGTGAGACCATGTCTCTAATAAAACAAACCTATGAAAATTGAAATTTTGCCTTTTTACAAAATATATATTTCACAAGGAAACTCTTTTACCTGCTAAATGAGAATCGATGGAGAGGCTCTCCCTAAACGCAAGGCCTCCCTGCGCTGTCTTTATACATTTGCACTGCCCAACAGGCAAGATAGACAGAATAATATTTTGAGATTAAGTTATCTTTCCCCTAAGATTTTCTCTTTTCCAATTTCTTCATTTACACAATTTAGCTGAGCATGTTTTTTATTGAACTGGGAGAAATTTGAGGCAGAACACTATGGAAACAGTCCCAAGGAGAGTTTGTGACCTGTAGGCTCAATTTGTCCTCAGATAAGCTGGGTTTTGACCCTCACAATATTGATCTGTATAATGTTTTGCGGAAATTTAAATTTGTAGAGGTTTAAATATTGGAAGAGTTCAAATAATCTGGGTTCTGGGCTTTTCTTTCAAAATGTGACAAAACCTCAAGCAACTGTGTTTACCTACTTGACAACAACCAGCTGGAGCTGAACTGCAGCTGCTGCATTTGGGATGATGTATTAATTAGGATAATGGGAGCCTCCGTACCTAATAGCCACTCAGATATCAGTAGCATAGCAAAAGAAGTTGATTTCTTACTTACAGATGTCACATCCAGTGCAGGTAATTCGGAGACAGAGGACTCCTTCCCCGCCATGTCTCCATCATCCACGAGGGTCAAGTCTTCCATTTTTGGCCTGTGGAATGGGAGAAAGAAAGCGGAGAAGCACACCCCTTTCTCAGTTGTCTTGACCTAAAAGTGAAACACATTCATTTGGTTCACATTCCCCTGGGGGACCCAGTGGTGTGGCTCACCCAGATGCAAAGGAAGCTAGAAATGGGGAGCCTATCAGGGAAGCCACTTCCTATCTTTTTTTTTTTTTGCAGTTTTTGGCCGGAGCCAGGTTTGAACACGCCACCTCTGGCATACGAGGCCAGTGCCCTACTCCTTTGAGCCACAGGTGCTGCCCCCGCTTCCTGTCTAATTCTAACCCATGGCCAGGGGACCACAAGTGTGTGGTGAACACTTGCACCTCCGCCACAAATGGGCATGTGCACTCAGCTCGCCACAGTCCCTGCTACTTGTCTGACATCCCTCAGTGGCTCCTGGAGGCATTTGAGTTTGTGGCTGTGGTTTAAGGTGTTCATGGACAAAGTGTGGAAAAAAAAAAAGGGAGATGAATTTTTCTTGAGACTGAAAAAGAGATTCCCCTGAGCTGTCAGGAAGAGAGAGGCAGGGTCCTGGGGTTTGGGGGCTGAGAGTATGTGTGACCTGTCTCTCTGAAATAGGGTCTTGGAAATTATAGGACCCAAGTGAGGAGTGGCTGTGGAGCATGTCTTAGCAGATGAGTCAATAGCCACCCCCATGCCATCCCAAACCCCCGGTGCCACTTGTGAGACATAGAAGTAGTAGAGCTAGTCAATTGAGGCAGCACTGTAAATCTAGGCAATGGAAACAATTCAGCCACATTTTCTGGGACAGAGGATCAAACAGATGTGTGGACCCTTCTCCCAACCCACTCCCTGAATCTGTATAAATAAATCCCTGGGGCTAGGGACTCTGGGAGGGATGAAGGTGAACTCCCTTACTTCCCCATACAGCAGCTGCTAGGGGTCTAAACCGAGTAATTATATAAAGTTGGTAGATATGTGACACTTCTTTCAAGCCCAAGTTTATGGGCTGAGTCATACTCTGTAGTCAATTTCATAATTTTCTTTCTTTTTGGGGGGGGGGCAGAGTCTTACTCTGTTGCCCTGGGTAGAGTGCAGTGGCATAACTCACAGAAACCTCAAACTCTTGGGCTTAAGTGACTCTTACCCTACCCTCCCAAGTAGCTCAGACTATAGGTACCCGACCCAAGGTCTGGTTAGTTTTTCTGTTTTTAGTAGAGACTGGTCTTGCTCTTGCTCACTCTGGTCTCAAACTCCTGAGCTCAAGTGATCCACCTGCCTCGCCTCCCAGAGTGCTTAGGACTAACAGGCATGAGCCACTGCGCCCAGCCCCAATTTTGTAATTTTCTTAAGGAATTTCCAGTGGTGAGGAAGGCAGTGACCTTGTTCATTTTGGCTTTTTCTATAAACTTTGCCCTCCAACTCCCAAACCCAAAGCTGGACCTCTGGACCCAGCCCCATCCGCCCACATACTCAAGACTAAAAGCAAACAAAAGCCAAAACCCTGTGAGATTACAAGCTTGCTCAAACTGGGGTAGTTGCACCGTGAATATTCAATTTTACTCAAAGACATGGAAAAATCTTTTATTATTAAAAGAAACTAGGTCAAATTATGGAGTAGAATGCAAAATTCACATTTAAAAGACACGATGAAATTCCAGACTTGAAGAAAACTTTTTTTGCAGAGAAAGGGGCCTCCCTGTTTCAGAATCCATGTGGGTCTCCACTGGAGTTCTTTTGGAAACAACTGTGTGAAAAGTCTGAGCAGCTCTAGCACTGTGCCAGGCCTGGCTGCGAGCCACCTTCTTCTGGCTTAGGCAGCTGGTAGCTATGGTACCGCGTTCCTGTTGATATCTCCTCACGTTTCTAAACGCACAGCTTGTCAGTGTGGGCGCAACTTGAGAGCTGCAGCCAGGTTCCAGCTCACTTGTTTCACAAAGGAGGAAATGGAGAATCAGCGACTTTAGAGGACTTAGTGAGGGGGCACTCAGGCCCCCCAAGCCAGTGCTCCTCTTTGCGTCCTTGGCCACCTCTATTCTTTCATCCTGTGCAAGTACAGAGAACCTTATCTACTCTCAAGTCCTTGCTTCACCCTGCGCTTTCATTCGGGGAAAAGTTTGGGGAATTAATGTCTGCTGGTTCAGGAACAAATGTATCCGGCTGAGAGAGGGGAAGGTTCAGTGTCGGAGAGCCGGAACTGGCCTGATGGAGGGCTCAAAAGCGCGAACTTATGTTGGCCGGGGCAGCCTCTTCCCGCCGCCCAAGATGCCCAGAAGGGCGCCCGCCGAGCGGGCAGGATGTTGCAATCTCCGCACGCCTTGCATTGACCGAAAAGGGGGCTGGAACAGTAAACGCAAGGAGGAGCAACTGCTCTCGGACTCGCTCCAGAGCGCGACCAATGAGGATGCGAGCTCCTTCATGCCAGCCAATCAGCGCAGGGTCTGAGACGGCGCAGGTCAATGGGGTGTCACCTCGGCTCTGGTACAAGGCAGGGGTCGGTGCTCGCCATAGACTTGCGCTGCGGTGACCCAGAACGCTCGCAGTTATCGCGTTCACTACTGCTTGGTTCACTCGCCACCTTTGCAGCTGCAACATGGACGCGACTAGTCACGTTGTCAACTTCGGGCCGGGGCCTGCCAAGCTGCCGCGCTCGGTAAGTCCCCGCGAGCGCGCGCCGGCAGTGCCATCCGGGGAGAGCACGCGCGCGCTTGAGTTCGCATCTCTGCACCCTCCGGGCACTGGGACCTCCACTTCCCGCCGCGGGGCTCCCGCACGCTTTGCTGTAGCGAGCGCGCCGCGTACAGTAGCTCTCGCGAGCGGGCTGTGGAAGAATGCGGCTGGTGAAGGAGCTCGGCTAGGCGTGCCGGTGCAGCTGCCCTGGCCCCGACTGCCGGTGCGAGGCGTGCACGAGTCGGCCCGCCGGAGCCGCGCACCTGTAGACCCGGGGCTGTGCCTCGTCCAACACCGGTTGGGCCGAGGGCGGAGGCGCGGCCGAAAAACAAGGGTTTCTTCTGTGCGTTTGCGTTGCACAGCTGGGCTTGGAGCCCGGGCAGTGTAGAATGGGTGCAGGGATGGACAAGATGCGATTGATGACTGGAAATGAATGGATGGTAGCTTTTGCATACGGCAGTGGATCACGTTAACTGAGGGGGTTGTAAGCTGAAGGCCCGCGTGCCAGCCCCCCTGGCTCCCCGCCACGGACCCCCCGCCCCCCAGTGTTTAGTTTACGCAGCACTTACAACACTGAGTAAAAACGTAAATTTGAAAGCCTTCCTTTAGGGTATTCCCTTCTTTGTCCCCCAGTAAACGACTCTTCTTTTAATCCTCTCTCCCCCACCCTTTTAAAAACCTGCTTATCCCCGAAAGGCGTTCAAGTATTCACACAGTGGTAGGCGTTGGGCTGCTTAACTCAGTTCTGTCCACTTTTTTCTGGAGCAAAAGGAATGGTTGTATTCTCCCCCGGCTACGATAAGACTTTGCAAGCGCAAGGGCAACTCACTCCTGGCCCTCCCAGCCCCTCACCGGGCCCAGGCTCCTCCCCTGTACCCCCCAACACCCACCCTTCCGAGCCTCACCCGCTGTGAAGAAAGCAGCGTCTCTGAAGTGTCTTGACAGGCTGCTGCCACCCCTGCCACCTAATTTTATTTTTCTAACCAGGATGAAGCTGATAATAAGTTGTAACAGCATGGGGCAAAGCCAAGTATTTTACAATTATAAATTGTTGAACAGGGCAGAAATTTCCCTGGGATAGAGCTTCCTTTGTATTGTGGTAAGAACAGACAATCTTACCATTTTAGAGGGAAAGGCTAATTTGCCTTTCTAGGGGCAGCACTCACATTAGCTGAGAGAAAACAAGGATGATTATTTCTCACTTTTTACGGTTCATTTTAGGTGAGATTTTTTTTGCTCCAATTGTGGAAACATTTCCTGTAGCCACCCCCCCCCCCCCCATGTTTTGGAGTCTTCCAAATATTTGTTCCCTGTGTATTTTGTTACTAATTTGTTATAATGGCAATTGTCATCACTAGTACAATTATTTCTTTTTATTTTCCTGGGAGGATTTTTGCCCTCAGATGCTCTGTAATAGGTGGTGGTGGTGGGGTGGTGATTTAGATGAATAGTAAAAATTAGAGAAGTTTTCAAACTTTTTTGACACTATACTGTAGCCTTTTACTTGTGACATACACTATTTTGTATTCTATTCTGCTCTGGTTTGTTCTATTTCATTACAGAAATTAGTTGTGATCCACAAAAGTGATTGCATTCTGCAGTTTGGAAAAAAATCCTACTGGATTGGAGGTGGGGGAAATGTGTTTTTTTAAGTAGAAATCTCTAAAAGTCCTTGTAATGATTCTGGTTATAAAATTCTATACATTTCCAGGAATATTATCCATAAGAAAAATATAGTCTCAGGACAAGTTCAAAGATGATTCCTTCACAGATGTTACTGTTTTCTGAAGGAGTCACTAAGTTTTGTTTAATTAACCAGTAATAATAAGCATCCAGTATTTTGAAAAAAGAATGAAATCAGATCTAACAATTAAGTTCAAGAACCATCCTAGAAAAAGTGCTGAATACCTCATTGCTGGATATCACTATGGTCACCTTTGAAGTACTCCCCTTGGTAAGCTATGCACTGATGCCAGTGCCTAGTCCACCCTTCAAAAAAATTTTGGAACTCTTTTTCTGAAGTGACCCTCAGAGCTATCATCATGCGGCACATAAGAACATGCAACAACAATAATGATACACTCAGCAAGACACCACCACATGTCCAGACAAACACAGCTGTGAGACTGATATACCAAGGTTATGAAACCTTACTGATTTGTTTGTATAGTGCTGCCAACATAAGCAAGTTTGTGAACATTAATTATCAGACCTGATAAAATGACGGCTCTGATGGTCATTCCAGAAAGTGAGTTCCAAAATTGCTTTGAAGAGTGGACTAGGTGCTGCATTGGTGCATAGCTTCCCAAGGGGAGGACTTTGAAGGTGACTATAGTGATATTCAGCCATGAGAGGTATGTAGCAATTTTTCTAGAATGACTTTACAAACTTAATTGTTAGCTTGTACATTTGTGAATCAAATTGTCAAGATCCTATTTTGTTTTTCAGAGACGTTGCAATCCAGTTTAGCTTATTCCTGTGTTTTAGTGATGTCCTCCTTAGATGGCATCTTTAAAAAAAAAACCATCTCACGTTTGTAGATCTCATCTGGGGGGTTGCTTTTACTGAGAATTTTTTTGCACTTATTTTGTGTTCATTTGTAAAGCTTTTCTTTTTCTCTTTTATTGTGGAAAATTTCACATATATAAAGACAGAGTATAGTGAACCTCCAAGGACCCATCTCTATCAACATTTTGCTAAACTTGTTGCAGCACACTGGCACAGACCTGGGTAGAGCGCCATGGCATCACAGCTCACAGCAACCTCCAACTCCTGGGCTCAAGTGAGTCTCCTGTCTCTGCCTCCCAAGTAGCTGGGACCCCAGGTGCCCACCACAATGCCCGGCTATTTTTTATTTTTTTTGGTTGCAGCCGTCATAGTTGTTTGGTGGGCCCAGGCTGGATTCGAACCTGCCACCTTAGGTGTATTTGGCTGGCGCCTTAGCTGCTTGAGCCACAGGGGCCGAGCCACTGGCACGGATCTTAATTTACAGTGAGCTCTTCCTTCCTGCCTACCCTGCCTGTCTCAGTCTAGCATCTTAGACCAAAAGAGATAGGAAAATTGAATTATGTGTGTAATTTGGTATAACTTTTTTTGTTGTTCCCAGAACCCAGAACTTTATGCACTTTGTACTTGATTTAGCTTTAGGAGAGTGGTGAATGAAATTTGGGAAGAGGACATTTTCTAGGGAATTAGTAAATTCATGCCTTTGGAAAATGTGCATCTTCACATCTTCACATGTTGCTTAATTTTATGCTCAATTTGTTTGTAAGTTGCATCATCACAGGCTTTGTGGGAAGAGGGGGAAGAAGGGGACTGGCTGTGGACAGGGACAGAGGGGGACCTTACTGATGTGTGAGTAACCTCCTCCCCTCCTTAGGTTTGTGTGTACAGAGGGAAGGATGTGCACAGCACATTGAAATCAGCTTCTTTTATTTTTTTTCCTAGGTGTTGTTAGAGATACAAAAAGAGTTATTGGACTACAAAGGAGTTGGCATTAGTGTTCTTGGTAAGATTTATTTTTGAATTCTGTGAATGTCCAGATTTCAAAGGGAACTAACTTAAATGCATCAAGCTTAGAATTTTTATAGGGTCTTCCTATGGTCCTTTGAAGATAAATTTTTAACCCTTAATAACTTGAGTTGCATGTTTGATAGACACAGTTTTGAAAACAGCATATATGCTGGTAAGAGGTTAAGACACCTCTGCCCTACCCTATCGTGACTGGTTTTATTAACCATAGGATCTGGGATCAGAAGGTGTACATTTGCATAACAGTGCTCCCAGACTTATAATATTGCTTTATTTTCAATTTGTGTTTTTAATAAACTTAAATATAACCCTATTAGGCTTGGTGCCCATAGCTCAGTGAGTAGGGAGCCAGCCCTGCCCAGGCCTGCTAAAGAACAATGACAACTGCAACCAAATAAAGAATAGCAGGGCTTTGTGGTGGATGCCTGTAGTCCCAGCTACTCGTGAGGCTGAGGCAAGAGAATCACTTAAGCCCAAGAGTTTGACGTTGCTGTGAGCTGTGACGCCATGGCACTCTACCCAGGGCGACATAGTGAAACTCTGTCTCAAAAAAAAAACCAAACCAAAACCCGATTAAAGTTTAAAAGTATTTAAACCTTTTCTGCACCTTAATGATTTCATTATTAAGCATCTCTCCCCGATGTTATAGAGGAAGAGGACTTTTGTGTTCTCAAATATGCTTTCTTTTATTTAGGGTTTCTTTTTTTTTTCTTGGTAATTCCAAAGTCTGCATGGCATTAAGAGACCATAGGGTGAATTGTATTGCTTGTTTCTGTTATATTTTGTTCCTGTGGGTTTGGGACATATACTTTGATTTCTGTGATGTGACAGCATAGCATGGAATTTTGTGCTCTTGTTGTAAAGGGCAACCATTGCACATGGATTCCTTTGGGTGAGAGAGGGATGGTAAGAAGAGTTACAGAGAACATCAAAGAGTGATGGGTTAATAAACAGCTTGGTTAGTAAGCTGCCACTAGAAAAGTCGGTCATGCCATGACTATAAGGCTTAGGTGTTGGCAGTTTGAAAATCCGTCTACATTATTCCCTCAACTGGTACCTTGGCCCACAATTTGCAGAATTAACTACAATTGGCCTATATGATTTACTTGTAACTTTTATAATTATTTTCATCCATTTGGTTTTGAACTGAAACTTTCTTTGTTGTTTATCTCTCCTTTCACAGAAATGAGCCACAGATCTTCCGATTTCGCCAAGATCATTAACAACACAGAGAATCTCGTGCGGGAATTGTTGTAAGTTTATAAAAGACGAAGTTTTGTTACTTTTGTTTGATAGTCCCTAAACCTAGGTGTCTGTTACATTATTTTCTATTCCAGTTCTTTCAAGATTCTCCCCAATTCCTTGTTAGAACATAGTGCCTTTCTGTTTGTTTCCTGCCTGTGCTATTGTTTTTGTTTTTATTTTATGTGGCATTTCTAAAGATTTGAAACCATTGTATCCAGGAAAGACTTTTCAGCACTGTGGAAGTTAAACTGGCTGGAAAGGAGTTAAATGAGAAAAAGTCATCTTTTTTGGCAGAATTGAATGTGAACCAGTTCAAGGGGTCTTAAAGTATGGGTCTCAGAAGACCTGTCAGAGACATCTGGCTGTGGGGGGGATATTTAAAAATTCCACTGTTGGGTTCCACCCAGACCTGCTGAATCAGAATCTCTGGAGAAAGTTTATTTTTAACAGGCTCTTTGGGTTAAACGATGCCTCGTAGGTTACCTGCACTGCCTTTCCTACCCAGAGGATACCTTATTCTTAAATAGATTGCTGTTTAAAGGAGAGGTTTTAAATGCACCTACACCCACGAACATAGTAAGCTTGAAAATAAATCACTTTCTTGTTGCTCACACAAAAAATGTGCATTCATGTTAGAAAGTTTAGAAAAGAACTGACACAAACTGGAGTTACCTATAGCTCCACTAGTCAGGGATAATCATTAACATGGTAGTGTCCATTCTTGCATTATTTTGTTAGCAAAGTTTGAATTGTACTGACTTTTCTGTAACTTTCCTTTTCAAATTGCCTTGATAACGTGATTTGGAGGGGGCAGGCTCAGTGATAATTCTGTGAAGAGTAGACGCCTGCTGCAGTGTGAATGTTCAGAACTAGGAGTCATCTGCTGGGCTTCCCATGCCTGTCCTTCAGGGAGGAGTGATTTGGAACCTCAGCCTGGGAGAGGTGGAATTTGACACATGCCTGTGGGCCTCTTCTGATTGGAGTGCTACTTTAATTTATGAGCCTGTCCTCTCCCAGCCATGTTCCTACCTTGTACCCTTGTACCTAGGTCTCAGTCTACTTTCCTTCCATCCACTTCTTATCTTTGTTAACTGCCCTGTATCTGAGTACCATAAATCTGGAATGCTGCTAAGAGCCTCATGATTAGAGTTCCTAAGAGCTGCTGGCTGCTTCACTGTCCTACTGAGCAGAGGATATATACCAGGCATCTTTCAGACAAGATATTTAGGTACCTACCCTGTTCCCCAAGATCCTGCCACCTTGTCCTCCTCTTTATTCTTTTACCTATGTGTCTGGGAGCTCTGTTCTCCTCGTCAGCTGGTCTGCCTTGTGCATCCCTGTTTCCAAAGTCTGACCTCACCCAAAGAGTCAGGTCTGGTTTCTGTGGCCTGTCATCTACCCGCTGTGGCCATTCTAATCATCATCTTAATTTTCCATCTTGGAGCCAAAGAATTTTGCTTTTTATCTTGATGTGTGTTGGTGTGTGATTTCATGACTAGGCCTAAAACATTATCAAAAATCCCTGCCCAGTGGCCATTTGTCCATAGCATGGTGCTCAACACCTAAATACTCCCAGGATTTTTGGTTTCAAGTGACAGGATTCCAACTTATAGGCTTAACGGGAATGTATTATCTTCTGTGTTTGCTTCACTAGGAGGCCACCAGTGGTTGCAGGATTAGCTTCTAAATGTTTTCTTTCCCTCAGTAGAAACAGCTCTTTTTGCCCAGAAGTTTGGGCAAAGGTCTCAGCATCAAATCCCATTGGCCAGTTTGGGGCCGGTGCTCACCCCGTTGAGCCGGGTTTGGCCACAGTTGAACCACTGAGAATGGCAGAGGGGTGATGTCCTATGAGAACATTGGGGTCTTGTCACTAGGCAAAGGAGGGAGAGCTGGTCAAACAGTAACCACAAGCTTCAGTCACAGTCCCGAGTGAATAGTTGTCCAAGGAATGAATAGATAAATGCTTGAATTAGAGAAGGCAAAATAGTAGTGGAACTTTATTTTATTTCTTGTCATAAATCCACCCTGGATAAAACACTTGGCAGAGCATTGCTCATTCTCAGTCTTTGACAACGTGAGTCTGTATTTACTGTCACCTGTGCTTCTGCTCAGAGCTGTTCCAGACAACTACAAGGTGATTTTTGTGCAAGGAGGTGGGTGCGGCCAGTTCAGTGCGGTTCCGTTAAACCTGATTGGCCTGAAGGCAGGAAAGTGTGCTGACTATGTGGTGACAGGAGCTTGGTCAGCCAAGGCTGCAGAAGAAGCCAAGAAGTTTGGGACTGTGAATATCGTCCACCCTAAACTTGGGAGTTACACCAGTAAGTTCTGGGAGCTGAGCTGGAGAGTGAAATGCTGGCTGGTGGGTTATCCCTGCTCAGGGTAGTCAGCAGTTATTAATAATTTCCCTTGTCGGTAGTTAATTCATTCCATTTAGATTTGGTAGCTGTACTAGTTAAGACTACTAACCAGCTTTTGCAAAAAGAGTTCTCTTTAGGCTCGCTTAGCTGCAAAGCCCTGGGCTGGTTTGGCTTTAGGTGTTTAATCAGGGGTGTCTCCTTGTCTCTCCCATGGTGGCTCCACAGTCAGGGAAGCTGCTCCCCCTCTTTCTTGGAAGATGGCTACAACTGCTCCCAACCTTATATTCTCCCAAGTTTCATTGCCTTTGTGGAGCATTCCCTGGAACAGTCTCATGTCTCCTGTGCCGTAATATGAATCAACCACTGTGGCCATGTCTGAGCCATCTGCTGCCTCTGGGCTGTGGGTTTAATTGGCTTCACAGGAATCACATGTGCTGAAAGTGGGCGAGAAGAAAGGACTAACCCAGTGGTTCTCAATCTGTGGGTCGTGACCCACGGGAACTGTATTAAAGGGCCACAGTATTAGGAAGGTTGAGAACCACTGGACTAACCCATCAGTGGATATGGGACAGAGTGATGCTAAAACCCCCCAAACATCCCCCATGCTTTAAAAAAAAAACTTATTTTATTTAGAGACAGGGTTTCACTGTTGCACAGGCTGGAGTGCAGTGGCTGTTCACAGGTGTGACCATAGTGTACTACAGCCTCAAACTCTTGGGTTCATGTGATCCTCCTGCCTCAGCTTACTCAGTAGTGGGGACTACCAGTGTGTGCCACCACATCCAGCTTCCCATGTCATTTTAAAAGATTATTTGCACCTGGTAATA
This sequence comes from Otolemur garnettii, assembly GCF_000181295.1. Classification (NCBI taxonomy): domain Eukaryota; kingdom Metazoa; phylum Chordata; class Mammalia; order Primates; family Galagidae; genus Otolemur; species Otolemur garnettii. The sequence continues at coordinate 36,345,236 of NW_003852401.1, forward strand.
GTCAAAGGGTAGGCTTGATCATCCTTTTGGGATGTTGGTGGTGATGATGGTGAGGACTAGTAGGGTGCTTTTATTTGTGAAGTGCTTTGGAGTAAGTCTTTCACCGCTGGGGGAGGTGTCAGTTTCCTGGCTGACTGTCACCTACATAAAAAAAGAGAAGTGTAAAACTGTGAAGTCTCAAACTTGTCTTCTTTGATAGAAATTCCAGATCCAAACACCTGGAACCTCAACCCAGATGCCTCCTATGTCTATTATTGTGCAAATGAGACGGTCCATGGGGTGGAGTTTGACTTCATACCTGATGTCAAGGGAGCAGTGCTGGTTTGCGACATGTCCTCAAACTTCCTGTCCAAGCCAGTGGATGTTTCCAAGGTAGAGTATGAAAGAGGGCGAGTGGGGGGAACCCAGTGATTCTGTTTCTTTAGGGGCATTTTTATTCAAGAACAGGAATGACCATGAGTGTCTTGGGCCGGCAGAGCCCCCTGAGCCAGGGCAGCTGTCAGTGAGCAGGCTGAGGAAATGCTTTAAGTCCTGGTATTCCCAGCCTCAGAATAACGTCTGCTCCCCAGAGTCACACTCAAGTCTTAGGGAAACTACTTGCCTTTGAGAGTGGCACATAGAAACATTCGTGGCCAACACATTGAGAGTGACATGTTCTCTTCAAGGGCAACGACACATTATCCAAGCTTGAGGGACCTACAGGGAGCCCCCTTATGTTAACCACCTTAATTCCAAAAGTGTCAAGGGGGCCCACAGAGTTTACGAGTGGCTCACCAAGGTGGGGTTCTGGGACCAGTGCAACCAGGTGCATATAACGGGGCAGTAATGTCTGTGAAGAATTTATAAACAGCAGTTGAACCATCTCACTAGTCTGCCTTTTTATTTTTTATTTTTGAGACCGAGTCTCAAGCTGTTGCCCTGGGTAGAGTGCCATGGCGTCATAGCTCACAGCAACCTCCAACTCTTGGGCTGAAGTGATCCTCTTGCCTCAGTTTTTTTCTATTTTTAGTAGAGATGGGGTCTTGCTTTTGCTCGGGCTGATCTGGAACTTGTGAGCTCAAGCAATCTACCTGCGTTGGCCTCCTACAGTGCTAGGATTACAAGTGTGAGCCACAATGCCCAGCCTAGTCTGCCAAACCTTTTTTTGTCTTTTTTTTTTTTTTTAATTTGAGACAGGGTCTTGTATCCTCAAGCTCCTAGCTTCAAGTGATCCTCTTGCCTCAGCCTCCCGAGTAGCCATGACTCTAGGCAACAGCCACCATGCCTAGCTAACTTTTGTATATTTTGTAGAGATACGGTCTCTCTGTGTTGCTCAAGCTGGTTTTGAACTACTGGCTTCTAGCTATCCTCCCACCTCCGCCTGCCAAAGTGCTGGGATTACAGGTGTGGCCCATTTTGAACCTTTTTTATGTGCACAGGTCAGTGGCATTGTTCACATTGTTAAGCAGCCATCACCACCATCCATACCCAGATGTTTGTCATCTCCCAAACCGAAATCCATTAAACAATAACTCCTTATGCTTGTATTTCTCTTGGCCCCTGGCAACCACCATTCTCCTTCCTACCTCTATGAATTTGGCTACTCTAGCTACCCATGTAAGTGGAACAATACAATATTTGTTTTTTTGTGACTGGTTTATTTCACTTAGTGTAATGTCTTCAAGGTTCATCTATGCCAGTGGTTCTCAACCTTCCTAATGCCACGGCCCTTTAATACAATCCCTGTGGGTCATGACAGGTTGAGAACTGCTGATCTGTGCCGTCCTGTGTGCCAGAATTTCCTTTTGAAGGCTGGATAATATTTCATTGTTGGGATATACCACGTTTTGCTGCTAGTCTGCTTTTTATTATCACCCAGGCACTGCAAGTCTAAGTCATATCCTCTGTAAAATGCTTATTACCTCCCCCTACCCCCACCACTGCCACTATTTGCTTTTCCTAAAGGTTTCATAGAGAGGCGTGGGAGAGGGTTTTATATCTTGCCCAACAAAATTTTCTGGAGTACCTCTAAACATCTGTTATTTTCTAAAATTTCTTCTCCCTTGGGCAGCTTGTCCCCTCCCTTCTCTTTGTCACAGCAGTCCTTTTCTCAGCACCTTCTGTCCCTTCTGTCTACATTTCTGTTTCATTTATTGGTTGCCAAGGAGAGTCAGGCCCCATTTGAAAGACTGGTTTGGATGTAGAAAGGAGACACATTGAGTGTGAGTATGTGTAAGGCCTTGGGTGTGATGGGCTTGGGCTGGCCCCTTCCAGCTCAGGGGCAGGCAGAGATTGTCTTTAGACCTTGGACCTCTGAGTACGGATATGCTATCCCAGGTGAAGCTTCCTTTACAGCATGGATTGCTCCCTGAACAGGAGTAGGGTCACTTGCTTGTAAAAACTGTGCTTTGAGTGGAGGTTGGAAAGTTTGTATGTGTTTATGAAAAATGACCAAATGCTTCTAAAACAGCCCATCTTTCTCTTTTTAAGTTTGGTGTGATTTTTGCTGGTGCCCAGAAGAATGTTGGCTCTGCTGGGGTCACCGTGGTGATCGTCCGTGATGACCTGCTGGGGTTTGCCCTCAAAGAGTGCCCCTCAGTCCTGGAGTACAAGGCACAGGCCGCAAACAACTCCTTGTACAATACGCCTTCATGTTTCAGGTAACTCTGGGACACGGCATTAAGGGGGCTCACTATTGCCCATCAAAGCAGAGGTGGCATTTTAAAGTAGAGCATGCTTCCATGATGCCTGACCCAACAACCCCAGATGTCCTGTTCGGATTCTCTGCCTTACTCGTCTCTCTCTCTCGACCCTCTGTCCACTGTTTGATCAGTGTTTCTTCCTGCCTTTGTGAGGGGGAGTGGTGGCATTTTTTTGTTTGATCTTGGTAATCCAGGCCTTGGTGGTTCACCATTAACCCAAAAGCCCTCTGTAAATGAGCCGTGGCCTACATCTCAAACTGCTGAGGTAGCTTTGGAGAGGAGCTTTCAGTGGTCTAGCCTCTTTCCTTTCTTTCCCTGCTGGGCCTGTATGAAGCTGGCCGGCTGGCTGTTACTGGATGGGAAACGCCTTTCTGTTTTTTAACCCAGTCTGCAGAGGTCCTGTCAGCCTGGCATCCTTTTAGCTGAGAGAGGGGCTGCATTGCAGTGGGTCAGGGAGAGCAAGGTGACGCTGTCTCAGTGTCTCCAGGAGCAATAATAGGACCCTCTTCACTGGGTTGCTGTGGGGCCTAAATGAGTTGATCGATAGGTAGATAAAGACACATATTTCTTATTTTTGTGCTTTTAAAAAATTTTTAATCAATTTTTGTTATTATTTTTAGAAACAGGCTATAGTGCAGAGGCATAGTCTTGTTGTTGGAGTCTGCAACATCAAACTCCTGGGCTCCAGCAATCCTCCTGCCTCCACCTCCTGAGTAGCTGGACCTACAGATGTGTGCCATCATGCCTGGCTAATTTTTCTGTTTTTTATTTTCAATTTTTATAGAGGTAGGGTCTTACTGTGTTGCCAAGGCTGGTCTTGAACTTTGGCCTTAGGTGATTCTCCTGCCTTAGCCACACAAAGCTGGGATTATAGGAGTGAGCCACCATTCCCAGGCTATTTTTGCACTTAGTTCCTGGCATTTGGTAGTTTGTACAGGTTAGTTGCTACATTATTATTATGGTGGTGGTTGTTAGTTCCTGCAGCAGGAGTGGACATGGGGGAAGAACCGGAGTTTATGGATTCATCTTTGCAGGGCAGATAAGATGTAAAACAGTGGCACTTTATGTGTGTAACCTTTTAAGCCTCCCAGTCACCCTAGGAGTAGGTACTGTTACTGTTTTAGGAAGGGGCATAGTGGGATGTGAACCCAGGCAGCCTGACTCTAGATCCTGGGCATGTGCACTCTGCACTGGACACAAGCAAAAGGGTGAGCATGGATCTGCATGAGTGAAGGGTTCTGCGTTAGGATAGACGCAGCTGAAGTCCAGCTTGTCCACTGAATGGGATTCTTCTGTGATGGGTGGAATTTCTCTTAAGGAAGTGGATACAGGAAGGGGCGAATACAGGAGGTGGTTCCATCTGGAGCAGGACCTTGTCAGTGCCCCTCCCTCCTTCCTCCAGCCCCCCCCCCCCCACCGCCCCGGCCAGGGTTTCTGTGTAGTTACATGATACAGAGCAGCTTCTCACTTTGGGTCCCCTGCTTTCCTTGGGGAATAGGTCGGACATTCCAGGGTGAGCTCTCTTAGTCACCTCTGAACCCCACTCTCTTTCACCCAGACTGAAATTGTTTCTCAAATGCATGTTGGGGTGGGGCTAAATTTTGTCTCCAACTTGCCTGTCCTACCTCTGGAGTTCTGGGCAATGGGTAAACACCAGTGGTTTCTTGCCATTCATGAGCAATGGCAGGCTGGGGACCTCAAGTGCCAGGCTCCTAGAGAAGGGCCATGGCTCCAAGGTGGCAGGAGAAGGGCTGCCTTTCCCTCTTTACCTGTTGGAAGGTGGGGCTAGGGCCTGCCCACCGGTGGGGTGAGTGTTTCAGGGATGCTGAAGCTGCCACTGGCTTTAGCAGTGAGGAGGTGGGAGGAGACAGAGAAAGAGTGCTGTCTCGGAAGAACTGTCCCATGGCCTACAGGCCTGCAAGCTGTGGTCAGGGCCCAGCCCAGAGATCCTGCGGCACACCCTCCAAGCGTTACCTTTAAGAAATTTAATGAACTGGCTCGGCGCCCATAGCTCAGTGGTTAGGGCGCCAGCCACATACACTGGGGCTGGTGGGTTTGAACCTGGCCAGGGCCTGCTAAACAGCAATGACAGCTACAACAACAACAACAAAAAAATAGCCGGGCGTTATGGTGGGCGCCTATAATCCCAGCTACTTGGGAGGATGAGGCAAGAGAATCATTTAAGCCTATGAGTTTGAGGTTGCTGTGAACTGTGACGCCATGGTACTCTACCAAGGGTGACATAGTGAGATTCTGTCTCCAAAAAAAAAAGGAAAAGAAAAGAAAAAAAATGTAATGAACACCTTAACACTCTGCTTGTCAATATTAGGGTGGAAACCCCTTAGTGGTGACAGTGAGAAAACAGGCCAGTTGGTCTAATGGGAGATGAAAATAGCTGGAGTCAGATTTGGAGACATGGAAAGAAAGTTGTCTCCTAGAAGAGTGACCTTCTTATACAGGCCCTCCCTTACCAGCCCTTGGGTGGCCGTGGCCTGGCCTTGACCGTTGGCTCAGCTCGTCCACGGGGAGTGTGGGCACAGGGTAGGGAAAGCGTAGGAACTTTCTTTTCAGACCATTTCTGGCTGAGCCAGAAACAAGGGCAGAAGAGGGGCAAAGTTTCTTTCCCAGAAAAATAAAAACAGCAATAATTAAGACCAGGTCAGGGCCATTCAGGATTGATAATATGCTTAGAATCATGTAAGTGGAGAAGATGAAAGATACTGGATTAAGTGCATTCTGACCAAGTTCCAAGTTGCTTTGCTTTCTTTTACCTCAAAAGAATAGGGGGAAAGTTTGGTATAGTTCTGTATGATTAAGGAATAACCTTAAATCTGTGATGTTAAAGAGCATTCACTTGGAGTACCTCAGTCACACGGTTAGAAACTCCCAGCTCACCCAATGAGAATAATCTCTAAATGGAGACAAAGATTTATGCAAAATAACCTCCCCAGTCCTTGAACTTAAGGCTCACAAGGCACCCAGAACACTCCAGAACTTGGTATTGTATAGTAAAGTCTTTGAAAAGGTCCCAAGTTTGAAAAGATACTGGGTTTTGTTTTGTTTTGTTTTGTTGTTCGGAGCCTAATGACCACAGTCCTGGGAACTTTGGTTTAACTCAGCTGGATAAAATGGCCTTCAAATAGCTTCTCTGCAGCCCTGAGCAATGCGCTGGGCTGGAATAAAGGGCCCACTGTCTTTCTCTTTAACCCTTCAGGAGAACATACTAACCTCAGTTAGTGGATAAAGAAAGAGAGGCTTAAATTTTTCTTTTTTTTTTTTTTGCAGTTTTTGGCCAGGGCCGGGTTTGAACCTGCCACCTCCAGCATATGGGGCCGGCGCCCTACTCCTTTGAGCCACAGGCGCCTCCCCGAGGCTTAAATTTTTCTTTTGATCCCACAAAATGGTTTTTACCTACTATGACTAACCCACAAGCACACATTTGTTTTAGCGGCAGTGTGAGGTTACATAACTAACGTAAATACGAAACGTTAACTCAGGCCACCTTTGTTGAGAATGGGAGCAGCCGACTAAGGCCATGTGCTTATTCCCAAGGCTTCTCTGGCCCAGACTGCTTCCCCCTGGATGGGATGGGGGAAGCCTGCGGTCCTGGAATCGTGCGTGCATGTGGGCATGTGTATAGTGGAATCAGCTTTGGGAGCTTGGTGGTTACTGTCATGTATTTCTGAGAGAGAGGTGCCAGAACATCGCCTGTGGTTGCTCCTGTACAGAGCCAGAATCTTTAGAATAGCCAGAAGGTTTTCTGGGGGCACTTTCTGGAGTGCTTTTCTAAGGGCACCCAGGGAATATTTTGTATTGCTTTTAAAAAATTTATAAATGTGACAGATTCTCTTAGTGAAGAATTCCAAGTGAGCAGAGTCCCCAGGGTAACCACTGTCAACTGTTTGCTGTGCATCCTGACGACCTGTAACTGGGTCTGTGCCAGTAGACAGAGCCGTGTGTGTAGTATTCCCAAGGTGACGGGCTCAGCATAGGAAGTGACTGCACTGGCATTGGGAGCCCATATCCTAACCCCAGAGCCACACTGCCTCTACCGCGGGAAGGCTCTGAGCTGGGGCCTGTGGGTAGAAAAGGCTTCCAGCTTTCCAAAACCATAGAGTCAAAACAGGCACACAGCAGCTAACGTAAAGGAGGCGAGTGGTAAGGTCTGTGTAGGTAGTAGGCGCTCTGGGAGCTCAGGAGATGAAGTGCTCGCTCTGGGTGGTGCCCCGTGGTGGGGGAGGGAAGTGCATAAAGGGTGGCATGAAGAGTTTGGTGAGACCCTAATTAAGCCTCTTTTTCTGAGTGGTCCTTGGGGATCTAGAATTGGGTTGAGCCTAGTTCTTACCTCCTGACCTGTTCTTTCTTGTTCACATGTACCCTGCTTTCATCTTGTCTATTCTAATGATGTCTTTAAGTCTTTTTTTTTTTTTTTTTAATGAGAGACTCTTATTCTGTCATCCTGGGTAGAGTGCCATGTTATCATAGCTCACAGCAACCTCCAACTCCTGGGCTGAAATGATCGTCCTGCCTCAGCCTCCCAAGTAGGTGGGACTATGGGTGTATACCAAGATGCCTGGTTAGTTATTCTGTTTCTAGCAGAGATGGGTCTGGCTCTTACTCAGACTGATCTCAAGCAATCTATCCACCTCAGCCTTTCAGAGTGCTAGGATTATAGGCATGAGCCACCATGCTGGGCAAGTCTGTTTTAATACAACCTAAACAATTTGCTTGAATATCTTTAGACCTTTGCAAAGCTGAACTAAATGGATTTTTTTTTTAATCTTTATTTTAGCATCTATGTCATGGGTGTGGTCCTGGAGTGGATTAAGAATAATGGAGGTGCCTCAGCCATGGAGAAGCTTAGTTCCATCAAATCTCAAATGATCTATGAGATCATTGATAATTCTCAAGGATTCTATGTGTAAGTCAATGGATTTATTTCACATTTAGCATCTTGTGAGTTTAAAACTGTACTGTGTATTTCTAAAAAATGGACACATTCATCTTTCTTTGACGTTGAAGTGCTGGTGAGCCTGGGTGGTCCTTGGCCCAATGAGCAAGGGAGGAGCTGCTCCCTACTGCACCCCACTGCACCCCACCTTGGGACTCCCTGGTTTTGGGACCTGTGTCCCAGTGGGTAGTGGCATTTCTCACACTAAAGACATTGCCCTGGGGAACATTCACAGTTCACCCTCTAGGGTAGATCTCCTGTGTGTCTCTTGGGGAGAAAATGTATGTGCTTTCTGGAAGGTCTCAATTAAAGGGCTGCTGTTAGAGACCTTGGGTATAAACACCCAGTCCTGGCTCCCCCTTCTCCATATTCCCTTGTTAAGAAAGTTCACTGCTTTCCCCCCCAGCCCTCCCACCTTTTTTTTGAGACAGAGTCTCAAGCTATTGCCCTGGGTAGATTCGGGGTGGCATCATAGCTCACAGCAACTTCCAACTATTGGGCTCATGTGATCCTCTTGCCTCCGTTTTTTTATTTTTAGTAGAGACAGGGTGAGGCGTGGTTCTCGCTTTTGCTCAGGCTGGTGTTGAACTTGTGAGCACAGGCAATCCACCTGCCTCCGCCTCCCAGAGTGCTAGGATTACAGGCATGAGCCACCACGCCCGGCCTACAGCTTCCCTTCTAATAGGACAGATAGTCCCGTCCCAAGCCTGCAGTCTGTGCATGGAATTGGCAGTGGCTCCGGGAGGGCCACAGAAGATGTATGGGTCTTGTGTTTGTTTTCTAGGGCCGCATAACAAAGTACTGTAGACTTGGTGGCTTAAAACAACAGAAGTTTGAAAGCAAGGTGTCAGCACGGTTTTGCTCCCTCCAGAGACTCAGAAATCCCTTCCTTGCCTCTGGCTTCTGCCAGCTCCAGGTGGTCCTTGGCTTGTGGCTTCATCACCCAGTGTGCACCTGTCTTCATGTGGTCTTTTCCTTTTTGAATATGTCCGTCCTTTCTTCTTGTAGAATGATAGATCTTTGGATTTAGGGCCCACCGAAGTAATTCAGGATGATTACACCTCAAAATCCTTAAAACACCTTTTTTATTCTAAATAGGTCATATTCCCAGATATTGAGGGTTAGGACATGGGCATTCCTTTTCAGGGGCCACCCACAACAATGGTCCCTTCAATGCCAGAGGGAAAGCCAGGGATACAGAAGTCTAAAAGATTATCATCTTCTTTTGCTTTCCCTTTGCCTCAAGGCGGGTGTAACTTTATGCTGTGTGCATGTATGTGAGCACATGTATACATGTAAACACACACACAGAAACACTTACCTTGCTTAGCACGCTGGGACACTAACCCCCCAACCCCTATTATAGGGTTCAATTTGTTGTAACTAAAATACTTGCCAGACAGTAACTGGGGAATTTGTACTGTCTTTGAGAATTCAGGGTCCACATGAAACAGACAAAGTGATGCCTCACTCCTAAGTTAGAATTCTATTTTTTAGCCAAGACTTGCTAACAGATGTCTGTAACCACCCATGGGCAGGGCATGGGGGTGTGCCCTTTAGACAGCATGCTGCTGCCACCTCTGTGCTTAAATGCTTGTTTCCTGCTCCTGTGAGTCCTTGGCTCATGGTGGCCCTCCAGCCATAAGCCCTGGGGGAGTCAGGTTTGGCTGGGCTCCCTGGCCTTTAGGCTGCTCTCTCACGTGCCATCTGGAGGAAGGGTGTACACTGTATGTTACCCCCTGCTCTGTGGTTCTGTGCAACAGGAAGCAAATATAGGCTGGGGTGGGAGGCTGGTCCTGTGGAGCTTCCACCCTCAACCCTGATGTGTGGGTGGGGAGGCTCCTGAGTACCTGCTCCAGGCTGGCCCTGTGCTAGGCTCCTGGGACACCCAGAAGAATAAGCCATCTGCCCTGGCTCCGTCTGTTTCTCAAGAGATTTTTACACATGAAACTGGCGGTCAGAAGGAATGGTGATACCTCCAGGGAAAATCCAGGGAATTAGAAAGCAGAAAGAGCTCTGGGAATCTCCTGAGGTTCCCCCACCCCTGGTCCTTTAACTCCAAACATGCAACCTGGTCGCCCTTTCCCCGCAGACAGCCTGCCGAGCTCACACTGCAACCAGGTCACCTCCTGGAGAAGCTGGTCACCCTTTGCACCCAGGATGCCTCACACATTTGTAAATAGGTTAACCCAGGACTTGTATCCTCTTAAATCTCTCTGGGAACTTCCATCACCTCCTCGGCCGCCTGCCTAGAAAATGTCACGCAGGGATCGTGATGTCCTGTGGGACCTCGTTACTCTTTCCTCTATTTACAGCTGGAAGAGTCACTAGCTGTTCCTGAATGTACTTGGGTTTTCAGGAAATTCTTCACTTTCCTAACTATGGAAATAGTTCAGCAACGTGACCCCGAAAAGGAAGTAGACAATAAAAGAGGAGGGAGGTAGAATTAGAATTTGCAAGTTATCACTGCCATTAGGCCTTTCTCTTGTCTTCTCACTTCTCTCCCACCCTCCATGCCCTACTCATAGGCAGCTGCTTCACTGAGTACAGTCTGGATGGTTTGCTGGGGATTGCACCAGCCCTGCCAGTGACCTGGCAGGGAACTCTTGAGACTAGATAAGACAACCATTGAAGCCCTGAGTTTATTCCATAGCCTGACCATTCATACAGTGCTGGCTGACCCCAGGTTGAGCCCCCATGGACAGTTGCCACTTACTAGCATGTGACTGTGGGCAAATGACCTAACTGTTCTAAGCCTCAGTTTCCTCATCTGTACAATGGATATAATAACGGCACGTGCTTCTTAATGACTATCATGAGGATTAAATGGAAATGCATGTGAATAAAGAGTATGTAATACAGGAATTGAGAGCATAGGCTCTCATACTGGTTAATTTGTATGAAGTGCTATAAATAGTTCTTGGCACATAGGGAGCCTTCCTTGAGTGTTAGCTGTTACTATTTGTAGTTATTATTATAGACAGCAATTAAGATGTTCCTGACACAGAGTACTTAATATATAGTAGATATTAATTTTATTCTTATAAGACTGTCCAAGTGACAGATTCCATATCTGGATCTGGAACCTAGGGCACCTTTGTCACCTAGTCCTGGGATTACCCATCTGGTTCTGCACCCACCTGGACCTCAGTCAGTTGGCCCCTTCTGCTCCCTCACACCTTAGGGGAGAGAGGGAGGCATGTGATGGGTCTCATGAAGACCCCGAAGTGAAATGAAGCAGGTGGGGCCCCAGGCCTTTCCACACACATATACGTCTTGTTATCACATCACTTTCCTGTGAAGTGGACACCCTGTGTAGCAGGCACAGCTGGAAAGTGGGATCAGCCAGGATGTGAATGTGGAGGTGGGGGGTATCATGGGAGTCTCATTCTGGAGCCCGTGCTGTACAAGTCTAGGAGAGCAGGAGGCCTTCCTGAAGCAGCCATAGAACTCAGAAGCCATGCAGTAAAAGATGGCATATTTAACTACACAAAAACATGAAGCTTTTTACAGTTTAGGACATTTTAAACATAATTAAAATATAAACACGACAGACAAGAGAAAGATTTTTTTATTAAGACAGAAAAGTTACTATCCAACAAATGAAGAAGGATCACCAAATAAAAGTGGGGACTTATTTGGGGAAGGATCACCAAATAAAAGTGGGGACGGGGGTGGTTGCTGGGGGTCTGAGCAAACAGCTAAGAAGAAATACACCTGCTTAATAGACAAACAAAAAGATGTCTGACTTCATTCATTCTTTAGGAAGTGTAGATTAAAACCATGAGATATTTTTTCCTTTGATCTGCAGACATCAAAATGATGATAACCTCTAGTGTTGGCAAGGGACTGTGCTTTTGGTGAGAGTATAAATCTAGACAAACTTGGGGCAAAGTTTGCAGCACTCATCAAAATTTAAAACTCACATGCTCTTTGATCAAGGATTTTTATGTCGGGGCCCCTGCCTGGGTGCAGTGGTGTACACAGAATTAGGTACAAGCATGTCCAGTATGGGATGTAACAGTGACAACCTGGAGACATCCCATCTGCCCATCAGGAGGGGTCTGATGAAGGAATTGAGAATCGTTGGCAGTACAGAATCATGTGTACACAGAGAAGAATGAAACAGATCTCTGAGCACACTTAGGAAGAGGATCGTGTTACTCATATGTCATCAGGTCAAAAAGAGAAAGAGCAATTGTAGAAAAGACTTACCTGTTATTAATAGACCCCCACAGCAGTTCTGTGTGCACACATAGACGTGTATAGACCCACACGTCTTGTGTATGTAAAGTGAGCTTGAAACACTCACACCAGACTGTTAACAGTAGCCACTTTTTTTTTTTTAATTTTATTCATTTATTTATGTGGGGTTTTTGGCCAGGGCTGGGTTTGAACCACCACCTCTGGTATATGGGGCTGGTGCCCTACTCCTTGAGCCACAGGTGCTGCCCCAACGGTAGCCACTTCTGAGGAAAGGGGATGGAGATCTTCCTGTTTTTCCTCTAGATTTTTGTAGTTCTGTACAAATTTAATTTTTCATTAACAAAACCGAGCAGTAAGAGCCCTGTGGTTATGTTTGGTGGGCTTCTCTTCCCATGCGCTCTTATTCTTCATTCCCTTTGTTTCTGGCATAGCCTTTCGGGGGGACAGATTATGACATGAATGTCTCATCATTAGTCGCCTAATTCCTGTGACTTCCTCACCTGCCCTTCCGACCCCTCCCGCCTTCCTGAGGTGAATGTCTCTGGCTGAAGCGGTACCTTTCCTCACATTCCTCTCCCGATAACTTGGGAGGGCCTGGTGTTTCTCAGAGGGGGACCTCTGGAACACCGTTCCCTGCAGCAGGAGGGGTTTTCAGCCGCCTGTGTTCCAGGAAAACTGCGTTCCTGTCCGACCTCCAGCGGTTCATTATTTATACCAGCATGAGGGGCTGCAGGAAGTCAGGAGTAAAGAAACCTCCCAGCCCTGTTAATGCAGGACTTCCTAATTTTCTCAGGCCTTGTGACCACTTTTCCAGCAACGCTTATTGGCACCTTCCACGTCAGCTCCCCATTTAGATTTTGGGAAGCCCCTCCTTTGCTCTGGCTCTCGCTCAGACTATCTCCTTAAATCTCTGTAGTCCTGGGATTACCCATCTGGTCCTGCACCCACCTGGGCCTTAGTCAATTGGCCTCTTCTGCTCCCTCACACCTCAGCCCTTCAGGCAGGAATCTTGGCTGCCTCTGAGATTTAGAATTCACCTCAGAGGTTGCAAACTGGGAGTGTGGCCAGATCCAGTCTACAGTGACATTGGACGTGGCTCACCCTGTGTTTGTAACTGCAATTTAAGCCAATATTAAGATACTGAGAGATACTTAAAAATCCAGGTTTGTTATTTAATAATCTGTTTGTCTCTGAAAATGGGTACAGAGACTTTGATAAGGAGGTCCATATGTTTCAGGAAAAAGAGGGCGCCTCCTTCCCTGTGACAGGAAAGAATAGTCCCCTGTAGGTAACAGAGGGAGCTGGCATGGAGCCTTCCTGTTCTCCTGATTGATGTGTGTTGAGGGGCCCTTTCCCTCTCACCTTGAAAGTTCTCCATAAGAACAGGTGTCTCAGCCTCCCAGTTTCTTTACCCCACAATCTCTCCTCTGGGTGCCACAGTTAGGTTTCTAAAACACAGCCCTCATTTGGTGGTGCAGACTTGACTGCTGCCCTCTCAAGGGTCCAGCCTGGTCGGCAGCAGAGCACAACCACAGGGCCCTGTACAGCCCAGGCCCTGTCCATCTCAGCTACCTTGGCCGGAGAAGCCAGCACCCCTGTTACGGCAGCAAACTTGCGGGGGCCCCTGCACCTTTGTAGGTGCAGTTCTCTGCCAGAGGGCCTGCCTTATTCTCATCCATCCTAACTCCTCACCTCCCTGCCTCTGAAACCTGTCAACCTTCTCCCACAGAATCACTCACCCGGCTCTCCGCCTTTTGCAGCCCTTTGCTGTTAGGACACTTCTCCCGTGGAGTTGTGATTCACTAAATTAGGAGCCGTGAATTCTTCTTACACTCGCTCTCTCCTTTTCTCCTCAGCCCGGTGCTAGAGACATACTGCTGTGGGTACTGTGCACATATCCATGGCGAGGTGGTGTCGTCTTTCATGTCTGGCTTTTATGACAGTATTGCTTCATGGTGTCTTCTATCTTCATGATGGGATGAGTAAACTTAGGGGGAGTGAATTGTAAATGCAGATTCTTAATTTTTCCTCGTTGTAATTTTTTTTTTTTTTTGGTAAATGTGCTTTTTGTCCCTCTACCTCTGTGGTTGGACCCTCACGTTGGGAGCCTGAGACAGCAGAATAGCAAAAGAGGGTCACCACTGAACGTTTCTGTATCAGCCAGGAAACCGACCACCTGGTGGAATTCAGACTCAGAGTTGATTCCGGATGGTTGGGCCCCTGTTTGCCTTCCTTCTGCCTGAAGGTGTGCGTTTGACTCCCATTAACTGGAGCAGGAATTATGGATGTGCCTTCAAGGGACTTCTCACACTGCTTTTATTTGCAGTTTAACTTTAATGAATCCCATTTGTAAAGTGTAAGCATAAAATAGGATGTGCTTGATAAAAGGGGAAGAGAGAGGATTTTTATATGTGCTTTTTAAAAATTCCAGAGTATCAAGTCAGCGCTTCTTCCATTTGTCTCTTTTGGTTGCCAATGAAAAATAATTTTGGCTGCTTATTTTCCACATCAGAAAGTGAAGGCAAATACTAACCTTTCGTAAACAAAAATTCAGTCATCATTCTTTTTTTTTTTTTTTTTTTCCTTTGAGACAGAGTCTCACTGTCGCCTTGGGTAGAGTACTATGGCATCATAGCTCACAGCAACCTACAACTCCTGGGCTCAAGCCATCCTCTTGCCTCAGCCTCCTCAGGAGCTGGGACTACAGATGCCCACCACAATGCCTGGCTAGTTTTTCTATTTTTAGTAGAGACAAAGTCTCACTCTTGCTCAGGCTGGTCTCAAACTCTGGAACTCAGGTGATCCACCCACTTCAGCCTCCCAGAGTGCTGGGATTACAGGCATTAGCTACCGTGCCTGGCCCATCATCCACTTGGAGGGTCTGTATATGCCTTCTGCAAGGTGTTGGGAATTAAAAAAAAAAAACAACAAAAACGCTGAATTTATTGCACTTAAAATTTATATAGCATTCAAATTAAAATGTACCACATACTGCTTTAAATTTTATCAGTTATCTATTTCTTTGTCATAGAATATCCCAAAACTTAATGACTTGACCACCATTTTCTTTGCTCATGATTCTCTGGGTGGTGGGTTATGCTGAACTCAGCTATATGGACCTTCTGCTGATCTCAGGATCCCTCATTCCACTGAAGTCACTTGATGGCTCATTTGAAGCCATCTGGTCTAAAATGGTTTCACATATCTGGCAGTTGGTGCTGGCTGTTAGCTGGGACAATTAGCCCACTAGCTCAGACTGGTGCCAGGAATATTTTGTGGCAGCAATATTTTAAGGGAACAAAAAGAGGAGCTGAACGGCCTCTTGAGGCCAGTGTGTCGAAGTTACACTCACTTCTGTCCTAGGCTCTTGGGTAAAGCAAGTCACAAGGCTAGCCCAGATTTGAAAAGTAGAGAACTAGACTCTACCTCAAAACTTTTAAATGGGCCACAGAAATTCTCTATGAATAGTGACTTACTTAATTCTCACAAGAATTTCAGTAAGTTCCATTATTATTTCCACTGTGCAGATGAGGAAGATGAGGCACAGTGGGAGCTTAAGTAACTTGCTCAAGGTCACACAGGTTGGTGTTGTGGTGCTAAGTCCTCCAAAAGTTGCTGCCTCTTACTTTTGTCTTGCAGCTGCGATTAAGAAGAACGTAGTTCTTTGTGGCAGGTGCCTATAATCCCAGCTACTTGGGAGGCTGAGGCGAGAGAATTGCCTATGCTCAGGAGTTGGAGGTTGCTGTGAGCTGTGATTCCATGGCACTCTTCTGAGGGGCTTATGATAAAGTGAGACTCTTAAAAAAAAGAGTCTCTTAAAAAAAAAGAACAACTGATTTCTCTGCAGCTTTACCTAGAAAGGGTCATTTACATTTGCTGTGTGGCTGCCATGGGTTGGAAGCTTCATATATGTTGTACCACTGAGCTGTCTCAATTAGTCTGAGATAAAAGTATTACTATTCCAAATATTCAGAGGAGGAAACTGAGGCTTAATGAAGTAAAGTATAAGTTGTAGAAGAGGACACTAGACTACTGTTCCATGTGCAAGAGTCTGGTCTTTCTGGTAAATTATAAATGTTCTAGTTTTTTTTTTAATCTGCCTGCCTGCATGTAGAAAATGTTTTTCATAAATCTGTTAATTTGTTAATGACAACCTGTACATTAACAACCTGAAAAGTAGCTAAAATAATAAAAATGTTTTTCAGATGTCCAGTGGTGCCCCCAAATAGAAGCAAGATGAATATTCCATTCCGCATTGGCAGTGCCAAAGGAGATGACGCTTTAGAGAAAAGATTTCTTGATAAAGCTCTTGAACTCAATATGATCTCCTTGAAAGGGCATAGGTGAGTGAACCTCCAGTCCACAAGCTCCTCAGAGAATTGGCTTAGGTTTTCATATGTGGAAAGAAATAAAAGTAGGAGCCTGCTTAACTTGGAGTAGCAGTTAGGTAACTTGTCGGGCAAAGCTGCTGTGATGGGCGTGCCTCCTCCTGTTGTAATGGAACCCTTCACACGATTCCCCAACCGAGGGCACAGTGGAGCTGCGTCTTCCGTGGGAGTGTTGCCAGAATTACCTCTGAAAACCTCAACTGCTCATATGGCACAGAGGTTGCCAGCACATCTCTGATAAGGCTGGTATCACCCCATTCTCGTGTTAGAACATCACTGTTACTCCAGCTGAACCAGACTAGTTAATCTTGCATGATCTATGAAAAATAAATGTCCTCACACCTGAGAACAGCAGCAGTGAGATGCTTACTTCACCCGCATGCTGTGCATGGCAGGCTCAGGAACGGTGTGGGGAGCAGAGCTGCCGTCTTCATCCGACTGGTCCTTTCTTCCCCCTATCTTATTTGTTTGTTTATTTATTTATTTGTTTTGCCAAGAGTCTGTAGGTTGAATGAATCTAAGTTAAATGTTAGCATGTGAGCCTTCACTGCATAAAGGAGAATTTTCTAGTGACTTAGATGTGGGAAGGTCTTTGCCACTTGTCGAAGATTTTCAGCTGGGAGATTGGACATGATGGTCTCGGTCACTATAATTCTTAAGAGCTGGTGACTAGAAAAAGAGTCATTTTGGTGCTAACTTAGATGCTTTTGTTTTTAATGGTCGGCTCTTTGTTCATTCCAGGTCTGTGGGAGGCATCCGGGCCTCTTTGTATAATGCCGTCACAATTGAAGATGTTCAGAAGCTGGCTGCCTTCATGAAAAATTTCCTGGAGATGCATCAGCTATGAACACATCCTATCTAGTCTATACTCTGCCCTTGAATGACATATACAATTTAAAGTATCTTGGGAATGGCTACAAAAATTTAACAAATACAGTATTTTTCTCAAGTGAACATGCTTATTCTAGATTCTTTTTTTTCAAAGAAAAATAGCAGAACATCCACAGCTCTGCCGAGCTGGTGGGACCTAATGGCCACTTTAATTATGACTTGAACTGGAAGCCTTTTTATGAATTTCCTCTTGCTTTTCTAATGAATTGCAGCTTACTTTGTCCCTGCTGCTGCTTTTTCTAGCTAGAGCTCAGAATTCAAATGTACCTGTGGACTTAATAATGTGGGCTGCAATTAATTATTTTTGGAATTGTGGAAACACACAGCATGGAGGGTGGGTGGGGCCCTCTAGGTGCTAAATTTAGACAGGAGTGGGGTCTTCCAGGTTCTGTAGCTGTTGATCAAAGTCAGCACTGATCATTTGGTGAGCGTTCGGGAGTACCAGTCAAAAGGGCAAACCGTAGATCTTTATACTGTTATTCACGTAAACAGATAAAAGTGACATCTGACAGGGTGTCCCAGATGTCACAATAATGTGCGTAGGGAAAATGGGAAATTATAGCTAAATGTACCTTTATTCACAAAATATTCATTAGGAAATTTTATAAAATTGCACGTTGATATGTAAATATAAAAATATTAAAAATAAGAGTTTGTTAATTTTTCCTATATATGGCAGCCCTTGGGACACCCTGTAGGATTATATAGCGAGGTCTGTTTTTAACGCCATGTACTTTACATCTCTATGCATTATATTTCTAATAATACATTTCTCAGTGATAACCGGGTAGAGTCTTGTGGAATTTGTTAAATCCTTGACCTTGTGCATTGTAGCATCCTATTAGCAAGTCCTTTTTTTAAAAGCTGTTCCATGGAAAAGATCTAGAAGTTCTTGATTCATTTTTACTCTTCTTTCAGTAGGTAGCAGAGAAGGTTGTTTACGGCTTATTCTTGTTTGTTTTAAATATGCTGTTAAACTAAACATCTCTGTTAAACCCTATCTTTTGTTTTCTGTGTTTGACCAGAGTGATACTTTGAGTTCTAGATCTTTACTGAAATGCATTTCCCCCTATTGTTTATCAATTGTCAGTATTTTGTGTTGAATATGTGAAGAAGATTAAAGACTTAAAACATCTAAACCCATGTTAATGAATTTCTCTACCTGGTTTTCAGACACATGATTATTTTTTAAACATGATGGGGAAACGAGTCTAAAATAGTATCTAACAGGGGTAATTTAGTTCAACCACAGGTGTAAGACTTGAGTCTTGTACATTCATTTTTTACAGATGATTCAGCGCAGTGTGGTAGATTTCCATTTCCTTTTGGAATGTACTTTATCAGCAAACCACCTTCCATCACAGCTCAAGGTGTTAAGTTCTGTGAACTCTGTCCCACTTATCTCAGAGACACCAGCAGGACAGTTCTGAGCTATCTTCCCATTGCGTTTGTATAATGAGGACTCCACTGTTTTCTTTTCCCATCTCTGCACTGATTAGTTGGGTCCCCTGGTCAGGTCTCGGCCTCCCAGGCTTTATTCTCTTATCTGTAAATGGAGGGTTGAAATAATTCTCTCACTTGTCTCAGGTCAGGGATGGTAAGAGATTCTTTTTTAATTTTTAATTTTTTTAAACTTTAAGCCCATGTCATCAGAAAAAGATATTTAAAAATTTAAAACAAGGGCTTGATGTAGGATGTGAACAGAATAACCACAACCCATAAATACCAAAAGCCACGTCTAACTAATAGTGCTCAGCATCAGCCCCCCTCCCTTCTTACCCCTTCATATGTGGTTGCACGGCCCTGTTGTCTGTGCCAGACCGTTGCTTCTGGACTCTGCTTATTTCAATTCCCATTGCTGCAGCAGTCCTTCTGTGTCAGCCCTCCGTGGGTTGTTCGAGCAGCCTCATCTCTGCCCCATCCCCTCTCCTACCACAGCCAATGGACTTCCCCTCATGCTCCTTGCTGACGCATTAAAAAGCCCAGTCCTGTTAGCCCTACAGCAGAGCTGTGTAGCAGCTGGCCTGGCCTCTCCTCTCCCATGTTTGAGTCTTGGAATGTGGTGTGCATTTGCCAGTTCTACCATGTCAGCCTGGGGTTCCTGCCCCAGTCGGGAAGACCAGCCTTCACCACTCCTGCCAACCACTTCGTGACCTTGATTGTGTCTTTTGCATTAGGATGATGTTCCTTTTCTTTGTTCTCACCAGGGCAACCCTTCATCCCATCATGTTTCCATTTTTTCTTGAGACAGAGCCTCAAGCTATCCCCCTGGGTAGAGTACTATGGCATCACAGCTCACAGCAACCTCCAACTCCTGGGCTCAAGCGGGTCTCCTGCCTCAGCCTCCCAAGTAGCTGGGACTACAGGAGCCCGCCACAATACCTGGCTGTTTTTTGGTTGCAGCTGTCATTGTTTGGCAGGCCCAGGCTACACCTGCCAGCTCAGGTGTATGTGGCTGGCGCCTTAGCCACTTAAGCCACAGGCGCCAAGCCCAAGTTTCCATTTTGCCGTTTACTGTGCTGAGGTGGCTGTGTGTCTGCCTTCCCATACTGCAGCGTGGAAGGAACCAGGTTTTCCCACCTCCAGCTCCTGGAATCCCACCTTGCCTAGGTGAGGTGCCAAATAATTGCTTACTGAATGAAAAGGCTTAACATGGGTCCTATTGGTCTTCCTGAGTATTGTAAACTAGGCTTAGCATCAAGGAGGGTGGGTATAATCTCTCACATACATGGATTTTTCTTTTTAATATTTTCAGAAGCTTATTAGACAATACAATTTCACTTTCTACTAATAGTCAAGTGCAATTCTATCATTGAATAGGGAAATTTAGTCTTGAAAGGTCCCCTAAACCTTCTTCATAAACCTAAAAGCTTTTGGAAAATAGTTAACAACTGCCTAGAAACAAGGGGTAATCACCACTGTCTGGCCACATGGGGAGGTTCTGGAACCCAGATTGCTGGAAAATATTCATCAGAGTGAAAAACTTGACCTTTGTATGTCTCAAGGGAATAAATTTTTGCCAGTCTGCTGACAATGCAGAGAAGTGGAGGGGAGATAAAGGATGCTGGCTTCTGGGTCAGCGGGCTGGGGGAGCCAAACCAGCTGGTCTTCCTGAAGGTTAAAAACAAGGTAGATAAACAGGTGTCTCTGGGGCCTTGCAGAGGCTGCCTTATGTTCCTGTGAGGCCCACTAAATTGTACTTCTTCCCTAGCTTTGACACTTTATTTTTCTCTGCTACAATTCTTTACCACAATCATTTCTAGTGCCATCCAACTGAGAAAAAACAAATTTGTTCCCATGTTCCTTATGTTTACCTTCACACATCACTTTGTCTCCAACAATACAATTCTGTTCTTTGTCTGCACAAGAAACATAATTGTATCCTGTCCCTAACTCCTCAATCCCCTGCTAGTCTCTGTTTATTGAAATATCTAATGCTGTCTCATCACAATTTAGCTGATGCTGGAAGGTTTGGCGTGCTCTTAGGTGAACTATGTTAGGTAACAAATAATTAGTTCTTCCTTCTCCACCTTTAGAGCTGAAGGAGCCACCAAGACCCATAAAAATGAACAAGACACTTTGATATATTAGATGTTGTCCAATTCTGCCAAAGGCATTATCCGTTCTGGCCTTGTATCACTCCATGATTAATGTTTGTTATATTATGTTCTTTGGAAGGAAAATAAAATGAAGAAGAATTTTCTCACATTTGATGGGAATGAACATAATTAAAAAGTGAAATGCTACTGAGTCTGCTAAGAAATCAATCACTTTAATTGGAATGAAGATTCCTATCCTCTGTCGGTAATTGGGCTCTTGGTAATTTAGATTCAGAATCCATGACATTTTGTGATAAATTGGCTCCTTTTGGGCTGAAGAAGGTAAGAAGTTCTAATTACCCCTGGATTATTCCAGAGTGGATGGAAAGTCTTGATCAGAGAGATACACTGGGAGAGAGAGAGAGAAAAGCTAGCAATGTGCAAAGGTTTATTGAATTGAAGACACTAAAGAATAAAATTGTTCATTTGACACGACAGAAATAAGAGCTTGTGGTATTTGAAATCCTAGAGATGTAAATCGGATTTTCTAAGAAAATAGGGAACTGGGCATATTAGAAGAAGTTTGCGTATGTCGAGTTAGGTTATGAGGAAGACCTGCTTACTTGTGAGTGTGCACGAAAGTACTGGGGAAAAGTATGACTTTGTTCTTGGAGTGTTCAAACACAGAAGTAGTCTACACTAAGTTAAGGAAGGATAAAATGTCTTATTCAAGTGAAAAAACAAGTTAAGAATATGGGCAGGGCTCTAATGAATGAATCCCTTAGCCCTCCCTGGGTGGGTTTCCTAACCTTTGTTTCTATGCATATTGCCAAAGAGCACCAGAGGAATAGGTTGAATTTTAGGTTGGTGCACTGGATTATAAACTTGCTTTGAATTGTGTGTATTTTATATAGGTATATCTACATATCACATATCAAAATAGATGTAACTGGCTCGGCGCCTATAGCTCAACTGGCTAAGGCGCCAGCCACGTACACCTAAGGTGGCGGGTTCGAATCCTCAGCCCCGACCCGCCAAACAACAATGATGGCTGCAACCAAAAAATAGCCGGGCGTTGTGGCGGGCGCCTGTGGTCCCAGCTACTTGAGAGACTGAGGCAGGAGACTCGCTTGAGCCCAGGAGTCGGAGGTTGCTGTGAGCTGTAATGCCACTGCACTCTACCCAGGGGGACAGCTTGAGGCTCTGTCTCAAAAAAAAAAAAAAAAATAGATGTAACTTCAAACTCAACTTTCAAGCTTGAAAATGTTCAAGATTGGTAGAAGGGTGGCGGCACCCATAGCTCAGTGGGTAACACGTTGGCCACATATACCACGGCTGGTGGGTTTGAACCCAGCCCTGGCCTGCTAAAAACAAAAAAAATAGCCAGCTGTTCTGGTAGGTGCCTGTAGTCCCAGCTACTTAGGAGGCTGAGGCAAGAGAATCATGCCCAAGAGTTGGAGGTTGCTGTGAGCTGTGACGCTACAGCACTCTACAGAGGGCAACAAAGTGAGACTGTCTCAAAAAAAAAAAAAAAAGATTGGTACAAGGGACTCCTGTATAAGCTTCACCCAGATTGACTAGTTATTGACATTTAGTTTTGTTGGCTGTCGCATTTACTCTTTTCATTATATATACTTTATTTTCCTGAACTGTTTAAGTTGGCTGTATTGTGTCCCTTTATCTCTAGTATTTACTTCCTAGGAATAAGGACAATCACTTTTATAATCACTGCACACTTATCTAAACCAGAAATTTAATACTGATACGTCTAACTAATCTATAGTCCACATTCCAAATTTGCCAGTTATGTCAGTAACATCTTTTGCAGCTACATTTTTCATCATCTAGTCCACAGTCGTGTATTGCACTTAGCTGTCACACCTCTTAGTCAAACTATGAATTAGTCCTTCAGCCTCTCTAGTCTTCATGTTATTACCAGTTTAATGAGAAGTACAGGCCAGTTGTATAGAATGTCCCTCAATTTAGGTTTGTCCATATTTGTTTCCTCATGATTGTTTTTGGGTTATGCATTTCTGGCTGGGGTACCTTAGAAGTGATACGGTGTTTTCTCAGTACATACCAGCAGGAGACAATTAATGTCAATTTGTTTTACTGGTGATAGTATCTCTCATATCTTGGTTAAGGTGGTGTTTATGAGGTTTCCCCACTGTTATTACTTGTCTCTTTGTAATTAATAAGTAAATATGGGGAGGTATTTTGAGACTCTGTAAATATCCTGATCTATCATTCCATACAAAGGATAATTAATACAGGTGGAATTATTGGATGGGGAAGATGAGTGATTTATTCCTTATTTTCCACTAGTATTTTTACAACCCATCCCTCCTCCCCTCAAAAAACAAAACTCTTTAAAATATACAAGCAAAGATGTGCAAAAGAGTACACTGGGAAGTCAAAACCCAGTAGTTGGAGGATATATTTTCCAGAGCCCTGAGAGTAACCAACATATTTTGTGAGTATAAATAGTCTGGGCAAATGAGCTTTTTGGTGAACCAGGAAAGCACGGAAAGAATTCCCTGATCAAAATATAGGGAATTCAATTTATAGAGTTTTCCTTCTTTACCCAGTAAAGTTTGTTTATCTCTCAATATTTTTAAAGGTGCAGCCCTTTGGCAAACACACACCTTTTTTAGCAGATCATGAACCACGTAGCCCGAATATACTTTGAAAGATGCCATATAACAACCTAAAGTAAAAGTTGCCTCTGATGACTGTAGTTCAGCAGAATGGTCCCCAAGAGAATAATAAAACTTTGGCCTCTGTCTAGCCAGGTACAAAAACCAAAGGCAATTTAAATGCCTGTGAAATGAAACTTGAAATTGAAACGTAAGAAGTTACAGGTCACTGGGGGTGGGAGAAGATTATCTTTTCCTGCAAGTAAAAAACAGCTAGAAGCTGAATCATTCATTCTGCTCCCTGCCTCCTCTTGAGGTTGAAAGTCCAGGGTTGAAGTAGCAATCTCCAGGAATGGGGCTCAGTGGGTAGGGCAGTGGGTTTGAACCCAGCCTCAGCCAAACTGCAACAAAAAAATAGCCGGGCATTCTGGCGGGTGCCTGTAGTCACAGCTACTCCGGAGGCTGAGGCAAGAGAATCGCCTAAGCCCAAAAGTTGGAGGTTGCTGTGAGCTGTGATGCAATGGCACTCTACCGAGGGCAATAAAATAAGACTCTCTCTAAAAAAAAAAAAAAAAAAGAAATCTCCAGGAGTTACTGGGAAATGACAGGTGAGCAGGTTGATAACTCCAGGCAGCAAACATTCTGCTATAAAATACAGTAGGGCAAATACTTTTGATGTTCTGATGCATTTAAATCTAGGGCAATATTAAACATTTTCTAAAGAAATACGTTCACATTAAGGCTCTGGCTGTTTTCTCCTCCATTAAACCCTTCCCAGTTCTCTCAGCCTCACACTATTCAAGGGATGCAGTAGTTACTTAGTATCTTTTATGAGCAAGGTTCTTGTGGATACAGGGGCAAGCAAACCAATCAAGGTTTTGTATTCACTAGGATTTTGGCGGCCATAATAGAAACCTTGATCCAAACTGGATAAAGCAAAAAAGATATTTATTGGTTGTTGGGATCTGCTCTGGCAGTAATTAATCCATTCCCACACAGTGAGAACCCACTCACTCTTGAGAGGCTGCATTCATCCCTTGCGAGGGTGAATCCTTTATGATAAATGCTTCTTGGAGGTCTCACCACTTCTCAATACCCTTAAGTTGGCAGTTACATTTCAACATGAGTTTGGGCAGTGACACCTATATCTGCATCATAGCACTGGCTGGCTAAGGTCTGGTTTGCTCCAGAGGGTTCACCTTATCGAGGGTTCTGTAATCCTGACCTCCTTCACATCTTGCCCTCTTTCACTTCCAACAGGGCAGTAACACTTCCTGAAATTGTCTCTTTAAGTTAGGTTGCCCAGGCGACCAAAATTGGTTTGTATTTCAGCTTTCCCAGGGAGAGCGTCAAGGCTTGCTCTGATTGGGCCATTTTAGATCAGAGTCTCACCCCTGAACCAATGAGGAAGGGGTTATGCTAATTGGCAGGAATAAGTTCTTGGCTTATCCTGGAGCTGGGCAGGGAGCTATGCCCACCTAACCCATAGGGAAGCCTAGATAGTTTGCTATACAAATTCTGCCTTCTGTTGCACTCATGGAGCCCATAGCCTAGTCGAGGAGGCAGACAATAAACAAATACATGAAGTAAAGTCACACACAGTTGTGAGACTTCTGTGTCAGAGAGGCACAGTTCAGATTGGGAGGTATCAAGTGGCATTTAAGCTAAGATCTTAATGGTAGGGCAGGCGTTAATTATTTTTAAAAAGGATTAAGGAGAAACAAAAGTAATCTGGACATCTTTGAGGGACATTTTTCATTTGACTTTCTTTTAGGAGAGTTGGTGTGTGACGCAACCAATAATGGTACCTTGCAGAGGCTGCAGTTCCTGCAGGTGGCCACATGAGGGCGCCGGCAGAAAAGCATCAGTGGCAGCAGGTGACTGCAACCCGACCCGAGGGACTATAAATAAAAACATAAATTTATAAATGTATAAACTACTCCTGTGGCACAGATGTGTACAGTCATGCGTGCTTAACGATGGGGGAAATATTCTGAGAAATTTGTCCTTAGGCAAACATTATAGAGTGAACATGCACAAACGTAGATGGTACAGCCTGTACACCTAGGCCATATGGTAATAGCCCGCAGCCCCTAGGCTACACACTTATACAGCATGCTATTGTACTGAATACTGTGGGCAATCGTAACACAGTGGTGTTTGTGTATGTAAACATAGAAAAGATAATGCATTGTGCTACACAGTCACCCATGGCTACAACGTCACCAGGTGGTAGGAATTTTTCCGCTCCACTATCCTCCTATGCGACCACCATAGTATATGCCATCAGTCATTGACCAAAACGTGTTGCGCAGCATATGACTGTCCTTGCTGGATTACATCATTTCTTCCCACTGTCTGTAGACCACCAAGCCTCAAGTATGTGATCGTCAATAAATCTTAACTAACATACAGGCGAGAATATTGATAGCCATGGAAAAGTAATTTATATTCATGCTTGATTGATAAGATTTTGTCCCAGAGCTGATTAGCAAATGCTTCCCTTGACCCCATCTCCCTGCTCCCTGAGGTTAGGTGTTGACTTTGTTACTAGAGGCTTCTTAAGAGTTGAATCAACATTTGCTTGAGGTCTTCAGGGTGAAGGGATCTCAACCTGGAGATAAATGTTGATTCTATTGTACAGTAGAATGAATTCATCTAATGTTTGTTATCATTTTCAAACTAGTGGGCACTTTAAAAAATCATGAGGTAAAGGATTGACATCTGGATTTCTGTCTTTCCTTGACAGGGTGGGTAATTTGGGCCTGTACTGCAGGCTGGCGACAATTGTCTGGGACCAGGAGAGGCTGCCTCTTTGGACAGAGTGTGCTATAATTTGTCTTTCCTTTATTCTGCTCACTTCTCTCCCATCTGTTATCTACCTGACCCTTAGGTACCGGATCTGCAAATAGCAAGATTGATGCTTTCTACAGAAAACTGACCCAAGGTTAAAAACAGTAAGACATATTATCATCCCTGGTGCCAGCCTTCTTGCCATTTCTACCATTTCAACCTCTGCAGCAGGAGGGCAAATAGACATTACAGTTGTGTGAAGGACTCCCACAACTGTGAACCAGTGAGTGATCCCACAACTTGTTAGTCCGTAGCTTCATGCAGGTTTAAAGTGTTGCATAATCGTTGCTGGTGACACTCCCTTGTCATTTCGCTTTAGTCCATTACATTCCTCTGTCACAGCCCAAAGCCTGGTGAGAACTAACCCTCTCCAGCTTGGGTGAGTAATTATCATTACTCATCTGTCTCTGGAGCATCTCTCCTGCTTAGGCCTGAAGTTCTCTGAAGCATCTCTCCTGCTTAGGCCTGAACTTCAGTCCTGTAAGACTTCAAGCATCTGTCTCTGAAGCATCTCTCCTGCTTAGACCCTGAAGGTCTCTGAAGCATCTCTCCTGCTTAGACCTGAAGTTCAGTCCTATAAGACTTTAAGCAAAAACTCCCATAAATGATCACTCACATAGCACTTAAGTCATTTACACATATACTTATTCACTTGGCAAACTGGGGGATGATGACACTGGCAAGATCATTATCCTCAGGGGATTGAAACCCAGTGGGAAACTAAAATGTGAACCTGCAATTGCAGTACTCAGGGACAAATGCCCATCGGATGGGATTGCCTGGTGAGATACAGGAAGCCCATAAAACTCTTGGGCTTCAACTGTTAAACTGTTACTGTTTAACTGTCCACTAGGGGGAGTATCAGGGGCAAGGGCATCTATCTGAGGAGATGGGGATGGGCTCCTGGAAGAGCTGACACCTGGGTCAACACGAATAGGGGTGTGTCAGAAGAGGGAGGAGGACAGGAGACTAGGAGAGTATCCTGTGCCGGAAGAGAACAGCACTTCTGAAGGTCCAGACGCAAGAGCTGCCCCATGGCATTTGAGGGAATGAACGGAGGGAGGCTGAAGCACAGGGCATGATGGAGTGTGTCTGAGAGGGGCGGCTGCAAGGCTATAAAGTCCGGCAGTGGCATCTGAACTCAGCCCTGAGCGAAATGGGAGGCCACTGCAGGAGTATAAGCAGCAGAGTGCTGGAAGGTAAGCTTTGAGAACACTCCTAGCTGGAGTTTTCTCAAACTGATTAGAGGAGGACAGAGGATGCCCCCATTACAGTAATAGTGGCGCTTGACGGTGGAGGCTGGGAGGGAGAGAAAGGGAAGAGCTTTTCAGCAGATAGATGAGAAGTGGGAGATGAGGGAGAAAGAAAGGTCAGGTGTGAATTACATGAATGGAGGACGGTCCACTCACTGGGGTAGGGAACACAGGAAGAAGTGGGCATCGTAGGTCATTTTCCTGTTTGATTCAGATGCACTCCCTGGATTTCCTGTGCTCTGCCTGGTGTCACAGGGGCTGACCCTGCAAAGCCCACCTCCTAGAGCTCCTTGCCAACTCTTCTCTAGGTGAGCTGGGCCAGGGAAGCATTGGCAGGAGGCCGGAGGGCAGCACGGAGAGCAGAGCCAGGGTTCCTCCCTCTCTGCTCAGCTGTCCTACAGCTGTGGCAGGGCTGGTGGCCACATTGCCTCTGTGGTCCCTGCCTCTGCCGGGCAGCTCCCTCCCTCAGCCCAATGGGCAGTGGTCAAACCACCTCCTCTGCCCCTGCAGCCATGCTGCCGCTGTGGCTTCTGGCTTTTGCGACTCTCAGTGCTGACTTACCCTCCCAAAAGGTTTTGGCCTTTTGGCTTTTCATCACCAGAGGAATTGTGCCTTGTAGAATGGCCTCTCATGGGCTGTTGTGTCTGGACAACAAGGGCAAGTGGAGTTTGAGGTGCCTGCATGAGACCTTTAAAGGAGGTCTCACAGGGAGTCACATGTCAGGGCTTAAGCTGCAGGGAGTGGTTTTAGATGAGACAGATCTTGATGGTAAATGAGGTGAGAAGTGGATGAGAAGCTCCCGGGAGGCAGCAGAGAAGAGCAGGGGATCTAACACAAAGCCTGAGGAACAGCAGAAGGCAAGAGCAGCCCGGGCAGGGGCTGAGACCGCACCATGAGAGGAAGAGGACTCCCGGGAGGACAGTGGCATGGAGACCGAGGAGAGAGATTTTCAAGCTAGTGGCATTGTCTAAGGCAGTCGGCTCTGCTTGGGGTCACATAAGATACCGACTGAGAAGTTTTCCTTTTGATTTATCAACAAAGAGATGCTCGGAGCTTCCAGGAGAGCAGTTCCTGTCTTGTGGTGAGGCACGGGCCGGCCTGGAGCAGGCCGGCAGGGAGAAGGTGGGGTGACAGCTGACGGGCCCTCTGGAGGTTGCCCTTGACTACTTGGGTCAGCACCCCCTTCTCCCTCAGCACGTCTGGGCCATATGTTATGGGGAACTTAGGTTCTCTTTTAAAATTTGATTTATTCGTTTACTTTTTAATTTTTGAGACAGGTCTCACTTTGTCTCCCTGGGTAGAGTGCTGTGGCGTCGTCACAGCTTACAGCAACCTCAAACTCCTGGGCTCAAGCCATCCTCTTGCCTCAGCCTCCTAAGTAGCTGGGACTAAATGCGCAGCTAGTCTTTTTTATTTCTAACAGTGATGGGGTTTCACTCTTGCTCAGGGGCCGGTCTTGAACTCCTGAGTTCCTGCAATCCACGGCCTCGGCATTCCAGAATGTTAGGATTGCAGGTGTGAGCCACAGCACCCGGCCTAATTTTATTTTTTCACCTTGACAGATAATAATTGTATGTATTCATGGGGAAGACAGTGGTGTTTTAATAAATGTAATGTATAATGACCAAATTGGGGGTAATTAGCATATCCATCAGCTCAGATATTTATCATTTTTTTTGTGCTGGGAATGTTCAATATCCCTTTTCTAGCTGTTTGAAACTCTATATTGTTAACTATGGTCGTCCTACAATGGTACAGAGCTCTAGAACTTATTCCTACTATGGAGCTGTAATCTTGTATCCTGTAATGAATCTCTCCCTAGCTTCCCTTTCTCCCATGGGAAGGATATCTTCTTGAATCAGCGCATCAGACCAAAAACCCCATCAGTGATTTTTTTTTAAATTCCCTAGGCTTATGCCATTTGGGATTTATGGGGGATACCATGGAAATAGTGGATCCATATAGTGGATACAGTGTTTCTCAAAAAGCAAGTAGCCAATATTTCCTTTAGAGTGGAGAGAGATTGACTTTGCTTTGAGAACCAGTTGAAGGGCTCCCTTGCCCTTAGCTAAGAACAAAGTCACTTGTGTAGAGCAGGCAGGGCTCTACCTCTACCCTCTTAGGGTCTGGGCTGGAGCTAAGGATTCAATAGATTCAAGATAGATTAAGAGGAGAAAGGCATTTCAGTTTTATGTGACATGGGAGCCCTTCTTAATGGAAACCCAAAGAAATGGCCAGACCCGGATGTATTTAAGTTAGGTCCAACAAAGAGCAGCAATTGTTGAAAGTGACTAGATTATGTGGGGAGGCTGAAGGAAGATTTTAACAACGTCTGTTTGTACCGAGTTCTCTGGGCTGGGACTCCCCATCCAAGTGTTTCTTTCTTCTTGCTTCATCTTTTACCTGGGCATTTTCATCTCCTGTTTTTAGGGAAATAAAGAGGAGATCAGAATGTCCCTCTTGCATTTGTTTTTGATTTTTTTTGGAGACAGACTCTCAAGCTGTCACTCTGTCGTCAGAGCTCACAGCAACCTCAAACTCTTGGGCTTAAGCAATTCTATTGCCTCAGCCTCCCTCCAAAGTAGCTGGGACCACAGGCGCCCACCACAACGCCTGGCTATTTTTTGGTTGTAGTTGTCATTGTTGTTTGGCAAGCCCGGGCTGGGTTTGAACCCGCCAGCTCCAGCGTATGTGGCTGGCACCCTGGTCGCTGAGCTGCAGGCGCCAAGCCCATTCGTTGTTTTTGAAGTGCTATTGGCTCAAAATCATTCTTATGCCAAGCTGCCATATTTTGGGATGTATGTTCTGCCACTTTTCACTTGAAAACTATGAAAGTGAGATACTTCCGTGGTGAGAGGCACCTGAGGCCTGAGACTCCCCAAGAGATCAGCAGATTTCCACCTTCTGTTTCCCTCCGGCACTGGGCTCGGGGCTCTGAGTGGAGTGAATGGTTGGTAAAATCACTGACTGCTTAAGTGATCACTTTTTAAATCTCTTTTTTATTGAAAGAAAATTTGAATTATAGAAAATATATAAATTAAGTGTCCCCATTATGGGGCTCAGCTGTATCCTCCCAGTTCCCTTCCCCCCACCTTCCCTGGGCCTTCAGAGCTCAACCCCACGTCATCACACTACCTGGCTGTGTCTCCCAGTGTGTCCTCCTCTTCTTCCTCCTCCTCCTACTGCTCCGGGTGTTGTTGACAAATTGCATCCCCCCTCCACACACCCCCCTGCAGTGGCTGGAAGGCCCAGGGAGGTGAATTCCCTTTGAGTCTGTGTCTGTCGACTCCATGAGCAGGTGGAAGTGACGAGGTGAGCTGAGTGAGCCAACGCCAGCTCACCTTATGCTGCTGGGTGCCAAGGGCAGGGAAGGAATAGTAGCTCTGCTGTGCCCCAGCGATTCTGAGCCATGTGTGCCGGATCCACCCAGCGTTACACACGCAGCCTTCCCTTCCTCTGTTCTCTCTTTTGACTCCACTCAGGTTTCTGCTTCCCTTGTTCCTTGGAAAGGTCAGCCCAGGGAGAGTCCCCAAATGCCTCCCGCCCCAAGCCCTAGTTAGGCTGCAGAGCCACCTCCTTGAGTTGCCCCGTCAATCATTCCCTGCCCTGAGTTACCTTTCTGGCATCTCTTCTTGTTGATAATCTTAATGCTTTGCTTTTTTTCAAGTATGTACAACTCATATAACGCATTTCTTATAAAAATTATACAAAGAACCAAACATAAATTTTCCATTATACCCTAGGAGCACTACTTGGTGTTAAATTGTTTCTTCACTGTTCTTGTTCCTTGGATTTTTTTTTTCCAGTAGAAGTCTGTTTTCCTTTAGATGATCATCTCCTAACATAGAAACCATTATGTGAATGTGGATACTAATATATTTGACTCTCATTTCAATCTCCATCGTTTACTCCGCAATATTCATTGGGGTGAAATTTTCAATATGTTCACTTAGGGATTCACAATAACAAAAATTCTTTTGAAAAATAATATCTTAGGCCAGGTGTGGTGGCTCATGTTTGTAATCATAGCACTCTGGGAGGCTGAAGTGGGTGGATTGCTTGAGTTCAGGAGTTCAAGACTAGCCTGAGCAAGAGCGATATCCCTTCTGTAAAACTAGCAGGACATTGCGGCAGGAGCCTGTAGTCCCAGCTACTGGGGAAAGTTAAGGCTAGAGGATTGCTTGAGCCCAAGAGTGAGGTTGCTGTGAACTATGATGCTATGGCACTCTACTGAGGGTAACAAAGTAAGACCCAGTCTCAAAAAAGTAAAAAAAGAAAAATAATATCTTGGCCACGCATGGTGGTTCACGCTTATAAACTCAGCACCTTGGTAATCATATACTTATAATTCTTCTTCAAGAATTAAGTCAAGCTGATTCTGGCTGGAATTGCCGTTGCATCTGGGTGGGGAAACAGATGCCACCTCTTGAAGGAAAAAGCTGTAAAGTCATCTTGCAAAGAGGGGTGGGAATCCAGAAGACTAGCTGGAGACATGTTTGCAATTTTGGAAGACAACTGGTACCTTACTCAAGGAGGTCGTCAAAAGCCCACTTTTCAGGCATACAGCTTCATCCCTGGTTTGGGGGTCCCTGGTGATGAGTGAGTAGTTCTATTACTGTCCTTCCTTTCCTATTTATCCATTATTTATGAGGTTGCCTGTATGTATGTGCAATTATATTTCTGTGTATATTTTGAGAAATGAATTATATAGGTCTCTTTTCTTTCTCACCCCCTAGAGCTGTTACAGAGGCAGTAAAAATGTCCAAATTTGTGAGAAATTGCAATAATCAAGAGTTACCTGGATGGAATGCTATTACGATAGCAATTCACGCTAGAGTACCTTTCATCTCAGACACTCGGGGTCTGTTAACAGATTAAAAGTACTAAAAGACACCGATCTAGAGAATTTTCATTATCTTGTGCTCTGAAAACTCAGAATTTCATTGGTTTGAATGGGCCTGAAAATACATTTTTATTACTAGGGGCATAGAAGCCTCTAGCAGTGTTCTTAATAAAGCAAGGTGAGTTATAAGCCATCGTCTGATGAAGGGTAAATGTACTGTACTCCATTTTAAGAAAAATACAATATAAAAGTCTTACCGTGGAAGAAAATCTTTATATGATCTTTTAAGAAAACTTCAAGAAAAATAAAGACATGGCACTATATTAAATTTAAAGCCGGTGACTTATAAGCAAAGAAAAGCAGAGGCAGTCTGATGAAGGCTGTTGCGTTGTTCTGGCGTTTTTTATGTCTCACCTGTTTCTCCGGCCTTTTTAGATCATAAGCTTTTAGGGCGCATGGAACAACTCCATCGTGATGTAGTACTGAGCAAATGCGCCAAGAAGTTCTCAATAAATAGGCATTAAATTCTGAGTCCAGAAGGGACCTTGAGATGCCCTCTGTTCACTCCCTCCTATTTCTGGTAGTGCTGTGTTTTAACCAGCCCAGAAAAACATCTCTTTTTTCCTTTAAATCTCGAAATTCAGAGATGCTACACTATTAATTAACTTTTTACCTTTGTCTTGGGTTTTTTAAAATGTCAATCTTTAAAACCACGGTAAAAAACACAACACGATTTATCATCTTCACTATTTTTAAGTGGCTAGTAGAACATTATTACCAGGGTGCCCATGGTTGGACAATAGGTCTCTGGAACTTTTCATCTTGCTAAACTGAAACTTTACACCCACTGTAAAACTATTGCTCTTTCCTCCTCTTCTCCTTGGCCTCCAGCCCCTGTCAACCAACATTCTCTTCATTTCTATTTTTTTGTTTGTTTGTTTGTTTTTTGAGACAGAGCCTCAAGCTATGCCCCTGGGTAGAGTGCCGTGACATCACAGCTAACAGCAACCTCCAACTCCTGGGCTCAAGTGAGTCTCCTGCCTCAG
>NW_003852401.1:36379548-36417059 GCF_000181295.1 Otolemur garnettii
AAAAAAAAAAAAAAAAAAACATGCCAAACCAAATTCAGAGTCATCAAGCTTTTCCCGTTTTTTCTTTTTCTAGAAGTTATATAGTTTTCAGCTCTTACGTTTTGTTCTTTTTGATGTAATTTTTAATGGGTTTGTTTTCTTAATTTCCCTTTTTAGCTTGTTTATTGTTACTGTGTAGAAATGCAACTAATTTTTGTGTGCTGAATGTGTTTGTTGTAGGCTGCCCTAAGAGTTGGCATATAGACACACATAGGGAAAATGGGCAATTGTAGCTAAATGCACCTCTATTTACAAAACATTCATTACAAAAGTTTACAAAATATTTCTCTATGTGTTGATAAATGTATATACAAAATATAAAATATGAGTTTGTTACTTTTTCCTATTTATGGTGACATTTGGGATACCTTATAGGAATTTTCTTTTTTAAAAAAATCTTTAGGGGGTGTCACCTGTGGCTCAAAGGAGTAGGGCACTAGCTCCATATGCTGGAGGTGGCGGATTTAAACCCAGCCCCAGCCAAAAACTACCAAAAAAAAAAAAAAAACTTTAGGGCTTTCCACTTATAAAATTATGTTATCTGAGAACAGAGATACTTTAACTTTTCCCTTTGGCTGTGATGCTTTTTCTTTTTCTTGCCTAATTGCTCTGGCTAGGACTTTCGGCACTATGTTAATCAGAAAAGCCTGCTTGCCTGGTTCCTTGTCTCAGAGGAAAAGCTTTCAGTGTTTCACTATTAGGATGTTTTTGATATTGTGTGTGGCCCTGGGGTTATCTGCATAGTGGTGCAAACTCTGCTTGGAGACAGACCCTGGGGCCAGATGAGCTACAGCATGGGCTTCTGGGGGGCGTGCTGAAGGGTCTTTCCGATGGGCTCTGGGCTTGTATGAAGCCTTGGTGTCATGTTCTTTTATGGAAACTTTGGTCTGCTTGTCCACTCTGAGCCTCAGTATTATTGCCGTTCTGGCAGCAAGTAAATGAATTAGTGTCCTACCAAAGTGACTGAGCAGAGTCAATGCTAAATGAATCTTTGCCTCCTTTTAACTAGTTGCAGAAGAGAATACCACCCTAGGAATGAGATTTTTGAACTCCAGCTCCATGGTTTTCACTTTAACATGCATATGAATCTCCTGCAGATCTTGTTAAAATGCAGGTTCTGAGGCTGTAGATCTAGAGCAGGAGAGTTTTGTTTGTTATTTGAGACAGTCTCACTATGTTGCCCTTGGTAGAGTGCCATGTCATCAGAGCTCACAGCAACCTCAAACTCTTGGGCTTAAGTGATTCTCTTGCCTCGGTCTCCCAAGTAGCTGGGACTACAGGTGCCTGCCTCAACACCCAGCTATTTTTTAGTTGTCGTTGTTTGGCGGACCCGGGCTGGATTCAAACCTGCCGGCTCTGGTGTATGTGGCTGGCGCCCTAGCTGCTGAGCTACAGGTGCCAAGCCAGAGCAGGGATTTTGCTTTTCTTTTTCTTTTTTCGAGACAGAGTCTCACTCTGTCACCATGGGCTCTATGCCATGGTGTCAGCCTAGCTCTCTGTAACCTCAAACTCTTGGGCTCAAGCAATCCTCCTGCCCCCACCTCCTGAATAGCTGGGACTATAGGCACTCTATATAATGCCTGGCTAGTTTTTTCTATTTTTAGTAGAGATGGGGTTTCACACTTGTTCAGGCTGGTCTCCAACACCTGAGTTGAAGAGAGCCTCCGTCCTTGGCCTCCCAGAGTGTTAGGATTATAGGCGTGAGCCACTGCAGCCAGGAGTTTGCATTTCTAACAAGCTCCCATGTGTTGCTGATGCTGCTGGGTCCCAGGCCATACTTTGAATCAGAGGTCCTCAAACTTTTTAAACAGGGGGCCAGTTCACTGTCCCTCAGACCACTGGAGGGCTGGACTGCGGGCCCCAGGATGAGTCGGCTGCTAAGTGGGACAGGCAGTGGTGGCAAAAACACTCGGCGGACCGGATAAATGTCCTAGGTGGGCGCATGTGGCCCACAGGCTGTAGTTGGAGGATGCCTGCTTTGAATTACAGTCTCCAGTTCCTCTCTTTCTCACTACCTCCTGGTAGAGCAACACATCCACCCCCAGGAGGAGAAAATGGGAACACTGTAACCTACTTCCTTCCCGGGCAGTGGCCTGTGATGCCCAGTCAAGGTGAGCAGCAGAGACCTATAGGCCTTGCTCCAGCTCCATCTAGGCTACTGGAATTAGAAGGGGACAGCCTGGGTTTAAAAACTCCTACTCCCTAGGTATGTGATCTTGAGTAAATTATTTGATCTTTCTGTGTCTATTTCTTCAACATGGGGATAAAAATAGCCCTTCCCCTGGGAGGCCGTGATGGGAATTTATGAGATAATAGACGCATGCCTATGGCAGCACCAGAACAAGGGAAGCACTCAGTGTCTGTTACCTGGGTTTTTATTGTTATAAGGAGATGGGTATTATTAGAAGATAAGATGTACACAGGACTAAATACAGTGGAACTTCTGTAAGTTGACCACCCAAGAGACTGTAACAAACTGGTCCACCTACGGTGAGGGCCACCATAAGGAACGAGGCCTCCTGTACAGATAGACATGGGGTGCATGTCCAGTCAATGAAAATTAGGTTACCGTAAGGGGGTAGTCAATGTGGAGAGGTGGTCAGCTATCGAGTTTCTACTACAGTCTACGACAAAAGCTCCTACCAAAGCGTAGTCTCCTTTCCTCCTGCAGCTGGACAAACAAGAAGGGATGGGAGGAGTAAATAACTCTGGGTTCCCTAGTCTCTAGCAAAGGTCAAAGAATTGCTTCCAGGGTTGGTAGGTCAGTCCCTGGCTCACCAGGCCTTTCCTTTTATTCCACTCTCTCTTCCTCTGTGGGTGGACTTCCCTTTTATTGTAAGAGAGAAGGACTGTGCCTTAGAACTAAACCTATGCTTACTTGGACACTTCATGACTTTTTAAATCGAAAAAACTCCCAGCCAAGAGGTAGGAGTCGATTCAGGATGGGCTTTAATTGGCTATTAGAGCACTTGCTGGGTGGTGGAAATAGCTCGGCCTTTAGCTCCAGGCCATGCTGGGCACCCAGGGTAGGCATTAATAGCCCATTAACGCACACCCTGTCACTGCTTTATTCCCTAATTAATACGGCCTGCTTTAGGGAGAGCAGGACATAGCTATAAAATTGTTTTATCTATTGCTTCAGCAATGAGGGAGAAAAAGTGTTATTAGCGTTTCATGCCTGTCACACATGTATGGCTGGACTAGAAAATCAGAAGGATCAGCATGGGTTTTATTTTCTTAATCTTCAACTCAGGGCGGAGAAAGGTTAAACCCACACCCAACCTCAGGCTTAGTCTGGGCAGCTTGAATTTTGTTGGTGTTCTCAGTTCTTGGGTTCCAATAAGCATCTTAGAAGTTTGTGAAATAGAAAGGAATGATTAAATGTAGAGTGGATTAGCCTCATTCTACCATCAGGCTTTGAGAAAAGAAGGGCAGGAGGACTGCTATGTGCAGTTGGGTAGGTTGTGCACTGTACAAGGGAGGCCTCCTCTAACGCAACTCAATTCACCTCATAGAGAACACTTGTGTATCTTAGTATGACAACTTTCTGACAGATTGAAACAAGTGTCTTTTTTAAAAGTTTTAACTTAATATGAAGGTACCAATTTTTAGGTTACATTGTTCTCTCTTCCAAGGTAAAGTTCAAGTTGTAGTGGAAATAAGTGTCTTAAAGTAGTATTTTTTTCTGTATCTCTTGTAAGATAGAAGAGTGCTTCTCAACAGAGGTTATGTGCAATTTTGTCCCCCAGGGGATATCTGGCAATGTCTGGAGACATTTTTGGTTGTCACAAGTAGGCACTGTGCTACTGGCATCTAGTGGGTAGAGGCTGGGGGGACTGCTAAACATCTTAGAGTACACGTGGCAACTTCTGACAACAAAGAATTATCCAGTTCAAATGACACTTAATGCTAAGGTGGAGAGGTCCTGAGCCCGAAGATGAAGGTGAGCCCCTCAGTCTGGCATCTTTTCTCGGCTTTTTCTAGAAAAGTGACTGCTAGAGAGAGTGAGCCGTTTCTGATATTATGCCCCAATAACCCATAGCCGAGTCAGGATGGGCTGAATTCAGGAGGGACCAAAATCCCCAGAGGAACACAAGGCCACCTGACAGCAGAGCCATGTTCCTGGCAGGGCTGTGAATCCAGGTGGCAGCCATCCTGCACACACTTCCCGCCTCTGGGCCTTGGTAAGCCAGGCTAAGTATCTTTTCCTCTCATCTTATGGTCTCCTAGGTCAACTAGCTTTCCTTGTCTCTCCCAAACTTCCCAACTTGCGATTCCTTCACTGTCGAGGATGGGGGCACGGTACCCTCATTTTATCTTCCATGCTGCCTCCAAGACCAGTTTGGAAGGTTTTGTGGAAGTCCTACTGGATGACACAGGTAGTCATTCTGAGACAGGACAGAGAATTCCCAGGCTGGTGACAGGCTTCCAACCCCAGCTTTCCCACAAGCTAGATGTATGACCCTGGGCAAGTCACTGAACCTTTCTGTACCTCAGTTTTCTCATCTGTAAAATAGTGCCCCCTTCATAGGGTGATAGTGAGGAATGAGTTAAATCAGTGATGTGTCCATAGCGGCTTTTGGCAGGGAGCAAACAACACGTGGGTATCAGCTCTTCTAGCCCTCCGTCTACATTTGTTTTTTGGGTATTTTCATTAGTGACCTAGGGCTGCCATAACAAAATGCCAGAGATGTTAAACTGTTTGGCTTAAACAGAACGAATTTATCTTCTCCTGGTTCTGGAGGCTGGCAGGTGTGAGTTCCTGAGGCCTCTCTCCTCGGCTTGCAGATGGCTGCCTTCTTGCTGTGTGAAGACATTGTCATCTCTGTGTGTGTCTGTCTCTGGGGTCTCCTTGGGTGTCTGAATTCCTTCTTCTTTACATACAGTCACATTCTGAGGTCCTGGGAGTTAGGTCTTCAATATGTGAATTTTGGTGGGGGAGCCAGAAAGTTGGGGAAAAGAAAATTCAGCCCATACCAAGCTGCTTCTCCTCTTTGTACTACACTCCAGTCCCTGGATAACACAGCAGGGAACTGTGGGACAACACGAGAAAGATCTAGAGTCTGGTGGAGGGCAAGAGATGAACAAATGAGCAAATCTGTCTTAACCCTTCTATGATTAAGGGACTGTCTGGTGTCTGTGGTTCTCAAAGTGTGGTCCTTGGACCAGCAGCAGCTGCATCACCTGGAAACTTACTAAAAAATGTTCATTCTTGGGCTACATCCCTGTCCCACTGAATATAAAGTTCTGGGGCTGGAGAAGGACCCAATCGTGCTCTAAGAAGCGGTCTAGGCCATTCCGATGCTTGCTGGAGTTTGAATGAGAATCAGTGCTGGAGAGGATAGAAACATGGGTCAGACCTAGTCTGCCAGATCCCCAGCACCTGGACATGGGGATTAGACAATCGTGGATTCCTGTTCTAAGCCAGATAGACTGGAGTTTGAATCCCTGCTCTGGTTAGGTGTCAAGCTAAATAACAGAGATAGGCTCTCTAAAACAAAATGTTGTCAGGCTCGGTGCCTGTGGCTCAAGTGGCTAAGGCGCCAGCCACGTAGACCTAAGGTGGTGGGTTCGAATCCAGCTTGGACCCGCCAAACAACAATGATGGCTGCAACCAAAAAATAGCCGGGCGTTGTGGCGGGCACCTGTGGTCCCAGCTACTTGGGAGGCGGAGGCAGGAGACTCGCTTTAGCCCAGGAATTGGAGGTTGCTGTGAGCTTTGATGCCACAGCACTCTACTCAGGGGGATTGCTTGAGGCTCTGTGTCAAAAAAAAAACCAAAAAACAGAATGTTGTCTCTTTGGGAAGAGGTCATTGCAGTGAGAAACTGTGTGCCATGGTAAACTGTGTGAGGATTCGGGGAGGTTAAGGACCACACGGCTTATGTTGTGGTATTTGCAGAGTCTTATGGTAGTTCTTGTTACCAGGCATTTGTGCATGAGAACCCTGCCTTAACGGCCTTCCCCAGATCCATTACTCAGGATTTCCTTCCTTCTTTCCTTCCTCCCTCCCTCCCTTCCTTCCTTCCTCTTTCTCTCTTTCCTTCTTTTTTTTCTTTCCACTAATGATTCCATTTTATCCTGACAACTTTCATGCTGGCTTGCTCTATTAGCTTGGACACTTATCCTGAACCTCTCTTCCTGTGTATGGATAGGATAATAGTCCCTGCCTCGAAGAGTTGTGGACAATTCTAAAAAGATAACACACATAAATCACTCAGTGCAGAGCTTGGCACAAGGTCTGAACCTGATTGCGGGGCTGTTCTGATGCGCTGGTGATGTGATAGATGGACAGAGGCCAGCAGCAGGAGATTCGAATTGCTTTAGAGTAGGCAGAGAAAAGAATTGACACATGTTGACTGATTTGCAAGTACAGGAGGCTTAGCCAAACTCCCCATCAGAAAGGGCTTCAAGTCCCATGGCAACTTCCAGGCGGGGATAACACTGTCCTATCAGGGAGAAGATGCCAGCAGGTCCTTGAGAAGCTCCCAATCCCCACTTTAAAAATACTTCCCTCCCAACTACTGTGGAGTCTTTAGCTACTTCCTGGGCTGACATAACAAAATACTTGAAATTGGGTAGCTTAAACAAGAGATACCTCTCACAGTTCCGGAAACTAGTTGTTGGCAGATTTTCTTTCTCCTGAGGCCTCTCTCCTTGGCTTGCAGAAGGCCATCTTCTCTCTGTGTCATCACGTGGCTTTCCTCTGGCACCTCTGGGGTGTCTTCCTCTTTTTATAAGGACACCAGTCACGTGGGATTAAGGCCCACTCTACGGGCCTCATTTAAACTTAAGCACCTCTTTAAAGGTTCTATCTTCAAATACAGTCACATTCCGAGGGGTTGGGGGTTAAGGCTTCAACATATGCATTTTTTTCAGGGGGAGGAAAAACTTAATCTATAACATCTGGCAAGGACTTGATGACAACACCAGCTTAGTCCTTAATGGTTTAAGTGTCATACCAAGTGAAATGAAAGTCAGACGCTCAGGTATGAAACTCCTCCCTTCGCCTCCCCCTATAGGTTCAAGGTAAGCCTCTGGGTCCGTCTGACACCTGCCTTAACAACATTCTCGTGTCAGTAAACAGTAGGCACTTCCTTCCTTCACCTTCCTTTGCTAGCACTTTGGGGATTTATTCGAACCACGCTATTAGAGTGATCACCTAGCTTAGATTTTTCCAGATAGTCATGGTTTCAAACCTTTTTGTCTGAATGTCCACCTAGGAACACAATAGGTTTCCAAATTTGGTTTAGAAATTATGGCCACTGTGCCTACCTTAAGATGGCAACTTAGGATAGGCTTGGTGGCTCACGCCCTTAATCCTAGCATGCTGAGAGGCCAAGACAGGAGGATTACTGGAGGACAGGAGTTTAAGACCAGCCTGAGTAAGACCTTGGGTCTACAAAAGAGAGAAAAAGTAGCCAGGAGTGGAGGTGTCTACCTGTAGCCCCAGCTACTCGGGAGGCTGGGGCAGGAGGATCACTTGGGCCCAAGAGTTTGAGGCTACTGTGAGCCATGATGATGCTACTGTACTCTAGCTAGAGTGAGACTCTGTCTTAAAAAAAAAAAGGAAATTGGAGGGTTAGGAGGTGGCAGGTGACAGGAGGCAATGCCAGCAGCCAGGAGGAGGAGCAGAATTCAGACTGGTAGAACCAGGCCCCATGTGACCATAGTTTACTGTAGCAGCAAGTACCAGCCTCTAGTTTACTGACAAATCTATTCCACAAAGAGCAGGCTAGTAGGAACATTCAATCCAAAATTCCCCAGCTGTAAACAGAAATTGTAAGACGACTTGTTGTGTTCAAAGGCCATTTCAAGAAGTAATGCTAACATCAATAAAGCCCTTTAAAAATGAACTAACGTAACTTGGAAAGTATTAACTTCTCTTCTCAACCACTTTTCATAGCTCCTGAGCAGTGGCTCTATTTGTACTGAATCGTGGAGTGTCTCTGAATCCTGGAAGTATGAAATGATCCTTTTCATTCCTGCAAAGTATTCATGCGCAATGTGTGCAAACGATCATGGCCCAGGTCTGGGGAGTGTCTGGGAGCCACTGCTGAAGAGGATCAAATGGACACACCTTACAGCATCCCCAAGGGGCTTTGGCAAAGGCCTATAGATTACTCTGCTGAAGGCATCTGTTAATTGGACAGCAGACCCTGAGTGGCAGATGCAAAGTGTTTGGCAGCTGGGAAAAGCCCCTCTGAAGAGCAACAGATGCAGGCAAGCCTGTCTTGATGGTGAAGGCCGATTAGAACGTGGCTTGTATTTTGGACAATAAACTGTATTTATGGCAGTCTCCCGGTCATTAACTATCGCTGCTGTCGGAGAAAACCGAGGCTATTAACTTCTTCAGTTAGAACTGGGGGGAAGAGTGAACATTTCTTTTATAAGCAGAAGGGAAGGTTCTGCTCAATAAAGATCAATTAAACATCTCTGTTAAAAGGCTGCCTGGGAGCTGGTGCCAATCGAAATTTCACTGTGTTAAGCCGCGTTCTCTCATTTCCTCCAGCCCTCCCCACCTTTCATGCTCTGGGGAAAATTTTTTAAGACAACACTGGCTATTGTAAGCACTGTCAGGTGACGGAGGCTCTCACATCCATGGCTGAATGATCTTTGATGTTGAGTGACTTTTCATGCATTCAGCAGTGGCAAATCCAACACATCTTCACATTCAGCAGCGCATCGGCCATCTTCGTGAGGGTGTAAAGAAGAGCATAGTAATAGGTTCCCCCCAAACTACTCAGTGCTCAGAGCTACTAATTCCTAGGATTCAGGGAGAGTTGCAGAGGCTCTGGGGGGTTCCTGGCATAAAGAGCATAGTTCAAAGTCCTCTATCATCTCTGCCAACATTTTTCACTTGAAAACTCATTCTAGCCCTTTGTCAACTGCAACATTTGTTTAGAATTAACTGCCCTGTTTTCTGAGCTCTGGTATGATCTTCCTACACTTCAATTATAATGCTTGACTAGGAGTTAATTTTTCAAGTATCTGTCTGTTATCCAAGATGTAAACTCCTTATCTTTTCATCCCCTCTTATCCATTCATCCCCGCTATCTGGTTTGAGGCTTTACACAGGACAGGTGTGTTGAAATAAGCTTACAAGTTGGTCTTGGATAAACTTCATCTTGGTGTCTTGGTAACCACATTCCTAAGAAGGGGGCTTGCACGCTGGCCGCAGTTCCTGAGCATCCAGGTAGAATGAATGAGTCTGGCTTTGGGTGGGGGACACATCAATCTACATTTAAAGCCAGAAATTGTTGGATTTTATCACCCCCACTAGTAATTCAGACATCAAAATTCTAGGCCTCTCTGTATCAGTTTTCTGTGGCTGCTTACAAAATCACCACAGACTTAGCAGTTTACCATAATAAGAGTTTCTAGAGTTCTAGAGGTCAGAAGGCTAGGCAGGGGGAGCCTGGATGCTCTGCTCTGTGCTGGGTCTCATGGGGCTGATGTCAAGGCGTTGGCCAGGGCTCTGGTTCTCATGGGGGATCTGGGGCCTTTTCCAAGTTCACTAGTTGTTGGCAGAACACATTTCCTTATGTTTGTAGGACTAGAACCCCTTTTCTCTCTGCCTGTCAACTGGGGCACTCTCGTGATCTCTTTCATCCCTAAACCAGCAATAGAATCTTAACCCTCCATCGAATCCTCCTTCCGCTGTGATTCTCTCTGACTCCTCTGTCTCTGCCTCTAGCTCAAGTTTTTTTTTTTTTTTTTGTTTTGAGACAGAGCCTCAAGCTGTCCCCCTGGGCAGAGTGCCGTGGCATTACAGCTCACAGCAATCTCCAATTCCTGGGCTCAAGCGAGTCTCCTGCCTCTGCCTCCCAAGTAGCTGGGATCACAGGCGCCCACCACAACGCCCGGCTATTTTTTGGTTGCAGCCGTCATTGTTGTTTGGCAGGTCCAGGCTGGGGATTCGAACTCACCACCTTAGGTGTACGTGGCTGGCGCCTTAGCCGGTTGAGCTATAGGCGCCAAGCCTCTAGCTCAAGTTTAAAGCACTCAATTGATTAGAAAAGGCCCATGGGGTAATTTCTCTACCCTAAGGTCAACTGCTTTGGGACCTTAATTGCATCTGCAAAATCCCTTCAGAGTAGCACTTCAATCAGTGTGATTGAATAACTGGAAGAAGGTGTGTACCCCAGGTGATGCCCATCTTGGAAGCTCTCACTGATATGATGAGTTTCAAGCTTTGCTCATCTGTCTGTGCCCAGCTCACCGATCTCCTCCCCTTACATCATGCAGTGATGGAGACAGAGGAGGTCACAAACCTCGGTCTGACATTACAAAGCGCTGCTCTCTGGAGAGGTAGGGAAGATCCAACCTTGACTTTGTTGCTTTATTCCTTGACATGAGTGCTGTTTTATGGTGTTTGGAAGATGCTCATGGAGGTCAATGGCCTCACGGAGATGCAGCGTTAGTGAGGCAACAAATGAGAAGCATTAATGTCTCTCTTATTAATGGTATTATGAGTGGTCTAAGATAGGGGCCGGCAAGCTCCAGCCAGCTTCCCGATTTTGCAAATAAGGCACTGGGCCCCCGCCATGCCCACTCATTGCAGATCATCTTGGGCCACTTTTGGGCTGTATGGCACAGAATGGAATAGTTGGGAGATTTCTTGGCTCATAATACTGAATTACTGTTTGGTCCTCTAACCTGCTGCCCCCGGTCTAAGACCTGATGATGAGAACCGTCTGGATCATTTGTGTAAAAGATGATTTCTGGGCCCCATCCAGACTGACTATATCTCCAGGGTAGGGGGTTTGGGAAGCTGTGCTGAACAAGCTTTCCAGGTGATTCTCATTATCACAGAGGTATTGGTCTCAGGTGTGCCTTCCTGCCAGGTGGGGGACGAGCCTTGAGAAGAGGTACAGCCATCAGGAGAACAGATTTTGAGTTTCTACCATCTGGGTGTCTCAGCAGTGCTGCTCTAGACCTCATCATCTCACCTAAGTTACTTTCCACCCTCAGTTTCTTTACTTGAGAAATTAGGGAATGGTAACTCATTGTCAACATGTATGTATATGGAAGGTACCTAATACAGTGTGGGTGCCCAACAGTGGTGACCCCTGTGAGAAGCAGCAGCACAGAGTACACATCCGATGGCCCTACCAGGGAAGCAGCTCACGGACCAGGCGAGCCCAGCAGGGCTTTGCAACAATGGTGCACAGCCATCTTCTTCAGAAA
This sequence comes from Otolemur garnettii, assembly GCF_000181295.1. Taxonomy (NCBI): domain Eukaryota; kingdom Metazoa; phylum Chordata; class Mammalia; order Primates; family Galagidae; genus Otolemur; species Otolemur garnettii. Next base: position 36,390,777 of record NW_003852401.1, read on the forward strand.
GAACAACTTCCTGTAAAGCAATCCCATTACAGAGTGCATTCAGGACAGCATAAAGACCTTTAGATTTTCAAAATTCCCTGCAGATCACTAAATATTGCAAGAGGTCATAATTGATTAGGATATAACTGAGTTTGCAAAGGAATATTTAATATTATGATTGAGAACCCGGGTACTTAGCAGGAAACTTTCCCTCCCATTTCTAAGGTTAATGCTTTTAAAAGTCATTGCCTGATGAGATCATGCAAATTCAGCCATCTGTATAGCTGCTGAAAGAAAGGTTTTTTTAGACAAATTGCTGTGCCTTTGCCACATAAATCCTCATAAGATAAAGGACTCCAATAATACTTCGAGTTACCAGGGAATTTCATATTTTACTAAAAGGGGGAAAAAATCAATCTTAAATCTCTTAGTCCAATGACCAAAGAATCACTCCATTGATTTTGTTCAGCGATTTAGGTGGGTGTGCAATTTATCCTGATCCAATCTTATCTGATTTAAAGTTTACTTTTTCTGGGAAGTATTAATTTAAGTGTTCTATGGATAGCACTGTAACACCGGATCCTCTTTAAAGCCACTTTACACAACTTATGTAAACATCCTGGCGTAAAGTTTCCTGTTAGCGTTTTTTCCTCAAATTTAGTCTGTATTTGCCGTGGGTTATTCCTCTTCTGAACAGAAGAGGGCAGCAAAGGCTTGGCTAAGTAGTGCACCTGAGCCCCAGGCCAGAGGAAAAGGGATCCACACTCCTGTTACAGGGTCAGGTAAACAAAAACAGGATAGATTCTGTCGGGTATTATTTAGATTTGCATTTTTTGTTTTTTAAAAACCCAAACCCACTAAAAATCCCCAAAACAGACTAGTGGAAATCGAGTGTGTTTTGCCAATTTAATTTTTTACTTTCAGTTTTTAAAAAAGTACCAATGGAGAACATTCTCCTTAAGTATCACAAGATTGGAAAAATAAGCATCACATGTACTCAATACCAATTTGAAACAAGGAAATTAATCCCAGACCCATGTGAAAGACAATTTCAATTAAATTTAAGAAGGGGAGGGGCTTTCAGTAGCTTACCATGTGGATATATGCCACATTCTCTGGGTGTAGTACACAGCTACAACCCTGACTTTAAGCTTCTATGTGTAAATTATATAACCTAATGGTTTATACTCACATATTAATCTGTAATAAAATTTTATTTTATTTTTTCAAAAATGCACACGTTATCTTGGCGCCCATAGCATAGTGGTTATGGCACCAGCCACATGCACCAAGGCTGGCATGTTCGAGCCCATCCTGGGCCAGCTAACCAACAATGACAACTGCAACAAAAAAATAGCAGGGTGTTATGGCAGGCACCTGTAGTTCCAGCTACTTGGGAGGCTGAAGCAAGAGAATCGCTTAAGCCTAAGAGTTTGAGGTTGCTGTGAGCTGTGACTCCGTGGCGCTCTACTGAGGGTGACATGGTGAGACTCTGTCTCAAAAATAAATAAATAAAAAATAAAAATGCACCCATTGAAAGCTGGAAAAACAGATCTGCAGAGGTCAAATGAGGCAAAACCCTAAGGGTGTGTGCCTCCTTAAGTTTATCTCACCCACCTGACCTAGTACTGGTCCTGAATATAAGTAACAGGTGTTAAAAGAAAATAAAAGTGTAATAGGTATTCATGGTAACCAAGTTCACCAGTACCTAATTTAATTTGCAGAGGTGCCCACTGGGACAATTCCTTAGGTCTCCTTCCTTGCATTTTTCATGCATTTACAGCTTTAGGCTTCTTGCTCTCACCTCCTAGGCAGCCAGAAACATGCAAACGAAACCCAGATCTGATCCCCCAGACCTCACTGGGTGCTTTAGATCACTAAGGGTTTCCAGATCACTTATGGGTTCTGTGAAAGGATCATGTGGCACATAACAGCGAAACATACTTACACCCTGCTTTCCCCTGGTCTGTCTTGTGGCTTCTGCTCCAGTATTTCCATCCGCTCTCTCCTTCTAGAAGCTCCAGGTACCACTTCTCTCCCACCTCCTAGCCAGCTGCCTTTTTTCATCTGCTACTTTTTCATCTTGTCGCTCCTGTCAAACATTTGGCTGATTGAGGATTCTAACACTTGTCTCTATTTCCCACATCAGTGCCCTCATGGATCTGAGGGGTGGGGAAGGTAGAAGAAAGCTTGCCAGTCCTTCAGGAGACTTTGTTTTGGAGATGGACATGGGTATTTCCCCCACCATTTTTTTACATGGGGCTGTGCTATACCTAATGTCACTTAACTATATCTTACAGATCTTCTATAGCAATATTTATCGAAAGGGGTGGCTTTGCAAAAATTACAAAAATAGCAGGAAAATGCCTAATCCTACATTTTGCTAGTAGCAGTTAAAGATCAATCCTTATAGATTAGATTCTCTTGCGAGGCACCCTGTGAAGTTCCCTTTTCACAAACCACTGAGAAGCCCAGCAGACAGAAAGGAAATGTAAATTGCCTTATAATTGCTAGACCTATTGGCTAAATCTGCCTTTTAGAATTTTTTCCCCATAGCCTCAAGCAGTTCCTTCGTGTCCTGGAAAAACAATGGGGTATGCACATCAGTCTTCAGGATCAGACACACCTGGAAAAATGTCTATCTTCAATCTTGTTGAAGAGAAACAGATACAACATTCACATTCACAATACCTTGGGAATTTGGCTGCAATGACCCTTATTTCTTGTCCCCCTTAAATTCAGCTACACCCTGAATCTCAGGAGTGCGTTCTTTCCTTTTTCTTTGAGATGCCACAGTGCGTCCTCTTTCTCTTTCCCCATTCTCTTTCTAAAAGATAAAATAAGTTTATACTTTTATATCCCAACCTTGGTCTAGAGAAATTCTTGTCTCTTGTGTGAAAAGAGAATTCTTTCCACCCAGCAGTTACAAGCAACTTCATTATTTTTAATATCTGCCTATATTCTAGAATTAACTATTCCTGTACTAGTAGACATTTATGTTGTTTCTCCTTTTTCACTCTGGCAAATAATCTGCCGTGGAAATCCTCCTATACTTTTTGTTTCTTTGTGTAGCTATTTTAATTGGCTGGGTCAAAGAGGATGCAAATTTTGACAGCAGATTGCGGAGGTGCAATGGTGAGCATAGGGCTGTCCCTGCGAGTATCGGGATCTGTCCCTGGTGGTTATTTTTGTGTATTTGTTTTTTCCCCCTGACCAACCTCTATTGGATTCATGTTTGAATACAGTTTTCATTTATAGCTTAAGGGCTGTAAGTAAAAACTGGAAGAGCTATTTTTCCAAAGGAAAAAAAATCTTCAGTAATATATTGTAGCACAAATATTACTGTTTGGGGAGTAGTAGCTCCAAAGAGCAAGGAGGAGTTTTCATGTACTGTGCCATGTAAACCGTCCTGCAGCTTTGGGCTGTGAGTGGAGCTGTGCAGATGCAGCGCCGCCCAGTGGCCGATTGAAGAGATGGCCTTATTTTCAGGGGCGCGCTCAAAACCTCTGCAAATAAATGCTCCAGGGGGCATTTTACCCGAGGCTGAAGCCCTGCATGAACAGCAGAGGAGACTGGAGCCGGTGACATTTGGGTTATTGTTAAAGTGACTTCATGTGTAGCCACAGGCTGGTGCCTGGGGCAACTCAGGTTATTGTTGCTTTTGAATGTATTTGCATTTTATGTCTCACACGGCAGTAGCTGCATATATTAGAACAAAATAGTGGCGCGGTATGGGAGCAAGTTCTTCCTTGCTCTCCGGGAAGTACTTACATGACTTCAGGGACCTCTGCCATAACTCTGTGGTCCATAAATTGGGAACCACTGAGATGGGATATTGAAAAGCTGAGTGCAAATGAAATCATTAACTCAATGTCAGGGGAGCATGCTCTTTAGAGGAATCCTGGGGTGAATTCTCAGCACACTGACGGAACTCACGGTCACTTCTGCCCAGCATCCTGGAATGACTCCCCTACGTAACAAATCAACTTCTCGGGCAGCTTGTTATCCTTGCTTCCATCTGGGGGCCCCACCCTAGCAGGAGCCCTATTTCCTACAGCTCTGGATCAGGACAGGTGTTATTGTCGTTGCTCTCAGCAAACACAATGCTTATTTCCACTTCCAAATCTTTGTTTCTGTTTCTCTACCCATCTGGAATGTCACCTCCAGCCCTCTAACAAACCAAAGCCTACCATACTTCCAATGTCCCTCTTAAAGCTCCCAAAAGTGCTCTCAAGCCCGCGTGGGCCGGAAGTGAACTCCTGCAAGTGCCCCTTTCTTTGACCTTTGGTGTCTCTATTCTGGGCAGGTTTACTTGTCTTCTTAGCTAGACCACAAGTCCTCCGATTTCTGTGATTTTCAGTGTCTTCATAGCTCCTTGAGGCAAGGTGCTTAGACGCCAGCTGGCGTAACAGTATTTACCTCGCTGCATAAATGAAAAATGGTAAAGCCTAATGCTTTTTCTGGTAAATTTCAATCTTCATGTATTAGACCTGCTTCAGGCAGGTTTAAAAAAAATCTTTATTATGTCTCTCGCTCTCTGTTGTCCATCCAGCCATTCATATATATGAAGTGCTGGTTACATGCCAGCCCATTGCTATTTGGCAGAAAATAGAGGGAAAAATCCTTGGTTTTCTGGAACTGTGACCCATGGTCAGCCTGTGCTGTATGGACAGAACCTGTATGACTCTCCGGCCTGTTTCCCCAGCTATGATTGTCCTCCATATTCTTGTTCTTGAATTTTCCCTCCGTGTTCTTACCTATGCCCTATAGACCCACATTAAATGCTTATATGGAGCTGGAGAAGGATCGGGGGGCAGAGCCGCTCCCTCATGATGGAGATGTGCTCCTGTGAAAAACTGGCCAACCAATGTGGAAAATTGAACCAGTTGCTTATAAAAACCAAGCTACTCTGCCTGGATGAGAGATCGAAAAGCTAGATGACATACAAGCCTTGATCATATATCTCCACATTCCTGGGCCTGCTGCACTGTCCTGAAAACATCTATTGAATGAGTGGGGTTGATACTCCTGGTGGGGATGACTGTGCTTGCTCTGCTTTGGGTTGACTTTTTCTACATGAACAATGTTTTGTCGGCCTGTGGGTTAAGAGTAGTTACTTAATGCACACAGACCAATGGGCAACTGCTAACTGTTAGTTTAGGGGATGTAATATCTTTGTGGATTCATACCAATTACTTAACAGCCAGAATACCGACTCCTTCATAGTAGCGTCATAATAAGGTAAGCCAGGTCTCACATTTATCCTAAGGATTCAGGCTTATACAAATCATCTATATTTTAGCAGGCAGTACCAACCTTCAAGCCTCTAACACATTTTAAATAATTCTTGGCATGCTATATATTTTAAGTATCATTAAAAAGCCATTTCTTTTAAAAATGTGTGCAATGTATTTTATGAAACTTATAACAAGTCTATGAAAAATTGATTATTTTTCCCACAGGGATATGTTCAAATGATTTTCATTCTGCTCACTAAATGAAAAACCTAGCGTGCATTAGGTCCTTTATCTTATTTACTCCCTCTCACGTGTGTAATCACCGTGTTTCCAAACAAAGAGAAATGGGTTACCTTCTTTGGGTAGCCCAATCATTTCCTGTGGTGGGCAAAGGAGTTATGCAGATGTAAACTAGGAAGCCTGGCTTTTCCTCTCAAAAGCCTTATTTTCCTATCCTGTACCTTCTTCCCGTCAACTCAGGTGTCCTGGGTCAGAGTTTGGTATAGGCGCTGCAAAGAGTGAGTGGTGGGCACCCGTGGTTGCTGGGTGCTGGCGGGTTGGACGTGTGATGGAAGTCCTTCTGGTAAGATCCAAGAGAGATGCAAAGAGCTTCACAGACAAAGATAAAAACTGTTGTGTTCTTTAGTCAGGGGTCTATTTTAAAGTTAAAAATGTGTGCCAACACGCCATTTACTTTTTCCTTGTAGTTCTCTGGTGCTTCCTGCTATAGGCTGGTTATGTCTGAGACCACCTTCCCCAGCACCCCGCTCCTTTCCTATTCCTTGGGATCAGAACTGTGGCTGGAGTTGTCATCAGTGTTCCTCTGTGCCTGCATCTCTTCCCAACTGTGCCCCCCAATTCTTTTATCTGAGAGTCTTGGATACTTATGAAACTCTTGGAACACCTGGCCGGCAGTGGCACTGGACAGCGCGTGGGAGTGTGAAGATAGAGCCTGACTGTGACTAAGGTAGAGACAGAAATTGCCTTCTGAGCTGGTGTACTGGGTGAGCGCACCACTCTTGTTTCACAAATAGGGATGAGAGAGGCAACTAGTAGGGGCTTGAGAGATTGTCGTGGTTAATGCTGAGTGCAGGGGAGTAAGAGAGGGAAGAAGGATTTACCCAGCGGAGGGAGCAGGAAATGGGACATTATGATGTTTGTGGGTCAGTGCCTGACTGGGTAAGAAAAAGACGAATCAGATGCAGCTGGAGTAGAAGGGGTGGGGGCGTGGGGAGGTGGGACACTTAAACTGGGGCCACATCCTGGAAGTTCCCAAAGGCTGTGAGGGGCTGGGGAAGGATGGCGGGAGAGCAGTCTGTGTGGAAGGGCTGTGGTGATTTTAGAGATAGAGTTTTTTGAGAGTGTGATTTGACCTGCAGCTTTTGGGGGTCATCCTAGAGAGAGTTTAGAAGTCCTGTCTAGTGGTTTTAATATGTATTCTGAGGAACATGCTTGGGGGATGTGCTGGTGGAGGTGATGGGAGGGTCTGGGAAAAGAAGCCATGAGGCTGGGATCATGGGCTTCTGACTGTGCCAAATCGGACAGCTCCACCCCGTCTGTCTTAGTGAGCTGCCAGGTAAAATTCTTTCTTTTCCTTGTGGTAAAAACCATACAATATAAAATATACTATCTTATTCAATTTTTTTTTGAGATAAGAGTCTTGTTTTATTGTCTAGGCTAGAGAGCAGTGGCATCTTTATAGCTCCCAGCAACCTCAGACTCCTGGGCTCAAGTGGTCCTCTGGCCTCAGTCTCCCTAGTAGCTGGGACTACAGGCACCTGCCACAACAACTGGATAATTTTTTTATTTTTAGTAGAGACAAAGTCTTGCTCTTGCTCAGGCTGGTCTTGAGCTCAAGCAATCCTCCTACCTTGGCCATCCAGAGTGCTAGGATTACAGGCATAACCCACTTGGCCACCATCTTAACTACTTTTAATCATGTAGTTCAGTAAAGCATCTTCACATTGCTGGGAGACAGGTCTCCAGAAATGCTTCATTTTACAAAACAAACCCTACACCCTTTCACTAAAAGCTCCAATTTTATCCACCCCCCACCCCAAGAAACCCCTTTCTACTTTGTTCTTACAAATTTGACTAGCCAAGTAAGGTTTACTTTGGAAAAAAAAATCCTATAGCTGAGAAAGTTTCGAAGGCCCCTGGTACCATTGTGCTTGCCCCTTCACCATCCCGTGTTCTGACAGTGGGGAGATAGGGGGTCTGGGAAGCCACATGGCCACACAGTAGGGATGTCATGTGTGCAGACACTTAACCCAGACTGTCCCGTTCACAATCTGTTTCTGCTGCTAACTGTGTGAGACATTGAGCAGTTGATTTAACTCAGTGCCTCAGTTTTATCTGTTGTAGGGACCTGGCACTAGTCTCTGCCTTATAGCCTTGTGAGGACTGAGTGAGGTAAAGCAAATGAAGTGCTTGGGATAGGGCCTGGTTCTTCTGAAAGTGTTTGCTATTATTATGTGGCCTCCTAGCATGACTTAGCTCTTATAAGGAAAGCTGTTCCCATGGCCGACCGCCACCTCCCTTGCCACTGTGTCACTTGGGAGTTCCTCCCCCCTGCATTGAATAGATGGCTTTGACTCAACCTGCCTTCCTCTTTTATACCCCTGTTTACATCTGGGGTGCACCTTTGATGGCAAAGGACGCCCCATCAAGACCTTAATCTTCAGGGAGGAAGTGATATAGGATATATACCTCAAGATGGAGGGACATCCTGTGACATTAATTCAACAAATGCTTATTGGATGATTTAATGAGGAGGCACTGGTTTAGGTGCTGCTCAGAATGAATTTCAAAGGCCCCATTTTTTTTTTTTTTAATAATCCTCTCCCTCACCTAACTACTTGGCCTTTTGAATTCTTTCCCAGAAATGGTGGATTTTCTTTAAGACCAAAGAGTTGCTGGGATTCTGAAAGCCCCTGGGCAGACGTCCTGACACTAAGAGTCACCATCCTCCTCAGCCTGCCCCTGATGTGGGTAGTCTCTTGTTAGTTACACCCAAGGCATGTGGCCCCTCCATTAAAAGCTCATGATCTCAGTTAGTTTAGTCAGAGACAGACTTGAGGAGGCTTCTCCCATTCTCCGACAGATGTCTTTTATATTAAAAATTCCTTTCTTCTTTGACAATCCTCATGGTCTCAATAATTGGATCTTTGTGTGACGGGCAACTAGACCTAGGCCAGACTCCCTTGCAGACTGGACAACAGGGACACTGAATGAACAAACCAGGCAGCAGTCCCTGCTGCCCTGGAGCTTTGTGTTCTGGCGGGACAAGCCTTTGCAAAACAGACCTTTTAATAAATGGAATGTTTTTCTTGGTCTCACATACCCGGGGAAGATGAGAAGTTTGCATAAAAATGCTCAGATTTGATAATGGAATGCTTTTGACTTATTGCTAGCAGTGCCTTTGAAAAATGGTTTGTAAAAGTAGATACTAAAAATGGTGCAGAAATACTGGCGCTCTCAGGTTGAGACAATTTTTCAGATACAAAGTTTCCAAATCAATTTATCTCAAGTTCTTATTCAAGGGTTGTGTGTGTACAGCACAGTTCATCATATTTAGAACTTGGTGAGGACAGCATAAGGCTTCTCTTCCTTGGGCTTCAATCAGATGTCAGGAGGAATGTGGGATTCCGCCCGCCTATGCCTCTCCCGGGCTTCATCCTTTCCTCCTTGATATGAGCAGATGACATTCAGGGACCAGGGAAGCAGAAGCAGACGGTGGTGTGGGGACTAGTTTTGTTGAGGAAGAAAATAGGAATTGCCATTAGACTAGGGCACATTGAAGCTCATCTGTCACAGGCGGGGAACTCTCTATCTAGGATGAAAAGATTGGCTCTGCAAGGCACACTGCTTGCTAGTCCCCTATGTCCTGAGTCTTGCAGTCACTGATGCAGAGCATGGCGTTTCTTCCCTCGGATGCTACCAATGCTTCATTTGTAGACACTTCCCAACATGCCAATTCCGGGTGCTCGGGCCAGTCACTCACAGTTGGTGGGCGATGGGCATCCGCGGGACCATCAAGAACTCTGGTGCCTGATAAAGCCACTAAATACCGTAAAGGAAACTAAAATCCCAGGACCACCTTCCTAACTCCTTATGCAAAAGGGGAGGTCAAGTCTAGAGGCCGAGTCTTTCAATACCCACTTCCAAATGAGCTGATGCTACTAACCAGTGTCGGCCAGATTCCCCCAGGAAGGCAAAGGCCTCAGGCGACTGTCTACATAGACTGCCCCCACAGATCATTCGTGAGGACCTGGCTGCCTTGCCACAGAGGACATGCACCTTATAATTTGGTTTTGCAAAATTAAAAGTCTGATTCCACACTAATACATGTTGGCTACAGGATCCACTTTCACCTGCCCAGGGACACCCACATAAGTGATGCTTCCTTCACTCCCGGTTTCTCTTCTAGCACTCAGCAGTATCTTATGCAAAATGTAGATTTCCTAGGCCTCCTAAGAATATAACTCCTTACTTCACCCTGCCCCCTTTTTTCTTTTTCTTTTCTCTCTGTAGGCCTTTTCTTAAGTACTGAAGTTCTCAAATTCCCCTTTAAAAAAAACACTCACAGATTTTTCCCTGGCTTATGTTTTTCCTGGGTCCAGACTTGAACTTTGGCTTAATAGACCTCCACTGACTGAGCTCTTTCCCTCAGGCATTTATTTGGGGTTGTTGCACAATCGCTGGCAGCCTGTCATTATCCCCACTGCTTCCCACTAAGAGACTCCAATTCTGTTCAGGTAGGGGTGGAGATCCCTTGACCTTAGGGAATGGAGGTGCCTCCTGCAGCCCTAGAGCATGGCCTAGAAAGGCCAAGGCCTGCTATAATAATCCCATTTTCTTTTGCAAGACTTCCTTGCAGCTCTAAGTGGGTATGTGACACTGGCTGATGAGTATGCTGTCAGTTTCCAGAGAACAATTTTTTATTTTTCAGATAAAAAGATAGAGCTTTATGAAGAGAAGTCTTCTCTGCCTACCCCTTCCTTCTAGTGTGGGACACTGTTGTGATGATACAAGGTCTAGAGCATAGTGACCAGTTTATAACTGAGTTTAAAGTAATAAAATAAAATTAGACAGGAGCCGTTTAGATCCCTCATAGTGGTGAGTTGTCACCAAAACTGGGCTGCTGGCTCCCGTGTTTCTTGTCATGAGAAAATTAAATGTCTGTATCACCAAAGTGGCTCTCTGGTATTGGAGACTGGATGGGTTCTAACTGACAGAGCAGTTTTATTTCTTGCCTCTGAGGTCAGATGCCCACGTAGCATATGGGTCTCTGTAATTAGGACTATTGTGCTACCAAGAGGGTACGTTGTCTAAATGTCCTGACTTGCTGTGATTTTTTTTTTTTTTTTTTTTTTTTTTGAGACAGACCCTCAAGCTGTCCCCCTGGGTAGAGTGCCATGGCATTACAGCTCACAGCAACCTCCAACTCCTGGGCTCAAGCGAGTCTCCTGCCTCCGCCTCCCAAGTAGCTGGGACCACAGGCGCCCGCCACAACGCCCGGCTATTTTTTGGTTGCAGCCGTCATTGTTGTTTGGCAGGTCCGGGCTGGGGATTCGAACCCGCCACCTTAGGTGTACGTGGCTGGTGCCTTAGCCAGTTGAGCTATAGGCGCCGAGCCGACTTGCTGTGATTTTGACTTGGGCTCATTAAGCTTAGGTGATTTGCGGGAAGGGAACCATTAGACAACATCTAACCCCAGGTTGCCCACTGTAGGCTCTGCTGAATTATAGGCCTATCAGACACTTCTACCCCAAAGGGTTCCACAGACAGTTACACCTCCTACAGGCCCCTCTCAGAGGGACAGGTGCTGTGTCTGCAGTTCCATCCATTCTGCCTGTCTCTGCCTGTGTTCAGGACGCCCTTCTTGCTGGTTTGAACCTGTGTGGCAGCCTTGCTTCTGGTGCCCCTGAGTCCCATTATCCCTTATCTGCTTGATTTAGCCCAGCATGTTTGAAGAAGAGCAGGAAAGTGAGAAGGGCTGAGTGAGAGTCACTTGCAGGGAGTCATAAAGAGGCATAGTCACGTGACGCCTCTACAGCGCTGCAGGAATGTGGCTGTGCTCCGAGTGACAGGGGACAACGAGGGAAGTTTTGAGCAGGTCACTGATGTAACAGACACACATTTTCAAAGGCTCCACCTGCTTCCTGGGATAAAAACAGACTGTGGGGCAGGGCAGGCAGGGGAGAGAGGAGACCTGTTAGCAGGTCTCCACCGTCATCTTAGCAAGAGGTAATGGGCTGGGCCAGGGTGATTGCAAGGAACAAAGTGAGAACTGGTTGGATTCTGGGTGTATTTTGAAAGTAGAGCAGGATGTCATGACAAATTAGATACAGCTATGTGAGAAAGAGTAGACTCAAGGATGACTCCAGGCTTTTGTTTCTAACTAAGCAGCGAGAAGGATGGAGTTACCATTTCCGAAGATGGAGAAGAACACGGGAAAAGCAGGTCTGACGGGGTGTGGGGAACTCAGTCTTGCCGTGTTACATTTGAGATGCCTGTTAGGCGGGAGCCATTTAATGTTTCTTAATCAGTTCTATATAACTTATTATGATGTATGTCTACAGTTCAGGAAGAAGGTACCAGCTAACGATATGCATTTGGAGGTAGTCAGCAAATCTGTTGTAGTCAATGCAGTGAGACTAGGGCTGAGTGTAGGTGGAGGGGAGAGTTGTGAGGGCTGAGTTCTGGGGTGCCCCCATGTGCCCAGGCTAGGGGGTGAGTAGGAACCTGAGAAGGAGGTAAGATGAGTACAAAGTGCTGGAAGCTGGAGATGGTGTTTCCGGGAGGATGGAGCAATCACCCAGTTACCTGCTGTTGATTGGCCAAGTGGGATGGGGACAAAGATGTGACCATTTGGCAAGGGGAGGTCCCTGATGGGATTGGCAGGGCAGTTTGGGGCAGTGGTGCAGAGAGAACAAACCTTGAAAGGGATGTTGCTAGAAGTCTTGGAAGGAATTTTGCTGAAGGGAAATGCAGGGTCTCAGAAGGGAGAATATTTTGGTTTTTTTCAAACCAAAAACCTGTGCTGGACAAAGTTACACAGGCAAGGAAGGTTTTTTTCCAAGCCTGTTGCAATAGGAAAGTGATGTTAGGGCTAAGATGAACTCAACTCTGCTGAAGCAGAGGGTGGTAGGGTCTTAAGGGCCGGGGGAGCAGGAGATCACAGATGTCTGGGTTTGCTAATTGGCTTTCCCCAGAGGAAAATGAGCTTCTCACATCTTCATGACAGGAGATAATTGCATGACTTGGAGCAAGGTACCCACTGAAGTTAGCCTCCCACAAGTCCTGGGAGATAGCGGTACTGTCTCCTTTGCTGACTGCATTTCAAAGAGATGGAGACATTCCTGGATTGTAAAAACCAGCAAGCAGCTTCTCAAAAGATTTATGCAGCTTTGTTTACATGTACTCCAAAGGAGTGAGAAAGAATTTTCAGTTTCAAGTTTTCTAAAGAAAATGCTGCAGGAAAAGGGAAGTGTGTGTGTGGGGGGGGGTCGGGGTTGGCGGGGGAGTAGGGTCAGGAAGAAGCTTTCACAAAGATTAGTCAAACTGGGGCGATGTTAAGGCCATCTTGATTATTTCCAAAAGAGTTATAACATCTTTGTACTTAAAATTTCTGCTGTGTGCAGGATAATCATGACTCTTTCCTTCCTCCTCAGGCCCACTTTTGCCTGTACCATGACAGTTCCATAAAGCATCCTGCCACCTTCCCCTTCCTCAGCAATTCCTTCCTCTCCAGGCTCCTGCTGGACGGGGCGCAACTCACTTTTCATCTTCTCCGTGGGACTCTCCTTGACATTCACCCTGGGCAGAATCCATGGCTGCCTCCTCTCAGGGCCCCTAGAGTCCTTACCTCTTTTATGATACTGTCTCAGGTTTTAGGGCCTCTGTTGATTTTTTAGTTTCTCAAGGGCAAAAGCATGCCTTCTCGACCATAGTGGTTCTAATAATATTTGGCTCTTGGTAGTCATGGGGGGTGTATCATTATGCAACATCAGTAAGTCAAAGAATCTGTCATTCTCTCCTCCTAAAACATACATCTCATCAGCTAGAGAAAAGGCCTAGGGTATTTATTTATAGTATTTTGCATGTTATGTACTAGTGTTTTTACTGAGTAAAGAACTTACAGAAGTTTCTACTGCTGAAGAAGTATGCGTGGTATAAATGGGAGTAATTACCTATGTTTCTGCTTTAATGGCAAGACTTTTATTTTGAATACGTAAGCCCTACTGGGAATATATTTAATAATTCTGCCATTGTGTAATGCCCTTGCTGAGATCTCATGTGACTCTGAGGCTCACCTACTATCTGACTTCTGAGTAAAGCAGTTCATAAACTATTCCAATTTTAGATTGTATGGAGATACAGACAGGTCGAGTCAGCGCCAGTCAGCTTCTAGTCTCAACCTGTATGAGACGACAAGAGGGTGGAACTCTGCCATTACAGATTGACAAGTTGGTTTAATATCAACCAAGAGAGGATTTCAGTGATGGAGCTGCCGGACTGATTAAGTAATACAGTATCACAGGCTCTAATGGGTCTTGGTTTAGCAGGTTTCACGGGGTATGGGGCTTTAGGGTTCAACTTTGGAGCACATAAAAAGAGCTGATACTTTTACCTGTAATTGTGCTGGGGGGCTCCCTATGATTACAGCTTTAGACCTTTGAATGGGGCTGGAGAGGGGAAAAAAGGCTTTAGAATTAGCAGAAGAAAATGAACATGAAGACAAAAACCAATAAGTGGTCATGGAGCTGCCAAGAGTGAAGGCAGTAACGAGACAGAATTAGTTCTTACTGACAACTTGAAATTGCCTGGAACATTATAAAAATCAATCAGCCTGTTAGAAGCAGACTCGCAGTGACCACTGGATGGTGTGATGTTTGCAATTTGTCTGGACACAAATTTAGAGAAGCCAGCAGAGATTTAGCCTAATACATAGCTTTTGGCTGGTACAAAAGCTTTTGAAGAGAAGGCTTGGAATTAGCTTCAACCAGGCTTATTTGTCTCTAGCAATCTTAAAGCCAGTAGAACTGACGTTAGTTGATTACTCATTTCTGCAATCTAATAGCTATTGTCATTTTGCTGTCCTTACACCGTATTATAAAAATAAGTTTTAGTGTTCTCTTTTTAGCCAGATACTCATTATGTTTCTCTGGTACTATTTCCCAAGTGGCTTTTAGGACTACTGTAATTTTTGTAGCCCTCAAAAATTTAAATTTGGATGGGAAAAATAGTAACTTGCTAAGTTCATTTTTTTAACAGATGTGGTGGATGCAGAATATATAGAAACTCCTTGAGGAGTCTCAATCTCTAGGTAGAGGCAGATGAGTAAACCTGCAATTACAATAGTGTAGAACAAGTGGAGAGAGGACCCTGTCTGATCATATTGTGACAGCTACGTCTTGGCAAGGCAGAAATTGTCTGGCTTATTAACCATATCCCCAGGGGCTGGCACATGGATGAAGCTTTGCAAAATTTTTTTTTAGTACTCCCGAGTAGGCGGTTGGGTTGAAGAAAGGGATGTCTAGACATAGGGAAAAGCAAATACAGAGTCCTGAGAGTATGGACATGACTTAGGTCTTACATGATGTGGGATGGAGGGACGCAGGAGGTCAAGTGCCAAGAGAGGTGGCATCAGGCCACCAAGGGGCCCTAGGGGCCCCTCTGAAGGCTGCGTGGAGCTTCTGTATGTGACAGGGGCTTACAAGTGTTTATCACTTGACCAAAGGAATGAACGGAAAGACTTCAAGCCAGGGAAGTCCTTAGTTAGCATCTTAGATTTCTCTTGCCTCTATGGGAAATTGTCTGGAAGAGGTCAATATAGAATAGGGCTCTCAACTGGGGGCTATTTGCCACCACCGCCCCCTCCCCCCGGGGACATCTGGAAGTGTTTGGAAATATTTAAGTTGTTACTAATTGGAGGTTATAGTCTGGGTGTGGTGGCTAATGTAATCCTAGCACTCTGGGGGGCTGAGGCAGGTGGATCATGAGCTTGAGCTCAGGAATTTGAGACCAGCCTGAGCTACAGTGAGACACAGTCTCTAAAAGGAGCTGGGCTTTGTGGTGGGTGCCTGTAGTCCTAGCTACTTGGGAGGCTGAGGCAAGAGGATCAATTGAACCCAAGAGTTTGAGGTTGCTGTGAGTTATACTGTGCCACAGCACTCAACCCCAGGGTGATTGAGTGAGTCTCTGTCTCAAAAAAAGAAAAAAAAATGGAGGCTTTTATTGGCATTTAGTGTGTAGAAGCCAGGGTGCTGGTGAATAGAATGCTCCGAACATCCCCTGCTCCATCAAAGAATTATGAGGGCGAGGTAGACATTAGCAAGCATACGAAGCTGCAGATTGAGTTAAGCTACATTGCAAGGTACAAAGAAAGTGTAGTTTCTTCAATTTGCCTAGAACGGATGTGATATTCCTTTAAAAGCACTCCCCAGTTAGAAGGGAAAAAACTAACAACACTTAGTTTAATGCAGTTCAGAACTTAGTATGATTTAATGATTGTAAAAAGTTCCTTCAGAGAGGAGGTCAGTCTTTTAGGGGATAATTGCACAGACTTTTCTATGACAACACTCTCTTCTCCCCTGCTTTCTCTGTCCTTTCCAGAGTTTATGGGTGGAGGCTGTTGGGAGCTCATGACCTTACGGAGCCTGGAAAGTTCTTTAAAGAGCTCACTGTAGGGTAGAAAGAACCGCCATTCTATGCTTCTCAACCCAGAGTGGCTCAGCAGGATTTTTGTTTGTATCGGATATTTGGGCTTCATGTAGGATTTTGAGAAAAGGTCCATTCTGCTCAACACACTGGCAAACCAATGATCTGAAACACCATCAGGGCCCCCTATGCTAGCATACGAGCAAAGGCTTACATCGGTGTCCCGTGACGCATTAGGCATTTTTATGGGTACCATGACATTTGTTTCTAGGTTTAGTTGTGAGAATTGGGCCGCCCAAATCTTTTAGTCATGTCCAATTTTGTCATCATTGTGTAGATATGGATAAAAATCTTTCTATCATGGTCAATATGTTCTTTACAAATGTAGCAATTTCTCTTTGAAAACTGCTCTCCTAAGGGAACATAATAGATTTCATGGCTCCCCAACGAAGAGGGAAGGTGTTAACTAGCTGCGTGGCTCAAAGTACATCATTACAGTAACCACCTTCCTCTGAGGAATAAAGAACTGGTCTTATAGCCTTAAAATTCCCTTTTAATACCAATAAAAAGAAATTTTCACACTTGTTCTGTGAATCAAATTTCTTCAGTAATTCTGTCTCTGTGGCCTAAATCTTTTCAATCTCATAACTTTGTCCTCTTTTCCTGTTCTACCTCTGAGGTTTAAGGACTGCTAGATGACAGCAGGGAAGACTACAGCTGAAAAGAGTTTATGATATAAAGAACTACTACTAATCATGTCAGCTGTCATACATAGCCACCAATATTTATCGAGCACTTATTATCTAAGCAGCACTCTAACCACTTGTCATTAACTCAAGTCCTTATCCCAACACTCCTAAATGCTCAGACTGGAAATTGAGGCATGAAGAGGTTAAGTACCTGTTCAAGGTCACATTGGGCTGAGCCTGATTCAAACCCAGGTGATCTGGTCCCAAAGTCCGAGTTCTGAGCCAGCACACCTCATGAAGAGTGTTCTTTTTTACTCCAATGTTGGCTTTTCTGGGCTCTGGACTGACTGTTCTCTCTGCTTTAAAGTTTTCTGCATGAGGGCCGTTTATCTGCTTGCATTACCAGAATAGCCCATGTCAGTGTCCTCAAGAAAAGATGTGGAATATTTAGATCTTTAAGGAGCAAGGTAAAGTAGAGCCAGATGGAGAGGTATATTTTGTGGAGTACATGGTGCAAATTCTTCTTCTGGAGAATGAGTCGTAAGCTCCAGAATTCTTTCCACTTCTGATCACTCATGTTGTCACTGACTGTCTTCCCTCGATTTGTGTGGCTCAGGTGTGTGGGTCCAACAGGGCGTTAAGCACACATTTAGCAAGTATTTATTTAAAAGTTTATGATGGGCATAGCACCATGCTAGCATTGTGGCAGTGAGACACACATAGGCTTGTTTCTTTGTGAAGGATTTGGAATATATTTGGTAAGTAGGATGCACAATTATTAAGCTCTGGATATTTGCTGAACACTGCACTAGGCATCCTATTTTGGTCCTCATTTGATTCTGCTAACATCTTTAGGAGGTTGGTATTCTCTCTATTAGATGGAGCTGAATCTCGAAAGAAATCAAAGAACTTGCTTAAGGTCACATTACCCAAAAGGGACAAGGTCAGGAATCAAACCCTGGAGTAAAAGAAAGATAAATAATGTCAATCATAAAAACACTTGTTTGTTAGGTGGATCTCACAGTGACAGAACACTTGCCACTGAGTACCGTCTCACTGGTGACTGGAGCCTTTTGGAGCTATCTTGGTCGCTGAGGCAGAAGGGATCAAAGCTGTGCAGTCCAAATTCCTTTCTGCAAGAAGCCATTCTGGGTGCAAAGTCATACTTGCTGCCTTTAAACAAAAAAGATTCATTGTTATTATTTTTTGGTCATAAAGCATACAATCTGGTGGGTTTTTAGTATATTCGCAAGGTGAAACAACCATCACACTTATTCTGGAATGTTTTCATCACTCTCAAAAGAAAATTTGTACCTGTCCCTTGTCGCCCATCCCTGCCTGGAACCACTAATCAGCTTTCTGTCTCTGGATTCACCCATTCTGGACATCTCATAGAAATAGAATCACACCGTGTATGGCTTTTTATGTCTGGCTTCTTTCACTTGATGTTTTCAAGGTTTATCTGGGTTGTAGCACATACCAGTACTTCATTTCTTATTACGGCTGAAAAATATTTTCTTGTGTGAGTCCTCCATGTTGCACTTGTGGCTTTGGAATGCAAAGTCATATGTATTAGGAGAGGACCCAGTCTCATTCTCTTTTTTTTGGAGACAAAATCTTACTCTGTCACCCTGGGTAGAGTGCCATGGTTGTCATAACTTACAACAACATCAAACTCTGGGGCTCAAGAGCTCCTCTTGCCTCCCAAGTAGCTGGGACTATAGGTGCCCACCATAATGCCTGGTTCGTTTTTTTATTTGTAGTAGAGATGGGGTCTTGCTCTTGCTCAGGCTGGTCTCAAACCCCTGAGCTCAGGCAGTCCACCTGCCCCAGCCTCCCAGAGTGCTAGCATTATAGGCGTGAGCCACTGTCGCAGCCTCTAGTCTCATTCTTGACTAGGAAAGGGTATGAAATGAAATCTGTTGTTTTTGCTTGCTTTCTCCTCTGTGGAAGGTTATATGGTTTTCATGGAGTAACCTGACCCTCACGAAGAACAGGTGAACTTGGCCTAGCTCATCAGACGTTTGGCTCCAGTTCAGACATGTGACCCTAACAGGGCTGTCATTGAGTTTGTCAGGAAGGCAGCCTGTTCCTGGCTGGGGTTGCTGAGATGCTAGTGTGCTGAGCTTTTTGCCACCACTTACAGGGAACCTGCCCAAGAATGGACATGACATGAAGGAACGCAGAGGTCTTTGCAAACTTGCCTAAAACAATTTGGTCACGTAAAAACTTGTATGTTGTTTCTGACTGGTACTTGTAGCTACTAAAATGTATACATGTGTTAAGGTTAACTGCTCTATAACAGAGCTATGAATTACAACAAAAGCAAGTCTCACATAAATTCTATTGCATATGTAGACAGTTAATAAGTAAACGTTTCATTTCAAACAGGAGCCAAATAGTTCAATTAATCCGTTTTATTAGCTTTATGAATTTCAAAATTTCTTCTTTTAGGTCTTCAATGAAAGGTCTAGCTTCACTTTTTTGATAACTCTCATTCTTCCTTCTTTCCTTCCTGCCCCACATCTGAGCAAGCATGTCAGAAGAATTTGTTCTTTCCTCCTTTGGTGTGGCGGGACATTCAAACCACACAAGCTCCTTTGCCTTGTGTGAACCCTCTCCCTGGTCATACCCCTTAATGACAATAAAAACCCAGGCCAGTCTCCTTTCTTTGTTTGTGATGGTTCATTTTATGTGTCAATTTAAGTGGGCTAAGGCATACTCAGCTAAGTGGTGAAACCTTATTTGTGAATCCGTGTGAGGGTGTTTCTGGAAGAGATTCTCATTTAAGTCAGTAGACTGGCCCGGTGTGGGTGGAAATGAGGGAGAACTCGCTGAGGAGTAGAGACAGAGGAAGCCATCCTCTTGAAGCATTTATTTAGATTGGAATTTATGAAATATTTTAGCTATTAGGGAATGTGGATTGTGAGGTAAGGGATAAAGGACAGAGAGAAGATGTGAATATCTCAGAAAGTGTGTGCACAGGGAGACCACAGTGTGCATCAGGAGCCCCAAAAGTCTAGGAGCCCCCAAAGTCTGTTGAACACGACAGCACAGGCCTTGAATAAAAAGGACAAGAAATGTCTTACTCAGGCCAGACCCTTCCCCCACAGAGAGCCTGCACAATGGTCTCTAAGGGCTGAATGAGCCTTGCAAGTTGTGCTGGGAACAGCAGGGCAGCTGGCTCCTTGATAAGAGAGACAATCTCTTGGGGTTAGATAAGATAAATAGTTTCTTCCTCCCCTGATCCTGGTATGGTTATGTGTCAGCCTATCTGCCCTGCAGGGACCCAGAGACTTAATTGCCTCCTGTGGAAACTGTGTGCGTGTTCAAACCTGCTGTCTGCATCCTGCTTCTAAGCATCCCAATTTTTTAGTGTAGAAATAACATAGAGTAGAGTAGAAGTAGTTAAATAGCACTTTAGCTGAAGTTGTTAAAAAGTAGTTAAGTTAAAGTGGTAAATGCTGTAAAAGATGAGGGATAGTGCAGTTTTTTTGCTTTCCTCCAGGATTATTCATTTGCTGATTTGAAGACAATGTACGTAATAAATACTGAGTTAAGGCCAGATGTAATGGCTTATGCCTGTAATCCCAGCACTTGGGAGGCTGCCGCAGGTGGATTGCTTAAGCTCACAGGTTCAAGACCAGCCTGAGCCAGAGTGAGATCCAGTCTCTAAAAAAAGAAAAGGAAAAAAAGCTGGGTGTTGTGGTAGATGCCTATAGTTCCAGCTACTTGCAAGGATAATTGCTTGAGTTTGAGGTTGCTGTGAGCTAAAACAACACGGCAGTCTACCAAGGGTGACCAAGTGAGACTCTGTCTCAAAAAAGAAAAAAAACCCAAAACACTGAGTTAACTCAGAACATGGGCCTTTGTGTCTCACATTGGTGGTGCTGGTACCCTAGGCCCACTCTGTTTTAATCTAACTTTGTCTCTTGTGTCTTTATTTCTTTCATTCTCTCAGCTCTGCCAAGCATTGGGGATACCCACGGGTTGTACCCCCTACAGCCAGGCATTGTGGCTCATGCTACAATCCTAGCGTTCTGGGAGGCTGAGGCTGGTGAATTGCTTGAGATCAGAAGTTCAAGGTCAGCCTCAGCAAGAGCAAGATCCCATTTCTAATAATAGCTGTGCATGGTAGAGGGCACCTCTAGTCCCAGCTACTCAGGAGGTTGAGGCAGGAGGATCTCTTGAGCCCAAGAGTTTGAGGTTTCTGTGAGCTATGATGCCACAGGACTCCAGCAGGGGTGACAAAGTGAGATTTTATCTCAAAAAACAAACAAACAAACAAAAAAACCAAATTAGTAGACTGAGTAAAAATATGCTTTCATCAGTGTGAGTGGGGATCATCTAATCCATGGGCCTGAATAGAACAATAAGGCAGAAGAGCTGTTCTTGAGCTGGAATGTCCATCTTTTCTTGACCTCAGGCATTGGAGCTCTTGGTTCTTGGGCCTTTGAACTCTGGGACTTACACAAACACCAACCCTCACCCCCCTGTGGTTCTCAGGCCTTTGGCCTTGGACAGGGATCTACACCAGTGACTCCTCTGGTTCTCAGAATTTCTGACTTGGACTGAATTACATCACCAGCTTTCCTAGTTCTTCAGCTTGTAGATGGCATATTATAGACTTCTTCCTTTTTTTTTTTTTTAGAGACAAGTGTCTCATTTTGTCACCCTCAGTAGAGTGCTGTGGTGTCACAGCTCACAGCAACCTCCAGCTCTTGGGCTTAGATGATTCTCTTGCCTCAGTCTCCCAAGTAGCTGGGACTGCGGTGCCTGCCACAATGCCCAGCTATTTTTTTGTTGCAATTTGGCCAGGTCCAGGTTTGAACCTGCCACCCTCAGTATATGTGGCTAACACCCTAGTCACTGAGCCATAGGTGCCGCCCATATTATAGACCTCTTGGGCATCATAATCATATAAGTCAATTCCCATGATAAATCTCTCATATCTGTACACCTATATATCCTTTTGGTTCTGTTTTTCTGGAGACCCCTGACCAATACAAACTTTGGTATTGAGAGTGGTTTTAGAGGGATAAAATTTTAAAGATAGATTTTCTGCGTTGGTTTTGTGGTTTCTGAAATTAGCTCTCTGAGGATTTAATTTAAAGACGCTAATGACTATTTCCGGTAGTAAAGAGAGCATTGATAGTGCATGATGTGAGCTATTTGTAGAGAGAGGCAAAACAATGGCATTGGGTACTTCCAATCAACCACTTACAAGAAGCAAGGAGCTGAGTAGCTCCATATCTCATATTTCTCAGCATTTTTTGAAAACTAAGGAATACAGTGACATTGGTTGGTAGCTCTTAAAGTCAGTAGATGAACTGGTGAAAGAAAGGAATAAGCTTATGGATTGAATTTCCAGCCTAGGTGCCACATAAATGAACTAAGGGCTTCTAGGCTCTGTGGACTAAAATAAAATCTTAAGGCTTCCCTTTGAGCAACTGACTGACTGGAGCCCCTCTTGGCCAATGGAATCCCTGAAACTTGAATTACTGGCCTTGAGAAAGGAGATCAGACAATCCTCCTCATGCCCCGCCCCCCTTCTTAGAGATGTCTTTTGTGACTCACTAACAGGCCTAAGGCTATGCAAGACCTACCTGCAGGTCCTCAAAATACATACAACCCATTTGAGCCTTTATCCTAAGCATTTTTTTCACTGACTCCTGGTCTTTTAGACAGAGCCTAACTCTTTCAGCCAATTGCCAACTAAAGAATCTTTAAATCTACCTATAACCTGTAAGTTCCCATTTCCAGGTATCCCACCCTTTTGGGCCAAAAGAATGGATATTTTCCAGATATTGATTTATGACCTCACCTATAATCACTGTCTCCCTAAAATGTACACAACCCAAGTGTTAACCACCCCCACCCCCCCATCTCCAGTTTACTTGCTCAAGGCTTCTTGGGTGTGGCTCCAGGTCATGGTCCTCAAATTTGGCTCGGAATAAACCTCTTTAAATTATTTTACAGAGTTTGGCTTCTTTTCCTTGGACAGCTGTGAGGGGAAAGCCTATTTCCTGTAGCTGTAGGGCTGAAATTGCTTTGAATCAAATGCAGGACCTGTGATTGACTGAATTACTGGGCAAGTTCACCTTCCAGCCTGGCTAGACTACCATGAGGTCATTGACTGGGAAAGAATGGAATCCTGTAAGTTGGGATAGGGACCTGTTGGGAAGACCCTGGGCATGCTGAGCCCCTGCATTCTGATGGGTCTTTTGTGCCCTGCAGTAGCTGCCCCCCTGTCTCAGGGGATTAACACAGCATTACCTGAGGAAATGCTCATGGATCCCAGGAGACTGATAGTGACTTTCCTCAGGCCCTACCCTCACATTGCTCTTTGTTTACAGACCTTTAACTAGACTCAAGGTTAGCACTCCCTGCACTGGGGGTGTGCTACACTCCAGAAGAACGACTGTGTTTTCTAATTTATATAAGCAGAAATCCAGGGAACATGTGTAGAAGTGAATCTTAAAAGTGTGGGATAATGGTCGAAGGAACATAAATTTGGATCAGGCTGAATTTACGAGTATGGGCCCTTTAAGCAGAAACTCTGAATTTAGTGTTATAGTGTGGGGAGTTAGAAAAGGCTCCAATAATTTATTTGGCTGAAACATAGATCAAAAATTGACCCACTGCAAGCTAATTGGAAATGCCCAATCTCCCTTGATTTAGATGTAGAGGAAACGATTAAATGGCTTAGGAATACTAAAATGTTAGAGTAAATTTGCCATTTAATATCTACTCACCTATACTGGGAGGGTCCACAACTGCTGGTTTCACCAAAACTTTGAGAAACAAATTTGTGAGGGGAGTCCTGTCATCTTTGAAGCCCTCTGTGATCATTCATCTCTGTAGACCAGACCTAATGGTAGGAATCAGTCATTCGTCTGGAAAACTAAATGCGAAGGGAATAACCTGAGCCCAGGGTCACAGGAGTCAACTTGTGGCACTGAATCACCAAAGACAAGGCAGGCTTAGTCATTGTGTTGGACAGCAGAATCAGAACACTCTGATAGTAGCAATCAGAACACTCTGACTTGTGCAGATCTATGGTGTTGGCTAGTTAGTGATTAATCAGTATGTTCTCAGAAGTGGAATAGATAGGAAGTCCACTAAATTCTTGATCTGTATAAGCAGAAAAGTTTCAGGTAAATAGAACAGAAGTCTAACTCCCCAAATAAAGAATATGATTTCCCAGTTCTTAGACTTGAGCTAGTTTGGGTCTCCATGAGGAAGGACCCTGGTACACTATTGAAAATTTATGCTATTAACCTTTCTCCCAACCGTCCCCAAACTGACAATGATTCTAGAGACCCAAAATGTTACTGTGGCCCTCTAGGCATTTGAGAACATAGTGAGAAGCCATTGTCTGTTAATCAGAAAGTTGATCCTTACCCAGATACTGGTCCTGCCGGTGCCTTCATCTTGGACTTCTCATTCCCTAGAATGGAGTGATACATTGTTTATAAACCACCCAGTTCATGATATTTTGTTATAGCAGCCTGAATGGACCAGGATGTTATCTTATCAAGTAGATTCCAGCCTGCTTGAGGCTTGTCCTGCTCTCCCTAGAGAATTCGAATGTAGGTAATAAACCTTTTCATGCCCTTTTGGTGGGTGGGTGTGGATGTGTGCTCAAGAATACCACCAGTCTCAATATCCAAACCAAACTTTGTGTGGAGGTTGGTCCTATGTCTGTAAAATGGCCACATCAAGGACTTTGCATAGATTCACTTGAGGCAGAGATGATAGGATCCCAGGGGCAAGCTTCTTTTATCTCAAGTCGGTATCATTCCACCAGAAATTCTCTGAACTTGTGGCTTGACATAAGACTTTGGAGACTAAAGTAACTCCTTCTTGGGTGTTAAAGCACCATGCTGACTTCTAATTAACATCACTTGCAGGAATGCCTCTAAGATTTCCACTTTGTCTACTGTTCCTTGTGTAAGGGAACATACTTACCATAAATCCTGCCCTTAGGTCAAAACAACCTTGATATTATCACACAAATTACAGGCTATTATATACATACTATTCTTGTCTTTTCCTGGAAGGTCCTCTTTTGTCCTGTAAATCCCCTAAAGAGAATGAGTACCCTTTCCCTATGGTATATAAGCCCTGGGGGGGGGTAGTGGTGGAGACATCTTGCACTTTCTCAAGACCATGCTTCTGTCTGTGGTTCTCCAGTAAATAACCTTCTATGGACAAACTGGATTTCTCTGCCTTGTTCTTTTGGGTCACTTTGCATATACAGTTTCTTCATGAAACGTGATTGGTTAGAGATGAAGCACTGAGAACCAGTGACTGGCTAAAAGCTATACTGCAAAAATGATAGTCACAGTTCTTACAAGAGAGAGGAGCAGCTCAATAATACTTTGGCCAATCCACATATTTTGAACAGCTTTAATGTCACTATTGAGAACCCATTCCTAACATTTGTCAGGTCTACTAACCAGCAACTCTTTTCTTTTCTTTTCTTTCTTTCTTTTTTTTTTTTTTCAGTTTTTGGCCAGGGCTGGGTTTGAACCCACCACCTCTGGCCTATGGGGCTGGCACCCTACTCCTTTGAGCCACAGGCTCCGCCACAGCCACTTTTCTTATGGTCACTGTATTTATTGTCTAAAACCTCTGGTGTTAATGGAGGTGTGGATAATAAAAATGTATACAGTTGTTGCCTTTGGCTGATTCCTTTTCTTTCTTTCTTTCTTTTTTATTTTTTAGAGACAGAGTTTCACTTTGTTGCCCTTGGTAGAGTGCTATGGCATCACAGCTCACAGCAAGCTTCAGCTCTTGGGCAGGCGATTCTCTTGCCTCAGCTTCCCAGTAGCTGGGACTATAGGCGCCCACCAACAATGCCTGGCTATTTTTGGTTGTTGTTTGGCAGGCCTGGGCTGGATTCCAACCCGCCAGCTCAGGTGTATGCAGCTGGTGCCTTGAGCCACAGGTGCTGAGCTTCAATCTTTTTTCAATTAAACACTATGATACTTGTATCATTCAATGTTTCTTAAGGAAGATAGTAAGACCTCCTTTAGTATCCTAATTAGGTCTAGTCCTTGCTGCCAGGAAATGCAAGTACCATCTGCTGCAATGTTAATAAGTACTATTTGAAGTTTCTAAGCTGCCTTAGTGAAATCTTCCTGCTTTATACTCCCAAGCTTCATGGGTGGGCACTTTCTGAAACAGCCTTCCTAGAAGGTTTAAGCATTGGGACAAAAATGGAAAACTTTGCTCAGCTTTAGAACACATTCTAACAGTCTGGTGGGTACAAGGATCCTTAATAATAAAGATTATCACCAAAGAATGATACTTGTTTGTTTTCATGCAAATCAGCATTTCCAGAGGACTCCAACATTTTAAAAACTAATGGAGGTTAAAATAAGGTGACCAGATTTTAACATTGGTAAAGCGGGACACCATTGGGGGGGGGTAGGGCCTGACAACAATGCAAACTTTGATAAGCAGTTCTCGATAACCAGTTCTCAACAATTATTTGTTATTATTAAAGTTTAACATTATAAAATTAATTAAAAAAATATAAGATGCATATCCTGGCAAAATAGCCACATGGCAGCCGAAAACCGTATATTCCCTTCCTGTTCTCCCATGTTCCCTAGTTTGTCGTGCATTATTTCCAAAAATCAGGGCTTTTTAAAAAAGCCACAGGATGACGGCTCGGCGCCTATAGCTCAACCGGCTAAGGCGCC
>NW_003852401.1:36418069-36419955 GCF_000181295.1 Otolemur garnettii
TTTTTTTTTTTTTTTGGTTGCAGTCATCATTGTTGTTTTAGCAGGCCTGGCGGGCTCGAATGTACCCGCCAGCCTTGGTGTATGTGGCTGGCACCCTACTCCCTGAGCAACAGGCACTGAGCCTGGAATTTATATTGGATAGAAGACCCGTAGCCATCTTGACACTTAAATGCAAGGCACAGTGACCCACATGGCTGAAGTAAGGAGGCCTGAGAGACATGCGTTCACGGACCTCACCTTCTAGTGGGAAGGTGAAGAGTAAGTGAGGAAAAGAGTGACTTCCAAAATGTACGTGGTACTAAGTGTGTGCAGGGAGACAGCTGCTGCCCGGTGGACATAACGGGGCTGACAGATTTCAGGGAGTGGGGAGGGGTCTTTCTATTGTGGTCAGCCTGGCGAGGTCTCTGTAGGTGGAACTAAGGGAATTAGTTATCTATTTGTCTGAGCACTTGAATTGTAACAAGGATTCTAAGTATACGAGGTTCTATGAGGAATTTATTAGCCATGAGAAATGTTATTGCTCATTTTACACAAGAAAGGGGGCATGGGAATGTGGCAGTAGCTGCTCCTGCTTCACAGATACAGAAGGGTAAAACTGAGACAATACGTCACAGAGGAATGATCTGGGGAAAAAACCAGTAAAAATGTTTCCTGTCTCTTTATAACTTCCTCCACTCTTTTAGGGGCAAGGAAATGCCTTTTGTTCTTTGTGCTGCATGAAATAGTTCAGCTAAACTGTGTAAGAGGGAGGTGGAGGCCACAGCTTTGTCTTCGGCAGACATGGGAAGATTAGAATCATTACCTGGAGTTGAAGGACAATAGGCCCTCTTTTAAAAGCTCTGTGTTTCTGCTTCTGTTCAGGAAATTTGGTCTCTTGAGACAGACAGTAGGTCATTTTCTCTTCTTTGTTGGCAAAGTAACAAACTCCTCTTTCTCAGACCACTTGTTCTTGTTTTCCTGATGTGGCTTCGAGGACAAGTGCTGAGCTTTCGGCAGCAGGAAGGCCCTCATTCAAAGCTCGTTCAAACCTTGTATTGTGTACTGAGAATATGACAGAGACCGTTTAAAGGTTGCTCAGGGCCTGGCTATGTGAAGTGGGGTCCACTGACCAGCGGCATTGGCATCCTGGGAGCCTGAGAAATGCAGACTCTCAGGCCCCAACCTCCACATCCAGACATCCATCTTAAAATAAGAGCCCCGTGATTCATGATTCCCGGCACTTCAAAGTTTGAGAAGCCCTGGTGTAGTCAATGTCTGGGCTCAGAAAATGATCCCACTTTGGCCTGCTGTGAACTAAAAAAGGAAGGCCTGAGAAGCTGCCTCAGATTCAAGGACTTTCTGACTTCTCCTCCCTCCCTCCCAGGACAGGGTGGGATTTTTCTCTGAAATTCATTCTATCTGCTGTAAGACTGCACCTGCTTAAGAGCACACATTTGCCTTCCATCCCTCCCTGAAATTGTACTACCTACTGCAGGGAGAGACTGAGGAACGTACCTTCGCCTGGGCAGATCCTGTGTGATAGGGTTGAATATACTGACCTACCCAGGTAGAACTGACCTGCCCAGGAAGTATCAAGTGCATGTCCCGCCCAGGAAATAATGTACCAATCCCTCCCCCTCCGACCCGTCAAATCCCCATCCGCCATAACCCACACGTGGAATTCCTTTCTGAGGAGATGCAGGGAAATGGGAAACCTCTCTGGCCCTGCCTAAAATTCATCCATCTAACGGTGAGGTGAACATTTGTCTAGCACTCCTTTTCTGAACTTTTAAAAAAACTTCTCTTCCCATTCTTACTCTAATCTCTTTACCCTTTCCCTCTCTCTCTGGGCCTCTCAAGAATTCATATATAATAATCTCTCTGTGCCTTTTTTTTTTTTTTTTTTT
>NW_003852401.1:36421078-36446937 GCF_000181295.1 Otolemur garnettii
CCGCTCTCCACCATCCCCCACCTGATTCCTGCCACCTCCCGAGGTAGAGGAACAAAAAAGGGCGGACCCAATATCCCCCACTCCTTACTAGGTCCACCTATACCCTTAGGCATTCCATTCCCAGACTATCACACCCCCTATACCCCCTCCAGGAGTTTATGAGAACAAAAGAGGTCATCAGATTTCAAATCCCTTATCTCTCCTCTATACCTGATATCCAGAAAAAAAACAAAACAAAACTTCAAAAATCCCCTCAGGGCCTCAGATCCCCCAGTGAGATCTCATTAACCTGGCCTTCTAAGGTCTTTCACAACAGAGACAAGGGCTCTAAAACAACAGCATCTCTCAGAACTTGTTTTTTTGGCTTTTGCCATGAGACAAAACTAGGCTACTTCTTAGAATTTCTTGGAGCACTCCTGAAAGAAATGAAATCTTCCTTGGACCGTGTTTTGAGTGCAGCGAACCAGGCCACTGGGCAAGGCAGTACCTGAATCCAAACCCTTCCCCCAAACCGTGACCAGCCTGTGGAGGTCAGAGTGCCCCCTGGACAATCATGAAATCTAAAGTCTGGGTATTTTTGCTAATGTAAGATAAGCCAGGCTCTTCTCTGGTAGACTTGGAGGCCAGGAGCAGTGGCTCACACCTGTAATCCTAGCCTCCCCCAATTTAACCTGCTTCAAGTAGGCTTTATAAAGTTCCCTCAACTCAACTTTTCCCTTATCTGCTTCCTACTATACTCCTCCAGGTCCTTATTCGAATCATGGCCTCCTTACTTATTGTTTATGATGGGGCCACTAATTATAATCTTTCTCATTCTCAGTTATGGACCAGTAATCCTCTGCCTCATCTCCCAGTTTATTGACCAGGCAGTCACCCAAAAAACAATTGTTCATATCTGCATTCAGATTTTGAGCAAAATTTGCCAGAATTTTTCATTTGGATTCTAAGTTGTTCAAGTTCCGGGGTGTTTGGATTCTGAGGGCAGTACCTAATTTATTTATCTTAGCAGTTTATACCTAAGTTTTAGTTATCATTTTAAGTTATTTTTCTGTTAATCATTTTTACACCCTATAAATTAGACATACAAATATAGTTTTAATTGAGACTAATAAATTCTACCAAGAAAAAAACAAACTTAAGTATTTTGACCAGAATTGTTATTTTAAACCATGTAACATCACTATGATAATTCAAGGATCCATTCAAAGGCCATTTTTCTCCAGAGTCAAGATGATGCATCAGCCTGGCCATGTTACAGTCAATTTCCATTGCCTTTATAGTTTCAGGTGGGTCATGTACTGAGACTAATCAGACAGAATATGCCCCAATGTGCTGTCATTTGGGATTGAGGCCTGAGATCCCATAATACAGACTAGTTACAGAAACACCAGATTCTTGAGAACAAAACCAGAACTGATGAGAACTAAAGTCCTCTGCACACAACCACAATAAAGCAGGTGGACCTCAGTGACTAGCTATGGCAGGTGCGTGAGAGCAGAGGCCAAGACTCCCAGGAGAAATCTCCTGCAGGGCTGCTAGTAGCATTGGAGCATTGCACTCCTGGGTCTGCTTTTGCAGGCCACTGCTAGGCTTCCCCGGCACACTTACAGGGCAGTCTAGGGCTCCCTTCCTGGTTGCCAGGAATGCTACCACATGAAGAGGGTCCCACCGCCAGTCACTGTCAGCCAATACGTGGAGGGAATAGGCGATACACGAGAACAGTGGGAGTAGCCTGTACAAGACTGTTCTGTTCTTCCACTTCCAAAATCAGTTTTATACATAATAGTTTACAGCAAAGAAACCCTTTATTATGATAACCCTTATTTAAATAATAAACAGCACAACACAGTGACAATCTTACGACATTTCCAATTCAAAAGTTATTCCCGGCTCGGCGCCTGTGGCTGAGTGGCTGAGGCGCCAGCTACGTACACCCAAGGTGGTGGGTTCGAATCCAGCCTGGGCCCGCCAAACAACAATGATGGCTGCAACCAAAAAATAGCCAGGCATTGTGGTGGGCGCCTGTGGTCCCAGCTACTTGGGAGGCAGGGGCAGGAGACTCGCTTGAGCCCAGGGGTTGGAGGTTGCTGTGAGCTTTGATGCCACAGCACTCTACCCAGGGTGACAGCTTGAGGCTCTGTCTCAAAAAAAAAAAAAAAAAAAAGTTATTCCCTAAACTATTCGAGATGGCATCTTCAGGGTGGGAGCTAAATTTACAAAACAATAGGAATGGGAGATAGGGGGTGAAGGTTGGGCAGGCCCTAACTGGACCAAACCAGCTGTGTCTGGCGTGCTCTCCCCTGCCTGACCCCTTGTTCTTACTACCTGTGCTTTCATCTCTCTCAGGGAGAACAAAGGATAACCATTGCAGATCGCTTCACAGGGGCCTGGAGATGATACCAGAGGAATGAAGTGATATTAGCTAGCTTTACTAACGAGCCTTTTCTGCCATTTATTTGGCTTCCCTCAAGTTTGCAGGAGAGACCCAAAGTTGTTTTTCTTTGTTTTACTACTGCTCTAAAAACTTACTATTCTTTGTTGAAGGTATAGAAGCCACCTCCTTGAGGACCACTCATTCTCTGGGTGTCTTCTCTGCATATATGAAGTTATACATATTCATAAACGTCTATTTTTTTTCTCTTGTCTTTTAATACAGGGGTCCATTTCAGCTACAGACCTATGGGGATTTTTATTACTCTGCTATAATTTTTAAGTAGAGAAAGGTCACTGCATTTGGAATACTTGGGTTTTGTGGGGTAATGGGTTGGAGTATGATGAAACAGAATCCAGGAAACCAGTCTTATTGAAACTTGGAAAAAGTGAAGGCTATGCGAACAGAGGTCTTCTTATGGAGACCCCAACGACACACCTGCGAGGTCCTCCCCGTGGTGACTCAGCTCTTAGGAATTTGTAGAAACTTAACTCCTGGAACCCTGAAACTAACACTTGCTTCTGCTTCTATAAAAGCCCATGGTTCTGTAAAAACTGGAGCCCACTTCTCCAGCTTGATTCAAACTGACCAGTGAGAAAGGTACCTGTGGGCTAGAACTTTTTGACTAGGGATAAAAAGGGGAAGAATGAGCCAGCTGGGGAGTGTGGCCATTTTGAATTCTTCTGTGTTATAATGAAAGGGCCAGACCAACGCCATTTTGTTGTTTACTGCACTGATCTATTCCACCCCAACCCCCCTGCTATTACCTTCCTCCACCCCTGGTTGCACATACTGTTTACTGCATAAATTCTGTTCCTAACTCCTAGCCCGCAGGGCCACTCCCTGGTGACTCCCCCACCCCAGGTTGCACAGCCACTGAGCCATTAATTGAGTCACCTTAGGCAAACAGTTGCCGTAAAAAACAGTAAGTTTCTATTTCCTTGAAATACAGGTATTTCCCTCCAGCTAGTCCCTGGTTAAGAAATCCCCCACCCGTCACCTGTACCAATGCAAATCCTCCTTTACTAATGAAATCATCAACCACCAATCAAGAGTGTACCCGTATTGTACTCTACCCTTCTTGCTTTCTGTACCCCATAAAAACTTTCCAGACCCCAGGTTCGGGGCTCATCCTCGGCTTGCACGCCAGGAGAGTCCAGGCCCAGGCCTGAATAAAACTCACCTCTTGCTTTTTACATCGGAGTGTGTCTCAGACTGTTTGCTGGGGGCCACCTGGGGGAATTTCACGCACAACAATATCTCTCCGCAGGCTGAAATAAAGCCCTTCCTCTTTTAAAGATGCTGTTTGGGTGCTCTTTCTTTCCACTGGGCCTTGTCTTCCTGCAACACTATAGCCACTGAGAACTTGTTCCAGATGAAAAAAGAAGGACTTTTTCTTTTTGAGTTGGATCACCTTATAATTGGATTTATCCAGACTCTGGAAGGGCTTTAGGAAGAAGCACTGCTTAAAGGTTTAATTAAAGACAGTATGGCCAGGCCTAAAAGGCTTGGAAGTAGCACAGTGTGTCCTGTGGAGGGAGGACAGGGAGAAAAAGACTAACCACACCAGATAAACCTTTGCATGAGTTTCCCCCTTCTGTAGTAATTAATGATTCCCATGAATTGGTCTGCTCTCTTTCTGTGTGTAAGTATTTTGGAGGTCAGGGGTGAGGCTGCACTTGGGGAGCACTGACCCAGCTCAAAGCTAATTGTCCTGAACCGGTGGTGAGTGGACTTAATGGGGGAGGGGAAAGGCAGGCCTGCTTCAATTATTGGCAAATTATCTCCGCTCTGCTCTACTCTTGGTTTCTTGTTCATAAATATATGTAGACATTCTAAAAGTGTTGCAGAACTTTCGGTGGAAGTGGCATTTATTGTCAACCAATTGGATGATTCTATTTTTAGCAAGCAGGGAGAGCAGACCTGAGATTGAATGACTGTTACCCAGGAACCAAGTCCGAATGTCTCCTTATCTTCATTTGAGAACAGTGGCTTCCAAATCTATTTTCTAAACACAACTTTTTTTTTTCCCCCTACTTAACACTGAGCTTTTGTGTTCAAAGTGGAGCTGCTGTTGTTTGGGGGTGAAGTGGTGGTCATGATCCACCCCACACTGGGCCCTCTCTCTACACCTAAGTGCTATGTAAAACATGGAGCATAGTTCTTGAGAAGACATTTGGAAATCTGTTTTGGTATTCACAGATCTAAGTATGGATGGCAAGTTTTAACAAATCATGTCCTCCTGCAAAACTATCTGTGTTTTCTTCATATCCTAATAGAGTAAAACTAAAAAAAATGGATAAAAGATGGAACAACTGGCCACTGTATAAAGGCTTAACAACTTGAATTTTAAAAAATACACAAGCTGTAAATTGGGTGTGTTAAATCAGGAGGAAGCGAAAGTTCTTTTGGAAGATGGACGCTTTGTCTCTGCAGCCCATCTGATTCACCACAACTTCCTGCAGGGTGGGTGGGGGCCTCTGGGGGTGCACGGGCATAGGCAAGTGGGAGAGTATTCCGTGGTCTTTCAGGGTGAATCTTCTAGGGTGAGTCAGTCTGCATCTTCAAGGCAGCAATTTAGAGGCTGTAATAGGAAATCTGTTTGTTTGCTTCTTTCCACTCCCAAAGCCCAAGCCTCCCCTCAAAGATGGAAAATTAGTTAAAAAAACAAATGAAGGAAATTCCCTAAAGAACCTTCTCAGGGAACAACAAAAACATCCATTGTAAACAGCAGGCTTGTCTTCTGACAGGTTTTGTTTGCAAATGATAACAATTACAGGTAATTTTTCATTTCAATTGGAGGAGCAGGTATTAAAAAGGAGAGAGAGGAGGAAAGAAAGAATGAGAGCCCTGAGCTCTCCCTAGTGCCTTATTCACTCCCAGGTCTACAACCCAACATGAGTGTGGAGGGCTAGGTAGCGTCTCCTCATTCCATTAAGTGAGATCTAATTGTGGCTGCTCGGTCTGTTGGCAGATGCAGTTTCTACATAACAACAGCCCAGAGACAGAGCTGCATGATTAATGCCTCCAGCTGTCATATGCCCCATTATCTGTGCATTTGCATAACTTAATGGTTTAGGACAGGGGAGAGAGGATGCTTAATTTAATGTTTAGCAGGCCCTTGATAGCTGAATAATTTAAGAACTGTCAAGGGGGGTCAGTCCTACAGCGATTCAGCAAGACAGCTATGATTTCTGCATATCGTTAAAATTCTTCCTTAGGAGAATTTCTTTTTCTTTCTTTCTTTCTTTTTTTTTTTTTTCAAGGAAAAGGAAAAGAACAACAATGCCTGAAAGGAACCACTGATCTTTCTTTGTTAACCATTTCCTCCCTAAGGCAAATGGAAATTTGTTTTTGACAGCGTTTAGAAGTCCACAGACACCCAGGAGGGGTAGGTTAAACCCAACCCATCTCTCCGCCTCCCCTCTGGAGCCCCCGGGACCTCTTCTCTCCCGTTCTCGTTTTTGACTTCTTTTATTCTCTTTGTCCCCTCCACCATCTCCTCCTTTATGCCGTTTTATGACCCATTTGTGGTTTTCTCCCTGCTCTCCCTTCAACCTCTCATTGCCCTGAAAGGCAGGTGGGGGAGGGACAGGCAGGGGGGCTGGGGCATAATTTGCTTAAAATCAACTAACAACCCAACCTGCCTTCCATAAGAAACACCGTCAGTTTCATTAGTTGCTAATGAATATTATTAAGCTAATCTGTCATTTGTTTTCTAATTATGTGTCACTAGGCATCAAGGTGGCAGCTGAGGGGACTGCTGGAAAATAATTCCCCCCCTTTCATTCCCTTTTTAAAATTCAGAGTAAGAACAGCCAGGAATGATTAGCAATGATTTGAACCTGAGTAAGTCCCCGCCCCACTCCCCCCGCCCTCAGCCTTTTAATAGTAATTTTTCTCCCACACACTTATAACACAGCCAGGATCTTCCTGGCTGTGGCCGCATACTCCCTGGGTAAGACCCTGGCTCGTGTCAAACTTGGGACAGACTCACTTCTGGAAAATCCAGCTGAAAATAGATCACAGCTTCCCATTGTTTTCCATCACAATTCTGTGGGTGTGGAATTTGGACCTGACTCAGTGGCTCTGCGGTGGGTGGACTGGGCCACTCAGAAGTGCTCCTCTAGTTTGGAGGGTCCAGGTTGGTTTTCCTCACATGCCTAGCACCTCAGCAGGCTGGCTGGACTGCACAACTTAGCTGGGCCCCTCTTCCTCTCTGTTCACTCCAGCAGGATCAGTGAGCTTCTTACACGGTAGCTCAGGGCCCCAAGAGTGGATGTTCCAAAGACCAGGAATAGAAGCTGTCATTGCTGAAGTACCTGACTTGGAAGATTCCTGGGGATCATTTCACTTCCGTCATGTTCTATTAATGCAGTTGGAGTCCACCCAGACTCAAGAGGGGGATAGACTTGTCCTAATGGATGGTCTGTGGCCATCTCTAATCCACGCCTGTCTCACCAGGTGCTCCATCACTGTCTCCCCGTCACAGTCCTTTGGACTTCTCGTCTCCCACCCTAACCTGACCCAGGTAGTTGATTTCTCACCAGCAATTTGACTTCCCAACTTCCTTGACCTGTTGCTAGAATTCTACAAATCCCAAACATGGGCTACCTCTGCCTCTGTTCTCATATTTATTTGAGCTACTGGTTGAAGCCCGGAAAAATTGCACATCCCCACAGAACGGTCCCACTAAAACCTGGTCAGATCTCAACCGCATCCTCCTGGCTCAACTGCTTGGTCACCTTTCTCCCTGTTTCTGATTTCTGTTTTCCTGTTGTAGCTATTAGAAATATTTACTGCCTCCTGGGATGTCCAGCCTAGGTCTTCCCTTCAAAGGACTTCATCTGATCTAACTCTTAGCACATGGCCTTGCCTTCTGCTTCTCAGAGTCATGAACATCCTCTGTCATCTGCACTTACCTGCTTCCCTCCTTTCAGATCAGTCCCTTTTGCCAAGTGCATCTTTCATTTCCACTGTCTTTTCCTAGAAGACTGATCCACTATTAATCATTCCCTCTCTGGGACCATTCTCTAAGTCTATAAACATGCTCCATCTCCTCATTGAAATAACAGTAGTACTATGGTTCTTGAAAGAACTCACATTTGTAAATTCACTGTCTCACTTTCCATGGGCTCCTCCACTCATTGCAATCAGATTCTTGGAGCCTTCTGCCCTTGCCTTGGGAAAGGTTACCAGGACTCTGGATCTGTATCCAAGGACAAGTTTATAGTTCTTGCTTGGTTTCTTTATACCACTCCTTCTTGCTCACACTTTCTTTTTTAGCAGCGCTGCTGTTGGTCTAACATCTCTTAGGCCTTAGTCCTTTTGGGCTGCTATTAAAAAAATATACCATAAACTGGGTAGCTTATAAATAATAGAAATTTATTACTTAAGTTCTAGAGGCTGGGAAATCCAAGGTCAAGGTACCAGCAGCTTGTCCTCACGTGGTGGAAAGAGCAAACAAGTTCCCTGAAGCCTCTTTTCTAAGGGCAATAATCTCATCTGTGAGGCCTCCACTCATGACCTCATCAGTTCCCAAAGGCTTCACCTCTATCTCACCATTGCTTTGTAAATTAGGTTTCAACGTGTGAATGGGGGGCACAAATGTTCATATCACATCGTATCTTATTTCTTTTACTTCTTTTCAGAATCACTTTAAGGGTTTTCTTAAAATGTTTGTTCCTTGACCTCTGCTCTTCCCGAATGATCCCCTGAAAGGTGTCCTTAGGTGTTTTCTCTTCTCCCTCTGTGATGCAATTCCTGAATGTGTCAGTTGCTGTCTGTTGTGGTGGTTCAAACAAATATAGTTCAAATCTTTTTCCTGAGTAACAAGTTCATATCTGTACACACATACATGTGCATATATACACACATGTACACATATGAAGATTGCCTAGCACGTATCTGACCCAATGTCCCACAGTCAACTTGAACTTCACGTATCCAAAGGGACTCACTTCTCAGCCTGCTCCAGTTACTCTTTGTTTCAAGCCTGCAGTTTGTAATTTTTTTCACTCCTTTTCCTTGGTTTCCATGTTCACTTAATCACTAAATTCTATTGATTCTCTCTCCTTAAGTATCTCTCAGCTTGCCTTTGTGGCCTTCCTATTGATCCCCATTATCTGATCAGAATGATGGCAACAAGTTAGGAAACTGTGTTCCCTGCTTTTAATCTCTACTCTTATCCTGTTATCAACACGGCAGCCAAAGCCACGCTTCCAAACTGCAAATCATTGCCCTGTTCAAAATCTGTCAATGGATGTGTATCACCTAAAGTCCAAACTTGGAGCGAGGTGTATTGCATGCTTTCTGCCTCTAAGCTTCACAGCCCTCCCTCCCATCCTTCAGCCCTGGGCTCCAGCTCTACTGCTGTTTTATGCCTTCATGGTTTTGCAGGTGATTCTCCACCTAGAATCTCTCCATTCCTCTTTCATTAGGCAATTCCTACAAATACAGTAGGAGCTGTAAGTTGACCACCCAAGGGGCTACAACAAAGTGCTTAACATACAGGGGTGGTCGACATAAGGAACTAGGCCTACTGAACTAATGCATACATGTGATGCATGTCCAGTCTATGAAAATTAGGTCAATTTAAAGAAGTGGTCAGTGTAAGGAGATAGTCAATATCAAGTGTCTACTGTACTTTAATTCTCAGTTTAAGTTTCATTGAGGTATTTTTTTTTTTTTTTAAATTGAGACAGAGTCTCACTGTTGCCCTTGGTAGAATGCTGTGGCATCACAGCAACCTCAAACTCTTGGGCTTAAGTGGTTCTCTTGCCTCAGCCTCCCTAGTAGGTGGGACTACAGTGCCTGCCACAATGCCTGGCTATTTTTTTTTTTTTTTAGCAGGTCCTGGGCTATGTTTGAACCTACCAGGCCTGGTGCATGTGGCCGGTGCCCTAACCCCTGAGCTATGGGTGCCCAACCTCATTAGATCTTGCTCCCTGGGAACAATGTCTGGAAAAATGTTTTGTTCCCACAAGTTGGGGATGTTATTGGCCAGGGATGCTGCTAAACATCCTATGATGTGTAGGAAAGCACCCCCACAATTAAGAATTATCTGCTCAAGGAAGCCCAAAATGCTGCATTTGAGAAACTCTGCTTTAGGACAGTTTTCATACTACTATTTCTTTATTTTTATTTCTTACATGTGTATCTTCCACATGGCATTTTATTTATTTAAACTATATGTTTCTCTCTTTAGATTATGTAAACTAGAGGACAGGATTTTGCTTCCTGGTGTATAGAGCATGTTAAGAATTATTAATTATTATTATTATCATTTTTTGAGACAGAGTTTCAAGCTGTTACCCTGGGTAGAGTGCCATGGTGTCACAGCTCACAGCAACCTCAAGCCCTTCCTGGGTAGAGTGCTGTGGTGTCACAGCTCACAGCAACCTCAAATTCTTGGCTTAAGCAATCCTCTTGCCTCAGCCTCCCAGGTAGCTGGGACTACAAGCGCCTGCCACAACACCAGGCTATTTTTTGGTTACAGTTGTCATTGTTGTTTGGTGGCCCAGGCTGGATTCGAGCCCACCAGCTCCTGTGTATGTGGCTAGTGCCCTAGCTGCTTGAGCTACAGGTGCTGAGCCAAGAATTATTTATTAAAGAAATGACTTTAATTCATGTTACTCCTCCTGCGTCCTGTATTGTTTGTGAGGCTGTTATCAGTAATTTTCACTTTATAGTGAATGAGTCTTTGTTGGTTTCTTGAGAATAGATGAGTGCTTTAGGGAGGGAGCTTAAGGCAGACATGCAATGCTAAAGGCAACACTAAAGCTGTCGCCTGTCTCATGAGCGGGTCTCCCTGCATTCCCTGGATGTTCAGATTCTCTCTTTTCTTCTTTTTAGTCCTAAACACGTCTCAGAACACCTCCAGGCAGCTTTTATTTACCTTGTTTCCTAAGACTTCTATCAGTAGAAACCTGAGGGGAGAAGTGATGCTTGTCTGTTGGCTCCTCTCCCCCCCTTTCTGCGCTCTTCTGTGTGGGAGGTCAGAGCTGGGAGTCTGCAGACTACCTTGCTCAAACTTCCTTGCTAAGCAGCTTCTAGCTCTGTTCTGCAAATGAGAGGCACTGGCAGATCAGGTGATCAGGAGGCAGGAGGAAGGAAGAAGATACTTCCACACTTCTGGAAGTGCAGCAGAG
This sequence comes from Otolemur garnettii, assembly GCF_000181295.1. Lineage (NCBI taxonomy): Eukaryota > Metazoa > Chordata > Mammalia > Primates > Galagidae > Otolemur > Otolemur garnettii. Next base: position 36,431,660 of record NW_003852401.1, read on the forward strand.
GTGGTGGTGGTGGCAGGCAAGTCTAGACTCTCAGCTTCTTACCCAGGGAGCACATACCCTGGTATCCTGCATACCTGTAAGCACCTGAGGACTTTGGCTCCAGTACCCCCAATAACTTTAGGGTCCAAACTTTCTGCAAAGCAACCCTGGCTGTGGTTCTAACAGCACCAGGAGTGGGTGCTTTGCCAGCCTCAGTGGCACAGAGATCACGGATGCCGAGGAATGATTCCTTTTGCCCCTTCAGTCCTGGGATGGGAGAAGCTTCTTACAATTATTAGCCTTCAGCTAAGGTCATCTGTTCCTTTTTCTCTACCTACTCTTCCCAGATTTTTTTATTTCCTGTATCAAATTCCCTGTGTGTGAAGCTTGCAGAGTGGTTTCTGTTTTCCCGATAAGATGCGGAATGATCCGGTGTTACCTGACATATTCCCTTTCCCATGAATTTTGCATGTTTCCAGGTTATTGAGGCTTAGATTGGTTTTTAACAAATTGTACTTTCCTGGAGACTAGAGTATGAACTCAGATAACTAGGGTGTTTGAATTCTAACACAAAAAAGATTTTAGAATTTTTCTGATTCAGAAGGCGTTTGGGATTCAAAGCAAGATTCTCCACGGCACTCCCTTAATTCTTTATAGCCTTCGTTCATTGAATGAATTGATTGGTTTGATCAGATTTTCTGTTCTCTAAAATTATAAAGCAACTCCCCTTTTTTTTTTTACTTTCGAATAGAGGAAACACAATCCTTGGATACGACAACTCTCAATGTCAAGTGCAGAAGTACCTGGTTGCTTTGACAATCTTGCTTGTTCTATTAACATGAGCCAATTATGCAGGAGGCAGAACAGCCTCATTTGTTCCATCACACAATCATGCACTAAGCAGGCATCTTTTCTGAGAAGGTATTTAAAACCTTCTGATGCCTTCCTATCATAATTAGAATAAAATCTAAACTGTTTACTCTTGCTAACCCAAGCCTCTGTTGTTTGTTCTGCCTCCCGCCCCCAGCTCCGTCTCCCACTCACTCCCTATGCTTTAAAACTGGCTGCTTTTCTGTTATTCAAATTCTAAAAGCTTGTATCTGACTCTGGGTTTTCCTGCTTGCTGCCCAGAACCCTCTCCTTTTAGATATTCTCAGGGTTAACCCCTTTTCAACATCCATTTCTCAGATGTAATGTCACTTCTTCAAGATGATTTCATTAATGGCTCTCTATAAAGTTGCTCTTCACCCTGGGTCATTCTCCACTTTGTAATTCTCTTTAACATGTAATCATTCACATCGCCATATCCTTTGGAATATATCACTTATTAGAAGTCCAATGCGCTATCCATTGCGCCACGGAGCCACCTGAATATATCACTTATTAGCTTACTTGTTAGTTATCTGCCTCTCATCACTAAAATGTATCCTCCTTAGAGGCAGGAAATTTCATTTTTTATCATAGCTTTATCTTCCGAGTTTAAGATCTTCCCTGGAAGGTAACAAGTGCCTGACAGATAGCTGTGGGATGACTTACTTAACAGACTTATGCCTCTTGTTCCATTATTGGAATGGTTGTCACCTGGAAGTTATTCATATCCCACTGCTCAAGGTCATGGCCAAGGTCTGATTTTTCACACGTGTCTGCCTTCTGAGGGTATGTGTTATCACATGGTGCACAGAGTTAGTTGCTGCTGCAGATACTGGAGTGTTGGGTGCTTGTCACAAAGTCATGCAAAAAATTCAAAAATTTCAACCTCTGGTATAAATGGTTTCACTGTGCCTATTGATTACACTTTGTGCTCGAGCCAGCAAGTACTTATTGTATATCTACTCTGTATGCTACTGTGATGAGGGGTAAAGAGATAAGTAAGATGTGATGCTTTTTTCCACTTGTGTCCAGCATGGTAGCAATAGTCTATGGCCACAGCCACAAGCGCCATCCCCAACAACAGCCAATCTGCACTGCACTCCAGGATATGCTGGGCACTTTGCTAAGTGTGTAAAGACTTTCTCTCATTGAAGCCTCTCAACACTTCATGCTATAGATGCTAATAAACTCATTTTACAGATGCGAAAATGAAAATTTAGAGATTTAGTAACTACCCTAAATCATGTCAGTATTAAATGACAAAGCACAACATTGAACTTAAGTCTGTTTGATTCCAAAGCTGTGCTGGTTAACTTTTTCACAACACCTGTGTTTTTAAAGACCTTATTTGCTTTTCAGAATACTTGTTATGTAAGAGTGGTAGGTTCAAAATGGAATGATTAAAAGGTCAGAGTTAAAAATGCAGCTCAGTGTAAGAAAGAGGATCCCATATGATATCTTAACAGACTTTGAATACATTTTCTAATGCAAAAAATTTTTTTGAGACAGTATTACTCTGTTGTCCTGGGTAGAGCACTGTGGCATCATAGCTCACAGCAACCTCAAACTCTTAGTCTTAAACAATCCTCTTGCCTCAGTCCCCTGAGTAGCTGAGGCAATAGGCTTGCCCCATTCCTCCCCATTACTCTATACTTTTTAGTAGAGACAAGGGTCTTGCTCTTGCTCAGGCAAGAACTTGAACTTGTGAGCTCAAGCAATACATCTGCCTCTACCTCCCAGAATTCTAGGATTAAAAGTGTGAGCCACCACACTAAGTGTTCTAATGCAAATTTTAATTGAAACTGCACACACACACACATACACACACACACAAAACCTGCCTCACAAAGCCAAGAAATAAAATGCTTTCTGGCACCCTTTAAATACAACCACAATCTTATTGCAACACAACCAACATCCAGAATTTGATCTTTGATACTGCCTTGAAATGTGACAAAGACCCCTAATATTGTGCATTATATTTTTAGTGAAAATTTCAGTGGTACTTGGGAAATAGTTTGATTCTTTTATGTCACACCTCCAATTTCAAAGAGAGGTAAGTGAGGGAAAGAGAACTTTGTTCTCTATTGAAAAGCAATGAGATTTGTAAGCTGCACAATAAAGATTCCCCCAAACACTGAATCATCCCTGACTTTATTGCTAACTCAAAGCTTCATCCTGTTCCTGCTCTTTTAGGAAAGAATAGTGGGGAAAGGAGAGGAGAGATAAGTGGGGTATGTGTTAGGAGATGAGGACAAACTGATAACATTTAGACACTAGTCTAAAAATGTGTGTCTTCCCTATAATACCTACAAAGATTTATTCTGATTTGCCTCAACTTTTGCCTTTCTATTAGAAATTCATTGATATTACCAACAGCCCATGAGCTCTAGAATGACTGTCAATCACTTACACCTCAGGCTGGTGTCTGTTGGTTGGAGGAAGGAGGAGATTTGATGAAGAATTTTGGGGAAGTGCATTCGGAGGGCAGGTGAAGTTTTTGGCTGTTTGGGGACTACAGGAAGGTGCTGGCTGGCTGGTTTTAGAAAAGGGGTAACAATGAGTGGGATGGAGGCACCCAAGATAAATGATTTTTTAGTCTCAGAGGAGCAGAGGAGATTGGACCCTGCAGGCCAAGTGGAGGCAGCTCTTGACACATCTTTTTTGCACATCCTGAGAGCAGTAATATCCTCTATCTGTGTGTACATATATTGGCCACCCCCTGCCCCACCCATGGCTTTCATCTTCCTTTTTACGTACTTCAATTGTACTACTGGGAAATTACCTATTGGCCGAAGGGGGAAAGATCTTAGATTCTGTGAGGGTGACAAGGTAGTAGAGTTATTTGACATCCTTGGGATTTTCCTGATTTCTTTTGGGAAACCTCTCAACTCTGGCCAGAGTCACTCCCTGGGGTGATGAGAGAAGTAGAGACAACAAAGGAGAGTCCACATGTCAACATTAAACCTATAGAGTGACTTTTCTGAACAATATTCTTGGTTATTTGTCCATTGTTCTAGGATGAATGGGGTTGGCATGAGGGCAAATCTGCTTTCTTTTTCAGGGAGAGGGAGACAGAAACTCTAGCTTTCACGGGATTTTTGTAGGAAATAGATCTGCCTCACCCTACTGGAAACTATCAACTTTAAACAAACAAACTCTAGGAAGCCTCTTTGTAATGGCAGAATAAATCTACCCATACGTTTCTCTTGAAATAACAAGGAGATGAAATACAAAGAAAAAACCTTGTGCTCACTAACATAAATCAGCCCCGTTGCTGTGATCAGCGCATATGGTATGGTGACGTTGCCCACTGCTCTGAGACCTGCTAATGGAAGACCATATGTGCTGCAAGATCAAAACACGACAGACCTGGTTTAAGACTCCGTGGTGGCCCCGACTTCGAACTTAACTTGTGTTTATTGGTTTGTGTTTTTGCTTTAGCACCGTTCTCTTCACCGTAGTCTCTCCCTGTCCCTTCCTTTTCCTTTGCTTTCTTTCAGGAGTTTGAGGGGTTTGGATAATTTAAAAACTTGTATTTGGACTTTGTAGAGTTCCTTTAGTGGGGAGAGGCCATTACAGAGACACAGGTGTTGGGAATATAAGGCATTATTGATGGTGCCTCCAGGACAGGGCAATGTCCTTCTGCTTCCAGATTTGCATTTTGGAATGTCCTAATTACAAAAGAGTAGAGATGTGGGTTTAAGCAAAGAGGAAAAGAGTTTTATTTGGTTTTACCCCCACTCTTTTATTTAAAGCAGGAGTCCTCAAACTTTTTAAGCAGGGGGCCAGTTCACTGTCCCTCAGACTGTTGGAGGCCCAGACTGCAGGCCCTGGGACAAGTCGGCTGCTAAGCAGGACAGGCAGTGGTGGCAAAGACACCCAGCGGGCCAGATAAATGTCCTAGACAGGCCGCATGTGGCCTGCAGGCTGTAGTTTGAGGACGCCTGATTTAAAGGTAGGAATATAGACTTAGTCAAAGGGAGAGGATCCAGTTTTTACTTTTCCTGTGTAACACGACTGAATGACTCAGACTGTATGGTTTTGATTATTGTGAGTACAAGCACACATGAAAACCAAAGAAGTTATTAATAGGACCAGATGCACAGCACATCTTTCTTTTTGGGAGCTGAAGACCATAAATGCATTTATCTCTGGGTTGACCCCTTGAGAATCATGCCTGGGTAACATATTACCCTCTGATGTGTTACGGCCCTTGCTTAGCTTCTTTCTCTGTTTGCAAGAGAGCTCAGACAGGTCTGAACAAGCCTGTGATGATGAATGCCAGACCTCATGCGAGACAAAGCTTTCTAATAGGGGAGAAAGAAGAAAAAACCATGCACACTTGTTATTGACAAAGCTTGGTTATTATCTTTTGAATAAAAAAAATAATACCCCATTTGTCATCTAAAGAGGCCCCAATGCAGTTACATTGTTTTCTGAATTCATGCCCGTAGCCAAGGGTCTGCCAAGACCCTTCTGTATAGACCTGTGGCACCTCCCTGTCAGGATTTGACAAAGCTCTGGTTGTGAAGTCATATGTATCCACACATATCTTTTTCCTTGGTAGTAAATCCCATGCTGTTTTAGTATATGGAATCCTATTGCTTCAAGAATCAACACTTACCCTTGAGTCCATATTGGGTTAAAAGTTGTGACTGCCCTGAAAATTGTGTACTATGTTTAGAAAAAGTTGTAGTGGTGACATGTGAGGCCATTTACTTCCCATCTCTAAAAGGGCATGATTGCTGGCTGTAGTGATGTGACATGGTAGGCTAAATACCAACTGCTTTAGGTGTGTAAGATATTGAGGGGTGGTATCATTCAGGGCAATGTTTCTAAACCTGGGTTGATCATCAGAGTAAACTGGGGGAGGTTGTTAACCTCATCAGTTCCTCATATCTGAGGTGTCTGACTCAAGAGGTCTAGGGTGGGATCCAGGGATCTTTAAAGAAAGGTAATCTGATGAGCAGTGAAATTGGGAAACACTGGCTATACGACTTGTGTCCTGAACCACTGTTCAGGTTCTGCCATCTATCCATTCAACCAACCAACTATCTAGCCAACCCACTGTGTTGCATGACAGACACTGGGTTGAGCACTGGGGTATAAGTGTAACAAGACAGTCATGCTGGCCAAACCATTTTATGGCTCTGGGCTCTATTTCCTCACTTTTAAATAGGGCTGGACGAGATTTTAGGTCTCCCTTGTCTCTAAGAAACTGAGCTTCTCATCTTCTAAAGTGCCTTTCAACTTCTTTCTGGGTCTTGTTGTCAAGATGACATTCTCTCATTCTAGTTTGCTCCCTTGACTTTGACTTATCTCCAAAGCAATAGTCTTCACTACTTGCCTGATTGAAATATTGAAATAAAAGATTTGCCATCTCCTTCCAGAGGACATTGGATGAGAAGTTAACTAGGACTTCATCAGGGCTGTGGATGTTTCTATTAGTCACAGTGGTATGTAAAACAACCCAATCTATTCCTATCAGAGGCCCAGTGAAAACTTGACATAAATCTTCACAGATTGGTACTGTAAATTTAGGGCAAATCTGGACCTGCTAAACCAAAGGGGCCTAAACTGAGGGTGAGGGTGCATTTTCTCAGCATCTCATAGGGATGAGATGAGGGGCATGTGGATGAGAGAAGATGGTCAGAGACCCAATTTGGCTGTAAGGCAGAGCAAAACATAAAATAGCAGGCTACTTTTAAAGTCAAGGAGATTAAGTTATTGATTTCATATGAAAGCTATAAATTAGTTTCATAATAGGGCTGAGTACATTGGATACTTTTTCTTCCATTCTTGAGATACACTGTACCCCATGATTGCATTAATGTACACAGCTATGATTTAATAAAAAAATAAAATAAAGTCAAGGAGATTTCATGGAATGATTCTACGTGAATGTGGAACTCTATAGATCTTATTCTGTGATGGATAAAGGAGGGAAATTAAGCAATGTGATTTTCTTTAGGAATCTTATGATGCTGGAAAGTCATTGTTTCTTAATTGGATGACAGTAAAGCTGATGCCACTTCTTAGGATCAAGGAGATTGTCCCTCTGTCATGAGGGTGCAAATAGTTTCACTGCTCATCAGAGTGAACTTTAAAGGTCTCTGTATCAACCAAAACCCAGTGTCTTATGGTTCAAACCTCTCCCTTGGCCAAACCTAACTGGAAGGTGGTCAGTGTAGACTGTAATGGTCAGCAGGGTGGAGATAGGTGGAGAATGGGTCTGGAGTGGTGAACAGAAGGTATTTAACACAAAGTTGTAAAAGATAGAGTCATGAGATGCCGTTTGATCTGGACTGTTCAGTAGAGTGTAATTGCCAGCATTTTGATGCTGTATTGTTCAAATTGAAACTTTCAACAGAAGCATTTGAATAAATACTATTAAAAGAATGACATATGTTGTAAAGGAACTGCACAGTTGTTCATAAAATTCAACAAATATTTACTGAATCCTTAATGTGCCACTAGTATTACGGTCACTATATCAATGCACCACATTGATGCTACTGTCATAGAGGACAAAATTAAATAATTTTTATATTGGGTTCAGCTGAAGGTACCTTTTCTTTGTAAACTTGTTTAGGTAAGAGATGGCCCACTTGCCCTTTAAGAATTGTGGAGACTGATTCTGTACTAGAATATAATAGTACAACCAACCTTTGTACTATTATATTCTATAGGAGAATGATTTCTAGGAGCAGGTAAAGTAGTCTTCTTCTTTTTTTTTTAACAGTTCAACTATAATTGTGTAAATTTTTATTTATAGAACAACATTAAAACTATATTTTTCCTTGTAAAGTGGAGATTAAATAAGTTAATGCATATGCCTGATTGTCTATAAAGTCTTAATGAATGTAATCTGATTTTGAATCTGGGTTTAAGAGAAAACCCACCAATCTCTCTACCTTCAAAATTCAACCTGTTTTCATACCCCCTAAGTGAGGGACTCTTCCACAAATGGAACTTTTCCCAGGAAGTGAGAACAATGTAACCTAAATATTATACCCTCATATTATACCCAAATATTATACCCTCATAATTTGAATAAAGTTAAAAAAATCTAAACAAAACAAAAAAAATTCAACCTGTTTTATTATTCTCTTTTAGGCTTTATCCTTATGCATATACAGAGGGTGCCAAAAGATGTATACATGTTTTAAGAAAGGAAAAAACTGTATTAAAATCATAATACTCAATATATACTGGTAACATTTATTGTTTTATATATTGTATCTTCTATCTCTTGTAATTGCAGAAGTCAAATATTATTTGAATGTACTCAAATAGAAAGAATATCATTAGGATATTGTTTCCATTTCCCTGGGAGCTCAGCTTTTCTCTAGAGGGCTCCATCTTTAGGTTGACTTTTCTTCGGGAGACACTAGTGGCTGCTTACGTTTCAGGCTTCACACCTTCATGCATGCTGTCTAGTCAGCTTGGGCTGTTATAATGAAACATCATGGACTGGGTGGCTTAAATTTCTCATAGTTCTGGAGAAATATTCCAAGATCAAGGTGCTGGCAGGATTAATGTCTGGTGAGGGCTCTGGCTATCTCCTTTGGTTGCAGACAGCGGTCTTACTATGTTCTTACATGGTCTTTCCTTGGTGTGCAAGTGGAGAGGAGAGGAATCAAGCTCTCTCTGTTCTTTCTTGGAAGGCCACTAATCCTATCCTGAAGGCCCCACCCTCAGGATCTCATCTAAACCTAATTCTTCATCCCAAAGTCCTCATCTCCAAATACCACCATCAATCACATTGGAGGTTAGGACCTAAACATATCAGTTTGGGAGGATGCAATTCAGTTTATAGCATTGGACTTTCCAGGCAGAGATCTTTGCTGGAACTATCAAACAAAAGCTCTACTTTCACTTTGATTGGACTAACTTAAACCAGTCATTGTAGCCAGGGAATACCAGGAACTGATTAGCTGGATTTTTGCCTATGTGTAACAGAATCTTTAGAGCAAGGGGTAGGAAGTTGGGAGGGTGAGGGATGAAATTATGCAGATTGGTTTGTATCAGCCATGGGGAAAATTCTATCCCAGCCTCATGCCTGCTGCTCTATGGGAGAGGGAGGAAAAATGTTATCAGTGGTGTTCAGGACATTTGTGACCTGTTCTCATAGTGTTGGATATTTTCAGCTTCCTTTCAGAGTTTGATTCTTGTTCAACATCACGACTAAACTGAATTTCAAAATTTCTTATGTAAACACATTAATGCTGGAGTCTCAGAATTTCGGACATACTTAGCAGTGGTTGCTGCTTAATGGAAAGAAGCTAGTACAACCAAAACCAAGTATTCCAGAAAATCGATGTTACAACAAAAGTGGAGCCTTTATTTCTATACAAGACTTTCCATCAAGAAATTCAGTCTAGGTATGATTTTTGAGCTGCTTTTTCCAATCCACATTGCTCTAGAGAATTTGTTAGTAGGTCACTATCAAAGTCCAAGGCTGTAACCTTTTGTCCCCTTCTAGAAGTGATGGATATTTTAAAATATTTATGAGCTTTGAAATGGATAAATCAGGTCATTGGTGCTGGGTTTTTCACAATTAAGGTTGATACTTGCTGGTGTTGAGGAAACTGGATTTTTAATCTTTAAGTTTCTTCTTATTCCATTTTCAACATTTCATATTCATTCCATTTATGTTTTCTAAATACATATAATTATCCAAACAAAACATTTAAACTGAGCCCCTGCCATGTGATCAATATTATGCTAGATATGCTGGGAAACAAAACTGATGTGTAGGAGATGGCTTTGAAAGGGTATTTTCTAGGTGGAGGAATAAGACCGAGCACATAGAATTGCTCAGACAGGCTTGGTGCTTGTAGCTTAGCAGCTAGGGCGCCAGCCACATACCTCAGAGCTGGCAGGTTCGAATCCAGCATGGGTCTGCCAAACAACAGTGACAACTACAACCCCAAAACAGCCTGTAGTCCCAGCTACCTGGGAGGCTGAGGCAAGAGAATCGTGTAAGCCCAAAAGTTTGAGGTTGCTGAGAGCTGTGACATCATGGCACTCTACTGAGGGCGTCATACTGAGACTCTGTCTCAAAAAAAAAGAAAAAGAAAAAGAAATGCTTAGAAAACAACCTCAGCCTAAGTGTGTGATAAAAGATTAGAGTGATAAATTAAGGAGAAAGATCCTAGTGGGATCTGAACTTTCACGGGGATGTCATGGTGGAGGTGGCACTTGAACTGGGTTCTAATGGGTATGCAGGATCTGAATTAGAGAAAAGATTCAGGGAGAAAAGCATTTGCAACAGGGTGAGAATAAATGCTGGGTTGGTATTTGTTGGGAATCCCTGAGATATAAAATCAAAGTAACATGCATGGAGGTGGGTGAGAAACGGAGATGGATAGGTTGTTTTTTTATTGTATCTCTCCCATCCCTCCCTGACATTTATCTTTTTTTCTTTTTTCTTGTGAAACATCAAGTAGTTTGATGTCCTTTTAGACTTTTAGAGTGCTTGTGTTCGGTGCTAGCAGGGGAACTCTGGGACTCGTCTAAGGGACAAGGTGGATGCTTTGCCTTGGTGCTGCCTCAAACAATTGCCCCACGTGAGAGCAAAAACAAGAGTGGGCCCAGTCTTGGTGCTGCCCCACCTTAATCCTATCCCAGCAACTAACTGCCACACCTGGGGGAATGAGGAATGCCAGACAGCTCAAGCACAATAGGATTTGCAAAGTAAACTAGAGTAATTTAAGGCTAATCACTGTGCCATTAACTGTTCATCAAAGTGGTTCCAGGGTAACGTGAACCGGGAGGAGGACCCTCCCTAGACAGTGTAAAACAGGACCTCAGAACATCACTAGAGCCTGCTCTCATGACAAGGTCGGGTGGGTTCATTATGTATGGCAAATGTATCTTGCTCTGTCAACCTATGTCTCACTCTTGTTTTGTAAACTTATCTTTCTCTTCCTTAAACTTGTCTTATCCTTTTGTTGCCTTTGGTGAGTCTGGTTATTCTTTGGCCAAGAGTATATCAAGAGCTAAGAATGCTGAACCTCCCGACTTGTGCACAATGGTCATAGCCTTCTGCAACTGTCTAATGAGGGACAGCCCATTCTCAGTTTTTGTGTGTTTATTCCTTAGGACATTTGTGTATGTGTTTAGAGGAATAGTTAACCTTGTCTCTTCTTGTGGGAAGCTTTGCCCTCTGCGAAAGTCCTGGGTCTGATTAAAAAAGTGTGAAGAGGCTGGGTACCTGTAACTCAGTGGTTAGGGTGCCAGCCACATGCACTGGAGCTGGTAGGCCCTGGCCTGCTAAACAAACAAATAAATAGCCAGGTGTTGTGGCAGGCTCCTATAGTCCCAGCTACTAAAGACGCTGAGGCAAGAGAATCGCTTGACCCAAGAGTTTGAGGTTGCTGTGAGCTATGATGCTACAGCACTCTACAGAGGGTGACAGAGTAAGACTTTGTCTCAATTAAAAAAAAAGAAAGGATGAAGACTGACCTGGATGTGGAGCGAAGGGAACACTTTTACACTGTTGGTGGGACTGCAAACTACTATAACCTTTTTGAAAAGAAGTATGGGGAATCCTCAGAGAACTCAAATGAGAACTCCCATTTGATTCTGCAATCCCATTACTGGGCATCTACCACAAAGGAAAAAAAAAATCCTTTTATCATAAGGACATTTGCACTAGACTGTTTATCACAGCTCAATTTACAATCGCCAAAATGTGGAAAAAGCCTAAAAGCCCACCAAGCCAGGAATGGATTAACAAGCTGTGTATATGTATACCATGAAATACTATGAAGCCATTAAAAAGATAGAGACTTTAGGGGTGGTGCCGGCCCCACATGCTGGAGGTGGTGGGTTCAAACCTAGCCCCTGTCAAAAACTGCAAAAAAAAAAAAAAAAAAAAAAAAAAAAAAAAATAAAGACTTTAAATCTTTTGTATTAACCTGAAGGAGGTGGAACACATTCTTCTCAGTAAAGTATCACAAGAATGGAGAAGCAAAAATCCAATGTACTCAATTCTAATATTAAGCCAGCAGACAGCTTAATACCCTTATAAGAGAAAAACTCAAATCAATTTTAAGGTAGGGGACAGGGGAACAAGGGAGTGAGGAGAGGGGATGAGAGAGGGGGTTGAGGGGATACCGTGTATGACATACCTCTTGGGGGTGGGACACAAGTATAAGAGGGACTTTACCTAAACAAATGTAATCAGTGTGACCTAATTCTTTGTACCCTCAATGAACCCCAAATAGTAAAACAAAATAAAATATAAAAAAGGGCATGTAAGCATAATATTTTAAAATGTGGTGACTAATATCACAAAAGGAATGGAAAGTGACTGCCTCTTGGAAGTGGGACTCAGGAGAGGTGAAGGGAAGAATTATTAGACTTTTTAAACCAGGTATCTGTATAAATAAAACATGTTTAAATGAAAAAGAAACAAAAAAACCAAAAAGCACGAAGACTATAAGGCTGGAAAGGTTAGGATATTGAAATCACAAATGAAAATGGAAGCAAGGGGCTTGGCGCTCATAGCTCAGTGGTTAGGGTGCTGGCCACATAAACGGGCTGGTGGGTTTGAACCCGGCTAGGGCCTGCTAAACAACAATGACAACTACAACAAAAAAATAGCCAGGCATTGTGGTGGGCACCAGTAGTCCCAGCTACTTGGGAGGCTGAGTGAGGCAAGAGAATCACTTAAGCCTGAGAGTTTGAGGTTGCTGTGAGCTATGATACCTCAGCACTCTACCAAGAGTGACATAGTGAGACTCTGTCTCAAAAAAAGAAAAAAAAAGAAAAGAAAATGCAGGTGAGGATATGTACCCATAATAATTTTTAAAAAGCTATAAGTTTTTGAGAATGTAATCTTTCCATGTGACCAGAAGTGGGTAAGCTACATATAAAGAAAACTGCACAGCCCTCAATGAAGTTGGGTATTAAGGAAGATGCCCTCAAGAAGTCCATTGATTGGTACATTTCAAAACTATTAAGAAATGAGTATAATTGTGATGGATGTGTTACTTGGTTCAATGTAAACATTTCACATTGTATATTGAAGCAGTGCCCCGAACCCCATACATGCATCAGTGTACAAAGTTATAATTTAATAAAAAGTAATTAATTATTAAAATAAAAAAAGAAAACACCCAGAGTCTCACACACACACAAAGAAGTCCATTGATGTTGGAGCTACACAAGTCTGGTGAAGCCTTAGTCTCCTAAAAAGACTTTGCAGTTTTTTTTTTTTTTTTTTTTTTTTGAGACAGAGCCTCAAGCTGTCCCCCTGGGCAGAGTGCCGTGGCATTACAGCTCACAGCAACCTCCAACTCCTGGGCTCAAGCGAGTCTCCTGCCTCCGCCTCCCAAGTAGCTGGGACCACAGGCGCCCGCCACAACGCCCGGCTATTTTTTGGTTGCAGCCGTCATTGTTGTTTGGCGGGTCCGGGCTGGGGATTCGAACCCGCCACCTTAGGTGTACGTGGCTGGCGCCTTAGCCGGTTGAGCTATAGGTGCCAAGCCGACTTCGCAGTTTTTAAATTAGTTCTTAGAATTCTAGGTCTCATTAAGTCCTGGGCAGTCTAAAATATGTCCAAATTTAGAGGAAACCTACCATTTCATAGAAATGCACAAGACTATGGTTTTGAGAGATTTGGCGCTGGTAATGAGGTGGGAGTGCGAAAGTTAAATTCTTTAAAAATTCTCTCTAAGGTGGTTCTCTAAGGACAAAGATGGATTGTATCTCCATCTTTCCCTTGTGTTCTTTTCCCTGGTGGGGGCGGGATTGGCATCACTGTGCAGGGGGCTGGGATTACAAAAGGCAGCCCAGCATATTTTTGGGCCTGAGAGTGAAGGCCCTGGCAGTTGGAATCAACTCTCTGCCACATAGGAATGAATAATTACAGAAAGAAAGAGTGACAAAATTATCCATGGAAGTGGAGCTCGACTTCGTGTTCCAACAGGGCTGTTACCAGCTGTTAGCCATGCATCACCTCTGGGGCTCCCCAGTGAACCTCATTTATTAGGGATCATTAATAGTCCGCCTCATCAGGGGATGACTGTAGATCACTTCTGGTGTGAAAAGAAAGGGACTGGAGGATCTTTGAAATGGTGAGGCTTTTTGGTGCCTGCTGGAGAAGCTCCTTTGTTCGCAGTGATTTTGTTTGCAGGAAGGGTGTGAAGAGTGTGACCATTCTTTATCTGCTAGAGGAAAGGCAAGATGGAACAAGGAAAGTTGCAATAGAACTGTAGTGGAAAGCAAGACACCTTGATGTGAGTATCAATTCCCGTAATAACTTACTGTGAGGCCTTGGGCATGTTGCTGCATTTCATTAGAGCTGTTTCTTTCATTAAAATAAAAATAAATGTTAGCCTGCTTATTTTGGAGGGAATATAGGAAAGGCACATGATACGAGAAATATGCAGACCCTTTAAAAGCATGAAAGTAATGGAAATTGATATTTGTCTTTTTACAAAGTAATACATTTTTATTCTAAGTTTTTGGAAAATAATGAATAAATACAAGCAAAAGTTTAAATGAAAATTATACTAAACAAAATGTCGTCACATAAAAATAACTGCTGTTAACAAATGGGTGTATAAGTCTTTCAAGAGTTTAAAAAAATTGATACATAATAATTGTACATATTTATGGAATATATGTGATATTTTGATACTTGCATACAGTGTGTAATGATCAAACATTCGTCATTTCATTGTATAAGGAACACTTCAAATATTCTCTTCTAGCTGTTTTGAAATATATTATCATTAACTAAAGTCACCCTACTGTGCTATCAGACACCAGAACTTAATCCTTTTAACTGAATGCTTGTACCCATTAACCAATCTTCCTTCATCCCCGTCTCCATCCTTCTCAGTCTCTGGTACCATCATTCTACTCTCCATGAAATCCACCTTTTTAGCTCCCATATGTATGAGTAATATTTGTCTTTTTGTGCCTGGCTTATTTCATTTAACACAATGACCTCCAGTTCCATCTAGGTTGCTACAAATGACAAGATTTAGTTCCTTTTTAAGGCCGACTAGTATTTTATTGTGCACATATACTACAACTTCTTTATCCATTCATCCATTGATAAACACTTAGATTAATTCCGTATCTTGGCTATTGTAAATAGTGCTGTAATAAACATATGAGTGCAGCTGTCCCTTTGATATACTGATCTCTTTTCCTTTGAGAAAAGAAATTTTGTGAGAAACCTCTATATGGTTTTCTGTAACAACTGTACTAATTGATATTCCCACTAACAATGTATAAAAGTTTCCTGTTCTCTGCATCCTTAACATTTGTCATTTTTGGATAATAACCATTCTAACTGTGGCGACATGAAAGGTAATTGTGGTTTTAATTTGCATTACCCTTATGATTAGTGCTCTTGAGCATTTTTTCATATACCTGTTGGTCTTTTTTTTTTTTTTTTTTTT
>NW_003852401.1:36447086-36448526 GCF_000181295.1 Otolemur garnettii
TTAGAAGTGAGGTCTCACTCTGGCTCAGGCTGGTCTCAAATATGTGAGCTCAGGCAATCCATCCACCTCAGCCTCTCAGAGTGCTGGGATAACAGGTGTGAGCCCACACACACAGCTTGCATGGGGGAGCCCCCTCTCCCCCCCTTCCCATGTTGGGCATTTGTATGTCTCTTTTGGAGAAATGACTATTCAGATTCTCTGCTCACTAATTAATGTGATTATTTATATTTTATGGTGTTGCGTTGTTTGAGTTCCTTGCATATTTATGATGTTAGTCTCTTATCAGATAGTTTATATTATTGTACTTATTCCTATTCTATAGATTTTCTCCTTATTGATGATTTTTTTTGTTGTGTAGAGCTCTTTCTTTCTTTCTTTCTTTGAGACAGAGTCTCACTATGTCACCCTCAGTAGAGTGCCATGGTGTCTCAGCAACCTACAAGTCTTGGGCTTAAGTGATTCTCTTGCCTCAGACTCCCAAGTAGCTGGAACCACAGGCACTTTCCACAATGCCTGGTTATTTTTTGGTTGTCATTGTCATTGTTGTTTGGCAGACCCAGGCTGGATTTGAACCTGCCAGGTCCGGTGTAGGTGGCTGACAACTTAGCTGTTGAGCTATAGGCACCAAGCCTGCCTTATATAACTAGTGCTCCAGTGTTGAGAGCATATATTTTTACAATTCCTTTATCTTCTCGCTGACCTTCTTAGTCTCTTTTTATGTTTATTGGTTTAGAGTTTGTTTTTTCTGATGTAAGGTTTGGTTTTCATTTGCATGGAATATGTTTTCTATTCCTTTACTTTCTGTCTATGTGTGTCTTTACAAGTGAAATAAGTTTGTTGTAGGCAGCATAAATTTGGACCAATTTTTAAAATACATTCAGTCAGTCTATATCTTTCAATTGGTGAATTTAAATCTTTTACACTGAAGGATGTTATTGCTAGGTGAAGATTTACTCCAGTTCATTATTTTCTGATTATTTTGAATATCCTTTGCTCCTTTCTTCCTCTTTTATTGTTTGTCTTTATAATTTTATGTTTTTTTTGTAGTGATAACATTTGACTCCTTTTTCTATCTCATATGTGTATCTGCTCTGTCAGTGAGTTTTATCCTTTCATATATTTTTATGAGGGTAGATATTGTCCTCTTACTTCCAGATGTAGGATTTCTATAAACATTTCTTGAAGGGCTGGTCTAATGGTGATTAATTTCCTCAGATTTTGCTTGCCTAGGGTTTTATTTCTTTTTTACTTTTAAAGAATAGCTTTTCTGGCTGTACTATTGTTGGCTGGTGCTTCTTTCTTCCAACTCATTTTCTCTTGACCTGTAAAACTTTTGTTGAGAAATCGTTGTTAGTTTGATGAGGATTCCCTTAATGTGACTTGTCACTTCTCTCTTGCTGTTTTTAGAATTCTCTTTTTGCTTTTGCCTTTTTTTTTTTT
>NW_003852401.1:36448648-36495054 GCF_000181295.1 Otolemur garnettii
TTTTTTTTTGGTTGCAGCCATCATTGTTGTTTGGCGGGTCCGGGCTGGGGATTCGAACCCGCCACCTTAGGTGTACGTGGCTGGCACCCTAGCCCGTTGAGCTATAGGCGCCGAGCCTGCTTTTGCCTTTTGATAGTTTAACTATAACGTGCCTTGTAGAAGACCTTTTGGGGGTTGAATGTATTTGGGGGATCTTTCAACTTCCTGTATCTAGATGTCTGTATCTCTTATAGGACTTGAGACATTTTCAGGTCTTATATGGTTAAATAGATTTTCTATGTCTTTTTCCCCATCTGTTCTCCTGTAAGTCCCTCAAATTCAAGTATTTGGTTGTTTTGTGGTGTCCCATGTCATGTAGAATTTCTTCACTGCCCCTCCTTTTTTCTTTTTCTTTTTTGGTCTGATTGGGTTATCTCAAAAGACCTCAATTCAAGTTCAGAAATTCGTTCTTCTACTTGATCTAGTGTATTATTGACATTCTCAGTTGTATTTTTTATTTCAGTCATTATATTCTTCAGTTTCAGGGTTTCTGTCTGATTCTCTTTTATAGTATCTGTCTATTTTGTTGAATTTCTCATTTGGATCATTAATTATTTTCCTAATTCTTTGTATAATTTATCTGTATTCTTTTGTATTTCACAGAGTCTTTAATATCATTAGTTTTAATTCTTTTTCAGGCATTTCATAGATTTCCTTTTCTTTTTTTTTGAGACAGAGCCTCAAGCTGTCCCCCTGGGTAGAGTGCTATGGCATCACAGCTCACAGGAACCTCCAACTCCTGGGTTCAGGCAAGTCTCTTGTCTCAGCCTCCCAAGTAGCTGGGACTACAGGTGCCCGCCACAACGCCCGGCTATTTTTTGGTTGCAGCCATCATTGTTGTTTTGGCAGGCCTGGGGCTGGATTCGAACCTGCCACCCTAGGTGTATGTGGCTGGTGCCTTAGCCACTTGAGCCACAAGTGCCGAGCCAGATTTCCTTTTCTTTAGGGGTCTATTACTGGAGAATTATTGTGTTCTTTTAAAGGTGTCATATTCCTTATTTTTTCATTTTTTGGTGGGTATGTGTCTTACATTGATATTTGCACATCCTGTGTGATAGTCACTTCTTCACATTTTATGAATTAGCTTTTGTAGGGAAGGATTTTTTTCAGTTGATTTATCTATAGAGTTGTTTGGCTATGATGCTTTGAGTTTGATTCTGGGGAAGTATAACAGTGTAGTCTTTGTATGATCTATTCAGCTATAATCCAGATCAGTGGTATCTGTGATTTCCCTGGTGGATTAAACTGTTGTTGTTTGTGGAGGCTGTGCAAGGCTTTACTGAAGATGAGGATGATAGGCAGGCTGGTTCGTGGGAGCGAGTGGTAGTGGTAGCAGATCTGAGTGGGATAGTTCTTGGTAGACAGTATGCTACCAAAGACAGTATGCTTTGGTGTTGATGGTGGCAATAGAAGGCCATGTGTGGAGGTAAGGAGGGGGCCCCTGGCTGGTGTGTTATTAGCAGTGTCAGTAGTGGTGGTATGCCAACTCTTTGGCCTTTGATCAGCACGTATGGTGTGGTAGTGGTGGCAGCTATGGAAGACCACTGTCTGGGCCCTCAGCGGGCATGTATAGACACTGGTGATGGGTGAGGTGGGTCTATTCTTATGTTCCTGGAGGGTGCACATGAGCATAGGACAGGCTATCCCCAACCCTGGGACAATATGTTTATGTAACACTGGTAAATAGTGAAAGTCTTTCCTCAGATACCCTGATGGTACAAGCAGGTGCTAGCTACATCCAGTGAGGTGGATTGATCGCTGGGCCTACAGATGGTGAAATTGGGCACTCGTGGCCCTGGGCTCTAAGTGTTTTATAATGTATGCTTTATATCTAAAGTGCATTCTGAACTTCATCTTGTATTGTTACATGTTTTAAACGGATATGTAGGGTTCTATGAAATAATTATATTTTAACTTATAAAACTGATGTCCTACTTATGAATATTTTGGTTGTGTTCACTTTTGCCCTTTTTGGTGGCTATTCAGTACTTCCCTCTTTCTACAGTATGTCAACCAAGTGCTTTAGGTGAGAAGCCCCTTGCCACTAGCCCTGTTTAGTGTAAGCTAATCTGTGTAACTCCAAGCTCATTGCCATAGTGATCTGTTGGAGTAAGTGATGAAAGCATCTATGTTAACTCAGTGAAAACAATGCTTAGTATTTGTGTTCTAAGGTTAGGGAAAGAGAAAATCCTCTCTTATTGTAACAGCTGTAGTCATTTAAAAGAACATATGGAAATCAAGTCAAGGATAAAATCAGAACATGAGAAAGCCAGAGAGGGGGAGAACTGGTGGAAAACAAACAAAGCCCAGATAAAACTATGGCAAAAACTCAAACTATTCCTGAACCCTTTGGTATGTAAACTAGCAGATTCTTTTTATATTACTGAACCCAGAATGAGTAACATTTTCTGTTGCTTGTCCCCAAAAGCATTCTAGGTGACAAACCTACTTTAAATAATGCCACAGTCAACATACTTGTAGTTAAATCTTTATGCACAATATTTCCATGACTTTTTCTTTGGCATACACGTTAGTTGAATTACGGAGTTAGGGTGTGTGTATAGCAGATGATGTTGGTACTTTCCCAGGTCCCTTTGCATTCTTATTTACTTTTTTTTTTGTGTATGTGTGTGTGTGTGTGTTTCTACTGGCTTTGGTGGGCTTTTACTGACAACAATAGTTACCTCAGATTCCTTTTAGGAAAATTATACTTGGGATACTAGAATGTGCCTGAACACTCAGAGAGACGAAGTGCCTGGAAATTACTCTACTATAGCTCTTAAGCGGTGTCAGGTGGAGAAAGGAGTGAAGACAACCAGTTCCCTTTCCCCAGCTCCGAGCCATAAATTATACTTCAGGGGCCCTCTGAGGGATCCAAAGTAGGTCCCATGTGTGTAACCTGCCTGGCATGACATTGCTTGGCTTCCTCCTTATCTCTGTCCTATTTCTCCCAGTCACTTCCCAGCCTCTTGTGGAAACATGAATTTAATCAACCACATGTGTGTATTATGGATTAAATGTCTTCCCTGACATAGAATTTTGGAAGTAGGTGATTAGGTGATGAGGTTGGAGCTAATTGATGGGATTCTCGTTCTTATAAAAGAGGCCAGGGGCCCTCGTACACTTTTTCACCAGGTGAGGATACAATGAGAAGGTGGTAGTCTGCGTTCTGCAAGGGACCCAATCCTGAGGGCACCCTGATATGGACCTTTCAGTATCATGAGAAACAAATTTCTTGTTAAAAGTCAGTCTGTGGCACTTTGTTATAGCAGCCTGACCTGACTGAGACAGTGCACAAATCCTTAGCTCAGTGTCTGCCTCTGGGGAATGCAGCCTACAGTAGCTTGTGGACAACATTTCGGTTTTTTTTCTTTTATAGATTTCATTAGAGATTATATAATCCAAACGCAATAAAATCAAACACACAGTATTGTATGATATCAATACATTTTCTATTTTCTCATGTTTTAAAAATTCTTTCCAAAAAAAGAATCCATATTTTTCTGTTTCTTATTCTTGTTAGAAACAGAAGTGGAGAAAGCACTCTGAACACTGGCAACACCACTCAGCACACCTGGGCATTTTTCCACAGTAGGTAACTTCAACTACATTATCAGATGCCTGACATCCTCTTCTTTTGGATTGTCTGCGATTTCTGTGTCATCCTCAGTTGCTTCTTCCATTTTGTCAGCTATTTAATTCACTTTTACACTGGTCTGTACTTCAGCCAATATCTCTTGGAAAATTGCTTCTGGGTCAGGTTCACTACAGGGGGCCACCTCACCATCTATTGCAACAAAACCTTCAAAATCTACTCATTTGAACTCTGCCATGGGAGATGGACTTTCTCATGGGGCCCAAAAATTGTGCTCTTGGGTTGTGACAAACCCAACTTTCTCGAAACCCTTCTGTATAGTTTCTGGCTAAACTTTATTCTAAGCAGGACTGATCCAGAGGGCAGCATTCAGAGTGTTTACTGATGCAGCAAAGTTGCTTTCACAGGTAAACCACAGGACCCACTGCAGGAGCTGGGCTTGTAGTACATTTTACATGTTTTGATGATATCTTGATTAAGAGGTTGGATTTTTTTTTTTTTTTTTTGAGACAGAGCCTCAAGCTGTCCCCCTGGGTAGAGTGTCGTGGCATTACAGCTCACAGCAACCTCCAACTCCTGGGCTCAAGCGAGTCTCCTGCCTCAGCCTCCCAAGTAGCTGGGACCACAGGCGCCCGCCACAACGCCCGGCTATTTTTTGGTTGCAGCCGTCATTGTTGTTTGGCGGGTCTGGGCTGGGGATTCGAACCCGCCACCTTAGGTGTATGTGGCTGGTGCCTTAGCCGGTTGAGCTATAGGCGCCGAGCCAAGCGGTTGGATTTTTGAAGTTATGTTTGGAGGTAGAAATTTCAGCATCACATTTGTAAAATGATTCACTTGCAGGTGGCCAGGACAATTGTCTACTGTCATTAGAACAGACAATTTCTTCTTCATTTCTCAGCTGATACCCTTACCCACTCCTGAAATACAGCACCCATCATCCATGTGCATTTATTTGATCTCCCAGTGACAGGGAGGTCTTCAGACTTCAGGTTCTTGAACATGTGTGGCTTTGCCGATTTACCAGTCACCAGGGATTTTAGTTTCTCTCCAATTGAGCTAGTGCAAAGCAGAACTATGAAATATTCTTTAGAAAGTTTTTCACTCTTACACTGTCACCTTTCATGATGAGGCTCCTGTCAGGCATAGCCTTAAAAAAGAGTCCACAGTTGGCAGTGTTAAAGATGTTGTCATCTTTGAAGCTCTAGTGAAATATGAGAATTATTTTTTTTAGGAGAAGGAAAGAGAAGTCTATTAATTTGCCAGCAAATGGGGAAGCTGGCAGACTCCTGTCTCAAAAAATACCAGCATCCCCAACATTTAGTTTTTTGACTGAATTACCTTTTATTTTAAATGATTAAGAGCTACAACAACTGCAGTTGAAATATTTCAATGGTCTGGCTAATGACCTTGGATCTCAGGCACCTCAGTAATGAGATGGGAAAGGAAGGGGCTTCAGGACTTCTGACAGTGGTTTGCTTAATACAAAGAGAATTTGAATCTGTGCAATATTGAAACTGGCTTTGGGTTGCTGAATGAATGCTGTGGCTCTTCTTTTGGGTAACTGAATATTATCCTGTCCAACAGAATTCAATATTATGGTCTTTTTTTGCTGAAGTCTAAATCTCCCTCATTTAATTTCATCCCATTTTCCCTAGTTATAGTCCCTTGCAGAACTCTAAAAACTCTTTATACTTGGTACTAACAATTCTAATATAATAAAAGAACAGGCTGTTCTTGCATTAGAATATGCATGAGTCATCCTGCAGGAAGGAGGAGAGGGGGGATAATAGCATATTAAGCCCTGCAAGGGGGGTGTTTCTGTTCTGGGAGGCACCTCCATCCCCCTGTGCCTTTGGGTTGATAATGTTAGTATTATCTTTGGTTCTTCTTTATTCTTCATAAATATTTTCTATCTGTCCTTCCAAAGTCTCTTTTTTTGGTTCCTTCTCTTGCATTTCCATTGTGACTACTTCACTCCAAGCTCATACCATTTGTTACTGACTGAATTGTGTTTTCCTCCCATGCTGAATTGTATGTTTAAGCCCTAACCCCCACAGTGACTGTATTTGGAGGTAATTAGAGTTAAATGAGGTCATCAGGGTGGGACCTTCATTCCATAGAAATGATGTCCTTGTAAGAAGAGGAAGATGTTCCAGTGAGCTCTTGCTGTGATCCTAAAAGATCACAGCAGAAAGGCCACAGATTAACGTGGCTGTCTGCCTGTCAGGAAGCGAGGCCTCAGAAGAAAGCAACCCACTGGCACATTGATCTTGGAGATTGTGATTCCAGGACCATGAGACAGTATGTTTCTGTTGTTTAAAATATCCAATCTCCAGTACTCGCTCATGGCAGCTCTGGTAGATGCCACTGTACATTGGGGTTCCCCCAACAAGCAGTGCCTGTACTAGCATTCTGGCCTCCAGTGCATTCTGTTTCAAATTAATTTCTTGAGGTATCACTTAACATCTTGCTCACACTGCCTCAGAATAAAGCTTAAATGCTGATGCCAGACATTCAAGGTTGCTGTATTCCACTCCCTTAACCCCCCTTGCAGCGTTTCCTCTTTCTACTTCCCAAACTCCATACTCCGCTGTCTTCCCTGTCCCCCACCACAGCCCCCAATAATGCCCAATCTTTTCTTAGCCTGGTTGGAGTATTCTCCAGTTTCTTTCCAGATGCCAAAATCCCATCTGTTCTTTAGGTTCTTCTTAAATCTCCCTTCACCCATGAAGCCTCTTCTCTTCGTTGCAGCCACTTCTAACTTGCTCTAGTAGTTTTTGTCTTTACCAGTGGGATGTGCACTCAATCAACATTTGGATTTTAAGTGTTGCATTTGTCTTCCTAGTTTGACAAGTAGCATGTGCTGCTTTGAGATTGCCCTGATGCTTGACACACACATAATAGACACAATGATGTGGGTGGATGAATGAGTTGACACATTGCAGACAGGAGTAGTGTGACTTACATAGGCTGAGAGGGGCTGAGTGTAGAACTGGGCATACTAAATTCTTGGTAGCTGAAAGCTCCAAGAATATTAGGGGCTACAGAAACTGAAATCCTTAAATTCCCCTCCCATTTGATGAGCTATCCAGTGAATAGTGAGAAAAATTGTTTATGTATTATTGGTGTGGCTCTTTCCCCACCTACCTGTTACGTCCTACTTTTCTCCTTTGCTATTGCTACTGTAAAGTAGAGTCAGTACTTTGCAGAAATTTCACAGAGATAGGGCTAGTGATGGAGACCACCAGTGCCTAGAGTCTCAGGTAGGTGAGACTCTTCCACTGGGCCTCATATTAGGCTGTAAATAGTAACTTTGAAGGCTAACCTGAGAATATACGTGTGTGTGTATGTTTGTTTAAACCCATGTATGTAAGTCTGTGTTCTTTATGTAAAGACCCATTCTTTTTTTCTTTTTTTTTTGAGACAGGAGCCTCAAGCTGTCCCCCTGGGTAGAGTGCCATGGCATCTCAGCTCACAGCAACCTCTAACTCCTGGGCTCAAGTGAGTCTTCTACCTCTGCCTCCCAAGTAGCTGGGACCACAGGCGCCCACCACAATGCCCGGCTATTTTTTGGTTGCAGCCGTCATTGTTGTTTGGTGGGCCTGGGCTGGATTCGAACCCGCCACCTTGGGTGTACGTGGCTGGCGCCTTAGCCACTTGAGCCACAGGCGCCGAGCCTAAAGGCCCATTCTTTAGAGAAAAACGAGTCTGCTCCAAATTTCTCCTCTGGAACTAGAAGGTTTGTCCTTGATGAGAGCAACACTGGTTACATTGTACTGATATGCAGAAGGAATGGAGCACGGTGCATTTTCAGAAGCATATTATAGGTCATAGACTCTTAAGGGTGGGGGAAACCTCAGAATCCAGTGTTGGGAGTTCTCAAACTGCAATCATTGATCAGAGTAATCAATCATTTAAAAATCTTTCACCTTATTCACATTTCATCAAAAGTGATGCTTTGATATACTATTAAGCTCTTCTCAGCAACACAACGGCAGTTCAGCCCATGAGAACCAACATTAGCAATCCATTTTACCTGTGTTGTTGATATTTCTGACAGCTCAGGCGAAAGGCACAATTACTGAAGGCTTAAAACCTCTATAGCAGGCCAGGCCTAGTGGCTCACGCCTCTAATCCTAGCACTCTGAGAGGCTGAGATGGGAGCATCATTTGAGGTCAGGAGTTTGAGACTAGCCTAAGCAAGAGTGAGATTCTGTCTCTACTAAAAATGGAAAAATTGGCTGGGCATCATGGCGGGTGCCTGGAGTCCCAGCTATCTGGGAGCTGAGGCAGGAAGATAGCTTGAACCCAGGAGTGTGAGGTTGCTGTGAGCCAGGTTGACATCATGAACTCTAGCCTGGGACAGCAGAATAAGACCCTGCCTCAAAATAAAAAAAAAAATTAAAATAAAAAAGAAAGAAAGAGAAAGAAAAGAAAGAGAAAAAAGATAAAAACAACCTGCACAGCATATGCAAACACTGAGTTCTGCCTTGCTTGTTTGTGAGGCAAATCATCATGGCAGTAGCAATAATATCCAAGAAATCATGGGGCTGATGGGCTACTTATATATTTATTTTGAAGTTTGGTAGAAAAAATATTTAACATTAAAGCATTCATTTTGTTTCACCCATTGCTTAATTTCCATAGCAGCGCACACACCATAGGCAACAGAGGCAACATTGATGTGGTCCAACTCATTTGAGGATGAGAAATAAAAAGTCTGGAGAGGTTTAAATTTCTTGGCTAAGGTCATTCACATCAACTGCAGAATGCTGGGGTTCCTGACATCTGGGGTAGACTGTTTTCCCCTAAATTACACTATCACTTAATCTCTTAGGATGGGCATAAAACAATCAGTGCACTCTTGGCATGCCAGCCCCAGGGTGACATGGAGATCTGTAATTGTTTTTACTCTCAAGGCCACCTAAGAAATTAGAGTCTGGAAAACAGGGATTTACTTAGCTAGAACAGAGCCCACAGTCATCCAGCTCAATGGGGGGCTAAATCCTAGAAGATCCAAGGATGGCCCTTGGGGGATGCTTTGCAGGGCAAGAAGTCAAGGTGTGAGGGGGAGTTGTAGAGCAGGCAGGTTTGGAAGCTCCTTGCCCTCATTTCAATCATAGCTGTGTTGTTTTTGTAAGTTCTATATTTTATATTCATATCAGACAGCACTGAAAATTTCTTCAGGACTAATGTTGAAAATGTGTCCTGGTTTATTTTCATCTTATAAATAACACTAGTAAGATTCAAAGAGGCTAGTGCGTCCATGAACATGGGCTTTGTGATTATGCAAATGTGAGCCTTAATCCTTGCAAGACTTGAATGAAATTTTTTTTCCAGTTAGGAACCTATTTCTCCTCTCTCCAAATTAGGCAATCCATATCTCCAAGGATCGTGGAGCTTCTTGATCCTGGAGACATTGTCAGTGATATCACAGGGAGTGAGGGAAAGTAGCTTCCTGCCTTTCCCCTACCCCAGACATGTCACTAGAGGAAAGACGGAAAAAAGGGAAGGAGATGAAGACAGATGGAGAAAACAAATAACAAACCCTCCATGAGATCTCAGCTCTGCTTCTACAGATTCTTTGGGGAAGTAGAAAGGTGGTTGCCAAGGGCTGGGGGTGGGGGGAGTAGGGAGTTATTGTTCAATGAGTATATGGGTATAAGTGGTTCCGTTTTGCAAGATGAAAAAGTTCTGCAGATGGGTTGTATAACAATATGAATGTAATTACCACGACTGAACTGAATGCTTAAAAATGGCTAAGATAGTAAATTTTATGTTTTGCATATTTTGCCACAATTATAAAAACAACACAGATGCCCCCGGGAGGCACGGTGTGCATTTTTGTCATTCACACTTTAGAGCTGACTCTTAGAGCAAGTTAAACACTTGCGATTCGGCAGGCAACTGGCAGAGCACTGGTACCGAGGTGTGTGGGAGCTTTCATGTTAGGCCTGAAACAAATGAGCCTGGTCCATTTACTCAGTTATCCGGCAAATACTGAGGGCCTACTAGAAGCCAGGCTCTATACTTAGTCCTTAGAGATGCTGGAGGGAAGAAAACATACACACGAAATCCTGCTCTTGCCATCTGGAAGGGGGAGGCAGGGACAAGACTCAAAATTAACATAAAGTGTGTTGCAGGTTTCCAGGTGATAAGGGTAATGGAAAAATAAAGTATGAAAGGAAGTGGGGTGCCTCACTGAGAGGGAAACAGATGTGAGGGAGCAGCCGCGGGAGATTGGGAGAGAGGGAACATTCCAGACAGAGGGAATAGTAAGCGAGAAGGCTGTGAGGAAGGTGGGGCGTATCTGGAGATGGGCCAGGAGGAACAAGGGTGTGGGTGTGCACGTGTGTGAAACAGAAGGGGGGAGGGAGAGAGGGGAGGAGGAGAGGAAGGAACAAGGAGAGAAAGGAGAGACCCGGCTTTGCTTTTCCTCCTTTGGAAGGTTTTACGTTTCAGTGGTGACATGATCTGGCTTGAGACACATCTGGATCACAGAGACCCTGTTCTTGAGCAGGGCCTGAATGGGGGTGAGGACAAAGCAGAGAGATGGGCTTGGAGAGGGCATGACCATGGGACTAAGGCAAACTCTTTCCTTCACAGCTATTCTTTGTTTGCCCAGAGTGGTAGGGGCAGGGTTTCATTTGGGTATAGTTACTTTTTATTCCCCGGCACCCTCTCACTTCTCTTAAGCCCTTGGTCGTCCCCATCTCTTGTAGATGAAGGTTAAGTGTACCTTTGAGGGTCTCCCAGAGAGTCGATGGCTGTGTCTTGGCCCAGTCCTGATTTACATCCCCTGGGCTCTAACTGGCTTCCCAAAAGCACCTGTCCAGGGCGTTAACCCCTTTTTGGGATAAGAAACAACCCTCCTGAGGGAGAAAATGGATATCTTGTAGCTGTGGGCTCTTCAGGCCTTTGAAGCTGCAGGACAAATGAGTTAAGTGGATGGGCTTCATGAAGGGAGGAATGAGTAATCTCAGAAAAGGGAATCCAAGTCTTCACAGTTCTGAGTCTGGGGAGACTGCAGAGAAGCCAGCTTTCTCCTCTCCTGGGTACATATCAATCTTGGAAGGGGTAGGTGGCCCAAGCTTTGGATAGCTCTGCTCTTGTTGTTATTTTTCAAATTGTGATAATGCCCAGTATTGAAAACAGGAAGAAAAGTATGGTAGTTAATATTAAATATGGTCATATGATTAATCATCAGTTAAGGCTTTGGGGAGGGGAGAATTTTGAAAACCTTTATCTGCCCCAAAGAAAACATTGCCTCTATCTTGATCAGGAATTCTCAATTTCAGCAGTGGTGACATTCTGGGTTGGATAATTCTTTGTTGTAAGGAGGCTACTCTGGGCCTTGCCTGTCCCTCTGTACCCCAGATGCCAGTGTCACTTCTCTGGCTGACACAACGCAAATGTCTCCAAACATTGCTAAATGTCCTCCAAGGCACAAAGGTGCCCCTGGTTAAGAACTACCAACGTGGACTTACGCAGGGGCATTGGTGGAGTCAGGATTTTTACTCCCTGTCCTCTCTGGTTACTGAAATCAATAAAGTTAAAAACTAACCGTGGTTTCTTCTTGGTCACTGGGATAGCAGGGTGTGTGCTGTTCTGCTTTGTGAGAGCTATTTTCCTGTGTTTTAATAAGTAACATGCTTGGGATGGGTAGATTCTGGGCATCGCAACATATAAGCATGCCTGTAAAGCAAAGAAACCAAAAACAAGGCACTCTGTGATTGCCAAGGAAGGGGGTGTGCTTTCCTTTCCTTCTCTCTCCTGGATCCATGCAATAATTAGCCAAAGTAAAATGAATATTAGCTCATGCTTAACTGCCTTTATAGCGCACTCGCCGGCACTGACCCAGTAGTGCTAAACCAATTATTTTTTGAACTTTATGGCTTTAAATAATCTTTTGCTCTAAAATTCCCTGTACCCCTCAGCTACTTAACCACAGGCCCCTCTGCCCTAAATCCTTTTCTTATACTTTGTAGCTTTTTAAGCAAGGCCCCTCTTTAAGAAGACATAATCCCTTCTCTGTGGAAAACATGAAAGACCTTGAACAAATCAAGATTTCTCCATGGAGAATTCAGCTAATCCTGTGCTTAGCTCCTAACAAGGAAATCCATCTCTCCACCAAGCACGCCATTCCCGGACTAATGCCTGACTTGAATAACAAGCAAATTATTGTGCTTTTAATTGTACCCTGCTCGGTCACAAAGCACATCTGAGAGAGGAATGTGCCAGCTCTTCCAGGAGAAACAGGTCATGCTTCTAATCCTCCTTTTCTATCGCCTCCCCTCCCCCCTTCCAATCTTTTCTCTTCCCAGCAGCACAAAGAAAAAAAATTTAAAAGACAGCTAAATTATGTTTGAAATGGAAGAGTCTAAACGAAGAAAGAAGGTGGTAAATACTGACTTGGGAGAGAATGCATTATCCGGGCTCTGCAGTGTGCTCATTTGAGGACAATCAGTGTTATTATAACCCCATTACTGGAGGGCAATCTTTGTTGCCCTAAACCGGGCTTCCTCAACCATGGCACTGTTGACATTTTGGACTGGACAGTTCTTTGTTGTAGGGGCACTGTCCTGTGCATTGTATTATAGGATAATTGAGCAGCTCCCAGGTTGTGACAACCCAAAATGTCCCATGGCATTACCAAAATGTCTCCCTGGGGGACAGAATCAGCCCTGGAGAGAAGACTGCCTGAAGCTTGTGCATGTTAGGATTGATTCATTTCTGTATATGCTCCTTCTCCCAAACCCCAAGCAAATCCTGGTTCCCTGTGGTAAGCCAGGAAGAGGCAAATGTGCTGTTTATACAGGTAGAATGAGTATGTGTTATCAGGGTTTGGGGAATGGTCAGATCCCTCAGCACCCAGGATTTTGTTGGGCCTCTGCTCCCCATTAGGAAGTGGCTGTGTCCCTGGGTGAGCAAACCAGCCTCTAAATGTCTCTACTCTGTGCACTTTGGAATTGGGCTTGCTATGGCTAGCCAGAGCTAATGGACAGGTTGTTGAGATAAAGGAGACAGGTGCCTGGGGGGTACTGACACCCTGGGAACACCCAGAAGGGAAAACCATCCTACTTCAATTGTGCAATGCCAGAGATCTTGGTTTGGATCAGAAAATCAGGACCGAGGAGAGCTACCCACAGTAGAAAGTATGCAAGCTTTGAGTTGCACTTTCTTTACAGTTCTTGAGGCAAACTCACTCCCACAGATAGAAAGAATACACCCTTTTTTTAGTAAGCATTATAGCTTGCTCGTCCTTACCGGCCACAAGCAAAGGCTGGGAAACAAATGGATTGTAGCTCGCTCAGGTAGCCACTAGATGGCGGTGCAGTCTTCTTGACAAGTCCGGCCCAGGGGCGGCTCGCAGCGGCTCCTTGGGCTGAGGAAGACAAGTGCCACTCGTCCTTTGGGAGACAGGCGGCTCCTCTCATTGTTGGCACAAACAGCTCCAAACAATCGCACTGACCACACAGCTCAAAGCCACATTCCAGGGCGCTGCCGTGTGCTCAAGAGTGAATGCTGGGAAAATGAACCAAGCTGCTAATTTGCTTGATTGGGGGAAAAATAAGATCTCAAGTAACAATGGGCATAATTTATTTTTCCAACAAGAACAGGGGCAATGCCATTTCATCCCCCTCTCTCAACTGTTACCGTAAATGAAAGCAATCACCTAATTAGTCCTGAATTACTAACCGGCTGGGTAAAGGATCTGCTGAAAATCAAGCTGAAGTGGGGAATTTGGAGAGAGGGATGTGATTTCTTAGGGAGGAAGGGGGGAAGGGCTGAAGTACCATTGTGGGGCCCTGGGCCCCTGCGGATGGGGGGCTGTGCTGGTCCTGACCCTGGGAGAACAAGGGGCTCAGTGATCCTCCAGGCCATTCATTTTGTGCAGGCGAATGACTTTCTAAAACCTAAACAGGAGGAAAAAGAATTTGCCAGGAAGACATGCCCCTGAGTTCCCTTTAAAATGTTACAGATGTAGATGAATTGGCTTGGGAACGGAACACAGCCCTGGGGGGCCTGGCCACCCCGCTGATGGGGCTGGTTCCGGGGACCCCACAGGGAGGTTCTTGAATGCCCTCTCTTGTGACACACAATAAGGGAAATTGCAGGCAAATCTGAAACTAAGTTTGGATTTTAGTCTTTAAGAAATGCCTAAAGGGAATGAAATGAATGACTCGTTACTGATTTTTTTTTCATGCGTCCTTACTATAATAATTGCCTTTTCTCCAGCTGAAACAATGAAACCCCCCCACCCCCCCACGTCAGGCACTCCTCTGGAAGACAAGCAAAACAATAGAAAAGTAGGTAACTGTTGAAATCTCCCACCTGAAGGCTGCACAAATTGAAGTACTAATTTATTTGTTCAGAGAGGCCTTCCTGTTTTTTAGTTAGATATCACTTTAATTGAAATACTTTACTAATGCGATTTATCACAACTGTAAACTGTCAGTTTCCACAGCTGTTGCCTTTTTCGAGCAATCTGGCAAATGTGTGTGGGTAAAAAATAAACTTGGAAGGTTGAGAAGGCGTCGGCTCAGGCTGTCTCTTTTTCCCACTCAGCTGGTCCACAGGCCCCTCACCCCTGCCAAAAACATATGCTCTTCTTCCTTAGAAGCACCCACTTTAATTCTAGTGCACATCTGTTGTTTTTGGCTGCTAAACATCCATTCCTTTCTCCTGGGAGGGGTATCCGGTTTTCTTTTGGGGAGTTACCCTTCTCCCAATATCAGTCAAAGAGGCTTAGGTGACAGTCTTCTGCTGTGGTGTGGGCATGTAACCCAGCTCTGGACACAAGTTAACCACTATGCCACCCCTTTGGGCCATATTGACTGACTCTTAAGGTTGTTAGAATTAACCAAACAACAACAAAAGCCAAAACACTAAGTTAACTTTGAATTTCAGATGAGCAGTTATGAGTTTTTACAGTTAAGTATATCTCAAATATTGCAGGGAAACACATTTTATACTAAAAAATTATTTGTTGTTTATCTAGGCATTCTGTATTTAACCTGGAAGCTCTACTGGTTCTCAGAAAGGTGTTTGACCAAAACTGGTCAAATGAGAAGCTGCTTACCACTTTTGCTGGAGCTTTGGGAAAAGTACTCAAACAAAAAAGTCTGTTAGGGTTGGTTGCTAAACTGGTAAGATGTGTGCTTCTAACTGTTGGTGGCCATCTTTTCTATCTTGTGGGGACAGCTGCCTGAGACCCACACCAAGGCCACAAGACCAGACCTGTTGTATTTGGACAGGTGGACCCAGCTGTTTCTGAAGCTGGCCCTACGATTGGTGGAGGTCAGGGTGCCCATGGCTAGGTGGGATCACAGTCTTCTACTTTGTGAGCTAGGAAAGTAAAAACACCAGTACCAGAATGCACTTGCTGGGTACTGACTTCTGTTTAATCAACAGTGGTGAGTGGATATTGAGCAGCAAAAATTACTGATGTCTGCTACACGCTTGTGTCGTTTTCTAATAATTTTGTTGCATGAAACATGAGTTCTTCTTCAAGACAGTGTGGCTGGAAACAGGGGCAATGCACTTGCATTTGAAATAGGAGACTTGAAATTCAAATTGGCCCCTGCTTTTAACTTTAGAGTCATTGTGACGTCTATAAAGTTGAATTTCTTGGTCTGAAAACCAAGGACAGAGGTGCTTTCCTTGCAGGACGGGGGTGAGAAGTGCCTGAGATAAATTACGGAGGCACCTATCACAGGGTCTGTTGTAGAGTAGGTGCCTCAGAGAGGTCCTCCCCCTTCCCCCGACCCCAGAGAGAATATTCTTCCCTTTTCTCCTACAAAGCTTCAGGACAATGATAACCAGGGTCTGAGGACAGGTAGTGTGAGTGCTGTAGCTGTTCCTGCGATCACCAGGAGTTAGGCGACCATTCGTCTATGCTTGTAGTTTTTAAGTATCATCACGCACACTTTCTGACTTTCTGTTTTGGCACAAAATCTCCTCTTCCTTTATGGTAATTTCCTGCGTACAGGACTTTCAGTTCCAGACCTTTGCTCTGTATTGTTCTATATAATGGTGTCTTTGAAACTTGGTTGCTGTCTTTTCTGCATCTCAGGGCCATTTACCTACTTTGAATTATTTGAGTGTTTGAGATTAATTGACACATAATTTCTGTCCTTTATAAAATTGGTATATTTAATGCAAATGAAAACAGTGAGGGCAAAAGCGTGATTTGACAAAGACAAATTCCACTGTACTTGGGATTTTTCTGGAACTTAAACAGGTAGGGTTAGACCATCTCATCAGGGAAGAGGGTAGATCTGGAACTTGCTGTTTAGAGTTGGATGAGCCATGGAGCCCATCACTTCTTCTCCTGTGATAAGCAGGGAAAGAAGGGGGTTTCTCAAGCAACTAGGGCAGTCCTGCCCCAGTGATCCGGTGACAGTTGGGACTAGAATCCAGACCTCCTGACTCACCGGCTCAGGCTGGAGATGTGGCCGAGCCTGGCAGCACACACATCCTCGGGGACATTTCAAAGAGGCTGCACTTGGTCGAGTTGCTTGTTTTGAAACACAGAGATGAATGTTAAATCCAGACGGGTGTGTGTCTCCTGGGTGGAGGATAGTTGGAAAGTGGCAGAATGTTCCCTCACAGTCTATAGGAATGGGCAGCAGGGGCTGCAGTGTGGACAGGGCTGTGATGATCTTTAGACAGATGTTCACAAGAGACAAGTTTGCCCTCTCTGGCTGTGCTGGTCCTCAGGGAGTGAAGAGATGAGAAACAGTCACCTTTCCACTTTCTGGAAGTCACCCTGCTGTCCCACATTCTTTTTTGCAGTACCCTCGTCTACCTTTCCTGGGCCTCCTCCCCCTTTGCCTTTTTATTTTGAGAGATGGATTCATGCATGAAGGAGGTCTCTTCTCTCTTATTCCCACCCCCTCTCTTGTTCTGTTCGGCTCAGGCAGGGCAGAGGAGAAGCAGCACATCTTCGTGAGGGGACACAGGTGCTTCAGAGTCAGTCTGAGCCTATTTTCTAGCTCTGAGTCTTGATAAATTTCTCACACCTCAGTTTCCTCATCTGTAAGATGGGCACAAGTATGTCTTCTTTGTGGGGCTCTCATGGAGACTAAATGAGACTAAATTGATAAATGTACAAGATTAAGTATATTAATCTACTGAGTGTACAGTAGTTGCTCAATAAATAGTACTTTCATTATCTTCACCCTCTCAGAAAGGCTAGAGGACTGGCAGGAGACTTGCTAATGTGGAAGATTGTTTAGATGCTGGTGATGCTATGTGTTAGACAGTCTCTCTCTCTTTTTTTTTTTTTTTTTTTTTGAGACAGAGCCTCAAGCTGTCCCCTAGGATAGAGTGCCATGGCATCACAGCTCACAGCAACTTCCAACTCCTGGGCTCAAGCGAGTCTCCTGCCTCAGCCTCCCAAGTAGCTGGGACCACAGTCACCCACCACAATGTCCAGCTATTTTTTGGTTGCAGCCGTCGTTGTTGTTTGGCGGGCCCAGGCTAGATTCAAACCCGCTACCTTAGGTGTATGTGGCTGGCACCTTAGCCACTTGAGCCACAGGTGCCGAGCCTAGACAGTCTCTTGAATGCTTTAGGTTTAATTAATATAATTCTCACAGTAGCTCTATGAAATTAAGCATTTTTACGTCCTTATAGAGATGTGAAAACCAAGCTAAGGAGAGGTTAAGTGATTTGCCTATGGCTACACAGCTTGTAGGGCAGAGGCTGTGTGCCAACATTTGAGCCTCTGCAGTGTCAGGCTCTTGCTCTAGGGGAGGCCTGCCCTGTGGCTGGCTGTGGAGGTCACCCTGGCAGGGCAGATGTGGTCTCGTTGCTGGGAATGAAGAAGGTGTGCTCCAGTTTTTGGACTGAGCTGGGGTCAGTTGTAGGTGACATACAGGTACAGCAAGAGGCCACAAGAGACAGCTTTTATAGGCTAGAAATGGACTCCTTGATGCACTTGGAATCATAGCCTCTTGAGAGTTACTTGGAAGCTTTAGAATCCATCTCCCCTTATTATTTCCCAAAGCTTTTATTTTATTTTATTTATTTATTTTTGTTACAGAGTCTTATTCTGTCACCCTGGGCTAGAGTGCTGTGGCATCATAGCTCACACCAACCTCAACCCATAGCCCACACCAACCAGCCAGATTGCTCCTGGACTGAAGCAATCCTCTTGCCTCACTCAGCCTCTTGAGTAGCTGTGACTACAGGCCCCTGTCACAATACTCAGCTAGTTTTTCTGTTTTTAGTAGAGATGGGGGGTCTTATTCTTGTTCAGGCTCGTCTACAACTCCTGAGCTCAAGGGATCGATCCTCCTGCCTCTGCCTCCCAGAGTGCTAGGATTACAGATGTGAGCCACTGTGCCTGGCTATTCTATAAATTTAGCACTTAAATGGCTAAACTCATCTCTCCTCCCAGGCACTTGCATAACATATTTCTTTAAATTCTAACTTAGGGGGTGAGCTTCTTAAGGTCAGCTCACATGGTGATACTGATGAACAAAGGAAAAGAAGACAGCCGCCTCTTCATGCAGCTTGACTTGGCCCCTGGGCAGCCTGGGATCACATCATGGTCACTGTTCCCATCTCATTACTGAGGTCTGCCCTCTTTTGTCCAAGATTTCTAGGCATTCACTGTCCAGTGGGGTCAGTCTTGCTTCCACATCCTAGGCAGAGAGGGACACTGAAGTTGGGAATCCGATGGGGCCACCCCTAGGTCTTGGTCTCTGATGTTCTGTCCTTTCTGTGGAGTGTTACTTTTAGAAACTGAGCCTGCGCAGACAGCTGGGTCTTGTCCGTGAAGCCTGTGCAAGTCGGGAGGCCCATTCAGGCCTCAAGAAAGTTGTAGCTTTCTTTAGCTGATACAAGTGAGAGCTAAGCCTGGTGGGGCCTCTAGTCCCACACTGTTTCAGAGCCAAGCCTTTCCCATGAAGCTTTTGACCTGGAGTGGAGCTTGGATCTTGGAGAGTCTCCCCATGAGGTCTGTGTTACTTCCTGGGTAGATACCCTCCAATTCAGTAGAGTTGCCAAAAAAGTTATATGTCAGAAGCCAACAAGTCAGAGCCTTAATTCTTCCCACTAAGAAACTTCTCGGTCCCTAGGTAGATGCTAGTGTAGTTTACAAGTGGGAATATTATCAGCAGGAAGGATTTCATTCCTTGTCCATATTGTTCTCAGGCTTGGCTTTGGGATTTGCTCTGAGTAATAAAATATGAGTGGAAGTGTAGTGGGTACCACTTTTAAGAGTCTGCGCAAAGTTTTCCATGATGACTTTTCCTTTGTTTTCAGGATTATGGAAGCCTGGTCAAAATTGTGTTTCTCTCAGGTGAGGTCCCGCAGTACCTTCAGTCAACAGAGCCACATTGCTGATCCATAATGTAACTGTACCTTGGAACAATACCTTTGTTGTATTTTAGGCCATGGAGAAGTTCAAGTTACCTGTTATTGTGGCAAACCTTACTGGTCTTTTCTTCTTTTGAGACAAAGTCTCACTTGTTACCCTTGGTAGGGTACTGTGGCATCATAGCTCACAGCCACCTCCAACTCTTGGGCGTAAGTGATTCTCTTGCCTGAGCCTCCCAAGTAGCTGGGACTACAGGTGGCTGCCTCAACACCCATTTATATATATATATTTTTGAGACAGAACCTCAAGCTGTGGCTCTGGGTAGAGTGCTGTGGCATCACAGCTCACAGCAACCTCCAACTCCTGAGCTCAAGCGAGTCTCCTGCCTCCACCTCCCAAGTGGCTGGGACCACAGGCGCCTGCCACAATGCTTGGCGATTTTTTGGTTGCAGCCATCTTTGTTGTTTGGCAGGCCTGGGCTGGATTCGAACCTGCCACCTCAGGTGTATGTGGCTGGTGCCTTAGCCACTTGAGTCACAGGCGCCGAGCCACCCAGCTATTTTTGTTGCAGTTGTCATTGTTGTTTTAGCTGGCCTGGGCCGGTTTGAACCCACCAGCCTTGGTATATGTGGCCAGTGCTCTACCCACTGAGCTACAGGCACTGTCCAAACCTTACTGGTCTAGACTGACATGGTCCTCATCTAATTGTACCTTCCTGCTTACCAGAAGGCAGGTCTAGCCCCAAGATCCTGGTATACCTTAATAAATAAAACATAGTTTTTTTTTTTTTTTTTTTTTTTTTTTTAAGACAGAGTCTTTCTCTGTTACCCTGGGTAGACTACCAGGGTGTCACAGCTCACAACAGCTTCAAACTCTTGGGCTCAAGTGATTCTTTAGCCTCAGCCTTCCAAGTAGCTGGACTATAGGTGCCTACTACAAAGCCCAGCTATTTTTTTTATTTTTTATTTTTAGAGACAGGGTCTCACTTTTGTTCAGGTGGTTTCAAACTCGTGAGCTCAAGCAATCCACACACCTCGGCCTTCCAGAGTGCTGGGATTACAGGCATGAGGGACCATGGCTGGCCCTAAAACATAGTTATTTATCTTACGTTTACATTTTTGGGCAGGCTGCTCTAGCATCCAAAAAAGACCAGCTTGAGGGCAACTTTCTGTATCTATCTAGAAGCTTCTCTCCTTAAACAGGTTAGAGACCCTTTACCAGCCTCCTACCCTCCTGACTAAGTGAGAAACTGTCTAACATATTTCCTGAGTTTGTAAAGAACTTCGAGAGAAGATAAACTGTGCTAAATCTTAAAACATATAATCAGAAAAAATTGGTTGAGTAGGTTAATACAGTCTTGCTACTGCAATGATACAGCTTTTTCATTTTATTAAGAGAAGATAAATATACTCGTGGAATGACTCCTGGAAGGTAATTATCATTGTCTTATTGATTTTTTCCTTCTATTGTCTTTTCCTTTCTGAGGTGAAAACACCATCCCATTTGTTAGCAAGTTTAATCTGTTCAGCAGTAAAGGGAGCGAGATCTTGTCTTAGGCTATGTTATGGACGAAGGATCCACAGCTGGGTTGGCAAACCATGGCACGTGGTCCAAATCTGGCTCATCACCCAATTTTTTTAATGAAAGTTTTACCTGAATACAGCCACGTATCTTATTTATCTATTGTCTTTGGCTGCTTTTGTGAGATAGTGGCAAACTCAGTACTTGTAAAAGAGACATTGTGACCCACACGCCTTTGACTATTTCTTAACTGTCTCTAAGAAAATGTTTGTTGACTCTTGATCTAGAGCAGAGATGGGTGGGGACCTTGC
Organism: Otolemur garnettii; assembly: GCF_000181295.1. Classification (NCBI taxonomy): domain Eukaryota; kingdom Metazoa; phylum Chordata; class Mammalia; order Primates; family Galagidae; genus Otolemur; species Otolemur garnettii. The sequence continues at coordinate 36,469,446 of NW_003852401.1, forward strand.
CTAAGGTCACCAAAATTTCCCACATGGCAATGCTTTGTCTTATAATTCCTCCCTTTTTGGGGGGTGGTCGTTTTTCCATTTTGCTCTCCATTATCTGCCTTATTTCAAGTATTGTAGAGGAGACAGTGCCCATTCCAGACCCCAGTGGAGACAGCATCTTGGGCTAAAACTTCCCTACCATAAAAATAAAGGTGAGTTACAATATTGCCAAAGCATCAAAAGCTGGAAGCTCCAGGGAATGTGGGGAAATAATAATAATGTAAGTGAAGAATATATATCATATCCCCTTGGTAGCTTAGGAGCAAATGATCACTTTTCAGGGTCTACAACACAGGGTTGTCATGGTTTTGTGATTTGAATTGTGGGGTGTTTGTTTACTATCTTTTACTCTGGGGTACAATTAGCCCCATTTCATGGGGAAAAATATCCCCACTCTTCTTTTATAGAACTTGCTTCCTATTTCTCAAGAAGCTGAAGGTCATCAGAAAATTAGAGATTTCAAGCTTTACAAATACCTTCAGTGAAATCACATGCATTCACAGCTGAAGGTTAAGACATCAAACCTCAGGAGGTATCCCGGGTTTTGAAAATGACATGTGCCTGCCAGATCTGCTGGCTTTTTTTTCCTACAGGCACATATTGGGGGACTTAATTCCAGTCTATTTTATAGGTGCTCGCACAGCCAGAGATTGCTTTATTTCATTGCATAAATAACAAAGATCTTCTGTACATTGCTTTATTTCTCCCTCTGAGCTACAAGAATTGCAGCGGATCTGAGATTTGCACACATATACTTGACATAAATGTATACCAAAGATGGGGGAATAATAAGGACTAACTTTTATAGACCTCTCTCATTAAAACTCACCTTCAAAAAACACTCCTGTTCCTTCCTTATAATCAAATGACGCCTCGTAACCACCTAACCATTTTTAATATTCCCCAGACTCTACTGAACTATGCCGGAGCTCAGACACTGTCTAGCTAGTCAGGGAAAAAAAGTCTACAGTCATATTTAAAAGCAGTTATTGGGACAGGTTTTACAGGCAGTGGGCTAGGACAATTCAGAAACAATTGCTTATGTGATAGTTGGAGGATTTGTCTCTGTCAAACAGTTAATATTGCTTTAATACATGAAGTAGGCTGTATAAGACGGCAATAATGAAAAATGTCAGGAAAGACAATATCAATTGTTATTCAACATCCACATCAAAGATTACTTTTTTGTCAGTAGCTTTCAGAAAATGTATTTTCCATCAGATCTGATTGCGTTCCCCTTTGAAGTGCTCCATCCTCCCGGTAGATTTAATGTGACATCTAGGCACTTTGAGTCCCTGGGCCTCTGAGGCGATTCAGAGAGGCACAACAAGCCATCACAGGTTTATCCTCAAAGGCCGACACTGTCTGTCTGATTTATTGTAACTTTAAGAATCATCTCCAGCAAAGCATGAGCCTTGCTACCCATCCACAGCGTCCGACTTTTATCAATTCATTTGTATGCAGCCAGTACCTCTTGGAACCGAGAGCCCTATAGCCACTCATGGAAAATGCATTACCTGCGACTAATCCTTTTTATCTTTAAAGTCTGTATTTTTTATGTATAAGTCATTTTGGGTTATCATAAAATATACATAATTCTCCCTCCCCCCTAAAAAAAAAGACAAAATGGAAAGAGAATATATAATAAGTTATGAGCGTGTGGTGTCCTTATCAGCAAGGATTCTAAATAAACAGCTCTCTTTATGTAAACACCAAGGGATATAAAGCTGTGATTACTTTCAATGGGAAATAGGAATGCTTCCATTTTTTTTTTCTTTTAGATTTCAAAGTGAAACAGTGAGATTAATCACTGAAAATACGCTTGTATGTGCTTCTATTTTCCAGTGTGTTTGGTGGTGGGAGGGGTGCTGTGGGGTTGCTGGCAGAGCGCTGGGTGGGGGCGGAGGCTAATGGCTGTCTGCTTCATTTCACAGGCTTCCCCAATTGCTTCACTCCACAAACATTTTCCAAGCCATTTGTGAATGGCCTTAATTAAGAGGACTGGAAATGTGTCTTCTAGAAAGATCAAGGTAAATCTCCTTCACTGGCCCCACCCTGATGTGGTTCCAATGTCTGAACTTCAGGGGGTGTTGAGATTCTGTCCCCAGCATCACGAGAGCTATTTTCACTGTCTTGTGTTGTTCTAGTAATTTCTTCAACTATTTACACTGTGCTGAGTTCTGAATCCTTACAAGCATAGGAAATTCTCATCTACTTTAAACAAAGTACGAGAGCCTTCATGTCCCTGATTAGGGGTCTGCACACTGACTCCCTGGGGGCAAAATGTGGCCGTGGCCTGTTTTGGTGAGTCAAGGTTTATTGGAGCCCAGCCCGTTGGCTTCTGCGGCGGACTGTTCATCCTCAAAGCTAAGACTATTTCCTCTTAGGCTCTTTACAGAAACATTTGTTGACCTCTGCCCTGGAACCATACCTGCAGTTTTAAATTAATTAAGTCAATTAACCCAATCAAATATTTACTTGGCCTAGGAGTGAAAAGTGCTTTGGGAAATAGAGGAAATGGTCTTGAAAGATGTAGTATACACTGCTCACAGAAACTTCCCAATGGCTTTGAGATGATGGATAAGGATTGAAAAGACACTTTTTATTTATTTTTTAAAATTTTTCGCAGTTTTTGGCCGGGGCCACTTCTGGCATATGGGGCCAGCGTCCTACTCCTTTGAGCCACAGGCACTGCCCGACACTTTTTATTTTTTTAATGATTTTTGAGTTTACGAAATAAGATACCAAAAGCATTTGGCATTTTGGTTTATGAAGTAATATGGCAGATGTTTTTAGAATCTGCAGGGTTTTCAGGGATTCTGTCCTTCTCTGGGCTAGACCCTGCTTACATCTTTCTGCAGCACAGGGGAGAACAGTTTCTAGGACGTCAAGATAGTGTCCAAGTGCCGGATTCTCGGTGTCCTTTTGTTTTTTAAAATCCCAATGCTCAGCCACATTCAGATATTATCTGCTTTAGTTGTAATGCGCAGCCACCTACAGTGGGACTTCTTTGTATATCCAAACAACCCTGAACCCCCAAGCTGACAGGATTTAAAGGTCACAGAAAGAGAGAACTAGGGAGTGTGCTTGGGAGTTCAACCCCGGTTCTCTGGGTTTGGTGGGGAGATTGCTCCAGAGGGGTGGGTGGTCTGTGGGGTAGAAATTGTGAGTGTACCTCTCACTGCTTCTGGGACTCCGGGAGACTCATTTCTCTCTTCTCTAATTGAAACAGAAAGCAAAGAAGCATGATCTTTAGGAGCAAAGGGATTTTTAACCAGAAAATTTGTAGTCATTACATATCCCCCTCCTTTATTTTTACACGCAGATTGTCTTTGAGGAAAGGAGCTCAGGGATCTGTCTACTTAGGAACTTGCTTGAAAACAACAGGCTGAGTCTATTAGCACCCTGCTTTTCATGAGAAAGGAAAAAAAACGTCTTTTCAATGTGATGTCAGAAGGTGTTAAGATTTTATGAGAGATTTCTGTAACATTTTCCTGCATCATTTTGTCAATGAAAAAAAAGATCAGGTTTATCCTCACAGATGTTGCTGACCCCTTAACGTTTTATAAAATCACATTGCATACAAAGCCTCGACTTCTCAGTGTGATCTGGAAACTCACCTTCCAGCCTTTGTTCTTCCTGTCCCTGTAGCCACCATGTGCTGGCTGACCTTCCCTAGACGTGTAGGTGTTCATGCCAGGCCTTTCTTGTTTGTGTCTGTTCTCCTACCTGGAAAGGGCTCCTTTCCCCGCCCCACCTCCCTCAGCTGCCCCAGGCCTTGTTCAACTGGAAACTCCAAGTCTTTCACTGTGTAATATGACCCTCCTTTCTTCTGTGAGGTCTTCATCCCACAACCTTACTTGGACATGCTCTATCACAGTGTTTCTCAAAGACTGTGGCCATTTTATTGACATTAACTCCAGGTAACTTTTGGCTTAAGTGACCTCTGGATTGCTTGTGCTTTGGACAGTGATTTGCGTAATTAAATACTCAATAAATGCTTGCTGAAAAAGAGGCAGGACTCTAATTTTAGAGGTGAAAGAAGTCTCTGAGAACATCTCATCTAAGCCCCCTATTTTGTAGGTGAAGCCTGAGGCATAAAGAAATTAGAAGTTGTTTAAATTATGCATCCCTTTGGAGCCCTCCAGGGCTTTATTTAGCACATCCCATTGTCCCCTAGGTGGGACTGGCTTCTGCAGAGCTCGCTGCAAGGGGTGAGAACAGGAGGGGAAAGTTATGTTATTTGCTTTCACACCTTCTACCCACAGAAAAGACAAGATAAAAGAAAAAACAAAGAACAATAGCTTAAGCCTTCCTGCCTGGCTCTAGCTCAGGGGGAGCTGAATTTCCATACTGGATGGATGATGAAAATAGCACCACTGAGAGCTGAGGCTGCAGAGGTCCAAACCCTGACTGTCCTCCCCCCTCCCTCTCCCTCCTCCCTCTCCCTCCTCCCTCTCATCTGTCTGCCAGAATAGGGCAAGGTTCCCTGTGGGAAACAGATGCCAAAGCTTTTCATTTTCCCACTTTCAGAGAAACTCCACTGACTAGTGCCTTCCCTTGGTTTACCATTTGTCCAGAGAAGGAAATGAAAGGGAATCAGAGTTGGGGACAAGGAAGGAGGGCAGGATGCAGAGATATGGACAAAGGAGTCACGAGAGAGGGGATGGGCGGCATACCTGGAGGGGATTCTGCCCTGGTTGCCCTCATTTACGCTGAGGTTAGTAGGAAAGAGAGAGGTGTCTCCATCTAGACCTGAGGGATACTTGGAGGAAGTGTGATCTCTCTCTCCTCCTCCTTCCACCTCTCTGCAGGTGTATGTGTCTATTGCAGAGAGTTGTCCCTTCAACAGATAAGAACACTGAATGGGTCTGCAGAACCCTTGGGCTACATGTGCCACTCTTGCTCATAGCAGGAAATATATCACAATTTAGTCTGAGAGTAGAGCCTTGCAGGAATCAGAAAAGGCAAGAGCTTGATGGTGAGGCTGAAGGCACATGAGGGCAAAGACGCAGCCCTGTGTGACAGAGACAAGCCAGGCACCAAAGAGAGACTTACTTCCTCCCTGCTAGGCTGAGCTGGTAGCAGCTGCCCTGGGCTGGACTTCTCAAAGCCATTTCTTTAGGGTGCCCAAAGTTGGGCAGGGTCCAAAGCCTTGTTCATCTAGGAAAACTGGGGATAGAGGGGAAGACTAGGTATGGTGACTCACTGTCTACTCCCAGCTTGGCTCCACACAGCTCTGGAGTCCTGGGCAAGTTTCTTCACCTCTCTGGCCTCTGTTTCCTTATCTGTAAGAAGAATAACTCGGGCTAGATGATTTCTGAAGCCATTTCCATTTCTAAGTTTGTGAGTCTATGAATTTTGTGAAGATTTGGAAAAGAATCAGACCGAGTATTAGTATTGGGGGGAATTTGGGGCAGTGTTTAGCATGAATGTATGAAGTGAATTTCTTATTCCAGTTTCTGCGATTGAGTGGATGGGTGCCATTATTTATCTAAAAAAAAGGCAATCAAACTCTTGAGAAAATTTCTGAAGAGCAGATTTTATTTCCCTTGCTATGGCCCTTGAATGCTATACTTGTTACATCTGAGTGCTAATTACTAGAGATTAATTAGTCAGCATGAAAGTACTTCTGCAGCAGCCCCCCAATTACTGAACTATACTTGATATGTGCTACCTGCGGGCTCTCGGCAGCAATCCTGGGGGGTGACACTCTTCAGAAGCTACAGGCAAGCTTTTTGACAATTTTTCTGGTTGCGTTTTTAGAAGAACAGCTGTCAAAGGCAAATGTCCCCAAAATAATTAAATGAAAACTATAGCTCGTCTCCCAAATGGAGGTAGCCTGGCTAACACTCTCAAGGGACCAGGGTATTTCCAGGTAATTAAAGGTGGGTAATGGGCAGTGATTCTTTTGAGTCTATTTTTGTCTCTATTAGAGCCCTGTGGCCTGAACCTGGTGATCTGATCCATTTCACTTCTCTCTGCTTATATCTGGGCCCATCAGAAGATACCTTCAGTAGGGATATTGTGAAATTTAATCAATTATTATTTAAAGGTAGAAAGATCCTTGGATGAAAGGCGTGAAGATAAAAGCAAAGTCCGACTGTCTTATCATCACTTTCTCATGCTCTGTTTTCCTCTATTAGTGTCATGGGAATACAGCTGAAGTGTGCTTTGGTGCATTTTGTAAAACAGAAAAAAACAAGTACGGAAATTATATATTTGAAACCAAGTACCCGTTCTTGTTTGTAACTTGTAAGCACAGCACCTTGGCCAGTGTTTATATCTCGTTTATCTCTCTCTATTGGGTTGTCCTCTGTGTCTAATTTTCTCTTATTAATGAGTCCCTCCTTTTGTCCTGCACAAATCTAGGAGGATGACATTTACACAAGGTAATCATTTCCATGCATTACCAAAAAGATTATTTATTGGTGGTTATCCAGCCAAAGTAAGCAAATCTGTCATCAAAATCTGACCTAGAATAGGCTGTTTGTTCTTAGCAGAATTATTTAATGATCAGTTTTTTCTGGTTTTTAAATTTGTACTTTTGGGGAAAAAGACCAACAAATCTCTGACTTTTGAAAACAAGAGCCCCCCTCGGGCAAGGTACTAACCTGCTCTGATGCCCATCTTCTTGGGGAAAAAGAGGTTAACCTAGGCCACATGTTTAATCGTGGATGTTTAAAAAGAAAACCAACTGTATGATTCCATATGGAAGGGCTTAGGGAGGATTCTCTTCACCAGTTCTGTAATGACTTTTCTGGAATTAATGCCTTATATTTGAAGTAAGTTGATTACATTCAATATGTAATCCTAGGGTTATACAAGCACTTGAATGGGCACGAATCTCAATGCACACTCAGGTGTGTGCAAGAAACACACATTTCTTAATTTTTCCGAAGTTCAGTTTAATTTATATAGTCATGCTTTGCTTAACAATGGGGATATGTTCTAGGAAGTGTGTGGTTAGATGATTTTATCCTTGTGGGAAAATTAGAGTACTTATGCAAACCTAGATGGTGTGTGTATGTATTGTAACACTCTGTTTATACTGATAACAAAAGATGAATACAAGTCACATTTGCGTACCTCTTGTAACTGTAGAAGTCACCTTTGACTTCTACAATTTTAATATAGTTTTTTCCTTTCTTAAAATGTGTGCATAATTTTTGGAACTCTGTGTGTGTGTATATATATATATATATATTTTTTTTTTTTTTTTTCTGTATGGAAAACCAAATGTCCCAGCAGCGATAGTAAACGTCAGTCATTTCCTGTACTTGATCTGCAATGCTAGCATCAAGTGTCATGTATTGGGTTTCTATTACAATCTTATGGGACTGTTGTCATATATGTGGTCTGTCCTTGACCAAAATGTTTTATGTGGTGTTTGACTGTATTGCTCTGACATAATAAAAACTTGTCTCTGTCAATTCCACATGTCCCTCTTTCCCTTTTCCCCAGGACTGTGGCTAGGTCCCAGGTGTTGGTGATGGTCAAGACCTCACCAGGCCCTTCTGGGTGTCCCCTCAGCATCCACACAGGCTGTTGCTATGGGTCTGTGATTCACTTGATACTTCCAGGCCTCATGGAGTCACTGAAATCTCAGGAAGGCTGGCCCATGGCTCAGTCTATGGAATGTTTTTGGTATTTTACTCTTTCTTTAGCATTCCAACTGAGAAATAGGATATAGGTCCTTCCTGCTCTTGAGCCCTTCAGAGTTTTCCAGAGACTTTGAGGACTTATCTGGAAAATAGGAATCAGAACCCTTCTTTATAGGACTTGAATCATCTCTTTCTTCTCTTCCCTCCTCAAGCTGGAAAAAAGATTTTCTCTCTTCAGATTTAATTTCTTTCTTCTAATTTCTCCACCCCAAATTCTTTCCATTTCATTGAGAACTCACATTTTTGGTAGGTAGGGCCAGGAAGAGATTGGTAGGCTTTTCTGGCTTTTGTATCCTTTTTCAAAGCAATAAACATTGATTGGACTTATTGGAGGGAGGGAGAGAAATAGGAAGACCCATAATAGAGGAGGGGAAAGTGAACACCTCAAACTATCATTCTTCCAATTTTTAGCAGTAGGATTTAAGTGCCAGATTGTGGCATTTGTACTCAGATCCATAGTTAGTGGGGGCATAGAGAGTTTTTAATGGAGCATGACATGATAGAAACTATGAATTAGAAAGATTAACCTGAAAGTTGTATGGAGGTGTGGTTGGAGCAATATTAGATTAAAACTTTAGAAAAGTTTATTTAAGAGATTAGGGAAGTTTTGACACTAAAATGCTATTGATTGTATAATGCATCAATTTAAATAGGAGAGGTTAGGATTAAAAATTACAATAACCATACCTCCATGAGAAGGTGCATTTGTATTTCTCAAGTAAAGTATGCATTACTGATTGGACACAGTAACTGACGCCTGTAGTCCTAGCACTCTGGGGGGCTCAGGCAAGTGGATTGCTTGAGCTCAGGAGTTTGAGCCTGAATGAGAGCGAGACCTCATCTCTATAAAAATAGAAAAAAATTAGCCAGGCATTTTGGTGGGCATCTGTGGTCCCAGCTACTTGGGAGACTGAGACAAGAGGATTGTCTGAGCCCAAGAGTTTGAGGTTGCTGTGAGCTATGACGCCATGATACTCTACCAAGGGTGACATAGTGAGACTGTCTCAAAAAAAAAAAAAAATTATGGATTACTGTGAAGCCAATGCATCTTAAACTTTGCACTTCACTTGCTTAGGCTCCTTGAAAGGCCCTGTATTTAATTTAGTATCCGTAATGTTAAACATGCACTTTAAAAAGACTTCCTCTAAGTTGTGTAAATACCAGGACACAAAAGTTGAGTACATTCCTGGAAATAAGTAAGAAAGCATTTTATGGAATACAATTGAAATACTTATTAACCATCTATAATCCAAACACAGCGATGTCTCGACATAGTCATGCTGTTAAAGAGCTGACAATGGAGGAAATAAAGATGTCACTTGCTGGAAATTTGCAGGACTTGGAAACATAATAGATGTGACAAGACACAAGGAGTTCTAGTGAGGCCAGTGTTATGAAGAGGATGGTGGAGCCGTAAGATGGGAACACAGGAGGTGGGAACTGTGGAGGGGAGAGTTGTTGAGGAGAGATGATGAATTTAATTTAGACATGCCAGATTGCCTGCCAGCATACCCACCAAGCAGATAAAAGTGTAGGTCTAGGATTCTGCTATTTTGGGGGGATAATAGAGTTTTGGGCATCATTAGAGGTAATAATGAGGCCATGGGAATGGAAGAGCCAGAAGAGTCATTAGTCTTGCTAACTGAACTGTCCTGCTAGCTAACCCAAGTGAAGGGAAATAATGGGAGGCTCATATTCTGTGCTTGTTTTCTAAGTTCTGTAATGCCTAACCCAATTCTAGGAACATAATCACATATCTGTTATTCATGTTTTTAAGATATCTCATTCTTTAGTTGCATTGATTTATTTTTAATTATAAATAATGACCTAAACACAACTTAAAAAATGTAATTATTAACATATTTAGTTATCTGTAATAACTAAATATATGATTATTAAAATAATATAGGTTTCTTCAGGGTGGAGACTACATTTTATTCACCATTATATTCCCAATATCTTATGTGGTCCTCTCAACAGATATTATTAGTGAATGAACTGTTGTATGATACAAGTTATAATGTGAATTTTAAATGAATTTAAATAGCTGATAGTTTTTTCATGAAAATATTTCTTTAGGTTAATAATATAAATCTTTTGAGTCCATATCTGACCTTATTTAATGGCTTACTGTATGTATCATCTTTTTTCTCTTTTTTGAAATAGTCTTAAGCTATTGCTCTTGGTAGAGTGCCATGGTGTCACAACTCATAGCAACCTCAAACTCTTGTGCTTAAGTGATTCTCTTGCCTCAGCCTCCCAAGTAGCTGGGACTACAAGTGCCTGCCGCAACACCCAGCTATTTTTTTTTTTTTTTTTTTGCTGCACTTCTTGTTGTTTTAGCTGGCCCCATCTGGGTTTGAACCTGCCAGCCTTGGTGTATGTGACCAGCACCCTACCCACTGAGCTATAAGTACCATCCTATATGGATCATCATAAGGATGGTGTCCTACATCTGTGTTTCTTGGAGTCACCAATATAATTTTTATAATAGCATTCAGAGTTCTTTGCTAAGTCACTATATGTTTAAGATTATTTGTTTCTATAATATTTTATTTGTCTGTACTTATGGCTACAGCAATGAAGTAAACAGATATTAGAGGGTTCAGATTCAGATTGCTGTGAGGGTCATCCTCTCATCCTCTTAAGACCTCTGTTTCTTGTAATCTGTAAAATGAGGACAATAATTCATTTCCATTAGTGCGAGTGTGAGGATTAGGTGAGATAGCATTTGTAAAGTGCTGAGGTAGACATTGTACCAGGGATAGTGGACATAGAATAAATGTTTCTTTACTTTTGTTCCTTCTCTCAGAGGCTCAAAGAAAATCTGGAGAAACATAAAGATCCCAGTAGTAGAGGCTGGCAGACTGTGTAACCGAGACACCAGGAATCTGTCCACTAGATAGAGGGTCAATTTACCACCTCTCAATGTCTCCCTTGTTAGGGGTCTTGCAAGAAATGTGTTTCCAAATTGGGTGCTCTTGTATATGTTCATTCTCTTACTTTATCTTATGATTGGACTTCATGTTCTTTTTGCCTTAAATTCTTTGACTTAAAGGTAGTTTTCCTCTTGTATTATGCTTCTTTTGTCCATTGCCTTGAGTCCTTCCTGGAGTGAAGGATAAACACTATTAGATTACTATAGGTTGCAGTAGATGTTAAGTATTTGGGGGATCGGTCCTCTCAGTGATCACTAGATGCTGGTAGGAGGAGGTACTCATCCCATTTTACAGATGAAACACTGAGACACAGAGAAAATAGCCTGACCAATGTCACAGAAATAAAGTATTGCTGAGACTCCAGGTCCAGGCCCTTCATTTCCATCTCTGCTCTCACCACTGAAGCCTAGTTGCCTCTGAAGGACAAGATATTTGTTGTAATCCCCCCTGAGGACATTTCTAAGATATTTTGCTCTTCTCTAGAGAATTTTGTTATAGCTTATTTTGTCAAGAATCCATTTTTCTTTGAAGAATGTAGTTGATAACATAGAATATCCACAACTTTTGACTGAAAACCATCTTTTTTTCAGATTTTGCTAGAGAACACAGGAGTTATTGTAATTGCTATGTAATTTTTTTCTTTTAGTATAGATGTTTATCTGTTTTAAACACTGATTTCTTTCTTTCTTTTTTTTTTTTTTTTTTGCAGTTTTTGGCTGGGGCTGGGTTTGAACCCACGCCCTCTGGTATATGGGGCCAGTGCCCTACTCCTTTGAGCCACAGATGCTGCCTAACTTTTTTTTTTAAAGGTCTTAGCTGTCTGCTCCAGCTTCTCATTTCCTCTCTATAAAGCACTTATATCCTAAGACATGCTTTTTCTAATTGAAAACTTTTACTTTTCTCCCTCATGGCTACATTCCATGTTAATATCCATTCTGAAGGCAACCCAGTGGCTCATGCCTGTAACTGTAGCTCTCTGGGAGGCTGAGGCTGGAGGATTGCTTGAGTGTAAGGCCAGCCTGAGCAAGAGTGAGACCCAATTTCTACTAAAAATAGAAAAATTTGGCCAAGTACAGTGGCTCACACCTGTAAGCCTAGCACTTTTGGAGGCCTAGACAGGCAGATTGCTAGAGCTCAGGAGGTTAAGACCAGCCTGAGTGAGAGTGTAATCTTGTCTATACTAAAAACAGAAAAAATTAGCCAGGTGTTGTGGCAGGTGCCTGTAGTCCCAGCTACTCAGGAGGCTGAGGCAAGAGGATTGCTTGAGCCTAGGAGTTTGAGTTTGCTGTGAGCTAGGTTGAGCCATGGCACTGTAGCCTGAGTGACAGACCAAGACTTCTCCAAACCAAACCAAACAACAAAAAACTCATTGTAGGTGCTATTTCAATGTTAAGGATTAACTTTCAGTTATATAGGGAATACAAGGTCACTGTGTAATTTTGGGGACAGTCAGATAATATCTTCACATGATAAATGAAATTATCTATCAGTTATGGATCTAATCTATCATCTACCTGTCAATATCTTTGATGTTATGTGTGAGTGGTGACTCTGACAAGGCAATTTACTATAGGTTCTTTCTATACTGATTTGTTTTCAGGTTATAAATAATAATTGCAGAATCATATTTAATTGGGGAAGGTTTAAGGTAATTAGTAGACTTGTCTTGATTTGATGTTATCTCATCATTTAGAGATAAATGCAGATTTCACTTTTGTAAGGCATCGTTCCTCTATTTCAGAACAACTCATTTATTTTGGTGCTTTTCAGATTAACTTTTTGTTGTTGTGACAGAGTCTCACTAGGTTGCCCTTGGTAGAGTGCCATGGTGTCACAGCTTACAGAAATCTCAAACTCTTGGGCTTAAGTGATTCTCTTGCCTCAGCTTCCCAGGTAGCTGGGACTATAGGCATCCACCACAATGCCTGGGTATTTTTTGGTTGTAGTTGTCATTGTTGTTTGGCAGGCCTGGCCTGGCTTCGAACTGGCCAGCTCCGGAGTAAGTGGCTGGCATTCTAGCTGCTGAGCTACAGGCGCTGAGCCTCAGATTAACTTTGTATTAGCAGTAGGGAAAGTGATGTTGATTTGATTATTTGCCAGAGATAACTAAAGCATATCCTGTCTACTACTACTACTATAAGAGGTATTTAAATAGATTGATGGATGTCTCCTTAAAATGTTTTAATTATCAAAACCATACAAAAACTTTTAAGTAAACAATAATATTAATTTAGAGGCAAAGACTCAACACCTGTGGTCACTGGTTAGGGCTCTGGCCACATACACCAGGGCTGGTGGTTCGAACCTGGCCTGGGTCAACTAAAACAACAATAGCAACTGCAACAAAAAAATAGCTGGGAGTTGTAGCAGGCACCTGTAGTCCCAGCTACTTGGGAGGCTGAGGCAAAAGAATGGCTTAAGCCCAAGAGTTTGAGGTTACTGTGAACTGTGATGCTAAGGCACTCAAGGGCAACATAGTGAGACTGTCTCAAAAAAAAAAAAATTAGAGACAAAGCTAGAACTTGAAGACCAAATCCAAGTTTGGTCTTTGTCTTTGGTGTTTAATGGAAAGAACTTGGGCACTGAGTTAAATCTGGGCTGATTCCTGCAGATATAACTGTGCTGGCTGTTCACATCTCATGTTCCTTCTAACTGGTTGTGCCTGTGTCACCAGTTTACACACCATACTGGCTGATACTGGCTGATAAATGTAGTGAGCATCAGCCCTGGTTACACTTACGGAAAAATTTGCTTGGCTACCTAGTAGCTGTGTAGCCGTGTTTTATTAAATAACCTCCCTGGGCTTTAGTTTGCTCATCGGAAAAATGAAGATAATAGCACTGTTGGGAAGATCAAATAAGTTATTGAATATAGAGTGTTTATCATTTCCCCTGGCAAATAATATGTGCTTAATAAGTGTTAATCCTCATCTTCTATTCTCTCTATTTTCCTGACCTTGTCAGGCATGCCTGTTTTTTCTCATCCTGGGAATCACAGAATCACAGGACCTCAGGGATTAAAGGAAATGCTGGGGCCATCATGCTCAAGAGTCTCGTAAACTCTGGGACATATCATGTTGGTAAACATTTTGAGTATAATCCAGACCACTGTCCTGCCTGCCTTTTCTGCTTGTATTCATCTCCAATACAAGGTATATACTTGTTTTGTTTATTCTTTGTCCTGTACTTGTTTGGGCATTCATTGCATCCTTAACCTGGTCTGTCAACTTCCAAATCTGTGTCCTTATGAGTCAAAGAAAAATGGAAAGAGAGGAGATGGTAGGATCAGAGTAAATTCATCCTTATTCCTGGGGAAAACTGTCACCATTTATCCCCTATGGAGAGAGAACTAGTACCCTTATTTCAAATGATAGTACACAGGTTTTTTTTTTTTTTGGTGGTGGGGAGGTAAATTTGTTGTGCTATACAACATTCCAAGAAGGTCCTTTTCTTTTTGAACTAATTTTTATAATGGAGAAAGCGTTTCTTTTTTGAGTTTCAACAGCCAGATAACGTGGCAACTCTTTGGCAACACATATTGCAAATCTTGAGTTACTCATTTTTCATTCTTACTGAGTATCTTATGGAATAAAACTAAATAAATAAATCTACTGACCTTAAATCTATCTATCTATATATTAAAAAACCTTGTTGTTTGATAAAGCTTAATTTTAGCATTTCTCTTACAGTAAGCCGTGTGAAAATTTCATCATGAAATCTGAAGCCATCAAAAATAGAGTTGATTGTAGATTCTGGCCAGGATTAGATTTCTTTATGTAAATCCAAAGATATGTCAGCATTCATCAAGTATCAGGTTCAATGAAATGTACAGATTTAATGAAAAATTGTGACAAATATTTGGATTTTGGTCATTTCGTTTGTGTGTATTTGTGTATTTGTTTCAGTGTTAAAATATGATTCCGCCTAATTTATGTCAAAATGCATGTTATACTTTGTTGTATCTGTGCACACGTCCCTCTCCCATAAAGCCACTCCTCACATCCCTCTTGAGCCCATCTTGCTCCCTGTAATCCCCTACAAGGACCTGCCCATCTCATCCCTACCTGTTGTGCATGTAATACTCACCATCTGGGCTGGTCATGATGGATTGTGATAGTTGAGATTTAGTGTTTCTTATTTGCCTCTGCTTATTCGATTTAGTAAATATTTCTCTTGTTTCTCTCAACAAAATAAAACTACTGAGGGAAGAAACTATATGGTCTGTTCTTTATAGTCCCACTCTACCTGGCATGGGTGTACCCAATACCTGTGGATAGGAGCAATTTCGCCCACACTCCAGGTAAGAACAAAATAACCATGAAGGCATTTAGAGATCATCTCATTACTTTAGAATTCATATCTGGCTGCTTTGTTGGAGGGATTTATTCATTTTACCTATCCGTTTCTCTTGCTTCATCACATCCAGAACCCCAGGGTTCCTTTCGCATGCTGTCTCCCCCATCTCGATCTGGGTCTTCTGTAAGATGGTGGGTTGGAGCCCTGAAGCCAGAGGTGGCTGCAGTTTTGTCAGAAACCTTACCTTAATCCAGATACACATCAGCAAACACAGACTTAGCAGGAGCTGAGCTTTCAGGCAAAGCCAGTGAAGCGCAGAGGGAGAGGCATCAGAAATACACCCCAAATCGACTTGGTGTCTGTCGCTGGGGACTGCTCAGGCTGTGAATGGAGAACTCGTGTAGATGGAAGGAGGGGAGTGCAGTCTGTGTGTGTGTTTCATACTCACTGTCCTTTACAGAATCCTTGTGACATGGTTGACCTTAGAGGAGACCCTTGATGATTACGCCTAAGTCTTTTCAACTTGTTGTTCCTATTTACACTTGTGCTTTATGGATTCCTTCGGAGAGAAGTGTTTTAAAGGAATATAGAAAGCTTTCTACCTCAGAGACACTCCAAAAGTGGCAGCTTAGGCAGATAGCTTTCATTTCTCTGTTATTTTCCTACTAGGATGAAATATTTCTTCTTCCCCTGAGCACCTCGATTTTGTGATCTGGGACATGCTCAGATTTAACAGTTTGAACTTTTAAAACTAATAATTATTTGAGGACATTCTGGTCTTTTATCTGTGGGAAGACTGGGGAATCTGGAGTTACTACTGTAGCCTTTTAAAAGCTTTGCTTTCTTGAAGTGCTGTTTTTTAAACTATCGTAAGTCAAATTTATCATGGGGATAATGTAATAAAGACAAATATTCAACCAATAATGAAAAGCTAAGTAAACGGGTATGTTTAAGCTCTATTATATGCAGGGGAGTACATTAAGGCAGATCTAAGAGACACTTTAATGGATTTAACATTAGCAATCAGACCTGGACTTGGTATAAATCAAACACCATTGCATTTCAGTCTAATGCACACCCACTCATTCATTAGCACCGTTCAACGCAGATTATAAATATTAGCCAAGAAACCTTCAGTTCTTGAGATTCTTTTTACAGACACAGCAATAATTGAACAATAATGATGACAATTTTATTTTTATGAATCGCTATGGCTTACTTTTATTGATTTGCTCTTGGGCCTGGAGAAAGCTTCCTCTGCCAGTATACAACAGGAAATGGTTATAGCATTATCAGATAGGCCGTAAAGAGATAAATAAAATAAAAGGGGGGTAGGAATGATGGCGGAACTCGCAAGCTGCTGATATAAGCAGGAATTACTCCCCTCACTCCCAACAATAGAGCAACTTGAATTACCTCTCTTCTTACTCCCCGCTCTTCTCTCCCAGTTCAGCAAAAGGAAAATACTCCCAGGCTGTAAATGGTTATTAACTTTGGAGCTGAACATTTTGGGGGTTCTCAATAGTGGCTGGAAGGAAAGGAATAAGAAGGGAATAAATGAGCCTGCTTAGGCATTACATGGAAAGGAGGATGAATTCCCATAGAACATGGCCTTTCACTGCCTCCTTTGATGGCGTACAGCTTCTTAGTAACAAAGGCAGCACAACCTTCTGGTAAAATCCCATCCATGGCTATGAAAAGGAACTGATCCCTTATTGCCTGTTCTTCCTCCAGAACATGCAGTATCCCATTGTTTCAGTCAGCTCTCCCTGCTTTGACCTCACAGGGGTAACAGACATGAACCTCCTGGGCTATTGGTAAGGAGACACCCATGTGGATCTGTATGTGCATCCGTGGCTATTGTGGTTTTCCCCAGCTTGGCAACAGATTCCAGAGGTTTTATTTCACACTTGTTTCCTCCCATTCCCAGGGATAATATTGACTTATACTTCTGTTTATTCCCTGCACCAAGACCTCTCACCATGGCTTTTAGTGAAAAGAACAAGAGCAAATACATCTTTGAGAATGTGTCAGTCTTCTGCAAGTTCTGTGTGTTGAAGTAGACTGGCAGGTCTGGCCATGGCAGGGGCAGTGGCAAGATAAATTCTTTTTGTAGCTACTCCTCCATTCTTACTGGATTTTTCTTTCCTGGCCCCAAATTTTAGAGTCAGTTTATAGTAAAGATATGGACAAGCTGATGTTTAAGGGCTTGTTCAGCTAGTCCATTTGCTGGTTCTAAATCATCTGTGTCCTTATGGAGGAAGAGGATGCTCAGCTACCCCTACAGTTAGAAGAACTCGAGGACTATACTGATAGCAGGTACACTCTACACTCTAGTTTATATCTTCATGCAACCTTTTCAATTATATCTTTAAGCCTGCCTGGGTGCTATAATTCTACTCTTTTTCCAGAAAATAAGTTCTTTTGACAGTAGATAACTTAATGCTTAATACATCCATAGATTAAAAAAATGTTTTAAAGAATTTAGAGTTATTGGTAACATGTTGAGCTATCATATAACAATTAGAAAAGGCTTCAGGTCTGGTAACATTAATAAATTCATAAAAGTTCAGTGCTGTATTTTGTGGTTATTAGAGAAAAGAAAGGTAAATTCTTGGTTTGTGTTTAGATGGAGGATCTTTTGTCTCCAAAGGGAGAAAAAAAATCACTCTGTAAAGCAAAAATATTGCAGCAGCCACAAATTGTATCAAACCAAACCACAAGTCTGTGGTGGTTCACAAGGCTTTATGATGCCCACAAGCTCAATGAGCTCATTGGTCTCTAAATGTATCAAAAGGGATAATTATAAACACAATCAGTCCCAGGAGGGTGACTGAGAAAGTGGTTGTAAGGGGGTTCCCAAAGGAAAGAATAGAAATTTCTGACATCAAAGGTGCCAGACCCTGCCCCAAGAGTGTTCATAAAATATGAAGGGGAGCCAGGTACCATTCCCTCGTTAATAAAGTAACTCCTTAAAAAATAGTTGTTGAGTGCCTACTATGAGCCAGGTACTCTGCTAGATGCTGAACCAATGACAGCAAGATAGTCACACTCTCTTCCCTCAAGGAGCTTACTCATTCTGGTGGGGGGAGCCTACTAAACACATTAGTAATATAATTTCAGATAATGAGACTTGGTAGAAAAGTATGTGGCAGAGATGTGGAAGAGATAAATAAGCAGGGTAGCTTTATTAGAGAGTACGAGGGCCTTATAATTCCAAGTAAAAAGTATGGTTTTCCTTCTAAGAGAGCAAGACCAGTGACATGGTCTTATCTATAATTTTCAAAGGTCACTGGCTGCCATATGGGAAATTTGCCAAGGTTTAATAAAGCTTTCGAACAGCTCATTACTCAATAATAGGAGACTAAAGGAGTCTCCCATTCTCGACAGCAAATGAATCTCTAGTCATTCTGAAGTTCTAGGAAAAAGAACTAACTGACTCGGGGCACAGACCGTGTTTTCATTTTTTCTGAATGTCAGTAGTGTCTTTGGAAGAAAAAGGAGGTTCTAGGAAGCAAATGATCAGATACAGAAATGCAGCTTAACAGCTCAATTAAATTTTCTGCATGCTGCTTCGTTGATCAACTAATGGGCTTCAGGAAAGAGTCAGGAAGTCTTTGCATTTTAGCATTTGCTTTTGACTCTGGTGGGATGGAAGGGGCAACTGCGCAGTGTGGCAGTAGCTAATTGCAAAGTCTAGTGAAGATGCTAATACCAAGCGCGGTGTAACACACAGGAGGTATTTGGTATATGTTTACGAGTCAGGATTATTAATCAAAGGCGGAAGTTTATTGAAAGGCAAGGAGGTATTAGAATAGGCTCAGAAACTTCAAAAAGGACTAGTAGAGAGATCTTAGTCTGATAATTACAGGCCCTGTTGATTCACTGCAAGTGTGTGTGTGTGTGTGTGTGTGTGTGTCTGTGTATGTGTGTATGACTGGTAGAAAAATTCTAGATACCCAGGAGATCTGGATGAAAGCCATTAGTCACCCAGACCTCCCGCAAAGGGAGCATGCCTAGATTTGAGAAGCCATCAAGAGTAGTTGCTGTCTAAATTTGGGAGGGGTTATTAGATCTCAGGATGCTCTCGCCTTCCCATGCAGCACGTGTTTGGTGATGTGGGATCTTCTGCGTCCCACTGCATCTTGTCTAGAAGCCACAGAGCAGTAGTCGGCATCAATGAATATAAGTGAGATGAGATGCCACAAATCCCTTGACCTCTGAGCTGTGGCTTTATAACATTTGGGAAGTTCTGGCAGGAGAACTGAATAGTCAGAAGTCCAGACTGAGATCTTTCTCTTTCTTCTTCAGGCTAGCCCTAGCAGCAAAACCAATTTCTTCTGTGAATGATAGGTGCTTCTTTATGACAGAGGATGCTGTAATTTTACAACTTCATTTCCCAACTTTTTTTCATTGAGGGAATGTGTCTCCTATGTTATTGTAAGGTAGAGAATTGAGCGTTGATTTCACAAATGGGATAGGGACTTTTGTAAAACATGTATCTGAGCCCGGTGTCTCAGCTGGGCTCAGATGACAAGGGGAAGCAGGGAGTAGAAGGGAGGACCATTTTCTCTCTTATTCCACCTCAGACTCCAGGGCTGGGTACCAGAAAACGATAGTGGTCTCTGCAGGCCAGTTTTTCCCATGTAGGTTATTGACTGGAGTGGTGGTAGTTAGGTGCTGCCTTCAAACAGCTATGTGCAGAGGATTTCCAGAAGGCGAGTGGAGTGGAAAAAATGCAAACAGATTTGGTCCTGACCACATTCTGCAGCAACCTTAGAAGAAGGAGGGATTCAAGGACTGGAAGTGGGAAAGCAGGGCTGAGTGTGAAGAGGGCTCCCAGAGAACCTGGAAACGGGAGAATGAACAAGGAAGCCAGAAGCCTCTGGGAATTGCATGAAGTTCTGACTGTTTCTTTTTTTTTTGAGACAGAGTCTTACTATGTCACCCTCAGTAAAGTGCTGTAGTGTCGCAGCTCACAGCAACCTCAAACTCTTGGGCTCAAGTGATATTCTTGCTTCAGCCTCCCAAGTAGCTGGAACTACAGGCCCTCGCCACAACACCAGGCTATTTTTTCTTGCAGTTGTCATTGTTGGTTAGCTGGCCCAGGCAGGGTCCGAACCCGCCACCTTCGGTGTATGTGGCTGGCTCCATAACCACTGTGCTATGGGCGCCAAGTCAGTTCAGACTGTTTTGATGCAAGAACTAGACTGAGACCTGGGGTGCCTCGCAGGCCATGGAGGCCTGATTTTATCTAGGGCTGCTTAGTATTATGCTGAGGCTGTAAAAGGGCACATGCAGGGTAAGAAACCCATGAAACTCATTTTATAGAGTTATAGTGGTTTTATAGCTGATAGGAACCCCAGTAAAAGGACCCTCATTTATGAAATGAGGAGACTTGAGTGCAGAGTTGCAGTCTGAGGCCAGGTCTAAGTGACCATTGCACTGTGAATAACCTGACTGCATAAAGCAGCACGGCTCTCAGGCACACATGAGCACATAGCTCAGAACCTACTTGTTTTATTTATTTATTTACTTTTTGTTAAATCATAGCTGTGTACATTAATGCAATCATGGGGTATGATGTGCTGGTTTTACATACAGTTTGAAATGCTTTCATCAAACTGGTGAACATAGCCTTCATGGCATTTTCTTAGTTATTGTGTGAAGACATTTATATTCTACACCTAGCATGTTTTATTTTTTAATTTAATTTTATTGTGGCAAAAACACTTGAGATCTACTCTGTTAAGAATTTTTAAGGTCATAGTATAGTATTAATAACTAGAGGTACAGCGTTGTCTAGCAGATTTCTAGAACTTACTCATCTTGTGTGTAACTAAAACTTTACATCCATCGGGTAGCAGCTCCTTAATTCTGCCTTTCCTCTCCCAGCCCCTCACAAATACCATTTCACTCCTTGGTTTTATGATTTGACTATTTTAAAACTTTATTTGTTCCCAATATACAATTGCCTCACAGGAAAACAATATCAGGAATTAGGCTGATTGACACCTATATGCCCCAAGGCAAACCTCTTGAAGGTGTGTAGAATTCTGAGGTATTAGATAATACTGTATCCCTTTCTTGCCAGCAGTGTCTATTTACCCTACCCTGTTATTGTGTAATGGTGTTTGTTCTTTTTAAACAAAACAAAAATAGCCAAAGATGTCTGCAGTAAACAGAAAACTATCTTAAATGACATAAACGTTTAAAAAGTTTTAAAATGGCAAAAACATTAAAAAAATTTGCATAACAGGGAGGACAAGCAAGGGTCATTGGGCTCAATGTTTTTAAGGACCAATGAGGATAAAGTCTCCTCTGTGTCATTCTGGGTTCCTCATGCTTGCAAAATGATGGCAGCAGGGTTAGCTGTCATCAGAATTCTCTTCTGGTGTGTCTGTCTTTTTAGGAGTTAGAAAAATCTTTCCCAGACACTCTGCCTAACCAGATATATCAGTCAGCTGTTGCCTCAATAATGCTGAGTAACAAAATATCCCCAATTTGTGCATTAGAGAAAATGCATATATTCTGTTCATAGGTCTGGTTTGACTGTGGCTTGTCTCTTATAGGCTGAGAAGCTCTGCTAGGAATGGTTCCAGGCTATGGGTTGGGTTTAAGTTTGCTTCACATGTGTTTGTGCTGGGGCTGGGGTTGAAGGCCAGGACTGTGAAAATATAAGCTTAGGAGCCCCTAAAATATTTTAAGCCTTGAGAGAGATGTGTATGTGACTGGAGTCACGTAGCATACAGTTGTAACCTCTGCTTGTTAGATCATATATTAATATTAACTGTCTTCTTTATTGGTCTTGGTCTGTAAAAGACTAGGAGAGACCAGAGACCAGACCTTCTCTCTTTCCAATCACTGATCTTTGTCATGGATTAAATGCCTCCTTTATTATCCTGTACTTAACTCAGACTATTCATGGCACAAAAGACCCCATGATGTAGAATGATAAAATACACCTTCCTTGAAAGAAAAAGGCAATCTTGGCTAAGCTGATCATTGTAACTATGTAGTAAGCCTTCTGTAGAAAGGTACTGAAATTCTGAAAATGCTTCCATAAACTTTGTATAAAATTCCCCAAACTTCTACACTTCGGGATACTGACTTCCTTTCTTTGAAATCTGCATTTCTCAGGCAGCTGTTCTCAAATTTTGAACTTGAATGAACTCTCTTTAAACTAGATTCTGATCATTTTGACTAGCTTTAGGTTGGTAGCAGTTACTCAGAACATCTGTTTTGAACACGAATCAGTGGAGAACAAGTCTCACAGTGAAGCACCCTGGAGTCCTGTGGTCTCCATCTCCTGACATTCCATTGCCCAAATGAGTTCCACAGCCAAGCCCAGCACAAGTCAGGTGGGAAAGTAAACTCTACTCACTGTGGGACGAAGAAGGTAGCAAATATTTATTGAACATCTATTATAACCTCTCCTCCCAAAGCTGATTTATCTCATGTGACCTAAGGCAGATTCAGTCACATGCTAATTTCAAAACTAATTACCAAAAAGGGGAATGAATATTTCCAATATTGGCTTAAAATAATTCTCTGGGGATATTGGGAGTTAACCAGCATGACCAGCAGGGAACTGTGTGGTAATGCACTAGGTATCAGCAGTCCATGAAAAACATTCATTAGTTGTGGTAGAAACTCAGAAGAAGTAGAAGCACAGATTTAGAAATTCAGTGTCAGCTGGTATTCCTTACCTCTCTTCTGGAAGAGGGTAAGAGTGTTCAGACATGGAAATTCTCCTGGTCTGCTTAATTCCTCTTCTAGTCCAGTTCTTTTAATTTCAAGAACAGAGCTAATGGTTTCATCTGTATCAGCTGTCATTCTCACAGTGACCCAATGAAGTGGCCACTATTCTCCCTGTCATTTTACATATGAGGACACTGAAGCTCAAAGTGTTCAAGTTCACAAAATTAGTAAGAGAGAGAATTGGGATGCAAACCCAAGTGATTCTGACTCCAAAGTTATTCTCTTAACTGTTACGCAATTTTGTCTGTTAAGGAATTATAATTAAAAAGAATATTAAAATAGAATCTTTGGAGGTAGGAGAAATAATTTCTTTTTCATGCATTAAAAATCCATCATTAAATTTAGTAGTGTCATATACTTTTTTCACAACATGCGTCTGGCAGAAGCCTGTGAGTGAAAATAGCAATGTCAAAAGTATTATTTTTATGGAGTTGTTAATTGTTTTATGGAGCAAGCTCATAAAAGTCACAGGCCACAAAACATAATTACAAAATGCATTTGACATCAATTACAGGAAGTATTGATTTCATTAACTCACATCTTGTCCAGAGCTATAAATTATGGGAAATAGGGGAATGCATGTACACCTCCTTTCTAAGTGTCTAATTATGTACTGCTCGCAATTGCTTGTATTACTAGGATGGTGTTGAGCGTGGGGGTTGGCACATCACGTGGCACTCTCTTTATAAGCACTTATGGGAATATGCTTTCTCTTTCAGATCTCATTCCTTGAAAGACTATACACTCCTTGTTTATCTTTGTTTTATAGGATCTAGGATTCCTATAACATCTGTGATTTCCAAACCATCTTTCAGGGATCCATAGGCATCCCCGAGATCCACTCAGGGAGTCCTGAAGTTCACAACTCTGTTCCTAATAATGCAGGTGATATCTGATTTTGGGAACTTCCATTGTTTCATGAGTATATAGTGGAAGTATGAGTATATCTGGAAGCTGTAGAACATGTAATATCACAACACATTGAATGCAGAACCAAATAGGAGAAACCAGTTGTTTTCTATTAAGCCTGATAGTAATAATAACATTTACAAAAATGTAAACAATGCCAATCTTCTAATATTTTGTGGGGTGGGGGAATCTAGTTATTTCCCATGAAAATATGTTATTTATGCAAATGTGTAGTAAGTTTATTGTTATTTTAAGCTGAATTCATAAATATATTAATTTTTTTTTCAGTTTTTATTGCTAATAAGGTAAATGTCAATAGACATAACCTACATAAACAAAAGCTCTTTGAGAACCTCAGTAAGTTTTAAATGAACAGATAGGTCCTGAGGCCAAATGTTTGAGAACTGTTGTTATAACCAACTGTGTTTTTTCTCTTTGTTTTGGAAGCTAGAAAACCGAGACCAGATCTTTAGTCCCCCTTCAGCGTTTAACTGAGACCACAAGACATAGAATTTGTCAACTAATATTTCTCTTTGCCTTCTTTCATTTTCAACCCTTACTTTCTAAATGATTTCATAATCTCTTTTTCACACTGTTCTGTTTTATTTTACAATGCTTAATCGTAAGAGTTAAATAAGTTATCATGGGCTGCTGGAAATGAAAACAGTTGGTAGAAGAATGGGTTGGCCTCTTCGAGCATAGTATAGAAATGCAATATTAAAGATTTTCATTTAAATGTGCTCTTAAATTCAAATGCTGCTTCTTATAGACTGCAGGCAGCATCTTCTTGGTTATTGTTGAAACCACTGCCACTATGTCTAAATGAATGGTACTTTTGTCCTGGAGTCTCTTCAATCTCTATTCTCTAAATTATGCATATCCTTTTAGGGTACAGCCTCTCTCCTGCTTATGCTCTCCATTTACCCTCCCCCAGCCCAGCAGAATTTCTTTCCCTTTTCCTTTCTTCTACTTTACATTTATATTCTCTGTGACCTATTCTTAAAACATATTTTCTAATGCATTTCTTGAGTTCAGAATAAAAGGCTGGTACGTTCAGCATTACTTCATCTTCATTATTAGCCTCTTACAACTCTCTTTGATTTAAGGTTATTGTATAATACTTGAGCTCTCTGCTAATGTACATTACACTGGCACTGTAATCAGTGCACATTTCAAGGGCTTCAGTCAACAATAGTACCCAAAGCTTTGAATTCAAAAAAGTATAATTATTTTTGAAAATTGGCCTCTAAATAGAGAAGGGGATAAGATTCGTCTAAAGCATGTGATAAGGCATAGCCTTCAATTTTAGCGTTGTGTGTAATATAGTGATGATTGTTCCTTCAGTAGACATTAGTGCATCAGTTACTGTTATAGTTTTGATGAACACACTATATGTTGATTGAATTTGAGAGAAATTTATGTTTCTTTCTCATAACTGAACTCAAATGTAAAACTTTGATGGGAAACATAAAACACATATGTGTTTGGTCCTTGTGGCAATCTCTATAGTGAACAGATAGTCCTTTTAGGCAAAGCTTTCTGATCTCTTGGGTGGGGATAGTTAGGGTTGAATTTAGGGATGTCAAGAGTAAGATATCCCTAAATGAAGAGTAAGACATCTCAGGATGTTCATTAAGAAGGACTTGGTGTGGACTAGTCTCTTGTTTCCCAAATGATGAGCTTCTCTCAGTTATGTGAACATATCTTAGTGGCAGATAGATAAGGTGAGTACTATATTTTTGATCACAAAACTCAGTGTCATTGACCAACCACAGTGAATTCAGAGCAGAGGCCTCTCATGAGGCCATATTGATGTAGATGTAATAAGTCATAATGTGATAAAAAGTAAAGACAGTTCTCCTACAGACAACAGAGTAACCACATTATTTTACACTTCTTATCTGTAGTTATTAAGCATTTCTTAGAAAATGGTCCCTTAATCAGTGTAACCTGGTTTCCTGTACCCTCAATGAATCCCCAACAATAAAAAAAAAAAAAAAAA
>NW_003852401.1:36495074-36586127 GCF_000181295.1 Otolemur garnettii
AGAGAGAAAGAGGGAGGAGGTGGGGGAAAGGAAGAGAAGAGAGAGAGAAGGAGAGAGCAGCAGGGGGCTCAGTGTGTGACATACGTCTTGGGGGCAAGACACAATTATAAGAGGGACTTTATCTAACAAATGCAATCAGTGTAACCTGGTTTCCTGTACCCTCAATGAATCCCCAACAAAAAAAAAAAAAAAAAAAAAAGGAAAGGAAAAGAAAATGGTCCCTTAACTTATTATTTACAAAAACTACTGGAAAAAAGCTCTCAACAAGGATATGGTATGTGCCAAAACTTATGGTATGTGCCAAAACATTCACAAATTTCAGCCTCATAATCTGCTCCTGCACCAATATCCCTAATTTGTAACAAGTTATCTCATGCTGCTGCTCCTTGCACTCTCTTTTGTGATTTGCCTCATGACTTTTTTCCTGAAATGCCCTTGTTCTCTTTTTCAATATATAATTAGAGTAGTGGCTAAGAGCTCAGGTTCCAGAGTGAGACATCTCTTCTGGCTTTGAGTCTACTTACTAGATACAAACCAGTCATATAGCCTCATTGCATGACTTATGCAATCCAGGTTCATCATCAATAATATGGAAAAATAACACAACCAACCTCAGGATTCTTATCAGGATCAAATGGCATGTTGTATGTAAGCTCTTGGCACCATGCACTCAGGGAGTGGAAACTATTATCACTTCTCTTAAACCTCAATTGAACTAAAACTTCTTTAGCAAGAGCTTCCAGATTTCCCAAGTTGGAAGTGATTTTCTGTCCTCAATTCTTATGGGATACTTTTGTCTTTTTCGCAGCTTTCCTTGGATCATGATGCCTTGGCCGCCTGCCTATCTCCTCCATTGGAGCATTTGCCTTAAGGGCCAGTTCTGTGTTTCAGCCATTTGAAACTTTCCTGCAACACTTAGCACAGTGCTTTGCCCAGGGAAGGACCTTGACCAGTGTTGAAATAAATTAGATCCCATGTCCTCTGTGCTCTTAACATTGTCATTTGCTCATGGTTGTACAAAAGAAAGAACCACATGGAATCCTTGCCTTCACGAAACTTGCCTTCTGTTAGGGGAGATGAAGTTAAAGCATATTTAACACGTCAGAGAGGAGGGAACACCAGGAAAACCAGAACCCTGGGGAGATCCTTCTGAGGGAGAAATACCTTTTGGGGGGACTGGATGGACTCATTGGTTTTGGATGGAGAAAGGGATATAAAAGGGTATTTTTGTGAGGAGAATAATGTTGAGAGTCTCTAAAGGCCTATCAGTTTCTGTGTTTTTAATTTTTTTGTTTAAGGTTAAAATTTACATAAATTAAAATACATAGGTCTTGTGAGTATACTTGGATGAGTTTTGATAAATATGTGTACTTTTGTAACTACCATAATTATATGCTAGTTACAAACTTCTGTCATCTCAGAAAGTTTCTTCCTCTTCACTCATGCCACTCAGTTTTCTGATTTCTTTTTCCATAGATTAGTTTTTCTTGTTCTAGACATGAATATAGTAATATAGATTATACATCTTACAGAATACATAGTAATAGAGATCATACTGTATTTTGTTTTTGAACATAGCTTCCTTGATTTGTTGTGATGTTTTTGGAATGCATTCTTGTTTGTCAGTAAGTTTTTTTTTTTTAACAGTTGAATAGTATTCTATTGTATGAATATACAAGACCACCATGATTTGTTTATTTACCTGTTGATGGACATTTTGATTGCTTCCAGTATTTAGCTATTATAAATGATGGACTAATAAACATTTTGTATTTCTGTAGACAAATATTTTCATTACTCTTAGGTAAATATCTATGTATGGAATTGCTGGGTTTTATAGATTGGATACATGTTTAACTTTACAGTGGTTCTCAACCTGTGTGTCGTGACCCACAGGAACTGTAATAAAGGGCAGCAGCATTAGGAAGGTTGGGAACCACAGTTTTTTTTTTTTGAAACAGAGCCTCAAGCTGTCCCCCTGGGTAGAGTGCCGTGGCATTACAGCTCACAGCAACCTCCAACTCCTGGGCTCACGTGAGTCTCCTGCCTCCGCCTCCCAAGGAGCTGGGACCACAGGCGCCCGCCACAATGCCCGGCTATTTTTTGGTTGCAGCCGTCATTGTTGTTTGGCGGGTTTGGGCTGGGGATTCGAACCCGCCACCTTAGGTGTACGTGGCTGGCGCCTTAGCCGGTTGAGCTATAGGCGCCAAGCCAGGAACCACTGCTTTATAAAATACTGTTTAAACTTTTAAACTCGTTGACGATTTAACAGTCTCATCAGCAGAGTCTCACTCTGTCACCCTAGAATACAATGGCATCATCATAGTTCACTGCAACGTGAAACTCTGGGCTTCAGCCATCCTCCTGCCTCAGCTTCCTATTAGGTTTAAGCAGTCCTTTTGCCTTAGCCTCCCAAGGAACTGGGACTACAGGCACCTGCCATAAGGCCCGGCTAGTTTCTTCTATATTTTTAGTAGAGACAGAGTCTCACTTTTTCCCAGGCTGGTCTCAAACTCCTGGACTCAAGCAATCCACCTGCCTTGGCCTCCCAGGATTACAGGTGTGAGCCACTGTGCCTGGCCATCATCTGAGATTTTAGTGAGTTATCTTTTTGCAAGTGGAGGGTCTTCCCCCAATATTGATAGCTAGAGACTGATCAGGGTGATGTCTGCTAAAGATTGAGGTAGCTGTGGAAATTTCTTAAAATCAGACAACAGCCAAGTGTGCTACATTGATTGACTCTTCCTTTCACCAAAGATTTCCCTGTAGCATGCAATGCTGTTTGGTAGGACTTTATTCCCAGAAGAACTTCTTGCAGAACTGGAATCAGTCTTCTGCTGCTGCTTTCTCAACTATGTTGAAGTAATATTCTAAATCCTTTGTTGTCATTTCAACAAAGTTCACAGCTTTGTCACTAGGAATAGATTCTGTCTGAAGAAACCCCTTTCTGTGCTCGTCCATAGGAAGCAGCTCATCATCTGTTCAAGTTTTATCATGAGATGGCAGCAATTCATTTACATCTTCAGGCTCCACTTCTAATTCTAGTTTCTTGCTATTTCTAACATAATGCAGTTACCTCCTCCACTGAAGTTTTGAACCCCTTGCCCTCATCCATGAGGGTTGCAATCAGCTTCTTGCAAACACCTGTCAATGTTGCTATTTTGATTCCTCCTCAATCACAAATGTTCTCAATGGCATCTAGAATGGTCAGCCCTTTCCAGAGGGTTTTCAATTTACTCTGTGTAGACTTACTAGAGCAATGTTTTTTAATCTTTTTAATCTCAGGCACACTTGAACCTATAGTTAAACAACTGTGTCACGCTTGAATTCTGTTGATTAGAAAAAAGAGCAAAGAAAGAGAATATACTTACTGTGCTTTGAACTTCTTTTGAAAATAACTTAATGATATTTAAAAATTTTCATGGCACACCTAACCTCTCACAGCACACTGGTTGAAAATTATTGCACTAGAGGAATCCTTATCTATTGGCAGCTAATAAGAGTTGATGATTTTCAGATTGTTCAGCTTTTTTCTTGCTGTGAGCAAGTCAGTGATGACTTCTAACCTCTTTACATGTTGGACCGGAAACAAAATATATTTTGTTAAGTAGTAAGACTTGAAAGTTAAAATTACTCCTTGATCCATGGCTGTAGAATGGACGTTAACAGGCTGGAAAACAGCATTAATCACTTTGTACAACTTCATCACAGCTCTTGAAGGACTTGGTGCATCATCTGCATCAGGAACATTTTTTTTTTTTTTTTGAGACAGAGCTTCAAGCTATCCCCCTGGGTAGAGTGCCTTGGGATCACAGCTCACAGCAACCTCCAACTCCTAGGCTCAAGTGAGTCTCCTGGCTCAGTCTCCCAAGTAGCTGGGACCACACGTGGCCACCACAACGCCTGGCTATTTTTTGGTTGCAGCCATCATTTTTGTTTTTTGGCAGGCTGGGCTGGATTCGAACCCGCATCCTTAGGTGTATGTGGCTGCCGCCTTAGCCACTTGAGCCACAGGCACCAAGCCTGGATCAGGAACATTTTTAAAGGTATCTTTTTTTTTTCTGAGCAAGTCAGAAATACTGGGCTTAAAACATTCTGGAAACGGTGCTGTAAACAGATGGGCTGTCATCCAGGCTTTGTTATTCCCTTTACAGAGCACAGGCAGAGTAGATTACACATAACTCTCAAGGCCTCGAGGATGTTCAGGATGGTAAATGAACATTGGCTTCAGCCTAAAGCAGCAGTTCTCATCCTATGGGTTGTGACCCACAGAGACTGTATTAAAGGGTTGTAGCATTAGGAAGGTTGAGAACCAATGGCCTAAAGTCACCAGCTGCATTAGCCTCTACTGAGGGAGAGTCAGCCTCTTCTTTGAAGCTTTGTAGCCAGGCATTCTCTTCTCTTCTCTAGCTATGAAAGTCCCACATGACTTTTTTTTTCCAATATATAAAACAGTTTCATCTACATTGAAAACCTGTTGTTTAGCACAGAGCCCTCCATCAACCATCTTAGCTAGATCTTCTGGATAACCTGCCTCATCTCCTCCATTTGCACGTGCTGCCTCACCTTGCACTTTTATTATATTCTGGATGTAGCTTCTTTCCTTAAACCTCATGAACCAACTTCTGCTAGTCTCAAATTTTCTTCACCTCTTTCAACCTTCAGAGAATTGAAGAGAATTATGGCTTTTCTCTAGATTAGATTTTGGTTAAGGAAATGTTGTGGCTGCTTTGATCTTCTACCCACACAGCTAAAACACTCTTCACATCAATAGTAAGACTATTAGGCTTTCTTATCATATATATGTGTGTGTAATGGGGAAGCACTTTTAATTTTCTTTAAGAACTTTTTCTTTGCATTCGCAACTTGGCTAACTGGTGCAAGAGGCCTCCATTTTGGTCTGTGTAAGCTTTTGCCATGCCTTTCACACTAAACTTGGTCAGTTCTAGCTTTTGATTTAAAGTGACTCTTTCATGTGAACACTTGGAGGCCATTGTATGGTTATCAGCTGGCCTAATTTCAATACCGTTGTGTCCTAGTGAATAGGGAGGCCTAAGGAAAGGGAGGTGTGTGTGAAGAAATCGCCGGTTGGTTGGGCAGCGCACAGCAGTCAGATCACACACAGCATTCATCTGTTAAGTTCACCATCTTCTATCAGCGTGGTTCATGGTGTTCCAAAACAAAGGCCACTGATCACAGAGCACCATTACAAATGTAACAGTAACAGAAAAGTTTGAAATATTTCGAGAATTACCCAAATGGGACACACAGACATGCTTTTGGAAAAATGGTGCCAGTAGACTTGCCCAATGCAGGGTTGCCACAAACCTTTAATTATAAAAAAAAAAAAAAATGCAATATTTGGAAATGCAATAATGACAAGTGCAACAAAACAAGAGGTATGTCTGTAATCATAGTGGTTTTAAATTCCTGGTCTAATAATTCTAAAGTCTCTGCCCTACCTGAGTCTAATTCTGATGCTTTTATTTTGTTTTTAATATCATGGGACCATGGTTTTTCATTGTAGTATGCTTTGCAATTTTTTGTTGACAGCTGGACATGATGTAACTGGGGAAAATAACTGAGATAGATATTGAATGTGAGGTTTTATGTTTATCGGAGTAGGAGTTAGACTGTGTTTACTATTTGCTGTAGCTGTGGCATCAGAGGCTGAAATTTCACCTGGCGTGCTTGTTTTTGTCTCCTCTTTGTTTTTTGTAGTCCTAGTGGACTCTTTATTAGGGTGTGAAGCTTGCAATTCTTTTAGCTTTCATCCTCTGTCATTATACAGGAATCTCACTGATGTGGGAGTAAAGCATAGGAGAAGGGCACAACTCCTCGTCCTATACTTTGGTGTTTTATTTCCTTCCTATGGAAGGCTGGAAGAAGTTGGAGCTAGTTGTTCCCCTTCCCCAACCAGGTAGGCTCTAATCACATAGATTCCCTTGAGGGCAGGCCTTGTGAGGGAGAATTGAGAGCTGGGGGGTTATTTCAGAATGATTTTTTTCCCTTCCTCCTTCCTGAAGCACAAGGGGATTCTGATTTCTTTCTGATCTTCACGGTGAGAACAAGTGGAGACTCTTGGAGGTTAAACTCATGTAAGTGTGGGGTCCCCTGTTGGTCCATCCCCTAAAATTTTTAATTCTCAGGCTAGTCTACCTGGAACCTCTAATAGTTTGTCGATTATAGTTTAAAGATACTGGCTTCGGCTGCAAGTTTTGCTCCTGTTTCTACCTCTCTCTCCAGTTTTTGTTCCGTAACCTCAATTCTGTGATGGATCTAACAAGAGTTGTTGATTTTCAGTTTGCTCAGCTTTCTTCCTGTTGTGAATAAGGCAGTGATGACTTCCAATCTCTTTACAAGTTGGACCAGAAACCCTGTTCTCCTATTTTTAATGCAATTATTGACATGATAGCGTTTAGTTCTATTATTTATAGTAATGTGATTGTTGGTATGGTTGGATATAGAGTTACCATTCTATTGATTCCACATTTTTTATTTCTCTCTTCTTCATTTCCTGCCTTCTATTAGGTTAATCAGATATTTATTTTAATTTTTTATTTTATTTCCTCTGTTATCTTTCAAGCTACATGTTATTTAATTTTTGTAGCTATTCTAGGCGTTAGCGTATGTAATATTCTTAACTCACCACAGAGTGAGTACTATACCATTGCTTGTAAAATATATGAACCTTATCAGAATATTATTTCATTTATCCTGGCCTTTGCCATGTATCTGTCATATATTTATATGTATTTGCGTCATGAACCCTCTATGCTATGTAATTATTATTATTTAACTTGACACTTACCTTTTAAAGAATTCAGAGAAAGGAAAGAATCAGCATCTATAGTTATTCCCCTATTTATCATTATTGATTGTTTTTATTCCTATAGATCTGAGTTTCCATTTGCTTTCATTTCTTTTTAGCTGAAAGAATTTCTTTTATCATTTCTTATAATTTTGACTTCCGTTGACAAATGTCATTATCATGTTTTCATTTTTGAGGAATATTTTCACTTGATTTAGAATACTGGGTTGGTAGTTTTTGGGTCCCTTTTATTTGTCAGTTAAAAAGTATTCTATTGTCTCCTGTCCTCCATAATTATTGCTAAGAACTCAGTTTTAATTTGTATTGTCATTTTCTTGTATTTAATGTCTCCCTCTCCACCATGAGTGCTTTTTCTATGCTTAGTGTTAAACAGTTTAACTATGATGTTTCTGGGTATGATTTTAAAAAAAATCCTACTTGAGATCACATGATTTTTTTGGAATGGTAAGTTAACGTGTTTCACCATATTTGGGAATTTTTTTAGGGATTATTTCTTTGAATATTTTTTTCTCATTTTCTCTCTCCTGGGCTTCTGGGATTCTAATCATATGTGCTAGATAGCTTATGACTGCCCCTCAGGCCACTGAAGCTTTGTTTATTTTTCTGAGTCAATATTTCTGTTTGTCATATTGAATTACTTTTATTGATTATTATATTAAGTTTACTGACTTATTCTTCTGTAGTCTCCAATCTGTTGTTAAGCCCTTTCCGTGAAATTTAAAATTTTAGATATTTCCTTTTTTTAGTCCTAGTGTTTCCCTTTGGTTCATTTTTATGTTTTCTATTCCTCTGTTGATATTTCTCATTTGTGTTGTTATTCTGACAAGTTTCTCCTTAAGTCCTTTATAGTATTCAAATAACTGCATTAAAGTCCTTATTTGATTATTCTAACCTTCAGGTCATTTCAGAATCAATTTCTATTGACTATCTTTTCTCTTGATGATAGATCACAATTTCCCATCTCTTTGTACGTCTGTTTAATTACTGTATACTGGACATTACAGATGATCTATTATTGTAAAATCTCTGGATGATTTTTTTCTTCCATTGAAGAGTAATAGTTTTTGGTTTTCTATATAATTAAGTTACTGGCAAATCCCCTTATACTTAAAGAAGTTTGGTTTTATTAAAGTGGTTTTGTTGATTTTGCCCTTGATATTACTTGGATGAATTCCTGAATTCAGAGACATACACTTTAGTGCCCAAATGTGCCCTTCTGGGGTTTCAATGGAATATTCAAGATGCTTGCCAAAGCCCTCTAACTCAGAAACATTCACACTTCAGACTCTACCTACTGTGCAAGGGGAAGCACCACATAGCTCTGCTCGACTCTTTTAGCCTTTCAGCTGTTGCTTTATGCTGGGTCCCTTGTGCAAATGTCACACAAAGTTCAACTGAAGATCTTAGGAGAGTTTGTATACAGATTTTGGGGCTACTTCCTATGGCTTCTTCCATTTCTGACTTTCTTTTCTCAATTCCCAGTGACTGTGATGGGCCTGCAGTCTGTTCTCAGACACGGTCAGGCATTAAGGATGCGGCTCTGCTTGAGCATCCCTTAGACTGGGGAATTCTCTTAAGAAAAAGGTATAAGAGTGATCTCATCCAGTTCATTTCCCTTTTTTCAAGGGTCTTCTACTCTCTAATTCATGCATATTTTTAGTTACTCTCTCATGCCTTGAGGTCATTTTTTACTTTTCAAAATTTTGTCCAGAGCTTATCATTTCTTAGCTATGAGAGGCTTATGCTGAGAAAAACTACTCCTCCTTTACTGAAAATGCAACCCCTCTGTGTTTCCCCATAAGTAGTTCTGACTAGAGATGAGGTTTTGTGTGGAGAAAGGGAGAATAATTGGTTTGGCTGTGTAGGCTGGGCGTATAAAGACTTAAAGGCCAGACAATGGATATTTTACATGATGGAGTAAGACAATGGGGAAAGGGTCATGTCTGAATTATAGATAGCTTTTGTTTTTAAATATTAGAATAATGCTGACATTTATTATCATTCATGGAGAGACTTGACATGTATTCAAATGAATTGGTATGGTATTTCTATCATTTACATGAAGCAAATGTCAGAACAGAAGTAAAGACCCTCAATTTATCCTTGTAATTATGTCTTCCCTCCCCCTTTTCTCCCTACCATGTCTTCTCTCTCTCACTTTCCCTCTTTCCTCTTTTTCCTCCTTCCCTTTCTTATCTTCTCTCATTTTTTCTGATCCTCTTTTTAAAAATTTTCTTCAAGTTTGTGACTCATATGTGAAGATAGTACCAGGGCTGTTCAAGTATATCTTAAGTGATAAAATTGGTCTTCAAAAAGAATCCAATATTTTTTGCCTAGTAAAAGCAATTTTATTTTTTAAATTTTACTATTCCCAGTGCCTAGCAAAATGCCTTGTACTAGTAGAAAAAGGGACTAAGAGACTGAAATTAACTATTACAACCAGAGAAGTTATTAAATTGTAATTTATCAATGGAAAAAATTATTGCTATGTTTTTATAATTGACAACTCCAATAACTTGGAAAAGAGGTCTTGGTCAAAGCTTGGTACAAAATTATATATATATATATCATAGTGTATATATATATACACACGTACTATGATGGAGACTGTGAAAATATTTTACACAAGACAAAGATCAGAAGGGAATACACAAAATATGAATGGCCACATGACAATAGGATTATAAGGCTTATTTTCAAAATACTTTCAAAACAGATGGAACTTGACTCTATTTTAAAATTCCTTTTTGCTAGGACAACTTCAGTAGGAATAGCTAGGGGAAATATTCTAGGTCTTCCATGTAATCATCAAGGATTTAGAATTATGAATGTTTCAGGATTAAGCAAGGTTACATCTTCTGGCGTGTGTGTGTGTGTGTGTGTGTGTGTGTGTGTGTATAAATTTTTAAAAAATCTATTAACCAGGGTATTCTGGGGACAACCCCCTTTCCCTATGCATCATGAGGCAGGTACCTCTCCCCTCCCTGATACGTGGGACTGTATATTCTGGGTACTTAGTTGCTGACTAGTGATGCTGGACAGGCAGGATACAGTCAAGCATCAAGCAGTGTAGTAAGGTCTGAATGCTGCATTTTGGATGGAGAATCACAAGATGCCAAGAGCATGTAAGGAAAAGATGGGAAGTAACATCAGGATGTGGGGCTGAGTTAGCCTTAGCCTGCTGACTTGCTGGATACTACCTCCTATCCTCCCCACTCTCCTGCTATGGCAGAGAGCTGGGGGAGGATGAAGTTAGAAGGCTGTTAGAAGCTGTATGGGCAGGTTCCTTGCAGCATCTATGACTTGGTGAAAAGTGCTTCTGTTGGTGGCAGGCATGTAGCATCACAATGCCATAACTAGGGTTATCATAACATGTTTTGTCCAAACCAAGACATTTCTGAGAGCTAAGAGGGTATGTGATTAGCCGCGGTAATAGGTATACCCTGGGATGTACCAGGCAAACTGGAAGGTCAACTTCCCCGTCACCCATTTGGCTTTTTGGCTAAAGTAGGATAATTGCATCACCTTTGTCTGTTTGTGCCCATAAGTCCTCAAGTGGCCATGAATGCAGGGGTAGGATCCTGCCACAGATGGCATCTTCTAGCTTTGGCTTTCTTGGCCTCTATATCACTGAGCATTTTGAGCAGTGGCTGGCATGATTAACATTTCAGGCAGAAATGTCTGATACTATGTAGGAGAATGTAGGCTGGATTAGAAGGACAAGAGTGGTGGGTCAGGGAGCTCAACAAGGACATTGTTGCAGTAATTCAGTTATTTTGTTCAAGCAGATAAAAAAAGCCCAGGGACTGTAGCATCCTTTGTTGGGGGAGGGCAATATGATGATAATCTCTACATTCTTCCATTGTTGGATTCTCCTAAATTTAGAAACCAATTGTTCTCACAATTGATCTGCTGGCCTCTAGCAGCTGGAGAAAGCTCCCTGGGTGACCTATGAGCTACAAATGTGTAAATTTATTGCTAAAAGCCTGACAATGTCCCTGCTTTCACTTCTGTTGTGAAAGGATAATTGACTTTTAAGTGCTAATAAAATGTAGGCCAATTATTTGTATTTCATTCAAAATGATCTTTTTTGTTATATAAATCCTGGTAAATGTTTTTTCATGGTTGTTTTGGGTAGGTATTCAAGATAATCATTTTATATGATGGTATAGGCAATAAGTATTACTCAAATAAGAAAGCCAGACCCTATATCCTTTTTTTAAATTGAGAGACAAATAAGGGTTTTAATCATTACCATCATTTTTTTTTAAAGAGACAAATAAAGGTTTTAATCATTACCATCATTTTATATGAATATATTTGTAATGTGTCTTTTGAAGTTCTTGGAATCTTTAGGCCTATTATGGTATTGAACTATCAAGTGACCAACCTTATGTTATTTTTTGGATATCTGTGCTATATTCTGACTCCATCTCTTGCTAGCTATGTGATTAGGGTGATGATTTGGCTTCTTGGGGACTCAATTCCACCATTACCAATAAAATGAGAAAGTTGACTAAATGAGCCATCAGGCTACTAAAGTTCTATGACTTTTTAGGACTTGATTTGAGGATTATCCACACAGATATGACAGTAGAAGCAACAGGCTTGGATGAATTGTCACAAGAGGATGAAGGCTACAAAGTCTTGCTTTTTCAGTTAGAGAAAATAATTGTGGTGACTGTGTTGCACCTGTTGTTCAGTGAGTAGGGCGCTGGCCCCATATACCAAGAGTGGCAGGTTCGAACCCAGCCCCGGCCAAACTGCAACAACAACAACAACAACAACAAAATAGCTGGGTGTTGTGGTGGGTGCCTATAGTCCCAGCTCCTTTGGAGGCTGAGGCAAGAGAATTGCCTAAGCCTAAGAGCTGGAGGTTGCTGTGAGCTGTGACTCCATGGCATTCTACCAAGGACAACAAGGTGAGACTCTGTCTCTAAAAACAAACAAACAAAAAAAAAGTTTGCTCTTTTGGAGTGGTCCCACAATTCTCTCAGGGAATGATTCGTTTTTGCTCTTCACTTCTCTTATTCTTTGAGCATTTGGGAGCGTTCAAAAGCTTTGTCTTCAATGTCAGAAATTCTTTCTTCTGCCTGCTCCATTCTGTTACTGAGGGATTCTACTGTATTTCTCAGATCTTTGAGGGCTACAAGTTCTTGCCTCAATGTGTCAAAATCTTTGGTGATTTTGTCTTTGAATTCATTGAATTCTTGAGACAATGTTTGAATTGCTCCTTGAATTTCTATTTCCATCCTTACCTCCATTCTGTTAATCTTATTTGCAATCCAAATTCTGAATTCGATTTCAGACATCGTGGCCATTTGTTTATGAATGGGATCTTCTGTTGTGTCACCTTTGCCATTCCTTGGGGGGAGTTAATCTACTCTGATTATTCATGTTGCTAGAGTTTTTCCCCTGATTCCACCCCATGATTATTTTTCATCATTTGGCTAGAGAAGTTGGCCAGGTAAAATTGAATTGAGGGCTCCTGGAGTTGTAATTAACCATCCCTTTACCAAAGAACTGGACTGGTGATTGTGGCTTTTCCCTTAGAGCTTTACAAAGGTCCCATTCAGAACTACTGCCTGGGCTCGGCGCCTATAGCTCAACCGGCTAAGGCGCCAGCCACGTACACCTAAGGTGGTGGGTTCGAATCCCCAGCCCGGACCCGCCAAACAACAATGACGGCTGCAACCAAAAAATAGCCGGGCGTTGTGGCGGGCGCCTGTGGTCCCAGCTACTTGGGAGGCGGAGGCAAGAGACTCGCTTGAGCCCAGGAGTTGGAGGTTGCTGTGAGCTGTAATGCCACGGCATTCTACCCAGGGGGACAGCTTGAGGCTCTGTCTAAAAAAAAAAAAAAAAAAAAAAGAACTACTGCCTGAAACTCTGGGCACCTGCTTGGTGTGATGGGGCCAGATGGCACTGTTAACTTTGCCAAAATCAATATGAAGTAGAAAATCCTGCAAGCAGCCAGACGTAAGGAAATCATAACCTATAAGGGGAAGAATATTAGAATGAATGCAGATCTTTCTGCTGAAACTTTTCAAGCCACAAGAGGATGGTCATTAACCTTCAATCTCCTAAAACAAATCAAGTGTCAGCCAGGATCCTGTATCCAGATAAATTGAGCTTCATTTATTATGGAGAAGTTAAATACTTTAATGACATACACATGTTGAAGAAATTTGCCATAACCAAACCAGCTCTTTAGGATATCCTCACACCTATCCTTCATAATGACCAGCACAATACTCTACCACCAAAGTAAACTCACTTTGAAATTCTTGCCCAAAACCCAATTACCACAGTGGTGAAAAGATTCAAAATGTCCATTGGAGTTTTGAAAAACTTGACACCCAAAATACTACCAGGCTTATCAATACTCTCAATTAATGTGAACGACTTTAACTGTCCTTTTAAGAGGTACAGGTTGGCTGACTGGATACAAAGACTCAGGTCCAATATTTGTTGCATACAAGAATCTCATCTTACCTTAAAAGATAGATATAGACTCAGGGTGAAAGGATGGGCATCTGTAATCCAGGCAAATGGAAATCAGAAAAAAGCAGAGATGGCAATTTTATTTGCAGATACACTAGGCTTTAAACCAATGAAAGTAAGGTAAGACAAGGATAGTTGCTTCATATCTGTCAAGGGAAACACTCAACATGATGAGATGTCAATTATTAACATGTATGCACCCAACCAGAATGCCCCTCAATTTATAAGGGAGACCCTAACAGACATGATCAATTTAATATCTTTCAGCACCGAAATAATAGGAGATTTTAACACTCCTTTGGCAGTGTTGGATAGATGCTCCAGTAAGAAACTAAGCAAAGAAATTTTGGACTTAAATTTCACCATAAAACTTTTGAATTTAACAGACATCTATAGAACATTTCATCCAAACAAAACTAAATACTCATTCTTTTCATCAGCCCATGGAACATCCTCCAAAATTGATCACATCTTAGGTCACAAGTCTAATCTCATGAAATTCAAAAGCATAGAAATTATTCCTTGTATTTTCTCGGATCATCATGCAATAAAAGGTGAACTCACCGATAACAGGTATCTGCATACTCATACAAAGACATGGAAACTAAATAACCTTATGCTGAATGATAGCTGGGTCATAGATGAGATTAAGAAGAAAATTGCCAAATTTTTGAAACAAAACAATAATGAAGACACGAATTATCAGAACCTGTGGGATACTACAAAGGCAGTCCTAAGAGGGAAATTTATAGTGTTGCAAGCCTTCCTCAAGAGAATGGTAAGAGAGGAAGTCAATAACTTAATGGGACATCTTAAGTAACTGGAAAAGGATGAACATTCCAACCCCATACCCAGCAGAAGAAAAGAAATAACTAAAGTTAGAATTAAATGAAATTGAAAACAAAAGAATTATTCAAAAGATCAATGAATCAAAAAGTTGGTTTTTTGAAAAATTCAACAAAATTGATAAACCTTTGGCTAAACTAACCAAAAATAGAAAATTAAAGTCCATAATACCATCAACCAGAAATGACAAAGACAAAATAAAAATAGACATCTCAGAATTTCCAAAAATCCTTAATGAATACGACAAAAAATTTTATTCTCAGAAATATGAAAATCTGAAAGAAATTGACCAATACTTGAAAGCACACCAACTTCCTAAACTTAATCAGAAAGAATTGGAAATGCTGAACAGACCTATATCAATTACTGAAATAGAATCAACTATACGAAATCTCCCAAAAAAGAACAGTTCAGGAACAGATGGCTTCATGTCAGAATTCTACCAAATCTTTAAAGAGGAGCTAGTACTTATATTACTTAACCTTTTCCAAAACATTGAAAAAGAAGGAATACTTCCCAACACATTCTACTAAGCAAATATCACCCTGATCTCCAAACCAGGAAAAGACCCAACAAGAAAAGAAAACTATAGACTAATATCTTTAATGAACATAGATGCAAAAATATTCAATAAGACCCTAGCAAACAGAATCCAGCAACACATCAAATGAATTATACACCATGACCAAATGGGTTTTATTCCAGGGTCTCAAGGTTGGTTCAATATACGTAAATCTATAACTATAATATATCACATAAACAAACTAAAAAACAAAGACCATATGATTCTCTCAATAGATGCAGAAAAAGCCTTTGACAACATCCAGCATCCTTTCATGATCAGAACACTTAAAAAAATAGGTATAAAAGGGACTTTTCTTAAACTGATAGAGGCTATCTATAGCAAACCCACAGCCAATATAATATTGAATGGAGTAAATGTGGAAGCATTTCCACTCAGATCAGGATCCAGACAAGGTTTCCCATTGTTTCCACTGCTTTTTAACATTGCAATGGAAGTGTTAGCTATTGCAGTCAGGCAAGAGAAGGTGATAAAGGGTGTATAAATAGGGTCAGAGGAGATCAAACTTTCACTCTTTGCAAATGATATGATTTTATACCTGGAAAACCCCAGGAACTCAACCACAAAACTCTTAGAAGTGATCAAAGAATACAGTAGTGTCTCAGGATATAAAATCAATACCTACAAATCAGTACCTTTTCTATATACCAATAATAGTCAAGTCAAAAAACAGTCAAAGACTCTATTCCCTTTAGAGTTGTGCCAGAGAAGATGAAGTATTTGGGAATTTACCTAAGAAAGGATGTGAAAGATCTCCATAAAGAGAATTATGAAACTCTGAGAAAAGAAGTAGCTAAAGATGTTAACAAATGGAAAAATATGCCATAGGAATAATCAACATTGTTAAAGTGTCCATATTACCTAAAGCAATTTATATTTAATGCAATCCCTATCAAAGTACCACAGTCATACTTTAAAGATCTGGAAAAAATAGTACTTGTTTCATATGGAACCAGAAAAACCTTGACCATCCAAGACATTACTCAGAAATAAAATCAAAGCAGGAGGAATCGTTCTACCAGACTTCAAACTATACTATAAATATATAGTGATCAAAACAGTATGGTATTGGCACAAAAATAGAGAGGTAGATGTATGGAATAGAATTGAGAACTAAGAGATGAACCCAAACAATTATTGTCATTTGAACTTTGATAAGCCTATCAAAAATATAAATTGGGGGAAAGATTCCCCATTAAACAAATGGTGCCAGGAGAATTGGCTGGCAACTTGTAGAAGACTGAAACTGGACCCACATCTTTCACCATTAACAAAAATGGACTCTCACTGGATAAAAGATTTAAACTTAAGACATGAAACTATAAAGATTCTTGGAGAGAGTGCAGGAGAAACACTTGAAGAGTTGGCCTGGGAGAATACTTTATGAGGAGGACCCCCCAGGCAATTGAAACAACACCAAAAATACATTACTAGGATCTGATCAAACTAAAAAGCTGCTGCAAAGCCAAGAACACAGAAAGTAAACCAAGCAGACAGTCCTCAGAATGGGAAAGGATATTTGCAGGTTATGCTTCTGACAAAGGTTTGATAACCAAAATCCACAAAGAACTCAAACTTATTAATAAAAAAAGAACAAGTAATCCCATTTCATTGTGGGCAAGGGACTTGAACAGAAGGTTCTCTGAAGATGATAGGTGCACGGCCTATAGACACATGAGAAAATGCTCATCATCCATAATCAGAGAAATGCAAATCAAAACCTCTTTGAGATATCATCTAACTCCTGCAAGAGTGGCTCACATAACAAAATCCCAAAACTACAGATGTTGGCATGGATGTGGAGAAAAGGGATCACTTCTGCGCTGCTGGTGGGAGTGCAAGCTAACATGTCCCTTTTGGAAAGAAGTATGGAAAATACTCAGGGATCTAAAAGTAGACGTGCCATTTGATCCTGCAATTCCTTTATTAGGTGTATATCCAAAAGACAAAAAATCACTTTATAACAAAGATATTTGCACCAGATTGTCCATTGCAGCTCACTTTATAATAGCCAAGTCATGGAAGAAGCCCAAGTGCCCATTGACCCATGAATGGATTAATAAATTGTGGCATATGTATACCATGGAATATTATGGAGCCTTAAAAAAGATGGAGACTTTACCTCTTTTATGTTTACATGGATGGAGCTGGAACATATCCTACTTAGTAAAGTATCTCAAGAGTGGAAGAAAAAATATCCAATGTACTCAATACTATTATGAAACCAATTTACAGTCACTCAGACTTTCATATGAAGAATAGATCATAACAATGGCCCAAGATGAAGGCGGGAGGACGGGGAATGGGAGGGGCGGGGGGAAGTCAGATCAAGGGAAGATGAATGGTGGGATCACACCTATGGTGCATAATGCAAGAGTATATATCTATTAGTATAGAGTATAAATGTCTTAACACAATAATTAAGTAAACAAGATGAGGTATATATTAACCAATGCAATGTAAGCATTCCTAATTCTATATGAAATCAGCACATTGTACCCCATAATTGCATTAATGTATACATAATCTATGTGTTTATGATTTAATAAAAAAATAAAAAATAATAATCAGAACCCTCACTAGGAAGTAGGTAACATGATGCAACACTTAAGTTTGGCTGGTAGGCTAGCAGTTTTCAAAGTGTGATTTATAGACATACAGAAGTCCTTGAAAACCCTTCTGGGGACACTGATGGGGTCAAGAACATTTTTATAATAATACTAAGACTTCATTCTCCCTGTCCATCATGTGGACATTTGCACTGATGTTACAAGATTAATGCCTGGTGGTATGCTCAATGACTAACATTTTAGCATAATTTAAGGTATGCAGCACTCATATTAAAAAAGAAGGGAGAACTGGAGAATCAAGTGGATTCACTTAAGAATCTTTTACTAAATTTATTAAATATCAACTCCTGAGCACACAGCCTATTCTATGTGACAAAATGAAAAGTAGGCATAAAGCATTTCTGATGCAAACCCAAGTATGCAGGTTTCCTCAAAGAAAAGCATATGTGCAATTGTTTGAATTGCAGTTTGTGCTAGCCACTTTTTTTATGAAACATTTTCCCCCTGTAAGAACGGCTGACAATCATACCATGGTTATTCAAACTAGGTTCCTGGCAGACATTTTATCAAGAATGAACAAAGTGAGCCTGTCACTTCCAGTAAAACAACTGTCAGCATTTATTGCCAATAATAAAATCTGAACTTTTGAATGAAAATTCAAATTGGGAGAATTTGGATACTCCACCATAAGCATAACAGCTTGCTTAAAGACTCCTGATAAATCAGTGACAATATTAATTAATGTGATTTTTGTTGTTTTTTACATAGCAAACTGTGTCAATATTTGGACGATCTGTATAAATCAGTAAAACAGTATTTTTCAAGTGAGCAATGGATAATGTTCCAAAATTATGCGTGGGAAAAAGATTTACTCAAATTGAAAGACAAACTAATGGATTTTAATATAATAGAGTAAGAAAAGTTCAATAATAGGATTTTGGATTCCACATAGCAACTAACTTTAAAGAAGCTACCATTTTTCGAGTTCTGGTATGGTATTCAGAAGTAATATTCACAATTATCTGAAAATACCATTAATATATTTCTGCCTTTCCCAACTTTGTTATCTGTATAAGGCCTAGTTTTCTTCATATATTTCAACAAAAATAACAAACTACACACAGGAATATATAAGAAAATCTGTCTTCTATCAAGCCAGACATGAATGAGATTTGCAAATATAGAAAATAATGCCATCCTTCTCACTCAATTTATTTTTATTTTGGAAAATACAGTTATATTTCATGAATTATGTGATTTATTCACATATATTATTTTTTCAATGAACTAAAAATTCTTTCTAATTTTTTGCTTTTAATTTCTAATATGGTTAACATCACAAACAAAAGTTCTTTGGGGATTCTAGTCTAACTCTCTAATTTTGTTAAGAAATCTTGACAGAAATAGGTATAT
This sequence comes from Otolemur garnettii, assembly GCF_000181295.1. Taxonomy (NCBI): domain Eukaryota; kingdom Metazoa; phylum Chordata; class Mammalia; order Primates; family Galagidae; genus Otolemur; species Otolemur garnettii. Next base: position 36,513,820 of record NW_003852401.1, read on the forward strand.
TAATTTAGCAAATGTTGTGTATCAACCATATTTTAAAATCTGTAGGAAGTCAAAGATGAATGAAATAACATTTTTGCCAAGGTCATATGTCAATTTTTATAGACAGGTGTGCAATCACATAGAGGTTATGTAAACATGGAAGACATATCACTTCAGGACTGAGAAGGCTATCTGGGGTGAGGTAAAGAATATTTGAGTTGAGTCTAAAAACCTTCTTTCAAAATCTGGCTTACTGACTCATGCTTCAGAAGCTTAGTTTCCCCAGTGCATAAAATGGAGAGCTTACCTACCTCCCAGAGCTATGTGAGGACAAAATACAGTGTTTGTGGAACTCTAAAGTGACATATGAATATGAAAGTTATTGTTGTTGTTCATTCTAAAAAATCAAGCAAGTTGATAAGATAGAGTGAGGGGAACATATACAGTAATATTTTTCTATGTTACTATTATAACATCTCAAAATTCTAAATTCTGAAATAAATCTGACATTAGAGCTTTCGGATCAGAGACTGTGGACCATTTACTTAAGTTCAAACAAGATAAGACCAAGAATGGACAAGAAGACTTTTCCCCAAAGCAGCATCAAACCATAGTCCACTATGCTCAGCCAGTTAGGAATCTTCCAAACTGCATGGTCTACATGGATATCATGGGTAACTGCTAAAACTCATATATATGTTATGTCCACAACATTCCTATGATCTAGAAGCCTCCTTTCTTCTGTTAAAAAAAAGTATTCTTCAATTAGTTTGAAATATGTAGTTGTCCAGGACCCCATACTGGCCACAGGAATAATCTGTTTCTCATATAAATGATTACAAATCATCTGTTTAAAAACTTTTTTTCTACTTTGAGAAATATCTCCATAAAACACATCAGTTCATGCTTTTTATCTAATTTGAAAACTCAACAGTTTTTATTTAGATAATAAATGAGCACCTCTTCAGTGTGTGGCACTTTGCTAGGCAACGGGGGTGTAAGACTTATCTAAGAATCTGAGAAAAATAGGAAATAACTAAAGGATTAGCACAAAATGAAAGGATTTGTGCTAAGATGGGCAAGTTCAATGTTACACAAGCACAGTTTAGAAAGCACCTGACTGGTCTTATAGAAAGAAAAAATGACGAGAATCATCACGGGAAGCTTCCGGGAATAAGAGGTATATCAGTGAAAACCCAAGGTTGGATGAGTATCAACCAGGCAAAGAGAAAAGGGGACAGCTGTTGACATCTTCTGTACCTCAGGCTATAACCCAAAGTTCTCCTCCTTTTCAGAGCAATTACCTCCTGTGTCACCTGATCCAAGAGTATTTTTTTTTTTTGTGTGTGTGTGTGGTCATTTTCATGGCCCTCTCACAGCTGTTTGTCTCTCCTTCTTTCCTGGAACCCTTGTACCTTTTAGCTTCTGTGATATCACAACATAATACCAGTCCTCTCACCACTCTGACTTTCTGTGCTCTTTATAATTTCATGTCCTGCTCCTCCATCCAATGTTGACTTTGCTCAAAGCTTGAGCCCATGTCTTCTGTTCTTCATGCTCCATGTCACTGAAAGTCCATGGCTTCACTTATGACTTACCCAAGATGTCTTACAGGCTTATGTCTCCAGCCTGACCTCCTCCCTGGGCTCTAGGATGGTGCCTCTTACTGCATGTTTGATCTCTCCTGTTGCACAGCTCAGGGGGCTCCTCAGACTCTGTCTGACACCAAACTCATCAACCAGTCTGATCTTCTTCAACAGTTTCCTATTAACTTTATCTCCCAAATATCTCTTAAATCAACCACTCTCTCCACAGGTGCCCTAATCCAACCCAGAGCATCCCTGCCAAGTGCTTTACCCAAATCCCCTCAGTCTCCAGCCAGTCCCCTCTGCAGAAGTGATCTTTTTGAAATAATTTATTCTCTTCCTCTTGCTTAAAATGTGTTGGTGACTCTCAATACCTTTGGTACAGAGACAGGTGTTCTTTACCACAGCCTACCAAGCTGTGCAGGCGCTAACTAGCCTCCTCCCCACTCCAGCCCTGCTGACTTTCTTTTTCCAGCTCATCATTACTACAGGGCTCTTTCATGAACACAGGATTTTGCAAATCTTGTTCTTCCTCCTTCCTCCCTCTTCTTCCTCATCTCTTACCGGGGACTCCTTTGGCCTGGTTGACAAGGTCATACACTCTCATGGCATTATATTTCTCCTTCTCCTGTTACAACGTTACCATGTATTTGACTATTTGATTAATGATTATCTCTGTCCATGAAGATCACAATTCTTCCTAGACTTTTTTCTTCTTTGTATCCCCTAATGTTTAACTTATTTATTTATTAAATTATTTATTTATTTTAGTGAATTAATATAACCTGTGCAAAGGCTTAACAGAAGAGAGAGAACAAAGCACGCTGGAAAAAGTTTAATAAAGATAGAGCCCCAGGGAAGGGAGGGGAAGGTGAAGGATAGGGTGAGTAAAAGTCAAGGCTGAGGAGGCTCACATGAGTCAGATCGAGTAGCCACAATAAAGGGTGAAATGAAAAGTCCTTGCATTGGTTTCAACAAGGGAGCAAGATGATTGAATTTGTACTACTTTGACTTCTGTATGGAAAATATACAGAAGTCAACTCCAGAGGCAGAGATATGACTTCAGCTATTCAATAATCTGGGAAATGACTAGTAACTGGGACATAAAGTAGACTAACAGTGGTGACAGTAGGAATGGAGAAATTGGATTGATTTGAAAAACAAAATGAGAAGGACTCGGCAAGACTCTGACCTCTTTTCTCTTCCAAATGACTCAGTAATCACCTACCAATTTCCAAACCCTAGACTGTATCTCTTCTGGCAGAGATTTGAATTTACAGAAAGCACCCCAGCTCTCTTATAATCTTATATTTGCTCTTGAATAAGTAGGCCTTTGTACATCACGCTCCCTGGTAGAGAACACAGAAGCAAGTTTCCAGTAGCTCTGCCACGTCCTAACACTGTGCCATCTGTCCTAATCATTGTGTTCATAGTAGTTTTTAAAAAAGCTTTTTAAAATTATCTATAGTATACTTTAAATATTTGAACTCAATCTTGACGATATTCTTAAGAGTTCACTCCATAACATTTATACATTTTTATTGCAAATATCAGCCCTTTTAAATTCGTCCCTGATGGCGTTTGACCTTTCATCTGTTCACACATTTTCTCACACTGGAGTTCATCTGAGAGTTCCTTTTATTCAGCCTTTGACCATCGATTTAGCATCTATCTTGGGCTAGACATTCTCTAGGTACTTAAGATAAAATGACAAATAATACATGGTTCCTAACCTCCATGAGCCACAGTCTAGTGTAAAAGGTAGAAATATAAGGAGCCATTTAATGTATTTAGATCTAGCTCAATAAATTTACTAAAAGTATATAAATACATATTTTCAAAGCCCCAACACCTCTCCTAGAGGATGGGGGCATATGCTTCATATAAGAGGGGTCTTTTCTTTTGAATTTTACAGTATAATTAAAGTTTGACATGCAAATAATACATGGAAAGTGTGGCAGTGAGAGGTAATAGCACACACAAATTCATGGAATTTTACAATAACATAACATGATCAGATTAGTTTTTAGGGCAACAGCTCCAGCAGTCACATAGATGTCCTTAGCAGCCCTACACTTTTCTTCCTCATAGGAATCATTTAGGATTACATCAGAAATTTCTTTTAGAACACCTCTCTTTCGTATCTTCTCTCTTAGAAAATACCTAGTAGGAACAATAGGATATGATGTTTCCTATCCTTGTTTTTCACCGGACCAACCAGGATGACTTCTGTGGTATTTCACAGATGTGTCCTGAGTTGATTTACACAGGCTCTGAGTTGAGTCACTAAATCTGTCAGTGGGTCTTCAACAAGGCAGCATTTCAATGTCTGAAAAAGATTGTACTTTGCTCACCAATTCCTAAAATCACTTCAGGAGACAATTAAGGCAACTCAAAAGAAGCAAACATATAACATGAATCACACGCCCCCTATATATCACTAGGAAAAAAAAATGATGAAAACAATCATTTGTTTTCACAGCTATTTAATTGCAACCAAAGTCCACTATAGTTCTAGGTTTTCTCCGCTAGCTAAAAAAAAGAAAGGGAAATGAAACACACTTTGGTCATTAATCCCTAATCTAAAGAGTAAATGTGGCTTCTGCCTCAACTAGAAATCTGGGTCTTCCTGCGTAAGCTAATTTTGTGTCTGTATTTTGTTCTTGAATGGTCTCGAACTTCTAGAGTCCCCACTCTGTATCTGTCAACATTTCTCCTTCATATCTCTCAATCTGTGCTGTGAACAGAAACTCCCCACACAGCCACACTTGCTCTCTTCCTCATCTACTGAATGAACTCTTAATTCTCCCATCTCCAAAGCACATACATCTGTCTCCCACCATATTGGAAATGGAGAAACTCTTAAATAACACAGTGAGAAAATGCCCCTGGATGAGACCAACAGCTCATCAGCAACCGTCTTCAGGGAACCCCACAAACCCGGCACCTTTCCAGTCAGCATTATCAGTAGCTACCAGGGGAAAAATAAGAACGAAGACAGGAAAAGGGTCAAGGGCAATTTTCTGCCATTGCCATGAAAAGATAGGTTTTTTTTTAAGCTTAAAATAGTCCCTGTGGAAACTGTCATTCTCAGGTGACAGCTGGCAGTGCCAAGAGCAGAACCCAGAGAAAATCACCAAGCCAGTTTCCATCTGGGTCCTGGGAATGGCCTACTACCTGTCAGTATGTGTTTCTGCCCACCAGGTGGCCTCAGCTACACCTGGCCTGACAGAACCTTCTCCAGCGGCCTGGTATTATTACAGCCTGCCCTTCTGCTGGCGCAGAATTAACTTGTTCTGACTGGGTGACAGTTCTGACGACCTCGCAGTTTGAGGCAAGTAGCTGGGTCACACGTTGCTACATGCATGGGCTGTCACTAACTGTGCCACTAAAACCAGACAAAACCTTGTCAAGGGAGATAAACTCCTCTGGAGACAGAAGTAAGTGACTCAGCTCATGGACCGCTTGTGAGGGTTTTGTTCAGTTCAAGGACAGCATACGCTGACGAGAGGACTTACTTGATATTCGGGGAGACACAATCAATGGCAGCAAGAGGAAGCAGGCAGAGAGGCAGGCAGAGAAAAACACCAGGACAAATTTGAGAGCGCTGAAGGAGACAGGCTGTTAAAAGGTGGCAAAAGAAGATGATGTCCTCACTTTTAAAAATCAATGGTATAAACTCCCAAATCACACCTATTTCACAGTTGTAAAATCTCTACCAAGAAACGAAAGCAATCAACCTTGGTTTTATTTAGTACAGTGCCTCATTTCTGCTTGACACTGTGCTAAGTATTACAAAAGCTACAAAAACACAACACATGACCCCTAACTTTAGCAACCTTACAATTTAGCTGTTGAGATAAGACACATTCTCATAAAAATATAGCATGTGGTGAACATACACCTCTTTCCTCAGGCCTGTACTCCCAGTGGGAATCTGAAGACACAGATCAAGTCCCTGCAAGAGAGGACTCAGAGGAGAGAGAGGACAGACAGGCCCAACAAGAAGCAAGCACAGAGAATTGACTCCCTAGGCCTCTTCAGAAGTGACTCTGGCTGTCCCCTGCTTCCTACAGGTCAGCTTTCTAGATGTTCTTGAAGAGGCCTTCTTGAAAGAGGCCTTCTAGGCCCAGGCTAATGGTCAGCTTTCACACTTTTCACATTGGCATGTAACTTACTCTTCCTCCTGGAAGTGGTGAGACTCAGGGATCCTGACAATGTTAATAAATCCCAGGTTTCTTCCTCTTCTCTCCCCTCTATCTCCTATCCAACCCAAACTTATGCAAGAGCAATGATTAAGAAACAACCTGAGTATTCCTCCCATGTTTGCCCAAACTGAAGAGATGGGCTTTGAGTTGTAAATATTGACCCTGGAGCCAAACTGGGGCATTTCTGAGCTGTGTAAATTTGGTCAAATTATTTAATCTCTCTGAGCTTCCATTTTATTAACTGCAGGATTAATTAAAAAAAAAAAAGAAAAGAGAAATAACATAAAAGTACCTAGCATGGTGTCTGGTACTTGGTAGGTGGTTAATAAATACTGGTTTCTTTTTATCTACTTCAATCCTGTAACAGTGATGCTGAATAACCTTCTTATTAAGTGTAAATCGGCATGTACAAGTCCTTAGTACAGTCACTCTTCATTATTCACAGATTCCCTATTTAAGAATTCACCTGCCCACTACAATTTACTTGTAACCTCAAAATCGATATTCACAACATTTTCATGATCATTCATGGATATGCACAGAGTGACAAAAAATTTCAGTCACTCAGTGAGCACATTCTTTAGCTGAGGATGAATAAAGCAATTTCTGCCTTTTGTTTCAGCTCCCCCATATGGTAAATGATTCTTTTTTGCAGTGTATTGAGTGCCATGTTTTTTGCATTTGTGTACTTTTTGTTGATGATTTTGCTGTTTAAAACAGCCCCCAAGCATGGGGCTGAGGGCCTATCTAGTGTTCCTGAGCACGAGAGACTGCCAGGCACCTTATGGAGAAAACACACGTAGGTGTCAGGTAAGCTTTGCTCAGATATGAATTACAGCTGTGCTGGGCGTGAGTTCAACATTAATGAATTGACAATATTTATTAAATAAGTTTTCTGTAAACAGACAAAACCACATTATTGATTGGTTGATGAAAATGTGTCTACAGATTCACAAAACCTAACTGTATCTCCCCGTGGAGAAATGGGCTCAACATTTGGTAATTCAGTGTTTGCAGTGACTTCAAAGGACATAACTACCAAAAATGATGAGAATTAATATGTATTATTTTCTGGTTTAATTTCCATAGCATTCTTTGAAACAAAAGCATAATTATCAAAGTTAAGAAATGCACTATGAATAAGGTATGAACTTGATCTGGGTCTTGAAGGGTCTTAGAGTGAAAATATCCTGGGAGAAGGGAGAGAGATGGTGATGGGGATGGGCACAATCTGTTCACTGGACAGTAGAGGGCTTCACTTAACTAGAGCACAGTGTGAATGATGGGAGTTTTAGGACATGTGCACTTCTGGTGGCTCCCTCAGTATTCTTCCTAAGTCATTTTGGATGACTAGATGGAATATATTCATTTTTCTTTCTTTCGGATCTCCTAATGAGCTTAGGCACTGTGAGGCATTGGTAAAATGCTAAATCTGGGATGAATTAATACCAGAATCTTCCAGGGTCCTGCCCCTGGGGCAGGCTTCTTGAAGACCTGTGGAACCAGCAGTAATAGCCTGGGGAAAATGAAAGTAAAAGCAGGGAGAGATAAAGAGACAGGACACACAGAATAGAGTTTTAAAAAGTGGGCACATGGATCCATCACTAGCTTGTGGGGCTTCAGCGAGTGATCCTGAGTGCTTGTTCCACCCAGCTTTTATTGAAGCTATTTTCTTATTTAGCCCAAGGGGTGTGTGGGGAGTAAGCCGAGGAAGGGAGTAAAAGTGACAGCAGTTTCTATGAGTAAGCATGTTAGTTCTTATTCTGTCTATAATCACTAACTTTAAGGGTTAGTGGACAGCCATGAGAAATCCAGAACCTGAGCCTTGTGTGGGGACAGCCTCCTGTCTGTGGTCACGCACACAGATCCCTTGGGAGGGTTTAGACTTCTCTAGTTTCTCTGTGGACCAGAGGAAGTGGCATCAGTTCTCCTCTGAAGAATTAGTGGAGAAGAGGAATTTTCCCTTTATCTCCACCTGAAGGTGTTTCCCTCTGTGGTTGGGATACAAACCCTCCTGCCCATATCTCAGGACTTGAGCTGTTCTCTTGATCTCTGCCCTGGCCATTATACAAATCCCCACAATGGGTATTTGCTTCTGGAAGGTTGTTGACTGTTGACTGGGTAGGGGTCACCCTGCTTAATGTTCCTTCTCAGGCCTTACATACAGCTTCTGCTACAGATAGACCCAGCAGGGGAGTTTGTAAGCTGTATCCCTTACTGGCCAGGCTTCCAGTAAAAGCAGAAACTTCCCAGACAACTAATCCAATTGTTATTTTAAAAGTAAACTAGCTAAATTGTTTTTATTCCACCTTGCTCAACTTATTTCTCTGTTTTTTCCCCCTTTCTGGGGGTATTTTCCCTTGCCAAGAATGGGGTTTTCAGTTCCCATTCTCCCTACAAGAATCTTGGGCCATATCAAAAATACCAGAGTCCTTTTCATCTAGTCAACACCTCAGCTAACTCAGGCAGGAAGAATAGAAAGATTCAGTGGGTTTCTATCTAAACATTATCTCTTCTTTACCTTTTTTTCCTACCCTGAACACACAACCTTCTTTTGGACTGCATTTGGAATTTAGACAGCGCTAAACAAAACTCTTTTCTTTTAGGAAAGATTAGAATTATTATTTTAGGGATAGGAGGGAAGCCTGATAGCTACCTATTCTGTTTCAACTTCTGTTTCAAATGAGAACTTTGAGACTCTGGAAGTTAATGTGACAGACTGGGTACCACAGCATGTTTTTTCTCTCAGCTCAATGGACTATCCACACCTTTAGTGGTTTTCCAGGAGAGCCCCTATTTTGAAAACATTTGCTTCCATCGTTGCTCTGAGAATACTTGTTCCTATTGGTCTCTGGGTTCTGAATTTTGGGTCAGATGATTTCGTCACCACAATTATTTATTTTTATTAAATCATAAACACATAGATCATGTATACATTAATGCATTTATGGGGTACAATGTACTGATTTCATATAGAATTTGGAATGCTTACATCGCACTGGTTAATATATACCTCATCCTGTTTACTTAATTATTGTGTTAAGACATTTATACTCTATACTAATAGATATATACTCTTGCATTATGCACCATAGGTGTGATCCCACCATTCTCCCACCCTCGATCTGATCTCCCCCCTCCCCTCCCATTTCCCCTCCTCCCTCCTTCATCTTGGGCCATTGTTGTGATCTATTCTTCATATGAAAGTGTGAGTGATTGTAAATTGGTTTCATAATAGTACTGAGTACATTGGATATTTTTTTCTTCCATTCTTGAGATACTTTACTAAGTAGGATATGTTCCAGCTCCATCCATGTAAACGTAAAAGAGGTAAAGTCTCCATCTTTTTTAAGGCCGCATAATATTCCATGGTATATATATATATACACCACAATTTATTAATCCATTCATGGGTCACTGGGCACTTGGGCTTCTTCCATGACTTGGCTATTATGAATTGAGCTGCAATGGACAATCTGGTGCAAATATCTTTGTTATAAAGTGACTTTTTTGTCTTTTGGATATACACCTAGTAGAAGAATTACAGGAACAAATGGCAGGTTTACTTTTAGATCCTTGAATATTTTCCATACTTCTTTCCAAAAGGGACATGTTAGCTTGCACTCCCACCAGCAGTGAAGAAGTGCCACATCCATGCCAACATCTGTAGTTTTGGGATTTTGTTATGTGAGCCACTCTTGTGGGAATTCGATGATATCTCAAAGTGGTTTTGATTTGCATTTCTCTGATGATTAAGGATGATGAGCATTTTCTCATGTGTCTATAGGCCACGTGCCTATCATCTTCAGAGAAGCTTCTGTTCGCGTCCCTTGCCCATGATGAAATGGGATTACTTGTTCTTTTCTTATTAATAAGTTTGAGTTCTCTGTGGATTCTGGTTATGAAACCTTTGTCAGAAGCATAACCTGCAAATATCTTCTCCCATTCTGAGTGCTGTATTCTTGCTTTATGTACTGTGTTCTTGGCTGTGCAGAAGGTTTTTAGTTTGATCAGATCCTAGTAATGTATTTTTGGTGTTGCTTCAATTGCCTGGGGGGGGGTGTCATTCTCATAAAGTATTCTCCCAGGCCAATTTCTTCAAGTATTTTTCCTGTACTCTCTCCAAGAATCTTTATAGTTTCATGCCTTAAGTTTAAATCTTTTATCCAGTGAGAGTCAATTTTTGTTAATGGTGAAAGGTGTGGGTCCAGTTTCAGTCTATCCACCACTGCCAAAGGGGTGTTAAAATCTCCAACTATTATGGTGCTGGAAGATATTAAATTGATCATGTATGTTAAGGGCTCCCTTATAAATTGAGGAGCATTATGGTTGGGCGCATCAATGTTAATAATTGACATCTCATCATGTTGAATGTTTCTCTTAACAAATATGAAGTGCCCATCCTTGTCTTTCCTTACTTTTGTTGGTTTAAAGCCTAGAGTATCTGCAAATAAAATTGCTACCCCTGCTTTTTTCTGATTTCTGTTTGCCTGGATTACAGATGCCCATCCCTTCATCCTGAGTTATATTTATCCTTTAAGGTAAGATGAGATTCTTATATGCAGCAGATATCTGGCCTGAGTTTTTGTATCCAGTCAGCCAACCTGTGCCTCTTAAGAGGATAGTTTAAGCCGTTCACATTAATTGAGAGTATTGATAAGCCTGGTAGTATTTTGGGCATCATGTTTTTCAAAACTCTAGTGGACATTTTGAATCTTTTCACCGCTGTGGAAATTGGGTTTTGATCAAGAATTTTAGAGTGAGTTTACTTTGGTGGTAGAGCATTGTGCTGGTCATTATGAAGGATGGGTGTGAGGATATCCTGAAGAGCTGGTTTAGTTATGGCAAATTTCTTCAATGTGTGTATGTCATTAAAGTATTTAACTTCTCCATAACAAATGAAGCTCAATTCATCTGGATCCTGGGCTGAAAGGATTGTTTTGTTTTAGGAGATTGAAGGTCACTGACCATCCTCTGTGGCTTGAAATGTTTCAGCAGAAAGTCATTCTAATATTCTTCCCCTTGTAGGTTATGATTTTCTCACATCTGGCTCCTTGTAGGATTTTCTCCCTCATACTCACTTTGGCAAGGTTAATTACAATGTGTCTAGAAGATGCTTTATTTTGGTTGAGTCATGCTGGGGCTCTGAAACTGTGTGTTATATAAAGTTTGGTATCTCTTGCCATGCTTGGGAAGTTCTTCTCAATTATCTCTTGGGGTAGAGTATCTGTGCCTTTCAGATGATTCTCTTCTCCTTCAGGGATTTCTATGAGGCAAATGTTTGCTCTTTTGGAGTGGTCTCACAATTCTCTCAGGGAAAGATCCATTTTTGCTCTCCACTTCTCTTTCTCTTTGAATGTTTGGGAGCATTCAAAAGCTTTGTTTTCAATGTCAGAGATCCTTTCTTCTTCCTGCTCCATTCTGTTACTAAGGGATTCTATAGTATTTCTCAGATCTTTGAGGGCTGCAAGTTCTGCCTCAATGTGTTAAAATCTGGTGATTTTATCTTTGAATTCATTGAATTCTTGAGACAACTTTTGAATTGCTCCTTGAATTTCTAATTCTATCTTTACTTCCATTCTCTTAATCTTATTTGCAATCCAAATTCTGAATTTGATTTCTGACTTCTAGGCCATTTGTTTATGAATGGGATCTTCTGTTGTGTCTCCTTTGTCATTCCTTGGGGGAGTGGATTTGCTCTGATTATTCATGTGGCCAGAGTTTTTCCCCAATTCCACCTCGTGATTATTTTTCATCATTTGGCTAAAGAAGTTGGCAAGGTGAATTTGAATTGAGGGCTCCTGGAGTTGTAATTAACCAGCCCCTTACCAAAGAACTGGGACTGGCGATTGTGGCTTTTCCCTTAGAGCTCTACAAGGTCCCATTCAGAACTACAACCTGCAACTCTGGGGACCTGCTTGGTGTGGTGGTGCTAGATGGCACTGACTGGTATTCCGATAGTCTCTGTCCAATCCTAGTGAATCAGTGGCTTTGGGCTGAAATCTCAGCTGTGTAGACATATAAGCAATTAAGAATGCCTCCCTTCTGGCAGCAACTGGAAGGGAAGAATCCCATACTCCCAGAACAATACAAAAAGGCTACAACCTTGGTCAGTCCCGGGTGATTGGCCCAGGTCAAGAGTTCCAAACCAATTGTCCCAGTGGACACAAACATGGATCAGGTAGGGAGTTCAAAAGTTCTTGAGCATTTTGGCAGAGGGGATCCACTGGCAGCTCAATTTGACCCCAGTGGGAGAGATTGTGGAGCTGCTACCTCTGATACAGGCTGTGCTGCCAGGGTGTCTAGGGTGGCGCTGCCAGTCTGCGGTACTGCTGTGTACAGGTTGCAGGAACTGGTGGGGAGCTGGAGGATGTTGCCACTGGCTTCAAGGGTCACAGGACCTGGCAGGGAACTGGAGAGCAGAGCTGCTGACCCCCAGTCTCGTGCTATAGGACCTAGGTGGAGTTGCCGGCCTTGGGGGGCCTTAGGGGTCTCAGAAGCCAGGTAGGAGTTGCCAGCAGCAAGCCTGGGGTCTCAGGAGCTGGGTGGGGAGCCAAAGGGTAAGTCCCCTAGGCTGTAGCCTCAGTCCCTGGTGGTTGGTAGAGTGGGACCCAAGCAATGCTCTTTCCAACACCGAGCAAGTCTCTCTCCCCTTGTGATTCCCCACCTCTATTAAAGTTATAGTTTCAGCCCAACTGTCCCATAGCTCATGAGGTGCCCCACCCTAGCAAAAATCTACTAAACACTCCGGATTTTGCAGGGGGTAGTCCTCCAGACTGCCAGGAGAGGGGGGAGGGGTGGATTGAGAGTTCAGGAAGGTAGGGAGAATATTAGGTCAACTTTTGGCCAAGGCAAGAGACTTCCTGGGCTTGCAGCAGTATCTCTCCATGGAGGAAGTCCTGGCCCTCAGTAGTTCTCTCTCCTTTGGTGAAACAAAATGTCCTCTGCTGTCTACTTGCCTCAAGCCACTCTCCTTCGGGGGGGAGGGGAAGGATTCCCATCCTCTTTGGGATGAGTTTTATTCCTGAAATTTGTTACCTTGGAGTCCCAGCTTGCCTGAGCAGGGGTGATGTGAACCTATGGATCATCTCTCTCAACTCAGCTCCTAATCTTTGGCTTTATTGGGTTATTTCTGGCCATTATTTCTCCCTCTGGACAGGAACCTCTGCCAAAAGCTGGCTTCAGTCTGCTGTCTTGCCTCCCTCCCTAGTGAGGGTTTTGAGAGAGAAAATGGTAAATGGCTTGGCGCCTGTGGCTCAGGTGGCTAAGGTGCCAGCCACATACACCTAAGGTGGTGGGTTTGAATCCAGCCCGGACCCACCAAACAACGACGGCTGCAACCAAAAAATTACTGGGCATTGTGGCGGGCGCCTGTGGTCCCAGTTACTTGGGAGGTGGAGGCAGGAGACTCGCTTGAGCCCAGGAATTGGAGGTTGCTGTGAGCTGTAATGCCACGGCACTCTACCCAGGGGGACAGCTTGAGGCTCTGTCTCAAAAAAAAGAAAAGAAAAGAAAAGAAAATGGTAAATGACCAAGCTGGGCCAGACTTGATTTCATTGTCCCATCAAATGTACAACCAAGCCAAATTTATCTGCATCTCTCTTTCATCTGTTTTCTCAAATTTTACTGGTATTTGCACATCCACCCAAAGTTGCATTATGTCTGAGAATACCAGATGTTCTCTAAATCAGCTGTCTCTTTTTCTTAGATAGCCTCTCTTGTATTAGATGTGACAATTGGACTGGGTCAACAACAGAATTAGAGGAAAGGTCGTGTGTCACCACAAAGCCTGTATCATTAAAACACTCCAAGCATGCTAGTCTGTGTTCTTTTCCTCCCACTCGTGGGATGGGGATCAGGATAAAGGCCAATGAGTTCATAGAGGCAGCTCTGGAATGACCACATGGACAGCTAACTGCATTTGGAGCATGTCTGAACAATGGTTCAAGAACAAGTGAGCAAGAAATACATTTAAGAGAGCAAGAAATAAATTTCTATTGTTTTTGAACATCACATGCTTAGATCTATTTGTTACAGCAGCTAGCCTGCCTTAATACTAGCTTGAATAATAACCTAATTAGAATTCACAGTGATTCAAATTCCTCAATGACATATAAATTGAAACTGTACCAAAGACTAATATTATTAATGACTTCTTTTTACAGAGATATGGAAAAGGATACCCTTTCCCAAATTTATCCTTTTATCATCTCAGCAAAGGATTTATTTCCAAATTAAAGGGTAACGTAAGGTATAATGAGGAAAAATATTTGTTCCTTAAAAATTTGGAGGAATATCATATTGCATTGTTATTTTATATATGTTCTAACCTTAAAATAACTAGCCCTGGATACCCAGGGTTGTAGACAGGGAATTAAGTAAGAAATTAGAAATGTATTCCATGAAAGATACAATGAGAAGAGTAATTGGAGTTAAAGTATTATAAATAGGATGATTGAGAAGCTTGAAAACTGCTTTCAAATAATGGATATAGGTTTCAAGGGGGAAGTAATTGAGTAGATTCCAAATTTGAAACCTTTGGGCAATCAGTCTCTAATTACTGATCCATGTCCTTGGTTTGTGAATATGAAGCTAATCCCCCCTAGTGTCAGTTAGATAGAGATGCAATTACAAAAATCATGGATGTGGTCCAGGACATTATTAAACTTTTTTGGTTTTGCTCTTATTTGTATTCAGTGCAAGTCAACATTCTAAACAGGTAACTAGATTGCTTTTATAAAAATTGTGTGTCATGGCACGTGCCACATGATCTAATGTCACATTTGAAGACATTTCTTCTATTGATTCCAAAATGATCATTTCCTATCTTGGCTGCTACAGTGATCAATTTTCTGATTTTTTCACAATTTTTAAAAAAATGAACCAAGAGATTCTGGCTCGGCGCCCATATATAGCTCAGTGAGTAGAGTGTCAGCCATATACACTGAGGCTGATGGGTTTGAACCTGGCCTGGGTCTGCTAAACAACAATAACTGCAACCAAAAAATAGCTGGGCTTTGTGGTGGGCACCTGTAGTCCCAGCTACTTGGGAGGCTGAGGCAAGAAAATCGCTTAAGCCCAAGAGTTAGAGGTTGCTATGAGCTGTGACACCACGACACTCTATGGAGGGTGACAAAGTGAGACTTTGTCTTAATTAAAAAAAAACGAATTGAGAGATTCTAATGGAATCATTAGGCTGTTTTATAAATAGCACCAAAGTACACTTGTATGTTAATTCAACAAACATTTACTAAGTATGTACCCTGTGCTGGGCACTGGAGATATGAAAATATATAAGTGACTTTTTTTTTTTTTTTTTTTGAGACAGAGCCTCAAGCTGTAGCCCCAGGTAGACTGCCATAGCATCATAGTTCACAGCAACCTCCAACTACCGGGCTTAAGTGATTTTCTTGCCTCAGCTGCCCAAGTAGCTGGGACTACAGGTGCCTGCCACAATGCCCAGCTATTTTTTGGTTGTGGTTGTCATTGTTTGGATTTGAACCCACCAGTTCTGGTGTATGTAGCTGGTGCCTTAGCTGCTTGAGCTATAGGCACCAAGTCATAAGTGGCTCTTGTTTTAAAGGTACTTACAGTCCAGTGGGGAGCTAAAATATTGCAACAGTTAACTGGGCTAGGTTATGGAACAGTAATAAAAAACCCTCCCAACTTTCAGCAGCATAGCAACCAAATTTATTTCATGTTCATACTTCATCTCCATGTCAAGTCAGCAAGGGGGCCTCTGCTCCTTAGATATTGAGGATCCAGGCTTTTGGAGGCTTCATCTTATCATATGATCGCCATAAGATCTCTGTGACTGGGGAAAAGACCACTGCCAATTGCACACTAATGTTTAAATTTTCTGGCCAGAAATGACACACGTCATTTTTGCTCACATTTTATTGGCTAGACTACACCTAAGGGGGCATGGAAACTCCAATCCTAAAATGCGCCCAGAGGGAAGGAGAAATGGAATATTTGTGGGCAACCTTAAGACACCACATCTATAAAGATACAGTTATAATGCAGAGAAGGGAATAGACAATGTCAGCACTAGGAGATATGATACAACAGTGAGTGTCACAGTGATGATTTGCATAAGATGCCGATCAACACTGAAGTGGATTGAGCCTCAAGTTGGGGAAATGGGTCTGTCTCAGTGAGCATCAGCCTGACAACTTTTTCCCTAAACAACCTTTGAATTTCCTTCCCCGGACTTGCTCAGGTCTCCCCTGCTTCTTTCTTTGCATTCTGTTCTTCACAGTGCTTTTTAGTGTCTCTTTTCCCTGACAGATTATAATCTTCATGAGAACAGGGACTGGGTCTGTCCTGGTCATGTTCAAGAAATGTTTGTTGAGTCATACCATGCTTGGCACATAGAAATGTTTGTTGAATGAGCGTATGAGAGCAGGTGAATTTTGGTTAGCGAGTTCAAGTTAGTCCAAGGAAGAAGGGAGAGAGAGCCTTGTAGACTAGGGGTTATCACTCATAGAGGGCACAGACATCTCAGAGACAAGGATATTTTGAAAAAGGAAAGGGCAAAACTTGGGGTTTGCTTGCTCCCTAGGAGAGGAATTTCTACTCATGCATAGCTTAATTGCCATTATTTTAAGAGAAAATGAGCCAGTGTTCCACTTTTCAAGCACTCTGGATTTCTAACCCTTCCTCCCCTCTTTTTCTTGTCTTGCTGCTTTGATGAGCTGAGACCACCAGCTGGGCCAGGCTTCTATGATGTGGATAAATGTCCACAAGGGGCGACAACCAGGCCACCAACCTCATTTTCACTTGTGATTCAAGCCCAAACTTTAACCTTTCTCCAGAGGAATAGAGAATGCATTAACACCTCAGACCACTCCACTGGCTCCTAGGGCACAGGGTATCTGTGGTCTCCTAGGTCTGAGTGTATCTCTTACTTGCTTTTGATAATCACAGCCCAGTAAATTATTTCAAACAGGAGGGAGGGGCTGTAGAGAGAGAGAGAGAGCTGAGGAAGTGTCTCTCATAGAAATGTAGGTATTTTCTCCAGGTTCACCTTGCTTAGGTATGTCTCTCTTTACAATCATAAGGCAATTGGAGTCAAGACGTACTGGGGTCTCCCCTTGTTTCCAAATGTTCCCAGGGACCCATCAAATTATTAGGCTGTTGCTGATGAATAAATTACCTGGCAGCTTTGCTGGGGTTTAGGAATGGCATTTCTCCAGGGTGGGAGCTGCTGATACTTGATCAGAGCTCTTAGAGGCTTAGCGTTTGTGGGAAGAAAGCCATTGGACTGGGCATGTTCACCTGCATCAGAACTGAATGGATCAACCCAAAGCAGATGGTGGGCTTCATCTCTGCCCCTCAAGCACTGGCCCTTGCTAACTCACAAAGATAGTTAAAGTCTTTAGCTCAAAGGAATGGTCTGGAGATGCTACTGAGTATTTTATCTGACATAATGATGAAGAGTTTTTGGTTTTCTAAGCAACTTATGATTATTAAATCACTACCTGAATATATACAGGGTGTTCATAAAGTTGGTAATTATTTATTTTGAATTGCACATGAACTTTATGGCCACCCCGTGTATTTAATTTGTTGTTGAACACTTAACTTTCTCAAGATTAAAAATTGTAGCCTTATAATAACATTTCAACGTGCCCACCTGGGATGCAAATAGCTTATATTTGCACTGGCCCATCCTAGTCACATGTAGCTATTTAAATTAAAACTAATTAAAATAACTTAAGGAGTTGACTTCCTCAGTTAAACTAACCACAATAATCAATAGCCATGTGTGGCTAGTGGCTGCCATTTTGGACACTTCTGTCATTCCAGAGCCTTTTGTTAGGTAGCACTGACTCAGAGAGTAACCCAAGGGGTTTGTAAGACAGGTAAGGTAAATGGGTAAAAGCCAGTCCAGGATGAGACAAGAAGAAGAGGCAGAGACTGGTGATGTGGAAAGTTCATACTCCCCCTGCAAGGAGGTGGCTGGTGTCACCAGGGAAGACTAGAGGGCTGGTGTTAACAAATCTTTCAGTTTTCAAGAGATGTAGGGTATGTGGTTGAATGTTGGAGATGTAGGTGAAATCCCCTGGTATTTACACATTGACACACAATTCAAAAACATTGTGGGTCAGAAGAAACACATTTAGGGCTACAAGTCAACTGCTGAGACAGAAAGGCCCTGATGTGGGAAAATTCATGGCTTTGTTACAGAGCAGGCCTGCCGTTGGCTGTAGCCACTCTTCACCTTTAGGAAGGCACAGTGTGCGAAGTTGCAGTAGGCCATTCACACCCTCCTGCCTGTCACAGGATGCTTGCCCTGAGGACATCTATTCAGAGCCTGGCCTGGATTTGTTAAAGACTGGAGAGTCTGTTAGAAGGGCAGTCTGAACAGGGAAGGCCTGAATCCCTCCCTTTTGAAGTCGGTAGAAGTTCACATACTTGGAGCCCCTATTGCCACAGATACTTCCTGGCTGCTGCTTCAGCTAACTTTAGAAAACGAGGCTAACAGCCTTCAAATACCGCCCTAGGTATACTTCTGTGGACTCCTTGGAAATCACTGAATATCACTTCAGACTTGCACACTGATTATGGGAATGCTATTGCTGTTACCACCTGTTAGCATAATACATTTAGTCATCAGCAGTTAATAAAGTGTTTGACCTTTGGCTTTGGAGGGGAAGAAAGCAGGAAGAAGGAAATAGTAAGGTGAGCACAACTACTTCTGGGTCCCAATCTGTGACAGTGGCTTCGTACCATCACCACCCTCGCCAGAAAGTCTTTATTCAACCTGTGTTCTTTCCACAGAGGAGGACACAAAAGACTTGAACAGAGCCACCCAGAGCTTTCACTAATGTACCATAGAACAACACAGGGCACAAATTGGGTTGTAATTATTTGCTTCTTTGTTCTTTTGAGCAAGGGGGTTGGAGGTGCAGGTAAGATTCGATAGTCTAGAATAGAATCCTTTTTATTACCATAGCATAGTGCTGAAAAGTGGGCTTTTGTGGCAACCGTCATGGGGAGAGTTTGCCATTTCACAGAAGGTCCTCATTGTAGTTTTCTCTGTGTGAGTAATTATCTCTGTAGTTTAACTGTTTGTCAAACCATTCAGAGTTTTTGTCTTGAGTTTAATTTTTCTTAACAGATTTTGATCTGTTTTTAGGAAGCTCAAACTAAAAGAATCCCATTAGTGTAGTTACAGAGAGTTACCCGGATAGGATGCGTCCAGATGAGAAGTGGGGTTACCTTACAGCCCAATGAGCAAAACCCCTGCACAGAATGCTGCCTGGACTAGGCCTCTTTGTGTCTGCGGCCTCCTCTGTTGTGAGCACAGAGGAGGCAGTGGTCACTGTCCTTAGTAAGCAGATGTGGCCACTGCCGTGTTATACCTGACAAGCAGAGAGACCCCTATACATCTATTTAAATAAGTATGTATGGTCCTTTCACTTTGTATGGGATGAAAAGGAGAGAACCTGCGGTTAGTATGTTTAGGGTTTGGAAGGAAATACTTTTCTCAATAGGTTTTAAGCAAATTGCCTTCTTCATAGGAGATAGAATTCAGAAGTAGCTTAATAAAAAGTGAGAGTTAGAAATGGAAGAATATTCCTTCCTATTTTATGAAATTTATCCATCCAATCAACCATTGTTTACTGAGTTCCTGCTATTAGATAAAAATCATGAATTTATCAGGATGATGCTATTATAGTGCTGAATAGCCATCCACTCACTGCCTGACTAAGCACTTCTGTACCCCACTCTCAGGGCCATCGCTCTTCTTTTTGACACCCTCACTTGTCTCAATCTGTCCCTGTTCTGTGTCTAGGCCAATCTGTGCATCCACTGCCTTATTCCATCTGTGAGCACTCCTCCAGGTCACGTGGGTTGCCGAAAGAGGGCTCTGATATTAGCTTGCTGTGCCCTGTCAGTTCAAATCAAGTCACGGCAGCTCAAGCCCACCCTGTGGGCAAGTTCTTGACAGCTCTCCTTGTCAGCTGACTGCTGAAAGGCAGCAGCAATGAGTGGGAACCAGTTAATTAGCAGTGACCACTTCCAGGTTGGGATTTTTTGTTTAATGCTTAGTTAATTTCACAGTAATTGAATTTACACTTGGTTTACAGAGTCTGAGGTGAAAGGTTCTGGGTGGAGCCCTGCATTTTCCAGCGGGGGAGTGAAAAGGCTATTGTTCCAAGGCCTGCCTGGCCACCTCTCCTGAACTCTGAAGGTTTGGAGCATGAAATTACCCACAGGGGGATTTTGAGGTACAGAAAAGGCAAATAGAGCTGGTGTAGCGCCTGCCCAGTTATGAGGGATGGGGATCAGATTTGGTGGAATCTGTGTATCTGCACAAGGAGGAGCCAGCCTACCTTGAGGGATTCCCATGTGCTGGTTACAGGGTTGGGCTCCTCACATACACATATATTCTCCCATCTCTTCTCACATCATACTGGTGAGATTGGTGCTATTATTTTCATTGTTTGAGTGAGGAGGGTAAGATTCAGAGACATGGAGTAACTCACCAATACCACACAGTAAGAAGTAGGTCGGTCCAGGATTTGAACTCGGGTGTTTCTGACTCCTAAACCCAAGCTTCTTCAATGATTGCTTTGGAAGAAAAAGCAGCAGCTAGAGAAATTTAGTTTTTCATCTCTTATAGGGATAGTGGTGCTCAGAGTTTCAGCTTCAGTAGGGACAGCTTCTAAGGGTGAGGCGGGGTCTTGGTAATGGTTTCCCTGGCCAGGCATACTCTTTTCCTGGTGGAAGATGGTGGTCATTTAATAATGGGTCATTATAAAAGTTTTGAAATGCACAAAAATAAAGAAATGTAAAATCTGGTGGACAGAAAAAAATGAAGCCCTCTCAGCAACACTGATAAGCTGAGCAAATTGAAACTTGCATTGATGGATCAGAAAGGATGCTGTTGACTATGTTTCTTGGGAGTGAAATAATAAAACATAACATAGTCTACCTCAAAAATTTTGTAATGACCCACCTAATGAAGACAGCACGTTCATATTCCTAATTTGAAGGTCTACTCTTATTGTCAGTATATTCAACGCAGTAATCAAGAGCTTTTAAATTGCCTCCAACTGAAACCCAACCAAAAATAGTTTAGGTATGAAATGAATGATTCATTCACGTGGCTGGAAAAATACCAGGGTAGTACACAGACATAAAAGATTAGGTGAAAGAAATTTGGCCATGGGGCCTGGCACCATGGATATGAAGCCTAGCTGTGTGTCTCTCCTCTCTGCCAGATATGTGTTGTTACAGGTTGTTATGGACTGAATGTTTGTGTCCCCTACCCCTTTAAATTTGTATAAGGTTGGACAATTAAGTTTGAGAACTCTTCCTAGAAAAAGTACTACATGCTTCATTGCTGAATATCACTATGGTTACCTTTAATGGGAAGCTATGCACCAACACCAGCACCTCATCTATCCTTGAAAGCTATTTTAGAACTCTTTTTCTGCAATATTCATCAGCACTGTCATCATACAAGGTCTAACAGTTAAGTTTGCAAACTCATCCTAGAAAAGGTGCTACATACCTCATTGCTGAATATCACTATGGTCACCTTTGAAGTACTTCCCTTGGCCATCTGGTGACCATAGTGATATTCAACAATGTGGTGTGTAACACTTTTTCTTGGATGAATTTGTGAACTTAAATGTCTGAACTTGTATGTTGAAGCCATAAAGCCAGTGTGGCAGAATTTGGAAATAAGGCCTCTAAGGAAGTAATTAAGATAAAATGAAATAATTAAGATGAAATGAAGTCATAAGGGTGGGGCCCTGATCCAATTGGATTAGTGTCCTTATAAGAAGAGATGCCAGAGAGTTTGTTTTCTCACAAAGAGATCACATGAGCACTCAGAAAGAAAACAGATTTCTACAAGCCAAGAGAAGAAGCCTCAGAATGAAACCCTTGATACTGGATTTACCAGCCTCCAGAATGTGGGAAATAAATTTCTGTTGTTTCAGCCACCCAATTTGTGGTACTTTACTTTTTTTTTTTACGGTAACCTAAGCAGAATAATACATGTGTATTATTTGCCTTTTCGGAAGACAAACTTCTCTGGTATGGCCAGGAGAGATGGCCACTGACACTCTAGGCTGCAGTGGTCCCATTTAACAATTTAAATGGAAAAAGTTCATCATCTTGAAATTGTCTGTATAGTCAGGATCATGCTGACCTTGCATCCTCAAAGATAGTGGAGGAGAAAGAAATGAATTATGATTGGCTAAGCCTTTTATCAGATAAAGGGTGAAAAGAAAAGTTCAAAGTTGGCCAAGAGGTAAAAACAGTAATGATAGTGTACCACACCCAGGGAGAAACACATTCTGTGCTATCATAGGCAAGTAAATGTTGGCTTTGGAAATTGCTCAGAATGACCCAGTCCCTGCTGTAGTGACTGATAGGACTGATAATTATGACTGCCTTTCAAGTTGATTGAGTGAAGGAAGCCACAAGATGAACTCTTTTCATGTATGTTCCCCCTGCGCAGCCTCTTCAAAGGACAACAGCCAATTACTTTTTCTATTGTTTGAATGGGCCTTGGTGGAGTTACATGTGGGAACAAGGTTGTGACTTCTAACAGATGCTGAACAAGAAAGCGTTATGTAAGCAGCTTAGCATGGACACAGGGAGAAAGAAATTTGTTGAGCTTGCCCAAGAAAAATTTCCCCTTCTTCCCCAAAGAGTTATGCTAAGAAACTCCTTTCAGAATGGTTTTCAGCCTACATCCCAAGGGAGGCTGAGGAGGCCCTCTCTGATGGAGAATGAAAAGAGAAAAATCTAAAAACCTTTTATGTCCAAGCAGAGCAAAAAAGTCCAAATGCACCATCGACCAAATTCCCAGATTGTCCTTGTTACACTCAAATAGGATTATGAACATCTAATTAAAGAATTTAATTGACAAATACTATACAACATATCCTCTTTTTGCACCATGCTATTTATGTTTAAGAAAAGATGTTAGCTAATATTTTTATAGTAGTTGTTGAAGGGAGCAACTGGTTCTATAGAGCTCTGTTGATTTTTATAAGCATCCAGAACTTAATGATGCTAGTAGTGTTGCCGGAGAGAACTTTGAACAGTCTCACTGATGACTTTTAACATTAGCAAGGTCTTCCAAATTCTCATTTTGTTTCAACTTAAGAAAGAGGTAATACATACATAAAGTTTGAATGCAGTAGCCCAAGAGTTTGAGGTTGCTGTGAGCTGAGACAGCACAGCACTCTACTGAGGGAGACATAGTGACTCTGTCTCAAAAAAAAAAAAAAAAAGAATGCAGTATCTAGAGTCAGAAGAATTGGTGGTGGGCTTTAGATTTCTAGCATATTAGTTGTTTGATAAAGTCATCAAGTTTCTGAATCTCTGTTTTCCCATCTGTAAACAGAGAAGAACAAAAAGTTCTGTATCTACTGACCAGGGTTATTTAGAGCAGACTTGAAGTCAGTACTCTGATTAAGAAAATAAGAACTTCAAAGCTTCTAAAATTTTCTCCCCTCTCTCTTCACTGTTTCTGGGACATCTTAGTCTTTATAATGGGCACCTGGTTTGTAGTATATGATGACAGAACAGTGACATCACCACAGTTTTCAGCACACCTGACTACTACCTGTATATGCCATTTTGAGATAAGCTATGACATTTGTTTTTCCAAGGTTAACATTAGTTCCTTTGAGACATCATGTTTTGAGTTTGTGAATCTGTGCTGGGGATTTCATAATTTGGTATTATGATTTTCATTATTTAGTTAATAATTTATAAA
This sequence comes from Otolemur garnettii, assembly GCF_000181295.1. NCBI lineage: Eukaryota > Metazoa > Chordata > Mammalia > Primates > Galagidae > Otolemur > Otolemur garnettii. The sequence goes on from NW_003852401.1 coordinate 36,537,348, forward strand.
AGATACCATTATGAAAGAGTCAAATACTGTAATTACAAAGTCATGTAAAGGGGAAGAGAACATCAATCTTCAATGAGGGACAGTGGCCATGTATTCAAACGGGCCCTACATTAATAATTATTGTTAGCATTAGGTTGCCACATCAGTGGTTTGTCCAGATAATATATTAGAAACTATCAAAGGCAAGTTGGGTGGTTGGTTACTCTATCATTTTTCTGATCTTTCCAAGACTTCACATCCATAGCATGGAAACAAGGCTCATCTCTTGAATTTTGAGAATCTATAAAATTTAAAAGTTCTTTTAGGAAAAAATTAAGGCTGGTCTAATTAGATATTAACTTTTTGTCCAATAAGAAGTTTTACAAATTCTTCTGATAGTACTTTTGATTTCTTGTTAGAGCATCCTCATCCTTCCATTTCATGAATTCAATAGATTATCTTATCTCTTTGAGGATATGGATGATAATTTTTAACTTTAAATTTATTTAAGTCTATATTCCTTTAAAATTATTTAAGTCTATTTTTTTTTTTTTATATCTTTGTTCTCTAAAATCTCTTTCTTAGGCTGGGCATGGTGGCTATGTCTGTAATTCCAGCACTCTGGGAGGCCAAGGTGGGTGGATTGCTTGAGCTCAGGAGTTTGAGATCAGCCTGAGCAAGAGCCAGATTCCATGTCTACTAAAAATAGAAAAATTAGCCAGGCATTGTGGTGGATGCCTGTACTCCCATCTACTTGGGAGGCTGAGGCAAACAGATTGCTCAAGCTGGAGAGTTTGAGGTTGCTGTGAACTCTGATGCCATGATACTCTACCCAGGGTGACAAAGTAAGACTCTGTCTCACACACACAAAAGGTCTTTCTTGATTAAAAAGTTTTTACCTTGATTCTAATTCACTCATATACTTCAGGGAATTATTTTAGGTCTTTACATATTTGACATACTTTTTGGTGATTTGTATGCATTATGTAGCCTGCCAAGAGACAATAGTGCCACTTATACCACTATTCAGGATTGTGCAATATTAAGAAAAAATTTCTAGTATTGGCAGTTCTATCGTCCAATTAATTGTCCTATTTTGGTTTTCAGAGATTCTGGGCATACAAAGGTAGGTCACTAAGTTATAAGGTCATGGAGAATCATTGTCGAGCCAGTCCCTTCCCATTTCTCCTCTCCTTTGTTCTTTAATTCAAAATATTTACAGTTTAAAATGATGCTTTCAAAAGTTGGACCAGAATACTGTCAAATGTAAATAAAATAAGTTTTTCTGAATTTTCAGAAAAAGGTTAAAAATAAGTTTTTCTTTGGTAGCTGGTAATCTTTAGTTTCCTCTTCTCTCTCCAAATCTTACTGCTACTAGTTCTTTAGATTTTCTTTTTTTCTTTTTTTTTTTTTTTTTGAGACAGAGTTTCACTCAGTGGCCCTGTGGTTGAGTGCTATAATGTCATAGATCACAGCAACCTCAAACTCTTGGGATTAAGTGATTCTCTTTCCTTAGCCTCCTGAGTTGCTGGGACTACAGGTGCCTGCCACAATGCCCAGTTACTTTTTAGACATGGGGTCTTGTTCTTGCTCAAGCTGGTCCCGAAATCCTGAGCTCAAGCAATCCACAGGCCTTGCCTCCCAGAGTAGTTCTTTAGATTTTTTAAGGTTTCTGCAGTATGATTTAGGTTTTGGAAGGGAGCAAAGTTAGATATGTACATCTTAAACCTAATGATGTATTATGTGAGTAATTATTTTGTTTCTTTGAAAATATTAAACATTCAATATATCTTACATTCGATAATTCCAACATCTAAGTCTTTTGGGGTATGCTTCTGTTGGTTGTTGTTTCTGTTGACTCTTGTCCATGGCACCTTTTTAACTATGTAAGTTTTATGAAATTAATTGTGAGTTTATGTTAATTAGAACCTGCAATGAATCCCTCAAAGCTGGTTTGACAGGTGCTTCTGCCAGAGACCTAAGGGCACTCATACCTTCCATCAACTTTAAGTTCTCAGTTTCTGATTTTTTTGATCACTCGAAAAGGGTAAAGGCTGGCCCATGGTCACAAATTCCCAGCTGCATGACTCTGTAGGACAGATTTTTTTTTTATTAGTTAACTCTTTTTTAATAGGTGTGGACTTTTCAGGGTCCACCCTCATAAAAGGGTCTCCAGTTCAATTCTATACCAGGTGGTAGGCTCCAGGTTTTACCTTCTGCCACCCAAATATGAAGTTCCTTAAAATGAAGCTCTCATTCTTTAGACTGATATTTGGCATTGGAGCTAATCTCACTCTTAAAATTGATGTCTGCTGTTTTGTAGGGCTTGTTTATCTTGGTGGATGCCTGCTCTTGCTTTATCTCTGGACGTAGAGAATTTCAACTACTTTCATACATGCTCAGTTATGCATGTAAGAGTGTGTTTATAAGGATTGGGTACCTGTTTTCTTATGTGGTCTTATGTACTGTAAAGTGGCTTTGTCTGATAGCTCTGCTCACTGCCTCCAAGGCTCCCATGTAAGAGGTCAGCAGTGGGCAAATTGCATGATAGCCCCGCCACTCCCATCTCCAGCCACTGCACCCTGCTATAGATTCTACATGTCTCCCCTGCTCAGGAATCTTCTGGGGCTCTCCATTTCCCTTCTTCCTCCCTAGTCTCCATCCTGGAAGTTCTCTTAATCTGTGCTTTTTCGTTCTTGCAGGGCTGTCTGATTAGAACAGTATTGCTTGCTCCACACTTAACCATCTTTGTCCTCCTATCGTTTCCACCTTCTGTCTTGCTCACAGGGAGTTCTCTGTTTGCCATGTTTTCACCGTACCTGCTCCATATGACTGATCTTCACTTTACCTGCCCCATTTGATAATCTCAGCTATCCTTCATGGCTTGATTCTAAAACCACCTTCTCCTGGGAAGCTGGCCTTGATCCCCACAACTGAAAGCAAGATCTCTGTTGACGTATTCTCTAAATCCCACTTGCCACTCTGTACCATTTCATAATGGTTATTTTTGCATATATCTCTTCAAATGCTGGCTGTGAGGGAGTAGAAAACTTGTGCAAGGGAGATCCAGAATGTATTATCTCTAAAATACTTAGAGAAAACACCTGTGTGGAAATTAATAAATATTTAAACTAATCTAAAAACGTGTCTGACATTTAATATTTTGTTTAGCATTTTGAAGTGTTTTGGTATGTAGTTTTAAGGATATTTTGCAGGAAACAGACAACTCAAGGTCCATTTTATATTGTTTTGATCCCTTTTAAACTTTAAAAGTATATTAAAAATGTATATACATATATACACAGCATGTATGTATATGTGTGTTTATGTATATCATAGGTACCCATGTTATATATAGTAATGTTGTTTATTTTTAAATATTTATTTAGGAAAATTCATAAATCTCAAGTGTAAAGCTTCTTGAATTTTAAAAATATTTATACCCATGTAACTGCCACTCTGATAAAGACAGAAAATTTCCTTCACTTCAGAAAATTCCCATGTGCCTTTTCTTACCAATTATCTCTTCCTTCCTATCCCTAGGTAGCCACTTAAATTGAATCTTATTAAAGTATTAGTAAGTATTAAAAAAATAAGATTTCCACGTCTCTTTCTTTGAACTGGTAAGTTTATTCTGTTTACTTTTATTGCAAATGCTGATCTGATTTGGATTTATTCTACCATTTTATTCTATGTTTTCTTTTAATAATAATTGATTAACAATAATCAATATCTATTTTTTAAATATTTTTCTCCTTCACTTTGTGTTAATCAAATTTAGATTGCTGTTTGGAAATTATATGTGCTATTTGATGAAAAAATTCTTACACACATACTTGATTTAATAAAGCTTAAAGTTAATCAATGTCTGTGTCTTTCCTTTGAGAACTACAAGACCTCAGAATGCCTTAATTCTGATATTTTTCTGGATTCCTTAAAGTTAATCATATCTAGTTTTGTTTTTCTTTATTTAAAAAGAAACTCCCTAAGTTCTTCAAAGGACTAAAAATAGCACTGTATACCGTATGATTTACCAACTCCACTGTTAGGTGTGTATCTAAAAGAAAGGAAAACAGTAGTCCAAGAGCTGCCTGCACTCCATGTTTATTGTAGCACTATTCATAATAACCAAGATATGGAATCAACCTAAGTGTCCATCAATAGATTCATGAAGAAAATATGGTATTATACACAATAGAATAGAAAAGAAATCCTGATATTTGCAACAACACAGTTCAGGTGGAAGTGGAGGTCATTATATTAAGTGAAATAACCTAAACACAGAAAGATATACTGCACGTTCTCACACATGGATATAAAAGTGGATCTCACTGAGGTAAAGAGCAGAATGGTGGTTACCAGAGAATGGGAAGGGAAGAGGTGAGGGTGATGAAGAGAAGTTGGTGAAAGGGTACAAAAATACAGTTAGATAATGGAAGGAATAAGTAGGGAAATTATAGTTAACAATATTTATATTTCAAAATAGGAAAGAAGAATCGTAATGTTCCTAACACAAAGAAAAGATTAATGTTTGAGGTGATGGCTATCCCAATTACTGTGATTTGATCATTACATGTTATATACATGTATAGGCGGAAGGCCTATAAGTAAGCCTTTAAACAGTTCCATTTTGTGAGAGCAAGTTTGAAGTCTTTTGTGAGTTAGAATGTAGAAAGACCTGGATAGAACTCCCTATGTGGCTCAGGACCTTATCATGTAGAAATGATTCAGGGCCGAGCCTTGGTGGGGCTGGCCTGCAGGCAGGTACCAGTATATCTCAGGAATTTCCAGATTACTCCCTAGGATGGATAACTGCCTCCAGATGGTCTGTTGAAGGTCAAGCATTCAATCAGCTTATTCTCCCAGAACCTTGTTTTATGGTCTTGTTTTCATTATAAGGTTTAAGAATAGTTATAGATAAAGTTACTGGAATCTTTTTTGGCTAATCAATAGACTCCTTGGGGCCGGGCAGTGCTAGGCCTCTGTCAGGAGTCTTAAGTCACTTATTTATTGATTAATTGTGTGTACGTGCAGTATGGTCTATATAAGCTTTGGTTGAATAAAGAGCTTTGCTGGGTTGCCAGAGAGAGCTCCAATTCCTCATTCTCCAACATTTCTCTGCAGGTTTTATCTCTGCTGTGCTGCATCACGCACCCCTATACATGACATTTATGCAACATACATGTTTTAAAATATCACATGTGCTGCAAAAATGTACAACCATTATATACCAATAAAAAGAAACTCCTTGAATTAGTCAACATTATTAATTTTTTATCCTCAATCTTCACTTCGTTTCTTTACCAATTTCTTTGTTCACCACTGCTTCTCACATTCTCTCCCTCTAGGTTTAATTTTCTTATTCATTTACATCCTTTCATATTCTTTCAGGAAACATCTTTTAATGAAAATTTTCTCATATTTTTGAATGAAAAGTTTTTGTTTTACTTTACTCAAAGGAGAGCTTAGATTTCTAAATGGACAGTTTGTTTTCCTTAGTACCAGGCCAGTGGGAGGAGTGTTTTGTTTATTTTTAAAATTCTAGTCCCACAGATGGAGCAGCCTTTTGGTAGTCACAATATTGTCAAAGTGATTGTTTCTAGTTTGGTTAAAATGCATCTAAAGTTATGCTTTTATCCCTTGGGTGGCTTTGGGAAAAACCTTAACTCAGCCTTTGAGCTTATGTTTTCTCCAGTAGTTTTGAGGACCACCATAGTTCTACCTAAGGCACACCTAAGATCCTCTCATGGCACACCAGTTACAAATCACTGCTATACTAGATCTATAGGCATTTTATGGTATATGATTTGTTCATTCTTTTATCTTTTAGAGACCCATTCTGTTCAAGTCACAATATAGATGTCAGGGATGAAGCAATGAACAAAAGTGACCCCAAACCCTAATCATACATAGCTTACATTCTAGTTGTGGGGAGCATACAATAAACAGATAATGTATTTAAGATATATGGTGTTTCAGTCCATAGTTGCTATGAAGGAAAAAGTACATCAGGGACTGGGACAGGAAGTGGAATGTCTGTTATTTTAAATAAGTTGTCAGAGGAGGCCTTACTGATAGAATGACCCTGGAACAGAGACCCAGAGTGTGGAGTAAGCACACCTGGTAGGAACTTGAGGATAGGGGGTTGAAAGCAGAGGCAACGCAAAGTGCAAGGGCTCAGAGTTGGGATGGACTCAGCGTCAGGATGCATGGTTGTGCCTGAGGTCAGACAGAGGAGCCAGCCAGGCTGGAAGAAGCTACTACAAGGCAAAATGGAAGACATTTTGGTGCTTCAACACAGAAAAACATACTCTCTTGGGTTATCTGATAATTCAGGGCAAAAATAAGTTTTGTTTAAGCCATCACTAAAATCTGGATAATAATATGGTTTTGAAAATCTAATAAAAAGGAACTTAAGAGAATTGTTCTTGCTACCTCTTAGGAAGAACAACTTGAATAAAAGTTTATTATCGAGCCCTGTTTTATTTCACAAGACTGTTGATAGGTGGCCCTAAGTGTCCATTATTTTTTATTTCTTTTACTCACCATGAGACCCTGTTTTCTTGGTGAACTGAAAGGCAAGATTTAATTATTTATTTGTGCACTGTACACATAATGATAATTGTTTTATACACATAACATTCTGTCATTTGTCAGTAATAATACTAGAACTCCACCCTACTATTACCTCATAATAGTTGTTCTTTTTTTCCATGTCAAACGCTTTTTGGGATTTGAATGTGGCCGACTCAGGAAATCTCAGTGATGAGAATTTCTTCTCATTGTTATTAATGATGATATTGGTAATGATTCCTCATCATCTCTGATTTCACTGCTATGCCCAGGTGCTCAATAGAGCATTGATTACACACACACACACATGCATACATAGTCCTTATTTTTAGAATGGATGAGTAAGAGAATTGGTTTGAATTTATTTTATCATTAAGTAAATCCCTGGGCACACATAATGAAAATATAGTGGGAAATTATCAGCTAAGTTAAATAAACCACATACCAGTTTGATTAAAATTAACCTAAGAAAATGCTTGTCCATTTTCCATATCTATGTGCTTGGAAAATTGAGGCAGTTCACTATTATCTGAATGTTTTTCAAAGTGCAGTCTGCTGTTACTATATCCTATAGCTCATCTTAGAAAAGAGCCAATCAGGACAATTCTAATCCTTTAACATCTCCCCTAATCCTTTTGCAGAGAAGAAATATTCAATTGGTGACCCAGAAGAAAGACTTAAAAGTATGAACAGAAGAGAGAAAGTGTGAAGGGGGCTATGAACCAATTCTAAAGGAACCAGGTCTAGTTCTGTCTGATTCAATTCAGCTAAAATGTATTGAACATCTGATCTGGAATCATTTAAATTTAAATATGTACTAATTTTCAAGTAGCTTAAAGTCTTATTTATTAAGCAAGATAGGATTCAAGAAAAAAGAGCAGTATAATACAATATAAAGTCGGCTGATTAAATGAATTTAGGAGACTAGGTACCATCAGAGGAAAGAAGGAAGAGCTTTTATTGGTGGGAGTGTTTGGGGAGACTGAAGGAGGATGGTAGCAGGACCTAGTGGGTAGATGAGATTTTGATGGCAGAGGAAAAATAAAATGCCAGGACAGTCCAATTGAGTGTGACAGTATAAAAAGGCCCAGAGGTAGGAATGAGAATCATCTAGCAACTTAGTTAAAGTGAGGGGTTCATATAATTAAAAGAGGGTGAGAAGGTGAAAGTAAGATTGGCTAAGATAGAAACTAAGGAGAGGTTTGAATCAAATTGAGGAATTTTCACTTTTGTTAGAAAAAGAAACTATACAGAGTGATGTCATTGAAAATGGTACGGCAAGAACTTCTAAATATTATCTCCTCCATAAAAGCAATAAGAAAATAGGAAAAAGTGTACATAATCAGATTTCAGGAATCTGAAAATTAACCAAAAGCTTACAGCAACCCAGTGAGCACTTATTCAAGGCAATTGGCTAAATCTCAGTAACAAGAGTGACTTTTGTGGTATTTAACTTGCCTTATTCTCATTCCCCTCTCTTCAGCTCCATGGTAGCACTGAAAGAAAGTAGCCCACAATATTGCAAACCACCACATGAGGAGGGGAAGTTTTAACCAGGTCAAAGGTGATGGGGTGTGACAGGGTTTCAAACAAATTGTGTCAGATCTCAAAACAGATGCCCAGGCAGAAGCTCTATTAAACAAATTTTTGACTTCTAGTGTTAGTCACTTGAGTGTATTGTTTGTGAAAATTCATCAAGATGTAAACATTTTTTACACATTTCTTCTGTATATGTTCTATGCTTCAGTAAAAAATTGACAGAACAAATAAAGAAAAGAAAGATTGTGAGCGGACCAGTCAGCCTATCAGAAGGTAGGGGAGAAGCAGGGAGAAGATTCTCCCTCATGGCACTCAGAAGGAACACACTCTGCCAGTACCTTGCCTTTGGACTTCTAGCCTCCAGAACTGTGTCAAAAATGCCTTCCTGTTTTTTAAAGCATCCACCCCGTTTGTGGTACTTTGTAATAGCAGCACTAGAAAACTACTAGAGGTAAAATTTTACCCACTTTATCCAGAGGATCTAGGGCAAAGACTAAGCAACCAGGGCATTAAGCACAGGTTGACAGTTGATTGAGTCCATGGACCTGAAAAAAATATTTATTTCTAAGCTACAAAGGCTCCTGGAATTTTTGATTATGGATGTGAAACTCAATATGCTTCTGCAGTTTGGAGATTTATGATCTTAGAAACTATTTGTGTAGAAGTCAAGGACATTAAATAAACAAAGCCTTGGTAGTACCCCACAGTCACAGTGAACACCAGCATCCTAACAGCCATCAGAGGCAACAGACGGGTACTGGATCCTCCAAAGCTTCATTCCTAGAGACTTATAATTTAACTTGTCTGATGGTTTCCTGGAACACACATTTGCAAGGTTCCTTTTATTTGTTCTGACTCAAAGTTCATCTGGTAGGAAAGTTTTTCTCCAATGGCATTTGTGATAAATATTTAGAAGCAAATGTTTAACTCTGAGGCTTCTTGAACCAGGGAAAAGAGTTGGGGAGAAATAATAGGCTAACCAAACACTGAAAAGGAAAAGGTAGGAGGTGAGATGTTCATAGGGTATTTGAATACCTCCGACGTGTTCTTGGGAATCTGTAAGGCCACATGCAGCTGTAGGTTGTGTGCAGGGGACTCTGCACATGATCAATAAAGATCTAAAAAGGTCCTATACTCTCACCTCTGGCTGACCTTGAGGCTCTGAATAGGCAGGAAATGAAGGGTAGGGGCAGACTTGCCAATTGTCTGGCTGAGTAAACAAGCCATGCCCTAATGTACACAAAGCCTTTCCACCAGGACTAGAAAGCTTATTGAGTCCAGATGTTTAAAAAAAAATCTCTGTGGGGCAGTGCCTGTGGCTCAGTGAGTAGGGCGCCAGCCCCATATACTGAGGGTGGTGGGTTCAAACCCGGCTCTGGCCAAACTGCAACAAAAAAATAGCTGGACATTGTGGTGAGCACCTATAGTCCCAGCTATTTGGGAGGCTGAGGCAAGAGAATCACCTAAGTCCAAGAAGCTGGGGGTTGCTGTGAGCTGTGATGCTATAGCACTCTACCGAGGGTGACAAAGTGAGACTCTGTCTGAAAAATAAAACCTCTATGGGTTAATTAGCTTACCAATAAGTTAATTGATCAGAGACTTCAGTGGCCACATGTGGCAAAGAATACAAACTTAGAAGAATTAGTTCGTAAAAAGTGATTAAGAAAACAATGACCAGCTCGGCACCTATAGCTCAACCAGCTAAGGCACCAGCCACGTACACCTAAGGTGGTGGGTTCAAATCCCCAGCCCGGACCCGCCAAACAACAATGACCAAAAAATAGCCGGGCGTTGTGGCTGGCGCCTGTAGTCCCAGTTACTTGGGAGGCGGAGGCAGGAGACTCGCTTGAGCCCAGGATTTGGAGGTTGCTGTGAGCTGTAATGCCACAGCACTCTACCCAGGGTGACAGCTTGAGGAGCAAAAAAAAAAAAAAAACATAGGAAAAGCAATAAATCAGATATTCAGAATTACCATATGGCATTTAAATCAATTTTCAGGAAAAAAATGTAAGACATGCAATGAAATCAGAAAGTATTGCCTATACAAATAATATAAGTAAGCAGCAGAATGTGTCCTTGAGGAAGACTAGATACTGGATTTATTAACAGAGACTTTAAGTTAGATTTTAAAAATATGTTCAAAAACTAAAGAAAACCATTTCTAAAAAATTGAGAATGATGTTTTAAAAAATGGAGAGTAACCATAAAGAGATACAAATTACACATGAAAAAGAAACAAACAGAAATGGTGGAGCTGAAAAAAAAAAACTATATAAAATAATTCACTACCTGGGTTTAAAAGCAGACTTCGGCAGGACAGAAGAAAGAATCAGAAAACTTGAAGATATATTAAGTGAGACTACCCAGTGACAAACAGAAAGAGAAGAGAATGAAAAAAAAATGAATAGAGCCTTAGAGACCTTGTGGACATCAGAACCTTATTAAAGTACCCATAATGGTAACCCCAGAGAAAGAGAGAAGGGAAAGGATCAGAAAGAATGTTTGAAGAAACAAAGTGAAAAAAATCCCCAAATTTGATGAAAAACATTAATCTATACATCTAAGAATCTCAATGACTTCATGTAGAATCATGTAAAAAAGATCCACACCTAGAAATAGTATAATTAAATAGCTGGTAGCCAAAATAAAAAGAAATTCTTGAATGCATCAAAAGAGAAGCAACTCATTATGTACAAGTGATTTTTAATAGATTAACAGCTGATTTCTCACCAGAAACCATGAAGGCAGAGGAAATGGGACGTCATATTCAAAGTGCTGAACAAAAAAGACTGTTAGCCAGGAATTCGACATCCAGCAATACTATCATTTAAAAATGAAGGAGAAATGAAGACAGTGTCAGATCAACAAAAACTGAAAGAATTTGTCACTAGCAAATCTCTTGTATGAGAAATACAGTTGAACCTTGAACAGCATAGGTTTGAACTACACAGGTCCATTTATACGTATATGGGGTTTTGGGCAAGGTTTTGGAGATTTGCAACAGTTGCAAAAAACTCACGGATGAATTGCATAGCCAAGAAATATCAGAAGAATTAATAAAAAGTTCTATTATGTCATGAATGCATAAAATATGTGTAGACACTAGTCTATTTTATTGTTTACCACCATAAAATATATACAAATCTATCATAACAAAAACTTACGCACACAAACAGATTGTATATGGCACCATTTGTAGTAGCAAGATGAAAACAAATCTAAGATGTGTCCGTATTTAATCATGACTGCATAAAATTAACTGTAGTCCTTACTGTTCTACTGTAATAATTTTGTAGCTACCTCTTGTTGCTACTGCAGTGAGCTCAAGTGTTGTCAGTATTTTCCTAAAACACCATGTGATGCTAATCATCTCTGTATGAATAGTTTGTTTCTCCCGTAAATTGAGGAGCATAGTCAAAAGTGATCTTTCATGTTTCTTGCATATTTTTCATCATGTTTAGTGCAATATTATCAATTTTGTATAATGGGATCCATATGAAGTGCCACGAATAATGCTGGAAATGCTCTCAAAAAGCAGAGAAGGGTTATGACTTTACAAGAAAAATTGGATTGCTTAATATGTACCATAGATTGAGGTCTGCAGCTGTCATTGTCTGCCATCTTAAGATAAGGAGTCCAGCAAAAGAACCATTGTAAAAAAAGACAAGGAAATTTGTGAAAAGCTGTCATTGCAGTTATACCAGCAAACACAAAAACCTTGCATTGTTTTTTTTCTTTCCAAAATACCTTTTTATCTTGTATTGAAAATGCAGCTTGTATGTGACTATAGGACTGCTATAAAAGGTACATCTGTAGACTCTAATATGAGTTGAGAAAAAGCAATGGCATTACCTGATCCCCTACAGCCAAAGGAACATGGAAGATTTAAAGCTGGAGAATTCAATGTCAGCAAAGGATGGTTCAATAATTTTAGAAAGAAGTTTGGCTTAAAAAAATCTCAAGATAACAGGAGAAGCAGCTTCTGCTGAGCAAGAGGCAGCAGATAATTTCCCAGATGCTATTAAGAAAATCTTTGAAGAGAAAGGATATCTTCCTGAATAAGTTTTTAATGAAGATTAAAATGTCCTATTCTGGAAAAAAAAAAATGTCAGAGAGCACATTTATTAGTAAGAAAACTGAGCACCAGGATTTAAGGCAGGACAGGTTACTTTGCTATATTGTGCAAATGCAGTCAGGTTTACAGTCAGGATTATTCTTATCTATAAAGTTGTCAAACTTTGAGTCTTGAAAAGGAAAAGACACACAGTAGCGGCTAGTCTTTTAGATGTACAACAGGAAGGCCCGGACAATGAATACTCTCTCTCTAGACTGGTTACATTCATGCTTTGTCCCTGAAGAGAGCAAGTACCTCACCAGTAAGGGACTGCTTTTTAAGGTTCTTCTGGTATTCATGCTCCTGGCCACCCATAACCTCATAAGTTCAATATTGAAGGCATCACCATGGTCTACTTGGCCTTAAACATAATGTCTCCAATTTAGCCTCTAGATCAGGAGGTCATAAAGACTTTCAAGAGTCATTGCACATGGTACTCTATGGGAAGGATTGTCAACTCTATTCAAGTGAGCTTTGATAAAGTGACCACCATAAAATCTACAAGGATCACTCCATTAAAGATGTCATCATTGTTATTAAAAAAGCCATAAAGCTATCACACCCGAAACAATAATTCCTGCTGGAAAAAAACTGGGTTGAGGTGCTGTATATGACATCATAGGATTTATGACAGAAGTGCTCAAGGAAATCGTGAAAGCGATTGTGGATATGGCAAAAACTGTGGGGAGTGAAGAGTTTTAAGATGGGGATCTTGAAGAATTTTAAGAACTAATAGACGCTACACTGGAGAAATTACCAGAAGATGATCTATAGAGATGAGCGCTTCTGAACCAGCACCAGACAACAAGGAAGAAGATGTAGAAAACCAACCGACGGTAGACAGTCTGGTGGCAGAAGGGTTCTAACTATTTGAGACTACCTCTGACTTCTTTGGGGATAGTGACCTATGATATGAGCACTGAAACTATAGCTAATGGTTGAAGAATTGGTAGCTTACAGAAACTTTTTTAGAGAAATGAGAAAGCAAAAAAGTCAGACAGCAATCATGATGTATTTCTGTGAAGTTACACCAAATGTGCCTGCCTCTCCCGCCTCCCCTTCCCTGGTCTTCACTTCTCTGCCTCTGCTACCTGGAGACAAGCAGACCAATTCCCCCTCTCCTCCTCAGCCTACTCAGCGTGAGGATGACAAGGATGAAGACCTTTATGATGATCCACTTCCACCTAATGAATAGTAATATATTTTCCTTACATTTTTCCTAATAATAGTTTCATTTTCCGTAGCTTATTTTATTGTAAACTTTCATGGCAAGATTGCAGAATGTGGTATCAATATATACGCTAACAATGAATAATCCAAAACCCAAATACAACGGTTTCATCTACAGTAGTATATAAAAGAATAAAATATTCAGGAATTAATTTAACTAAATAAGGGCAAGACTTGTATACTGAAAGCTACAAAACATTGCTGAAAGTAAGTTTGTTTGTTTTTTTAAAATCCTAAATAAATTGAAAGACATTCTGTGTTCATAGATTGGAACATTTAGTATTGTCAATGGCACTATCCCTGAATTGATAAAATTAATAGAATTTCAGCTCCCCCCCCGAATGACATTAATTTGTGAATTTTCAAATGATGCTGACATTTATTTGAAAATTCAAAGGGACAGAGTAGCCATAACAATCTTGAAAATGATCAGAGGGCTCAGACTATCCAGTTTAAAAAATTACTACAAAGCCCAGTAATCATGACTATGTGGTACTGGCATAAGGATAGGCATATAGATTAATGAAATAAAATCAAGTATCTAGGAATAAATCCATATATTTAGGGATAATTGATTTTCTATAAGGGTTGCAAGATAATTCAATGGGGGGAAGGATAGCCTTTTTAATATATGCTGCTGGGATCATAGATGTCCACATGTAAAATTTGGACCCTCCCTCACATCATATACAAAATAGATCCAAAGACCTAAATGTAAGAACCATTATAAAACTCTCCTGAGAACACATAGGTGTAACTCATCATGATCTCATCATGAACTCGTTATGACTCAACCATGACAATGGTTTTTAGATATATACCTAAAGCAGAAGTAACCAACGAAAAAATCAGACTTTATTAAAATTAAAAACTTCTGTACTTTAAAGTGAAAAGACAGCCCACAGAATGGAAGAAAATATGTCTTATAAAGTTTTAGCATCAAGAATATGTAAAGAATTCTTACAACTAAGCAATGTAAAGATAACCCAATTTAAAAATGACAAAAGGACTTAAATAAACATTTCTTCAAAACGGACATACAAGTGACCAGTAAGCACATGGGAAAAGTATTCCATATCCTTAGGCAATGAGAAAATTGCCTAAGTGTTTCATACCCTCTACAATAACTTGATATAAAAGATGGACAGCAACAAATGTAGGCAAGGACATAGAGATTTTAGAGCCCTCCCTCACTGCTGGTGAGAATATAAAATGGTGCAATTTGGAAAACAGTTTGGCAGTTCCTCAAATGGTTAATAGCGGAGTTACCATGTTACCTAGAAAATCCATTCCAAAGTAATAATCAAGAAAAATAAAAACATACATAACACAAAAACCTGTATACAAATGTTAATGGCAGAATAATTTGTAATAGCCAAATTATGAACATAACCCAAATGTCCATCAACTCGTAAATGGATAAACAAAATGCATTGTATATTCATACAGTGAAATATGATTCAGACATATTCAGACAAAAACGAACACAGAGGAACCCTGAAAACATTATATTACGTGATGGAAGTAAGACAGACAGGCCCACATACTGTACGATTCCATTCAGATGAATCCAGAATGGACAAATCCACAGAGACAGAAAGTAGATTAGTGGCTGTCAGGTCCTGGGACAGAGGGTAATGGGAGTAATTGCTAATTGGTATTGACTTTCTTTCCTGGATGATAAAAAATGTCCTGGAATTAGATAGTAGTGATAGTTGCACAAGTTTGTGAATATCATAAGAACAATTGAATTTCTCATTTTATAATTGTGAATTTTGTGGGATGCAAATTATATCTAATTTTAAAAACGTGAATCTTTTTCAATAGATTAAAAAGTTTTTCCAACGCAAGAAATTATAAATTAGGAATGTAATACGCCTTTCTAAATAAATAGCTAAACAGTGATAGGTAAATTTAGATCAAAGAGATGAGTCCAGCACCTTCCAGTAGGCCCCACCTCCTAACATAGACATGTTGGAGATTAAATTTCAACAGGAGTTCTGGTGGGGAAAAACACATCCAAACCGTAGCAAAGTCAGCAGGACCCCAGTTAGGAAAAGTTATTGCATCCTGGCAAAAGAGCACTGGATCAGGAGTTCAGACTATTTCAAGTTATTTTAGATTTTCTGCTCATAAGCATTTAATGCTTAATAGTGCTCAGCTGTGAACTATGTTTAATGCATTTTTATTGACATTTAAGCTAAAAGGTCTATATCGTACTCTTTAGGGGTGTGTGTGTGCATGCACATCACTTTGTGTGAAGCAACTCAGTGTGTAAGTTTCCTTTTCTGCAGAAATGACCTAGTATTATATACTTCTCTCTGTGTGTGTGTACATATATACAGACACGCATGCGGAGGGTGCCAAAAAATGTATACACGTTTTAAGAAAGGAAAAACTTGTGTTCCAATGGTAATACTTAATACGTACTGGTAATGTTTGTTATCTTGTATATTGCATCTTATCTCTCTTATAATTGCGGAAGTCAAATGTGACATGAATATTACAATTTTAATTCGTTTTTTTTTCTTAAAATGTGTATACATTTTTTTGAATACCCTTGGCATACAGGGTAAGAAACTGGGAGAGCCAACATCTTGATTAAATTTGGTACGAGTCTTATCTTACACAATACTATTTAAAGATGCCCATGTTTTGAATATATTTCGGATTTTAATGTGAACATATAAAAAGCCCCTCTAAGAATAGGAAGCCAGTTCACAAGTGAAAGTTCCTCTCTTGCTTAAAGGGCTATGTTTTCCTATGCAAATGTAGCAAAGCCCAGAAATTAGCAATGACTGCTAAATTAACACACTTGAAGAGCTTGGCTGGTTCTAATAGGCAGTCAAATGGTCTTGTTACATTGTAATGGTGCCAAGCTAATTGAAGTGATTACTGTTGCTCACGAGCAGCCTTTTTGAAGTAGAAGTCTTTTAAATTATCCATAGACGTTAAATGTCAGACACTATTGTGTAATTATACTTTGTAAATGCTGAATGTCATAAGGCATCACAGGTAATTGAGGTTTACGGAGAAGAGCTTTTTCTAAACCTAATTGGGCATCAACTCTTTGTCACTTTTTCTAAATCTAATTGGGCATCAACTTTTTGTACCAGGGGACACTCCAATGCCTCGCAGTCTCCCTTTATTCCCCACCTTTTCCTTGCTAGGCTTACTCACGGGGCCCCACATGTCACGACGGTTCCAAATCATTGAGCTTAAAAACCTCTCTGTCTGTATCATCCTTTGGACTCTTCTGGGACTGTTACGCTGGTTTGGGACATCACAAGCTGAAGCTCTCTGGAAGCCTGATGTGGCTACGGGATGGCAGAATGGGGCCATCCTTTAAAATCTCAGTATGATCCCAGAACATTCTGCATGTTCTGGGATTTTCATCTGTGTGGTGGCATTGTTCTTGTTAAGTATGTCTGATTTTGAAAAGTATCTTTTCATAATATTAGAAGTGGAGGTTTTTCTTGGCTTTAAAGTTGCCACCTACATTTTTCTATTATTTTTATTTATCTTCTTTTATTAGAACACACATCTGGCTCCCAGTTGTAAAGATTTCATAGAAAACATTTTTTTCATTGCTTTTATGACAGTAGTGTTAATCAGAAGGTAAACTTTGGAATCTTCAGATGTCTTCAGATTCTTCAGAATCTTCAGATGTCTTGTCTGTGTGAGGGATGTACTAAGAGTGACCAAACAGCCAAATAGGACTTTTTAAATACAGACATCAAGGTATCTTGCTGTTGATTGTGAATCCTCTAGCTTGGCTTGCTGGGAGTACAGTTTTGATTTCTAACAGAGTGGCTGGCAGGAAATACACAAAAACATGTTGTTATTGCATAATTCTTAATACATGTGTTCAATTGGTCACCAAATTTTATTACATAAAACTGTTATTATCTCACTGTGATTTCATGACAGGGCCTTTACTGTGTGCTTTCGGCAGGTAGCAATTTATGAAATTTCTAGCTTATTTATAAAGCTATCTTTATCTATGCTTTTTTAAAGCATTTATTATTCTCTATGATAAATTCAGTTCTGATTAAAATGTTTTCTTCCTCGCACAAGAAGACTGTGAGGGAAATGTCAGTGCACGTAGAACAGAGTATGTGAATATTTCCAACACTGTGAAAAAGCACGAGCTGAGGAATCTTGCTGAGTGCGTCCCAGCGAGTGCGCTGATTTCTGATGATGGATGCAGAGATGTTCACGTGGATACCCTGAAGGATCAGGCCCCATGACAGGCTTCAGTGATTCAGTTTTATTCTTTGACTGTGACTTTCTCATTGTGATATTGAAAAGGCAAAATAAATGACCACTGTTGAATACTTTACAAGTACTATAAGATACTTCCCAGAAGTAACACTAAGTAAGTGGAGTTTTCCTAGCATCACTTTTCATGGTGTTTCATGATGTGCCTGTCAGAGAAAAATAAGGTTCAAGGATATTATTAAAGTTGTTAAAACTTTCTTTCTTTCTTTTTTTGAGACAGAGTCTCACTTTGTCATCCGTGGTAGAGTGCTGTGGCAGCACAGCTCACAGCAACCTCAAACTCTCGGGTTTAAGTGATTCTCTTGCCTCAGCCTCCCAAGTAGCTGGGACTGCAGGTGACTGCCACAATGCCCGGCTATTTTTTGGTTGCAGTTGTCATTGTTTAGCAGGCCTGGGCCAGGCTCAAACCCGCCAGCCTTGATGTATGTGGCCGGTGCCCTACTCACGGAGCTATGAGTGACAAGCCAAGTTGTTAAAACTTTCAAGCTATGGCTTGGTGCCTGTAGCTCAGCAGCTAGGGTGCCAGCCACATATACTGTGGCTGGCGAGTTTGAACCCAGCCCAGACCCGCTAAACAACAATGACAACTACAACAAAAAAATAGCCAGACATTGTGGCAGGTGCCTGTAGTCCCAGCTACTTGGGAGGCTGAGGCAAGAGAATCGCTTAAGCCCAAGAGTTTGGGGTTGCTGTGAGGTATGACACCATGGCACTGTACCAAGGGCAACATAGTAAGACAATGTCTCAAAAATTAAAAAAAATAATTTAAAAAGCTTTCAAGCTATAATGCACCAGGCACCACACAAAATGTTGAATTAGACATGGATTTCGTACAGTGAGCTTATGTGTTTCCTGTCATTTTGGGTCCCTCCTAAACAAATTACAATCTGCTTGATAACATTCTTACCCATATAGTCTCAAAATCTTGCCTTTTTTTTTTTTCCACTTTAGGTGTAACAGTGTGGCTTAAGCTAATTGGGGGAGCATCCTGTTTATGGATGTGATATTGATGGCTAAGATATGTAGGGACTCCTGCCACAGATTTGGGTAATTATTTGTTTCTCTTATATTGCTCTAGGAATCCTCAAATATAAGAACAAAGTAGGGTTTTTCTTTGTACGGAGGCTTTAAATGAAAGCTTTGCTGACCCCTGGCCTCTAGCTGAGGATCATAGCAACACATCAAAAAAGTGACCCTCAATAGCTGGTCCCCATGCTCCAGGGGAAGGGTTAGCCCTCTCAAGGTCAGGGGACTGCTGGCTTCCTGAGTTGGCCATCACAGTGCTCACCCCGTCTTTCCAGCTCTTTGCTCTCAGGCACAAGGTGGGCTTGTGTTTCCTTGTGGTTGAATTGGGGACATGTGACTAATTTGGACAGTGAGTTATGAGAAGTGATACGTGTCATTTTCACATGGGGACATTTACTTACCAATGTGAGACCTTTTTAGAGCTCTCTTCTGCTGATCAGCATGACTGGCAGTACTTCAGACTGTGAGAGCTCTATCAGTAGCAGTGAAGAGACCTGGATTACAGCCCCTAGCTAACTCCTAGTGGATAAGTAGGATAAGTAAGTGGTAACATTTGTTGGGCTTTTTCTTATGGCAACAAAGGTTAGCCTACCTGATCAATGCATTATAGCTAGGGCAATCATTCACGTAGGACCTATATCAAACAAATGATTGAGGCTGGTAGGGCATGAGAAAACAGGTACAGACTTGTTTTGTGCTAATCATATAGGCCTACTCCTGACTTTTACAAAGGTTTATGTTCTCTCCAAAAAAAATTTTTTTTAATGAGCAGCCTTTTAGTCATGTCTTTTGATGTCTCTCCCTTGATAGAGTGATAGTCCCAGCAGCAGTTTTTCTGCTGGATATAAAACAGCACTCAAACTTGGTAAAAAATGACTACTGACACTCACATTTAGCACTGGGAACACCACCAGAAGGGTGGTGACTGTGGCAAACTGGACCACACAAATCCTATGTAAAGGAGTCAGCTGATTTCACTTATCCCAAGGCAATCTCTGACCTGTAGGAACATGAGTACAGAGTTCCCAGGTTTTATGATTTTCTGAAATTTGAAGTTCAGGCTTTATCTGAAATGTCTTAATTTTGAGAAATGGTCAATTTTAAAAATAATTCTGGAAGGCAAGCAAAATATACTGTAAAACTGACATTTTAAGAACTTTGACATATTTCCAAGTCCTGACAGCCTATGATTCTTCAGCTAATAATAATAATGATAAAACTTCATTTAAAATGCTCCTTTTTGGCTCGGTATCTGTAGCTCAGTGGCTAGGGTGCCAGCCACATACACCAAAGCTGGCAGGTTCGAATCCAGCCTGGGCCTGCCAAACAACAATGACAACTATAACCAAAAAATAGCCGGGCACTGTGGTAGATACCTGTAGTCCCAGCTACTTGAGAGGCTGAGGCAAGAGAATTGCTTAAGCTCAAAAGTTTGAGGTTGCTGTGAGCTATGATGCCATGGCACTCTACCCAGGGCAACAGCTTGAAACTGTCTCCAAAAAAAAAAAAAAAAAGAACAAAAAAAATGCTTCTTTTTTTTTTAGAGATAGAATCTCACTCTGTTGCCCAGGCTACTATGCCAGGGCATCAACCTAGCTCACAGGAACCTCGAACTTCTGAGTTCAAGTGATCCTCCTGCCTCAGCCTCCTGAGTATCTGAGGCTATAGGTACTTGCTACAATGTCTGGCTAATTTTTCTGTTTTTATTAGATAGGGTCTTGCCCATACTGAGGCTGGTCTCAAACTCCTGAGCTCAAAGGATCCTCCCACTTCGGCCTCTCTGAATGCTAAGATTACAGGTGTGAGCCACTGTGCAGCCTAAAACTCCACTTAGTCAGGTTACTTCTTAAAAAGGGGGTAAACATATGTTAATTGGCAAAGTGATGAAACAGAATAATAACAGGCCACCTGCAAATATCTATTGATTTCCAAGTATATGTTCAATACTTTGCTAGGGACTATAGAAATACTGAAAAAAATGTAGAGGATAGGCTCTGACTTTTGGAACTTACCATCTAGTTGGGCAAAATAATTTTAAAAAGCAGTAACAATATAAAAAACATTATAATATTCAATTAAATGAAATAATATAAAAATTAAAAGAAGTAATATACATAATATAAAAAGAAACAAAAGCATTATAATCAGGGTTCTCCACATAATCAGAGCCAATATGATGAAGATATATACAAATATCTATCCAATAGGACAGCAAGATATAAATTTAATAAGATCTTGGTTTACATGATTATGGGTACTGAGAAGTCCCATCATTTGCTGTCTGCAAGATGGAGACTCAGGAAAGCAGATGGTGCAGTTCAAGGTTCAAAGGCATAGATCCCAGTCTAGATCTGAAGGCTGAGAGCCAGGAGCACCAATGGCAGAAGAGTATTGAAGTCCTAGCTCACTCAGTTAGCCAGGGGGCAAATTCAAACCTCCTTCACATTTTTGTTCTATTCAGGTCCTCCCCAGCTGCTCTGGGGAAGTCCATCTGCTTTACTCAGTCTGCTAATTCAAATACTGTTCTCTTCCAGAAACACTTAGAAATAACGTTTCACCAGCTATCTGGGCATTCCAGGGCTTGGTCAAGCTAATACATAAAATTAACCATCCCAGGCTTGGCACCCGTAGCACAGTGGTTATGGCACCAGTAACATATACTGAGGCTGGTGGGTTTGAACCCAGCCTGGGCCAGCTCAACAGCAATGACAACTGCAACAAAAAATAGCCAGGCACTGTGGTAGGTGCCTGTAGTCCCAGCTACTTGGGAGGCTGAAGCAAGAGTATCGCTTAAGGCCAAGAGTTTGAGGTTGCTGTGAGCTGTGTGTGATGCCAAGGTACTTTACTGAGGGTGACATAGTGAGACTCTGTCTTAAAAAAAAAAAAAATTAATCATCCCAGCAACTATGTAAGAGTATATAGTTAATGGCCAAGATGTATGGTATGGACTGAAGTGTGATTAAGGGAGAGAAGGAAGATAGGATAGTCATGTAAGGCTTTGAGGAAGAAGTGGGTATGGAGCAGAAAGTTGAGAAATTGACAGAGTCATTGGTGGGATAGACAAGAGAGGATATTCCATGTAAAGATGACAACCTATGAACAGGAGGGCTGTTTGGCTAAAGTAGAGGCTCCCAGAGAGGTGGGAGGAGGGTGACCAGAGACAGTCTCGTTACAAGAGGGCCTACTTTGTAGGTGTTTTCTAAGAAGAACCTAGAAAGTCTGGAAGAGGCATTGACTGTTGATCCCATAAGAAGTGGAGGCTCATATCAAGAGGGGTCTCAAGCTGAGCCCAGCATACCTAATGAGCAGTAGTGTTCACTGTGGCCTGGGATGCTGTGTTCAACATCTGTTGTCATTAGTTTTTGTATATGTAAGATGAACTGTATCGCTGTTTAATTCACACACGAAGCTTATTAAAAACACAGATCTTAGGGCCCTCAGCGCCCCAGTCCTCTGAGGATGGGGATTTTGAGTGAGCTCTGCAGGGGATTCTGTTGTATGCTGATGGGGATTGGTTGTGGATCTGTGAGCTGGGGTGCCCTATAGCTCATCAAGCTGAGGAGTAAGATAAAAGCAAGAGAGGGGGATTTGATTAGAGGAACAATCAGTCTGAAGTTTGACATGCTCCTTTTCCAATCCAAATGTTAAAAAATTATTCACTAAAGTTCCTAAAGATAGTAAAGGAAGACTTAATTCCAAGGGGGGACAGGACATGGCGATAGGTATGGGGACCACTGCAATGGAGTCTTGCAATAGGGAGATTGGATTCAGCTCCAACAAGGATAAGTGGGAAATTATAATCAAGGGACAACATGGGTTCAGTGGATGGAAAATTACTGAGAAGAAAAACATCAAGAATAAGGGGTTTCTGATTAAAATGACCTAATAGAATTATTGCTGAAGGCAATCCAGGATGATAGGATAACAAGGGTGGTCAGATATACCAAAGGTAGGGAATTTGCCCTAAACTGACTTAGTGGAATTCTTATTCAAACTGGATTCTGCAAGTTTAGGAAGGGAAGCCCAAAGTTGGTCCTAGTCAAGCAGAGGATTCGCAGGAACATGACTAATGTTTTGCTCAAAGGAGAAAGATTTTGGCACCAGAGTCACTGACTTGCTGTCTCCTTAATGTGGCCTACCAGATCTTACTTGGAGATCTTTTTTTTTTTTTTTTTTCCGCAGTTTTTTTTTGGCTGGGGCTGGGTTTGAACCCACCACCTCTGGTATATCAAGCTGGCGCCCTACTCCTTGAGCCACAGGCATCACCCCCTCACTTGAAGTTCTTAATTTGGTACCATTCTTGGGGTGGATGGTATTTAAATCACAACACTTATTTATTGCCGGTAGGAAGGAGGGGTTGATTTGGTTTTAAGATCTCATTGGCATCTCTGCTTTTCTCAAATGCTTTCTTGGTTTCTGGTCTTTGATGTCCTGTTTACAGTAAATATGGAAACAAAAAGAAAAATCAAGCTATGATTGGTAGAAGATTAACCATATCTGAGATTAAGACCTAAATTCTGAGTTGATTCTCTTTTATTCTTCATCCAAGTGTACCTTCCTTTTCAGCATTCTTCATCTTAGAGGGAGGCAACTGTGCTTTTTGTCCTTGACTGGGACATGTTCCAACATGTTGTCAGGGGGATATTTCAGTCTCACTTGCCTAAAGAAGCCCCATGCATGATTGCTGAAATATCAAGAATCAAAATCACATCTGATAGCTGTGCAATCCCTAAAGGGCAGAAAGAAAGACTTTGCCTAAGGCAGGATGCACGAATCCATTGTATCAGCAAGTTGCCAGAGCTGTCCAAGGCAGTGTTTACTTTTGTCAGATGCAGGAACAAGGTAAAACACATGGGAGGTTTCCAGTGCAGAAAAATTAGTGCAAAATTAAGATGCAAACAGCATGTCCTGAGGATGGAAAACAATTTAGGGAAATGAAGCAATTGGTAAATATTATTTGTTACATTGATAAATAGGATTTGGCAGCCATCCAAAGTTTGCCTTTCATTTGAAACAAAAAATTGTCTTTTGATTTGACCAAGTAATTTTATATGTATTGCTATGGACAGAAGTTTTGTGTTACCCCCACCCCCCCCATTCATATGTTGAAACCTGACTCTCAGTGTGATGGTGTTAGGACGTGAGACCTTTGGGAGGTGATTAGGTCATGAAGGTGGAGCCCTCATGACTGAGGTCTGTGAGTTTATAAGCAAGTGTAGAGACCAGTGTTCTTCCCTCCCACATGTGAGGACACAGAAGGTGCTACCTGTGAATGAGAGAGGGGGCCCTCACCAGACCCTGAATCTGCTGATGCCTTGATCTTGGACATTTTAGCCTCTACAACTATGAGAAATAAATTCTGTTGTTTATCATATGCTGGTTTATTATATCAGCCCAAACAGACTAAGATATGCTAGTGGGAGTATTTTCTGAAGTGGGCAGCCGGTGCTCCATCTTGGTAGAAAGGCATTTGAAGAGTATCACAGAGTGTTGCTCATGTGGTGACCCCTCCGGAAACTAGTGTCTATTTTTTTGGACCTATGGGCATAAAGACTATGATAGGAGCTCTGAAGTAAATAGGAATTCAAAATTATTTGCTCTTTCTTTATTTTTATTTATTTATTTTTTTTTTAAATAATGATATTAATATGAGATTACATACGATTAGGTTACCTTGTTAGCATTAGTAAGGCAAAGTCTGAGATGGGAGTTAAGTCAAAATTCTTATGAGGTATTTCTTTTCATGATCATTTCTTTATGTCTATAGGTCAAATCACGCTAGTGGTAAGGAGAGAATGATGGTGGATACATCATTGTAAATTGAACTAAGTCAGTATTTTTAAACAAGATGTTTCTTTTTGTTAAAGATCTGCTGTGTGTGAGGCAAAGTGCTTGGTTTTCTGGAAGAAACAGGAGCGGGGAAGGTAAGGTTTGTCTTGGTCTTCCAGATTGCTTTTCTATCTAGTCCTGCATGGATTAACTTTTAGAAATTAGGGCTCAGGATTACACAAAATAGGGAGGTTGGTGGGTTGTTGCAACACTGGCAGGGTATGTAAGGAGGAGAGGCCTGTCCTCAGTCGGGAGTGTTTTCCCCACTCTAGCCCCAGGCCTGGCACATAGACCCTTACGAGAAATCCAACTATAGCCTCTCTCTCTGAGTTTGTGTCTCCCTTACAAAATATGTGAAATCGACACTATTATTTTTCAGGTTCCTTTGGGTTCTAGAATATGTGCAGCTAAGGGCTTGGCAGTTCTGCTGGCCTCATGGGAGCATTAAATGTGACAGCTGAGAAAGGCCAGACCAGTCCATTCCTCTTACCTCACAAAAGGACTGGAATGTATGTTGCCTGTGTGTGACTCAGAGGTTGACACATGTGGAAAGAGCTTAGCCAATGGCAAAATATTAAGGAGGAGTGTACCATTTTTTTTTTTTAACAACAATGACAACAATGATAACAGTAGCAGCTAATATTTATTCAGATATTATTTGCCAGGCTCAGTCCTAAGTTCTTTCCATTAATTTGCTCTTTTGACAGCCCCTACCCTGTTAGGGCCCACCCTTATGTTCATCTCTGTATTCGCCTATCCAACCACAGGAAAAGTAATTTTCTAGTTGTTCCCATTGAAACATCTGCTGTTTTCATTTCTTCTTTCCTTCTCTCTTAGCTTTTCCTCGTTCCTCTTTATTTCTGGTAATCTAATAGATAGCATCTGAAATGAGAACTTTGAAGATTATTTTACTTCCCATAATTCTCTCTATGGATTTTTAATAATGTCACTGGAATCGTATGTAGTGGGAAGTGGTTCTGAATAGGAAAGCAACTATGTAAATTGTCAAACATATGTCACAGTTTTACTTCAACTATTAATAAAATTATACTTTTCATCATGATATAAACTAAAATAGATAAAACCTACCAACCCTAACTCAAGGAAAGGCTATCTGTTATAATGCTCTGAGTGAGTGATACTGAATTAAAATTAAGGGATTTGCAGAAAGAGATCAAGGGAAGGTCAAAAGACTCAAGAAAGTATTTCTTTAGAGTAAAAAAAAAATCCCATTTTATAATTCTTATTACTCATATCTGATGCTTCCTACTTCCAGCTACACTTCTTAGAATTTCTTATAACACTTTCTGGTATTCTTACATTTGAGGAAGAATGAAGATTCCAGCCATCAGTGTCACTTAATATAATTTAAAAATGATGTAAAACTCAGTCTGCCTTAAAATAAAATTTCAGAGTGGACACAGAGGATGATATGTTGATTACAGAATGGAGATTTTATCAGGTACAAATTCCAGTTTCACTGAAGTTCCCGTCTAAGTATAATAGTCCCTTCTTAGCTCCAGTCTCACTTTCTGTGGTTTCAGTTAACTGAGTTCAATGGGGCTCTAAAAACACAAAATGGAAAATCTCAGAAATAAACAATTCATAAATGTTAACCATTACGTTACAAAGCCTATGTCATTCACCTCACTTCATTGTATCATGTGGGCATTTTGTCACCTTATACCAGGCGTCCTCAAACTATTGCGGGCTACATGTGGCCCACCTAGGACATTTATCCAGCCCTCTGGATGTTTTTGCTGCTGCTGCCTGTCCTGCTTGGCAGCCGACTCATCCCGGGGCCCGCAGTCTGGCCCTCCAACGGTCTGAGGGACAGTGAACTGGCCCCCTACACCATAACAAGAAGGATGAGTACAATGTGTTTTGAGAGAGAGAAAGACCACTTTCACATAACCTTTTAATAGTATATTGTTGTGTGTAAATAATATATTGTGTTACTATTAGTTATTGTTAAGTTCTTGCTGTGCCTACTTTATAAATAAAATTTTACCATAGGTACGTATGTATAGGAAAAAACACAGTGTATAGAAGGTTCAGTACTGTTCCAGGTTCCCAGTATCCACTGGGGGTCTTGGAACATACCTCACATGGATAAGGGGGGACCACTGTGCAGGAAACTGAAAAAGCTCTCCCATCATCAGACTGGAATCACGCATCACATCTGATGCCCTCTGGAAAGAACACTGATAAATGTTTTTCTGAAAGCACTCTAAATGTGTTGATGTACTTAACTTACCAGGAGATATTGGTAAAAATAGTAGGAAATTCTCATAAGCTCAACTGCATGGGCAAGCTAATAGAGGCTTTCAGTTTTCATCTTCCAGAATTGGGTGTCATTGTTTAATGTTTTGCTTTTTAATTAAAAGCAGATTGATAAACACAGCACAGCCAAATCTTTAAGGGTGAGAGATCAGCTAAGAGATATGGAGGAAATAAATTAATATCTGACATAGGTTTCCTACTTTCAAAGGGTTTATTGTCTTCAAACTCTTAATACTCTGAAAACCAGAAAATAATACAATTGAACTTAGAGCAATTGTATCATTTGTATAGGACAGTATTTTAAGTTTGCAAAAGACTTTAACATCTAGTGTCTCCTTTAGTCCTTTTGATAACCTCATGAGGTGGTAGGTATGATTATTGTTTTATGAACGTAGAAACGGAACATCTGGAATGCTGAGTGATGGTCAGGCCATTCAGCTACAAGCTCCCATCTTCTGCCTCCCAATTAACCTTTTCCATCACAGCATGTTTGCATTCTGGCCACACTTTCCTCTGGTGGAGGTGGGTAAAGACATTACTGCATTGTGGTGTCTGCTTTCGGTTGAGTTTGTTGCTGGTATCACGTACCCTGTTGATATCATGGCACTAGTTGTGATTTGATTTTAAGATTTGGGATACCTCACTTGAAGAATATGCTAGAAATACAGCCCAGGTTTTATTTTTAAAAACTTGACGTTTAATTATGTTGAAAGTGCCTATTGAACTTATGTTGAAAAGTACCTGTTTGGGTGGAGCTGTGCCTCTTCCCAAATTAATATGTTCAATTCCTAACCAAAATGATAGAGACCTGGCCAGACAAGGTGATTCATGACTGTAATCCTAGAACTCTGGGAGGCTAAGGCAGGAGGATCACTTGAATTAAGGCGTTCAGGACCAGCCTGAGCAAAGTGAGACCTGTCTCTACTAAAAATACAAAAATTAGCTGGGCATTGGGGTAGGTGCCTATAGGGGCCATTGAGCCCTGATTTTTAGCATGACTCACTTCCTGCTTGAGAGACCTGGAGAATCACTAGAATGACACGTGAATAGTGTACACGGTCACATGAATTGAGCTGTCATTATGCCTATGTCTAAGGGCGCTGGGGAGGAAATAGGTTTCCAGAGCCCAGGGAGAATAGGAGCTACAGTTAGGGGAAGACAGAAGAGTTGTAGAAACAGGAAGGGGGTGATGAGAAAGTATCCTAGCATCTCTCAACTCCTGCCTTCCAGTCTCTTGCTGGAAACGTCCACTGGCCCAGTCCAACAGGAAGCCAGAAAAGAAGGAAACTTGGGGTCAGGGCTCAGAGATGCTGAGCAATGTGGGGAATGGATGGAGTGTAGGAACAGGGAACAACCTTGCAAAAGCAAATAATCAGTGTTACCTTTATTCAGTGGAGTGGAGAAACACAGGGGCGGAATTATTATTTCTCTGTAGTCAGCAGTGAAGTCAGAACCAAACTTAAAATTATACTGCCTCTCCACTTTGCTTGTGGTTTTCCTGTGTTTTGCTTTTATTATGGGGGAAAGATTTTCCATGAAAAGAGACATTTTATTTCGAAGACCTGAAAGAGAAATCAGCACTTCCCAGAATCTCAATTTTGACTTAAGGAAACTGAGGCACAGAGAGGCAAAGCAGCTTCCTCCTGGGAAAGCAGAGCCCGGATCTAGAGCTCCCAACTCATCGATAAGGGTGATTTCCACTAGACTTCCTGTCAGGAGGTTAAGGCATAGTGGAATGTTTCAAAGACAGTGGCTTATTTTGACTGTGAAGGGGCCGTCTTCTCAACATTGATTGAGAAGGTTCCCTAGAAATTTGTGGAAAAAGCAAAGAAGGAAAAGAGACAGTCGAGGTTTGTCATGCTTTATATTTAGACATGAATGAACATTGAAAGGCTGTGTGATTCAGACGCAGGCAGAGGGTCTGTTTTCCATTCCGCTGTGGTCAGTTTGCTGCTGATCCAGAAGGCAATCCCAGGGATGAGCCCTGAGGTGAAGCACAACCACTAGGGCCGCGTCCCCTGGCAACTCTGCAGCTCTGCCCTGCATCCTTGGTTTATCCTTCCTGTTTCCTCACTTATCAAATATTTATCGTCAACAACGGGCAGTTCTGTTTGCACACAGTGTGATGGGGTAATGAGATAGTTAGGTTTCCTCCCGTTATTGATGGGGAGTGCTGAGGGCATGAATAATTTCCTCTTTTTATAAATGGGAATTTAATTATTGATGTCTTGTTTAGGCAGTGACAAAGGTGTTAGCAACAAACACTGCAGTTGGAGGTTTTGGCAGGCATGAGGCTGCCGGGCTGCAGTCTAGGGTCAGGGGGATCATGAGATAAACTTGCTCTTAATTGTTTAGAAGAGATAGTAAGGGTCTTTACCATATATACATTATAGACAGATAGGTAGAGAGACGTGGCATATATATGCATCCACATATAGATGGATGGGTATGTATAATAAACATTTGCTCTGCTTAGCAATTCAAATTAGGCATCCTTGAACTACAGCCCATGGGCCACATGTGGCCTGCCTAGGACATTTATCCAGCCCGATGGGTGTTTTTGCTGCCACTGCCTGTCCTGCTTAGCAGCCAACTTGTCCCGGGGCCCGTAGTTCAACCCTCCAATAGTCTGAGGGACAGTGAACTGGCCCGCTGTTTAAAAAGTTTGAGGACCCCTGATTCAAATAGTATATGTATAAATACATACATACACAGTTTATGTATGTGGCGATATATATGTATATGTGGGTCATTACAAAAGTTTTGAGATAAACAAAAATTGAGAAATATAACGTCTGTCAGACAGAAACAAATGAAGTCTTCCCAGCAACACCAATAAGCCAAGCACGTTGAAACTTGCACAGGGGAATCCGAAAGGCTGCTGTCGACTGTTTATTGGAAGTGAAATAATGGATCAGAACACAATCTGTCTCAAAACTTTCATAGTAACCCATGTCTATATGGTGTGTATATGTACAACGGCTGAAAAATTTTTATTTATAATGTATGAAGGAAAACAAACCTCTAAAACTAGGTCCTAACAAGGGCAAGTTCGTCAAACCAGTCCAGCCGTACTTGCGTAGAACATTAATTGAATTCTTAGCATCACTGGTGGCAGAGTGTTTATTCATGTAACAAGGGTTTTAGTAGCCTGATAACTCATTTTAGCTCTTAAGTGCAGAAAATAAGAATGTGAGGTCTCTAACCCAGTATTTTAATTTTTCTGACTTTTCCCCAGGGGATTTAAGGCTCTCTGAATACTATCCCTGAAACCCCCCACCCCACAAAAGAAGATCAAGCAAAACACTGCAGCAACGTATTTCTCAAGGAAGTTTTCATTACTAGTCTTTTTCTTGAAAGCCCAATTAATATGTCTCTGTTTTATTCTTTTCAACTTCTTGGGAGAAACCAAGCCAGGAGATGGAGCTCCTGTTTCTCCCTATGGTGCTGTGAGGTACAAGATGGATTTTAGAAGCTACAGGGTAGACTAGAGGGAATCCTTATGTGGGGAGGAAAAAATTCTGAAGGTAAAGGGCCCCTCTTGACTGAGTGTACTTTTGAAACACTTGGGGATTTTATTAAGATGGATAGGCTGGCTCAGTGCCTGTAGTTTAGTGGCTAGGGCACCAGCCACAGACACCAGAGCTGGCAGGTTTGAACCCAGCTGGGGTCTGCCAAACAACACTGATAACTACAACCCCCCCCCCAAAAAAAATAGCTAGGCGTTGTGGTGGGCACCTGTAGTCCCAGCTACTTGGGAGCCTGAGGCAAGACAGTCACTTAAGCCCAAGAGCTTGAGGTTGCTGTGAGCTATGATGCTACAGCACTCTACCGAGGGTGATACAGTAAGACTGTCTCAAAAAAAAAAAAAAGGAAAAGCTGATTCCTCAGGTCTGGGTGGGGACCTGAGAGTCTATATTTTTTAACACTCCCAGGGGAAGCTGGCCCTGCTGGTCTGCGAACCACACTCTGAATAGTAGGGATTATTGGACCAGCCAGCAAATCCTAGCAATATTGAATTTTTAAGATAGGTAAACAGTAGCAATGCTTTTATAATTTTGTTGATTCTTTTATACTTTTTTTTTTGTCATCAGGATGAATAGGCATTTTGCCAACCTGCAAACAGCTTTTTGCTGCAAAAACTTTCTTTTTAAATTTTCTGATGACACTTGGTATAGATTTAAAGTGGCTGAGACAGGTTGGCTTCAGAAATAATTTTTTTCAGTGCTTTTAAGATTGGAAGCAACCTTAAAAAATGTAGTGGGGTAGCACCTGTGGCTCAAGGAGTGGGATGCTGGCCGCATGTACCAGAGGTGGTAGATTCAAGCCCAGACCCAGCCAAAACTGCAAAAAAAAAGTAGCGAATTGAAGTCTCTCAGTTATAGGAAAGACTGTTAAATATGTTCTCATCCCACTTGGGAAGTTAGGTTGGCAGACTCTACTTAGTTTGAACCTTTGCCCCTTCATTTGAAGCCTCCTCCTTGTTCCTTTCAAATCTTCAGCCAACCTGTTAACTGTCAGGAGTTCAGGGAAAGTGTGTGTGTGTGTGTATGTGTGTGTGTGTGTGTGTGTATTTGCTCCAAATGATGGCCCATCCCATCTTCATCAATATTGTCCATTCTTCAGAATAGGCCCTATCAGTGTCTCCCAACTTCATTTCCTCTTTCTCCAGTGGTAAGTATATGCCCTTAGATTGCTAAGTGTTTTTTTCCATAAGGCTGCTCTGGGTCAATTATTGAGAGTAAATGAGAAAAAACAAAGAAAAATTGAGAGAAAGAAAAAGAAGTCAGTATTGGATCAATCTAGTGGTACCAAGATTGAAAATTGCTCTGGAGTGCAGTGTGCCTGGCCTACGTATAGACATGTTGCTTTATCATGACTTATAAATGACAAAGAAACAACCCTACAGAGAAATGAGCATCACCCCCCCCCCACCCCCCCACGGCACACAGCCCAGGAAGGTGACTAGACTCTGGGAAAGATCACCTGTTCCTACTAGGGTGTCCTCCCCAAATAAGACAGAACAAAACAAAACGTGAAGATGCTTTGCAAGAGCCGCCAGGGAACCTGGTCCTGGTTTCCCTTCTGAGAAAGTGATGTGGGCCTGAACTGGCAAAGGAAGTTTCCTCCCTCTCAGCTGCAGTTGATGGTTTAATGTCCTCCCGAAGTTTCCTAAGAACCCGGGAGGTGAATGATCTTCCTGATCAAGTGCTGAAAGATCAATAATTATTCAAAGAAAAGAAAAAAGAAGGCAAGAGGTGATGGGTATGTGAAAGAGGGAGGAAGACATCTCAGACCAATTATTTTTCTACAAAATACTTTATGTGACAACAGCGGCAGCCCCCAAAGGGCAGCATGTAACAACAGAGCCTAATTAGAACGATTTCAGTGTAATCATTAACTCGCATCTAACACCTACCAGAGAGTATTTCTGTTTAAACTAAAACATGACCTGCATGGTGGAGAGGCCTTGTAAACTGTCTCTGAAATAAAATATGTGACAGGAAAGGTCAGAGCGGCTCTCATTTGAATTTCAAGTAGGGAGCAGGCACCGCAGTGGCCGGTGCAGCAAGCCTGACGATGCCACTTTCCAGGCCTTCCTGCCAGCAGTAGCAGTTGGAGAAATCCTCTAGGACTAATTACTAGGATTGCAAAACGAGGATTTTTCTTCTCTTGCCTCTGCCCACTTTCCCTTCGCCTCTCCCAAGCAGGGCAGGAAAGTAAGGGTCTCTAATGATGTTTGGAGAAAGAGGTGATTTCCTTTGTTGTCACTATGAGACTGAAGGTCACCACTGAGTGGCTTGCTCGCCTGATCCACACACCTGCTGGCTGGCCCCGGGGCCGGACTGAGCCTAGTCTGGCCTTCCTAGCACGTCCTCCTGCCAGCCAGGCAGGGGAGGCCTTGCTAATAAACTCTCTTCCCAGCAAGAGCGGTGCTAAGGCATTGCCTTCCGCTGGGCTGCGTAAAAGCAGCTATCAAATCAGCAAGATGCAACTTGATTTGCAGGTCTCCAGTGAAATTTAAGAAGGCGAACTGTAAAACGTTCGGGGAAAAGGAAGCATGAAAACATTTTTAAGGAAAGCATTTAAAAAGTCAGAGACAGACATAATAATAAAAAAAAGTTGGCAGGGAAGGTTTTATTTATTCATTTTGAAACATTGCAAAGAGCTCTGTTAGCAGCATTTATCTGCCTCTTTTTTTTTTTTTTTTAAGGCAGCCCCCAAAGCAAGTGCGTTGAATTCATTTCCTTTTTCCTTCTGTGACTTTTAAAAAGCATTATATACACGGAGATCTTTTCCGCACTTCTGGGAATTTATAAAGCTATAACATTTAGTACATTGCCTGACTTGGCTAAACCTTCTCCTTATCTCTTCTCTGTCCTCCACCCCTTTTCTCTGCCTCCGCAGCCTTTAACGCAGGGCCCAGTCTTTGTCATGCGTGCTAATTGGTTCTTTCCCCTCAGCCTCTTTGTAGTATTTTAAAAATGTTTTCTCTTGGTTTTTCAAATCTTTTCTCTCTTTTTCTTTAATTCAAACAACCAAAAAAGAATGAGAAAATTAAAAACATGCTTGGCAACGGTGAAAGAAACCCACTTTAGCAAAACCACAGACGCATGAAACACAGGTAGCTGTTCCTGTTACCTTTCAACACTGCTCAAGTCTGAGGTTACTGGAGTTGGGACCATTAAAGAGAACATACTCACTGGACCCTTGTTAAAGACGGAGAGATGACTTTTCTTCGTCTACCTCAGTAGAGGTGAGACTTTTGTAATAGGGCTCAGCCCCTGATATGGCAAAAACAGTGTGTGGGGGGTTACACAAAGAGTGAGGGTCTCTGAAGTTGGAAAACTGCCAAAAGGAAAAGCTAAGGGTAAGGGGATTCTTGACAAACTGACTTAGAAGGATTCTTCCTAAACGCAGGCTCCCGAAGAGACCTTGCAGACAGGGCTCAGAGGAGCCCAACAAAAGTTTGGTGAAGGGGGAGATCTTTATCAGGACTTGCTTCTTGGTGCCTTCTACTAAGTTGGTCGGAGGGGTGCTCTCCCATTACCGACTTTGAGACAACAGTGAACCAAATTATATGGAACTAGACTGATTTGCGTGACAGACTCCTATGGAAATTCCTAAACAGATCTCCTGAATTCCTGACACAGATTTATGTAGCTGTTGATAACCAAGAGAAGAGTGATTTCACGATATCTATTTAGGTTTAACTCGACGAAGATTAATTTTCTATCCCTGTAATACAATAGTAATCATTAGTTTGGAGGTGGAAAGAATATTCAAATTCTGACTTTGTGAACATCTATCATATTTGATATGAGCAAACTATCCCAAAGCTTTCCAGTCATTGACAACTTTTCAGCTGTCAGGATGGAGTTTGATAATTAAAGCTCTTTTTCGGGCATTAAAAATTTTTAGTCTAGTCCATATTAAACCTTGAAGCTCACAGATAGCTGAAAGCTTCTCTTCTCCATTCTCTTTCTTCACTGCTACCAGACCCCAGCTCAGGGGAGCCCTGCAAGGGGAAGATGGGCCCGGTTTCCCATGTCCCTGACTTTCTTTATTCTTTCTCCTTCACTGTCTTCTGGGCCCTCAGAGTCGGGGCAGGAGGAGCAAAGTGTAGAAGAAAAGGGGCAAAAGTCCCTACCACACTGGTAATATTTGAGTTCTCCTGTGGCTACCACAGGCAACTCTCAGGCCTTCCATGCCATCCGTGGGTTCCTCAGAGGCACCCCACGGGACCCTGCAGTGCACAATGTCCTCTTTAATCTCTCCTCACATCTTGCCTGTGATGGGTTACCCCCAGTGTCCTAGTGCTGGGGCCTTCTTGCCCTGCCAGTAAGCCCTCTTGGGTTCTTTGAAGACAAATAAGACCAGGTCCCTTTCTCAGACTGTACTGGGCTCATGGGGGACCCACATATCCTAGCCATGTCATGTGCTAGGAGAATAAGTGGAATTCTGCTGCCTTCAGAAGTCTGTGAATTTCCAGGCTTAAAGCAGCAACCACCAGGAGGTTTGGTCACCCACTATACTCCAAGGAACAAATAAATCTAGCATTCTTGAACTGCATCCTACTTGTATGACTGCACCCCAGTGGGCTGGTGAGTGTCTTGACTCAGTAAGCCTCCAACCGAGGACTGAAACTTCAATCTCCTCATCCCGTGGAAATCCCAGTTGGATGGACAACTCTTATACCTGTTCCCCTTCCCAACAGACTCTGCTTCCACAGGCTGAATGAGATAGTGGGATCCAAACATGGGTGTGGCCACCACCTAGCAAGACTTGCAGAAATGGGTTCAACATCTCCTCTTGAGAACATGGAGGGACATGAATACGCACAGTCCATTGTCCTTAGCTTAGCTGGGCTTCTGAGAAAACAAAGGAAACATAAAATAATCTTGTTCCATAGATGAGCCAAGTAAACTCTCTGAGTTGCAGTTCTTTCATTTCTAAAATGAGAGTAAATAAAGCGCTCTTATGAGGGTTGCTGCAAGGATGAAATCGATGACATACAGGGAGATGTCAGTCACATTGTATCTCTCTTTCCTCTGTCCTTTCCTTCTTCTATTCTTTTTCCTCTTTGCTCTTTCTCACTGCTTCTCCTGGATGCCTAAGTTGATAGGCTAGGGAAGGATCAGATAGAAATATCTCAAACCAGTACCTATTTCATTGAGCACAGCCTCAATAGGAAAATCTGTAACTAGATCACCAGGGTGTGTCAGGTGTGACAGCAGCGTGCAGAGAAGATGGAGCTTTGTTCCGTACACACTTTCCCTTCCCGCCTTTGGACATGGGGTACAGGTGAATTCCCCAACGAACAGGGGCATGCCCTCGTGATCCCCATTCCCACACAGGCATGGGTGTACTTTACTCCTTAGCAAGCGCCTGATTTACAGTTTGCAGGGGTGGGAGAGGCCTCAGGGACTGGAGGCCACCAATCCCCTGCCTACACGTAGTGCTCTTCATGGTAGATGACAGTTGGGGGTATAATTCTGATGGATCACAGAAGAATATGAAAATTCATAAGGAATTTTAGACTGTATTTCATGAGACTATCTCTGAATGTGTGTGTGTGTCTTTTTGTAGCCCCATTAGCTTTCTTGATGACTGCATAGGGCTATGTCATTTTGACAATTTATGGTTTTCTGTGCGCTCAGTTTTTCCATGCATGTGTCAGAGGGAGATAGCTATGTGTCCTTTGATGCACAGAAGGTTGGCCAATAACCCCTCTTGCTGCCCTTGAATCTTCTCTGCCCTTCCCTCTTCTGGGTGGCCTGTCTGAGGGAGTGCCTGTGTGCACGAGTGCTTGGCTTAAGGGCTCTGCCTTCATCCATTCCTGGCCTTGCTACTCTTGGGAGTTTTGATTTCCAAGATACTAGATGCAGGCTCCATGTAGTATTGCTATTTCCTGAAACTTCCAGAATGAGTAAGAGGGTGAGGTCATGGCCCAGATCATTTTGGAGAGTTTGTTTTCTATAAGAGAACAGACTGTCAGCACATCATTGAAACATGGAAAGATTTTCTTTCTGTCAAAGTTGAATGAAATCAAATACTTAAAAGCAGCATCTATATTGTTCTAAATGTTATATCACACTGAACATATTCTTGAAGCCACTTCTTCTTTTCTTTGAAGGGACATCCTGGTGTGGTAGGAAGAAGTCACAGAATTAGAAGATGTAATTTCAGTCCAAGGTCTGCTCCATTTCATCATATGACTGTGGGTGAAAATTTATTCTCTCCCAAGTGAATGTGATTTGACAGGAAGGCTGCTATTCCTGTACAAAAAGTCATGGTTAGAGATAATGGGACAAGGCCTTCATGCTCCATAGACAAGCTGTGGGGAGCTAAGACCCCAGAGTTCTGTGGCTCGTGGGTGCAGTGACTTATCCTAGTATTGTATTGATAAAGAACAGAATGATTTGACCCGGAAGTGCTTGTTAGAGGTCACCAACTTTATGGTAACCATGAAGAAACTTCTTGCTTTCTTATCCTGGGTGAGCTGTAGCTTGAGTCTTCAGCTGAGTCTTACACCTGGCTGGCTTCTTGGAACAACTGCCTTGAATTTCCTACAGTCTCAGCAGGTGTGCAGTAAAGAATCTGGTTAATTGGTGGGCACCTGCAAGAACTTGTAATGATGTTTAGCTCCACCAATGGGGAGCTTGCTCCAAATGTTTGGCTAATGATGAGGCAACATCTGATAGCTACAGCACTATAATATTGCAAGGAGCAGAATACCTTTGCTTGGCAGTTCTCTGACTTTTATCTTCTAAAACTGAGAACTTTCAATCTTTATAACACGAGACACTGCCATGTACCCAGGCAGTTCGCTAGGGTGCTTTGGACCTACTGATATCTGAAGGGGCTCCTGCCAGAGAGATCCTGTTGTTTCGTGTGGCAGAGGAAGCCAAATCATTTAAGATATCACTTTAACTTGTTCATTTTTTCAGCTCCCCTTGACTCCAGGCAGGGTTCTGTGCAAAAAAACAAAGGTGGAAAAAGCCCTCCTGGCTTAAGCAGAAAGCCGAGCTTGCTGTTTCCTGCCAGTCCTGTCCCTTGCTGTGGGAGCGCACTGATGTACTTGTGCTGACAAAAGCTTCCCAGACACATTCTAGAGACTGATATAAAGAAAAAGGAAAGGAAAAAAGAGACTTAAAATAGAAAATCAACATATCCTGTTAAATGACCTCTTAGGTCATTAGGGAAAGTTTTTGTAGACATGTTGCCCTCTTAGTACCTGTAAGTTTACTAAGTTAATGATACTGACAGACACTATTTACTAAGAGACCACTCTTATGCTTGAGTTGTAGATTTCATATTTAAGTTTTGCAGAAATCCTATGAAACAAACTTGTTTATTGTCATTTGATAGGTGAGGAAACTGAGTGTCAGTAACTAAGTTGCCAAGGCCCCACAGCAGCTGGGGTAGGCAGAAAACGGCTCCCCAGAGATGTCTGTGTCCTGATTTTGAGAACCCATGAATATGTTAGGTTACATGGAAAAAGCACTTTGCAGGTGGACTGAAGAACGTGGCTCCTCAAAGATATTTGTGTCTTAATTTCCAAAACCATGAATATGTTAGGTGATGTGGAAAAAGCCCTCTTCAGCTGACCTCAAGCAAGGGAGACTACCCAGGATTATCTAGGTGTGCTCAATGTTGTCACAAGGGTACTTGAAAGAAGCAGAAGGCAGAAAGAGAGGTGATGCTCATAGAGAAGGATATGAAAAAACTCCTGGTCACTGCTGGGCTTTGTTGGTGAGAGGGGTCTGAGAGTTGAGGGATGTGAGCAGCTCAAGAAGCTGGAAAAGATAAAGAGGCAGATTTTTCTCCAGAGCCTGGAAAGGAGCACAAGTGCTGACACCTTGATGTTAGCCCAGTGACATCTGAATCAGACTTCTGATCTCTAGACCTGTAAGGCAATAAATTTTGTTGTTTTAAGCCACTAAATTTGTGCTAATTTGTTATAGCAGCTATAGGAAACTAATACAGCCCTTAAGAGGCAGAGCCTAGATTAAAATCCGAATCCAAAGTTTATCCTCTATTCACTATGCAAAATGACTGTGAAGTTGCTTTATATATAAAAATAGAATCAGAAAACTGCTCCCCAACCTCCTTAGCTATTATCTCTCCCCACCTTTTCCTCCTTTTCTCTTATGTCCGGTTTCATGTGCTTCCTCCCTCTTTCTCTTTCCCTAAATTAACAGATTCTTGCTGTAAAAGAAATTGATTCTTCACTCCAAAGTAGGTCATTATAACAAAGGTTTTAAATCATTTGGTCCTCCCATTTGTGAAATATAGACTTCACTTTAATCTTCTGTGCATTAGTAGCAGTAAAGAAAAAAGGCCCATAATTTGTGAAAAA
Organism: Otolemur garnettii; assembly: GCF_000181295.1. Classification (NCBI taxonomy): domain Eukaryota; kingdom Metazoa; phylum Chordata; class Mammalia; order Primates; family Galagidae; genus Otolemur; species Otolemur garnettii. Next base: position 36,576,065 of record NW_003852401.1, read on the forward strand.
TGAGATTTTCCCCCACCATCAGTCATCTGGACAGATATGTAAGTTTCTCACTCCTTTTTCACCCTCTGTCTTGCACCTGGAAGTCAGAAGGACCGGTGTTCATCCACAGACAGAGTTTCCTCACTCTGCTCACACTTGCCAGGACCAAATTTAGAAACTGTATGAAATATTAGATCCCAATAGGCCAATTGGCAGGACCCCCTGGTTCCTTTATTTCTATTATTTCTTTTAGTCTCCAGTTCTCTTTCTTAGAGCTCTTCATATTTAAGTCACTCTTCTCATTTCTGAAACTACTGAGTTTATTTTGAAAAGATCAAGTTAAGCTTTTGTTTCTAGGTGAAGTGTAAGACTGGTCAGAATTTGTGTTCTGATCTGATTTTTGCCCCTGAATGCACAAGGGAGGCTTTCAGATTTTCTAGATTTGCTTCTTTGCTTCAAAAAATGACTTAAACAAATATGGTGGACCTGCTGTAATCCAGCACTTACATTAAATGAGACGGTTGTAAAGACAAGACACTGCTGATGAACTCTAAGATCTCAGTCTGGTGGTTATAAAATACGGGCCTTTTGCAATGTTCACAGTGTATTGTAACATCTCTCCCCTTCTCTGTCTTCCTCCCTAGACAGGTAGAGACATTATCTTGGTGCACACAGGGTCCAGGGCACATGTTTTCTGTGAATTGCTAGTTCCTAGCACAGGGTGCTTGAGACATAACTTTTTATAAACTTTAAGATCTGGTAAGGCCTGGGTTTGGATCCTGGTTCTGCTACTTGCCTGTTGTGTTCCCCTTGGCTAGTTACTTAGTCCCTTTGATATATGAATCAGGCTGTGGTATTTTATAGTGTGTGGGGATTAAATGAGGCAATGAATGTAAAGCACCTAGCAAAGCCTTAGAACTGCACATAGTGGCACACAATTAAAAAAATACAGTGGTTAAAACTATGGGGCCATATTGCCTAGATTTGAATTCTAGTTTCTGTCCTTACTAAGAAAGATGTTTAAGATGACTTAAAATTAAGAAAGTTACTTAATTTCACTGCATCTCACTTTCTTCATTTATGATATGGGTATAGTGACAGCAGTTAACCTACAAGGGTATTGGGTGGATTCAATAAATTGACACATACAAGGGTGCCTAGATCAGGGACTTGCACCTAGTATGCACTGAATGTTGTTTATTAGCAATAATAAATAATACCTTATACAGTCCATCTCATTTCATTTTATTTGTTCTTCTTTTTGGGCCTTACGATAATACTACATAGAAGAGAAAAGGTAACTGGTTCTAAGGATTATTCCCAAATCCCTTCCTGCTCTTCAAAATGTTGTGACTTACATGCGCAAAGACCCAAAGCCAATTCTCCAACTTTATATTTTCTTGGGGTCCAAAGGGACGGAAACTGTAATTTTGAAAAACCATGTTCTAGAACTAATGGAAGTAAGACTTCTGGTGACAGAAAAAGTAATTTCTCCTCCCCTTCCCCCAACCTGGAGTAGACCCATTGTTTGTAACAAATATAACTGTTGCGGGCTTAACACTTGAAACAACAACATCTTTGTTTGAAAAATTATATATACATATGTTTATTTTTCTAAATAACAGCATTGCAATATGGTGTGTCAGAAATTACAGCCAGCTCTTGATTTCTTTTCATTCCAAAGAAAAATTTTATATCACTTAAAACTTCACTTGTGTTGGAAACTGGGATTGTCAGATAGAATTTTAACATTTGATTCTGTCTTCATTATGTCCTTTATGGAGTTCTATCTTCTTCATAATGCTTTGAGCAGTCTCTTTCATTAGGCGACCACATTTGTGCTGGTAAAATAAAGCTTACCTTCAAATCTACCCTTTCAGATAGGAATCAAAATGAGGGTAACATCTCCCTTTCCTGTCAACTTTCTTTCCTCATCAATATAGTGCATGTCTTGAGGTTTAAGACAAAGTGATATTTGAGTTCACTAAAAACATGTGAAAAATATGTGTGCAGGTGAAAAACACTACCCTATATATGCTCTGCTAACTCTGAACCGTCCAGATGAAATTTGAGCTGAGAGAAAGCTGAAGAATTGCAGAACAAGTGGTAATTGTTTTCAGCAAGTCAGAAGTGCCTAAAGTCACTGTACCCTTGACCAACACAATACCCTGATCATCAGTGGCCAGAGAATCAGGTTTGGCAAAGTGACTTTCCACTTGACTTAGAGTTCCACATCTGAAAGCTTCCTCAGATGGGGGAAGTCCTTCAGTGGACATGGGTGGAGTACAGAGAAGGCACTTCTTGAATGGGAATAAGCTATAAAATAAGGCTCATGGCCTTTGCATTTTTTTTCTTTCCCCAACATGCTGGCCACAACAAAAAAGAAGAATAAGAAGAGGAAGACTATCTTCCTGATAGACTTTTTGGGTGAGGATGGTGGTATTGGTGGAGTAAACACATATTTCCCTAAATTAGTCAGCTGGGCTGATGAAACTGATCACCTGGAAGGAGATGTTTCAACCACTTGGCACAGTAATGATGATGATGTACAGGGAACCTCCAATTGACCATTCCATCCTTCCCACTGCTCCATGGGCTTAGAACCCAATACCAACCAAACCTGTCTTCCCAAATCACCACACTTTTCTAGGGAACCTTTCCTATGATGTGACAGAAGACTCAATTAAGGAGTTCTTTAGAGGATTAAATATCAGTGGAGTGCATTTGCCCCATGAACCTAGCAATCTGGAGAGGTCAAAAGGTTTTGGCTATTCTGAGTTTGAGGACCTGGATTCTCAGTGCTCTGAATCCCAATAAAGAGTCTCTAGGTAGCATTTCCAGGGGATGTTGCTAATCAAGCACAGGATAAAGATAGGGATGATTAGTTTTTTTGCCAGATAAAAATAAGGATATCAGAAGAAACATATACAGACCGGAGAGCCCATTCTGACACAGACAGCTTTGATGACACCACTAGAAGAGGCAATGATAGCTTTGGACACATGTATTGGGATTGTTATGATTCAAATCAGTATTGGGTTGGATATTAGGACAGGTATAGTCATGGCCCACACTGGGACAAGGATTGATATGGGTACTGGGATGTTCATGATGACCAAGGCAGCAGAGACTATGATGGAGGCCATGATTCCAGGACCAGGTAATGGCAGAAGAGCATTTGGTATTGGGTACAGCAGAGACCATGACTATAGATGAGGCAGGGACTGCTATGCCTGTTAAGACAGACCAGAGGATAGATCATGGAGGTCCAGAGATGATTACTCTCAGGACGATTGTAGGTGTGATGGTAGACGTCCCCTCCAAAGACCCAAACTGAATTTAAAGCCTAGAGTCCTCCTGAGGAAGATGATTCCTCCACCAGCATCTCCCAGTCCAATTGAGTGGCTTCTATCTTTGGAGGGGCAAAACCCATTGACACAGCTGCAAAAGAAAGAGAAGTAGAAGAATGTCTACAAGAGAAATTGCAACGTGAGCTGAATAAACCAAAACTAGAACAACAGCCTCGGGAGAGAAACCCAAGCTGGAGAAGTGAAGAAATGTAGGAACTGAATAGTCAAGGATAGGAAGTGAGTCATTGCGAACTGGGACCTAACCCACATCTGGCAGAAATGTGTGAAGGAAAGAGAGCGAGAAGTCTCTAAAAAAGGAAACGTAATATGGACGAAGATTTTCACTGTTCAACTTCTAAGCCTCCCAAACCCAATCAGCTCCAAAGGTAATGCCAGCCCCTTCACTGAAAGAAGACTGCTTGGGTGAAGAGAAGTTCTAATCTTCCCAGTCCGTCTCATTAGTCCCCTCTAAGTGGTGGTGGTTGGGAGAACTAGCTCTAACTCAGTAATCCCAGGAAGGACCAGCAAGAAGAGATGAAAATAAAGTAGAAAGAATGAGTGTCCCAAAAGGCCAAACTGGGAACTCCAGTGTGGTCCAGGAGACAGAGGGGACAAAGACCACTGGAAGGAGTCAGATAGGAAAGATGGCAAAAGGGACTAAGACTCCAGATCTGCACCTGAGCCCAAGAAACCTGGGGAAAATCCAGCCTCCACGTTCAGTTTGGCAAGAAAGTATGCTGCTCTTTCTTTGATGGTGGAGATGAAAGCGAGGGAGGAGATTATACCTAACAGACCTCAACATCCCGTGCTTTAGCTTCGGCTCTCTCCACCCTGGAACACTCAAGAACAAATCAAACCTTTACCCAGCCAAGATAAAATCAAACTCACCATCTCTTGGAGACATTTCTTAATTTGTTTTTAATGATATGAAATTCTTATGCATGCTGTTGCAGCCTGTAAAATTTTGAAGTAACTGGGTAATTGCCAATGTAGCCAGAGATAAAGAAACTACAGCTTTTTAATGGAAAGGTGTGGTACATTTTTTATGGCACCATGCAGTTGCCTGTGTGATTTGTGCCTGGGGGACTCCATGTAGCAGAAATTTAATGGCAGTGATATGGGTCTGGAATCTCTTTGGGCAATAGGGGAGGCATAAGGAAGAACATGAGATTTCAACCTTTTAATTCTTCTTTTCCTATTATGGCACATACGAATTCTTAAAACATTATCTCAATAAATTTTTCATCCTTGGAAAGGTTAAAAGAAAATAACAAAAATCAGTTTGATGAAGTCGAATGACTCGACGGCTTCTCTACAGGCCAAGGCCATGCAGTATGGTCTTTGCACTTGAGCAATAGTGTGATGTGGCATCTGAGCTCAGGGTCTTCTAGTTGATAAAGCATTAGAGCAAAAAGGCACTTACAGAGTCCAGCCCTCATTTCACACATAAGGAAACCTGAGGGCCTCAGGGGTGTTAACTTCTCTCCTGGTGCCTTTATTGTTCATATTTGTTGTTGTTGTTGTTGACACAGAGTTTCACTCTGTCACCCAGGCTAGAGTGCTGTGGTCTTAGCTTAGCTCAGAGCAACCTCAGATTCCTGGGCTCAAGTGATCCTCCTGCCTTAACTTCCTAGGTAGCTGGTATTAGAGGTGACTGCCACAATATCTGACTAAGTTTATTTTATTTGTAGTAGCGATGGGGTCTCGCTCTTGCTCAGATTGGTCTTGAATTCCTGAACTTGAGAGTTCCTCTGGCCTCAGCCTGGGCCTCCTGGAGTGCTAGGATTACAAGTGTGAGCCACTGCATAGCTGGCCTCTGGCAGGGGCTTGAGGGTCCTCTTTGCTTTCCTTCTCCTGAGGATGAGTCAGTGATACTGGGATTTCACTCTTCAGTAGGTTCTTGGTCTCAGTAATTTGAAGAATGAATCCGCAGACCACAGATCAGTGGTAAGACAGGATTTACTTACAGAAAAGAATACAGAAGCACCAAAGCTGCTGGCAGAGAGAGAAAACCCAAGTCGGGAGAGAAAAGCTCTTCATCTGTCTATCTAACTGTCGGTCTCTAGGCTCTTTGTCAAGGGGTAATTATAGTTGCATGGGACCCTAGGTAGTTACATTTAGTGGGGCTTGGTAGTTACATTTAGTGTGTCTGGGACATCCTGTCTGGGACATGTCTGGAACAATGTGTCTGGGACATGTCTGGCCCTCAGTAGTTACATTTAGCCATTTAGCGGGGCTTGACAGTTACATTTAGGGTGTCTGAGACATCCTGTCTGGGACTATGTGTTGGGGCATGTCTGGGTTGCAAATGAATGGCTACTATCCCTTTCATTCCCAGGCCTAGGAAATGGCCCCCCCCCGCCCACCCTCCAGCCCGCTTGTTCCACTGCTTTCTGCCACCACACCGGCATTGCCAAGGTGGAGGCAGCTGGTCCATGCCTCCCCCCCAGCTCCACAAGCTGGTTGGGATGCCACTTGTCCTGTATCATCAGGACCACACAGGTACAATCACTTCATCTCTAGGGGTGGTGGCCAAGTTGTAGGACTCTGAAGTGTCACAGTGCTAGGAGAGGGACTGACTTCATACTTCCCTGCCTTAGAAGTCTTCTCTTCCTTCTAGGAACCTGGGGAAATAAGAGGACCTAGACCTCCAGAGCCTTCCAAAAATTGCTGTCCAACCTGGGAAAGACCAGATATGGTTGCTTATACTCATTTCCTCTTGTGCAATAAAAAACAGAGTACTCTTATTTATTAGTTTTTTTGTGTGTGTGCATGTGTGTACATGTGTATGTGTGCATTTAATCATCATAACCAACCTCTGATATAGGTATTGTTAAACTTTTATAATTTTTGTCTTACAATTGAGGATTTTAAGACACAGAAAGGTTGAGTTTTCTTTTTTCTTCAAAATTATACAGCTGGTAATTTCCTCTTGTGCAATAAAAAACAGTACTCTTATTTATTAGTTTTTTTTTGTGTGTGTGCATGTGTATGTATATGTGTATATATCTGTGTGGGGGGGGGACGGGGGGCAGGGACTGGCATTGCTCCCTGCCTCTCTCCAGCCAGGTTTGCTTTTAGACTACGTAGAGTTACAGATGCCAGGCCAAAAGGGTCATCTGTGTTTCAAGTCTAGTTCTACAGAGTTCCACATTAGGGTCAGGGACCTTGGCCTGTGACCCAGACCTAAGTCAGACCAGCCTGACCCTTAGTGTTAACTCCAGTCCTGACCAGTGATAAAAATACTAACTTGTTTTGCCTTTGTGCAGTTTTTTTCTTTCTGTGACTTTGTGGGGAAGGATGAGTGATTAAAATCATATAATACTTGTTATGTGGCAGGCACCATTTTGAGGGGTCTATGTAACATATAGTCATTTAATCATCATAACCAACCTCTGATATGGGTATTGTTAAACTTTTATAATTTTTGTCTTACAATTGAGGATTTTAAGGCACAGAAAGGTTGAGTTTTTTTTTTTTTTTTCCAAAATTATACACCTGGTAATTGGAGTATTAGGGATTCAAACCCAGGCAGTCTGATTCAGATAACATGTTGGTAATCACTATATAACACCACCTATACTGGATGGTAGGATATACACAGCAGCTAGCTTGGTAGAGGGTGCCTAGTAAATGCTTTTGATAGTGGTGATTATGTGTTTGTGTTTTGTGGCTAAGAGAGCTTAAATGACTGCTCAAAAGAAGTGTAGAGAATCTTTTAAGAATTCTTAGCAGGTGGCTCGGTGCCTATAGCTCAACTGGCTAAGGTGCCAGCCACGTACACCTAAGGTGGCGGGTTCAAATCCCCAGCCTGGACCTGCCAAACAACAATGACGGCTACAACCAAAAAATAGCCGGGCTTTGTGGCGGGCGCCTGTGGTCCCAGCTACTTGGGAGGCGGAGGGAGGGGAGACGCCCGGGCCCCGGGGGTGGGGGGTGGTTGGAGCTGTAATGCCATGGCACTCTACCCAGGGGGACAGCTTGAGGCTCGGTCTCAAAAAAAAAAAAAAAAAGAATTCTTAGCAGGTAAAGGACCACATGGACATACTTGATGTGCTTGGCCAAGGACAACTAACTGTACACTGATAAAAGAGACAGAAGAAGGAGGGAAGAGGAAACACCATACAACTCAGTCGCTTCATTACAGACAGTAACGCCTACCTGCCTGTGTTTAGCAGATGGAACACCTTGCATTGGGAACCAAGGGACCTGACCCAGCGACAGAACCCAAAGGTTTAGGATGAAGGACAACTTTGGAGATGATGGTGGCCTGTGGGCCACACGGAGTAGCTCCCAGCTCAGCTTTCACTATTAAAATGTTTTGTGAATTGCAATTTTGAAAATTCAGAGAATACTCATAGACTGTATTTTCAGATTATCTTAAGAGATGGGAAGCTCTGGCAATGCTGGGCATCCCTTCTTACTCGTCAGCAATTACCTGCCCTGGGTTGTGTGTGGCTCCTCTCTTTAGTGGAGGCATGTCAGACTCATTTTGCACAGGCCCTGCCATTTCCTGTTGTCACTCACTCATGTTACCTGCCTGACCCTAGCAGCATCAGGGTGGGCACCCCCTACCTCATTTCATAAACGTATAAGTAGAAGACTTACAGGTGATTACTGAGAGCTAATCCAGCTCTCATTTCTGAGTTGGGTATGAAAACCTTCCCAATCATTTTGGTCCCTTTGAAACATGATTCCTTATGTCATAAAATCAAACTACATGTGGCTATACCTTGGAGCATCTTGGGCTCTGGGTGATGTGATTTGGTGATGCCCTGAGATTGTGAATAGACTGGTAAGATTGATTTTATAGCAGAAGCACGAGGTATCAGAGTTTTTGACCATCATTATCCTTCATAAAGCCGTTTTATTGCTGTGGCGGATGCTTTGAACCTTGACTTACCAGGGTGGGCAGGAATGCCAGGGAATCAGAGGGAAAAAGGCAAGGACAATGTTGCCACAGCCTCTGTCACTGTTCCCAGTACCCTTTCCTGGATCATCCAGCTTTAGTAATCAACTAGATCCTTACCAGGAACTTCTCAGGAAATCCTTTGATTCTTCTGCTTAAACCTATTGCCACTATTTCTAAGTTTCCTTGTAAACTTGTGTTCTATTTTCTCTTTTCCATGTTCTTGCCCGTTTCTAAACCCTACATCGTTTCTTTATACCCAGGTGGCCTCTCTGCTGCATCACTTAGAGTGGTTTCAACGCGCGCATGCTGTAAGTGCATTGTTTAGTCATGGCATAATCTGAATTTCTTGACCCCCACTCTGAATTTTTATGAAGGAATGGGCAGTTTTCTTTGGCTGATTATAAAAATAAATTGTTTCCCATGGAAGCTTTTTAGAGGTGGACAGATCTGAGTTTACTCTCCCCTCTGCCACTTTTATAACTACCTTTATAACCGAACCTTTTTGATGCTGGTCTGTAAAATGGGAATGACTGCTATGTCACAAAGTAGCCCTAAGAAATATATAAGGAAACCCAGGTACCTACCACATAGTTCCTGGCACATCAGTGGGGTTCACAGAGTTTAGTTCACTGCCTCTATTATGATCTTCTGGAGTTAATGGGATGTAGCCTATTATGGATCGGACAATTCATAGGTGCTGGGAAGAATTCTGTGAGAAGCCAGGGGAGAGGCTGTTTGAGAGGGACCAATACACTTAGGGCAAGTGTTTCTCCAGAAGATGGAGGCAGGTGCCAGGATGGGAGAATTCCAAGCAGGGGGAAACAGAGAACATGATAGCACCTTACTAGTAGTAAAGCAAAGCAACCAATGTTTTTTCTTCCTTTATCTCTCATCAGGAACGTACCAACTTACTTTTCAGCGTGGACACTCAATAAACATTGTTGACTGACAGACCACAGAACGTTACAGAAGGTTTACAGGGCAGGGAATATAATATTAATATCCATGCAGTGTTTTTACGTTTTAATTTTGGTAGAGGACGGCGGAAGCCTGGGGAAAAAGCTAGTATTTTCATTTGTTTCACCTGAAGTTATATTGGCAGGGGCCCTCAGGGTGAAGAAGAAAAGGATTAGGTGTGGGAATGGGAAAGGGTATGAAGAAGTTGTAATAAAATATATAAGTGCAAGAGCTTGAGGAATAAACACAGATGAATTTCAGTCACAAAAGAGAAGAATACAGCATAAAGACGTTTTGAGGGGAAAAATGCACCCATAGGGTAGACTTTGCTGAGTAAAAGAGAGAATGTGAGAAAAGTAATGAAAAACTTTTAATATCGTGGAGCTCCCTAAGAGGTGCATAGATATTGTTGTTTTACGTTGATTGAGGGCCTACCTTGTATAGGGCTAGTATCTGCTTGAAAACCTAATGTATGAAAATGTGTTCAAGGGCAAGAATAAACCTGACACGTAGAGGGAAAGGCGAATTTTGCTGTGGCGTGTGGCTGTGTGCAGGGAATGAGTAAAGGAATGATGATTTGGTTGGTAAGGTATTAATAAAAATCACCTGTAAAGCAGCCAAAGCAATATTTGGTATTTACAGCATCATCATCACGATCTCATCTAAAGTAAATGAGATCTGAGGAAAGGAATTTGCATTTTTCATGGTGGGAATTTAGACTAATTTGTAGTATTAACATACACTGAACATAACCTCATCTCTTGTTTATTAGAACTTTGTCAAGAAGAGTCCCAAAGAAGTTGTGGATTTACTTTTAAAAATTTATTTGAGGATCCTTTGGCACCACCTGAACCCTGTTAATGAT
>NW_003852401.1:36586147-36609409 GCF_000181295.1 Otolemur garnettii
GGGCGCCTGTGGTCCCAGCTACTTGGGAGGCAGAGGCAGGAGACTCGCTTGAGCCCAGGAGTTGGAGGTTGCTGTGAGCTGTAATGCCACGGCAACTCTACCCAGGGGGACAGCTGGAGGCTCTGTCTCAAAATAAAAAAAAAAAGAAAAGAAAAGAAATCACACGCTAAAACAAAATATTGCCAAATTATGCCAAGAGAGCCATTTACATTAAAACCAGGTATTGCCTCCCTAATTACTGTGAATAAACGGAGCCCCTGATTGTATCAGCAAGTTGCCAGAGCTGTCCAAGGCAGTGTTTACTTTTGTCAGATGCAGGAACAAGATCTGCTGTGTGTGAGGCAAAGTGCTTGGTTTTCTGGAAGAAACAGGAGCAGGGGAAGAACTTTGTCAAGAAGAGTCCCAAAGAAGTTGTGGATTTACTTTTAAAAATTTATTTGAGGATCCTTTGGCACCACCTGAACCCTGTTAATGATTTTATCTGTGATATATCATCAAAGTTAAACTCTGATAAATGCCTGAGGTCAGAAGCCACAAGTATATATATTTTCTCCAGTGGTAGATGCTACATGATGATGACAGCTGTGAGTCAAACAGGCTACTGAAATGAAAAAAGACCCAACCAACCAAACAAAATTCCCTACCGATCCTGCCACTGTGGGCTGAAAGCTTTTGCTGGATAGGAATGTTGGTGAATTTTAGCCATGGCACTGCTGAAGCTAAAAGATTTTTGACAATGGAGATTGGCTTAAAAATTAAAAAAGACTACCTCAGGAGTTCAGAAACAGTAATAGGAAAGGAATTCCTATAAAATCATCTACTGGGAGCGTCTAAGCTTTTTTCATTTCTGCTGCACATTAGAGGACTAAGAGTTGCCTTAGGTCACACATTAAATACACAAACGTTAACAAAAGCTGAAAGCAAAACAGAAGGTCATCTGTGCATACTTTTCTCGATATCTGACACCACAGACAAGCAAAACAAGGCTCAAATAATCTGCATGTGAGCTCCAGGCCATAGGTTGGGCACCCCTGGTACACACTTAGCCCACACTCTTGGCGAAGGCTTTCCTTCCGTGGCATCTCTGAATGGAGCCTGTTTTCCCAAGTCTAATTGTTATGAAGTTTATGTTTACTTATTTTTGAAATGATTTGAAAACTACCTGTCAACTCTGTGTCTAAGTTTGAGAATTTTCTAGAATATGTCTACTTTGTATATTTACATATAGTTGAGAAAAACTATCATTTGTTTTCTTTTTTGTTTTACTTGCAAAAGAAATCCTATTTCCTTCAACTATTTGCTTAATTCTTGTTGGTCTCTGCACCCTTGTAGGAGTCAGGGTAGGCCGGCCTTTGCCATGGTAACAAATAACCCTATTACCAGTACGACTCAGAGTTCTTGTTGCCATTGTGTAATTTGGGTAGTTTTGCTGCATTTTCCAGGCTGAGATGTGTAAGGTGAGATGTGGAACAAAAGAATGAGGACATGTGTTCCGTTGTCATTAAAGGGTCTACTTATTCTGTTTTCTCTGAATGGAAAGGTTTCACTCGATATTGTTGTCACTCTCTAATAATGCTGTCGGTTTGCATGTGCGCAGGAGGGCGCGCCTTTCACATCTGCTGGGGAGCTTCTGCCTCTGCTGTTTCCTTTGCCTGAGAGTTTCTTTCCCTAGACAGCTGCCTGGCTCCCTCCTCATAGGGACTTCTAGTTCGTTCCTCAGATGTTACCATCTCCATCAGGCCTACCTGCAGCACTCTGTGTGACATGGCAAAGCAAACATACCATGCTCTTCAAAAGAACCTCTGAACATTCCCAGTCCTGTCCCTAATGGGACTTACTCTGTGTGTTCATTTCTGTATATTACTTGCTTTCTGTCCTCTTCCATAATATGTTCTATGAGGGATGGGTTTCATTTCTTATTCACTGTTGGATTCTGAGTCCCTGGAACCACACCAGGCACACATGGGTTCTCCTCAAAAACCGAAGGAATTCAGCTGATTTATGACTGGTGTTCTTATGCTCAAGTAAGTTGACAGGTGGCAGAGGGGCCCCTATGCTGATGTGCTCTTGTTTATCGTGGTCTTATGAAGGGAGAGGTGCAACAACGGGCTGTGTTTTCTTCATGTGGCTGGAACATCTGTGTAGGCTCAGGTCTGGGTGTGAGCTGTCCCAGCCGCTCGGTCTCCTAGGCCTCCACTTTGTAGATACAATCTGTCTGTCACACTTCTTGCCACAGACACAACTCCGTTTTCCCCTACTCATATTCTAGGAGATGTCTAGGTATGGATGTTTTGTAAATTATGCTTTCCTGAAGACTTCCTAGTTATCCAAGTCAAAAAAACAGTGAAATGACACCACCTACACAGAGTGGCTGGTGCTTGTCTCAAGAACGCCCAGCTGATGAGACTTGGTGCACACAGGTAGAGCTCAAAGCAGCACTGAACATGGTGAAGATTCTGGTGTCCTCAAAGAAACACACGAGAAATACAACATGGTGGATGTTCTGCCCTACTTGGGAGAGTGGAGGTTGATTTTGTGGTGACAATCACTGACTAAGATATTCAGGCTGATACTCTGAGGAGCTGTACATGTGTCCCTGGGGTAATTTAACTGGGGAGGGTTTAAGATGAAAGAAGAGAGTTAGGTAGACAGCAAGGAGGACCATAATGTATTAGTTTCTTGGGGCTGCTGTAGCAAACTGACAAAAGTGGGATGGCTTAAAAGAGCAGACATGTATTGTCTCACAGCTCTAGAGACCAGAAGTGTGAGATCAAGGTGTCCACAGGGTTGGTTCCATCTGAGGCTCCATGCTTCTCCTCCACCCCTAGGCACTGGATATTGGCTGGAATCTTTGTGTTCCCGGCTTCTGTCGTGTCACCCCCACCTTTCTTTACCTTTACTATGTCACAATTTCTCCTTTTTATAAGTATGCTAGTTATCTTGGGTCGGGGCCCATCCTACTCTGCTGTGACCTCATTTTAACTAATTACATCTACAATGACCTTATTTCCAAATAAGATCAAATTTCCAAGGTAGTAGAGGTTAGAATTTCAACACATGGATTCCTGAGGACATACTTTAAGCCATATCATAAAATCTGGGTAGCTGGTGACATTGGGGTGTTTTAGATGTGGGTGAAAGAATTCTCAGCTTCTTTTAATTCTCAGGTGAAGCACACTTAATACATTGATTTATGTGATACTAAATGACATAGTCTACCACACCCTAAAACATAGTAAGTAGATATTTGTTATTATTTATGCATCTGATAACACTTACATTGTAATTCATTGTCAAAGCATGCCATTGTCTTTCACATCACAGTGGCACCTGGCTAAAACTTCTTGATTGAGCTCTTTTTTATAGGAAGTCCTGCCAACTTTCCATGTTGCAATTGACATATTTTAAAGAGTAACTTTAAATTGGTGAAATCTTTGTTTTTTCTATTAACATCAGAAGCAATTGTTAATCATTTTTTTCATTTATTTATTTGTCATTTATATACTCAACGAACATTTACCCAATCCCTGCTATTAAAGGAAGACATATCATAGACCCCATCCTTTGGGGATTAGGTGGGTGGAGTGAGACACACACAAAAACATTTCAGTGACGTGATAGACGCTAAGAGAAAAGTCTGGGCACTGTTTAAGAGGGACTGCTCCCAGTGGCTCTAAAATCTCACTCTAGCCTAAAGTAGGGTGACTCAAAAGTTTTCATAGAAGTCTACAGCTGTCTACACACTCTTTGCCTCTAGGAATTCCAGCAAACCAGAGAGTGAAGACTAGGACTCTTGGTACTGTATTGACTTGGAGCTCTCCACATAAGCCTTTGAGCTCTTCTGGAAAATTCTGGTCCAATGTGCTAGAGACCTTGATTTTATACATCTGAAAAATTCCTAAGTAGAAATCCCATAACAGCTAAGCAAAAATTAACATTCCAACAATGTGTATTTAACAGATGTAGGCACAGAGCATCATGAGGCATCAGAAGGCCAGTTACATTTGGGGTGTAGGATGGCACTGTGGGGAGAATGAATGACTAGCCTTTGCCCACCCTACTCCTTATCAGAGGCAAATAAGAAAAGGTAGTGGCACCATTCAGGGAGGCAGCACTTTTTATAAGAGTCATTTTTACAAGTGCCAATGATCTCAGATGTGTTCATCTGCAGTTATTACCCTCAGCTGGTACTTTAATTAGTAGTTAATATTTTAGCAGGAATTAATTGAAGGGGTATGAGAGGGAAATGATGATCAAGGTGGGTTCTGAGGATGTTGGTGCTGCTGAGAGACATCTAGAAGGAGAGAAGGGAAGAGACGGGGGAGAAGGAGCTCTTGCTAGAAGATGTGGAAGCGTCCTGTTCTTTTTGGGGTTTTTTTGTTTTTGTTTTTCTTTTTTATACTGCTGCTCAACATGTAGGTCTTGTTGTGGAGTTGCTAAACTTTGGTCTTATGACTTTCTTTCAAGAAATAGAATAGGACTTTAAATATACCTGAAGTTGGCAATGTGATTTTCCCAGCTATTACTAGAGCACTTGCCTGTTTTATCACTATGAAGTCCAGGGTCTTCTTCTCCTGTAAATTTATTCAAGAACCAAAGACACTGGGCATTGGGGTGAAGAATGTTGTGCGTCCTTATCTCACCTCCTCAAGGCCCAGTGTGGAAGGAATTGGAGTCTGTTTGGCTAGTTGACTACCATCATTGTTTCTTGCTGCCACACGCTGTCATTGTTAGGGTTGAGTCCAGCACAAACATGCCTGCTAGTCCACCATCCCCTGGAGATGGTTCCCTCTCAAAGGCTGTGTCTCATTCTGTGTCTAACAATTATTGTGAAGGCATGGGCTATGTAGTTACATTTTTTATCAGGTAAAAGGAAAGAAAGGGCTGAGGGGGTTAGGAAACAATATGGGGTTTCATAATACGGTTAGTACATTTGATCAAGAGAAGGCTGCAGAAGGAACAAGTACTAACTGCCTATAATTATCCATAGAGTCAGGTTGGGGTGTGTCTCTGCATTACTCACCAGGATTACACAGGTAGCTGATATGTAAATGGATCTGCATCCACTGTCCTAGGCAAGTGGAGTTGTCTATGGGTAGGTTGAGATATAATGAGTATAGAAGCAAGGAGGGAGATTGCCTGGGATATAGGGCAGGAAAGTTCTTCATCCTATCATCTGCCCTCTAGGTTTTGATGCACAAAATGACCCCTAAAGTATGACCTAAGTGATCAGGTACAGTGGCTCATACCTGTAATCCTAGCAGTCTGGGAGGCCAAGGTAGGTGGATTGCTTGAGCTCAGCAGTTCAAGATCAACCTGAGCAAGAGTAAGACCCCCCTGTCTCTACTAAAAAAATAGAAAAAGTAGCCAAGCATTGCGGCGGGTGCCTGTAGTGCCAGTTACTGAGTGAGGCAAGAAGGTTCACTTGTGCCCAGGAGTATGAGGTTGCTGTGAGCTGTGACTCCATGACTCTTTACCCACAGCTACAAAGTGAGACTCTATCTCGAAAAACAAAAATGTTCTAAGCACTTTTAAAATGTCTCAATGTCTATGTTAGTGCAGTAACATGAGGAAGGACATGGGGAAACCAATTCAGTATGAGATGCGCGCTCTTGTCCTCATCCCCAGAAACGTACTGATTACATATGTGCTCTTTCCTCCTGCTAGCGGTTGTTCCTAGAAAAGGAGCTATACAACAAGTTCATAGCAAGGGGAAACTGAGGGGGCTCAGGGTCTCACCTAGTTTAGGGACAGCAACTTAAGCGCAGCTGGCTCTTTAAGCCAAATACATCATCTGATTCGTTTTGGTATTTTAGGAAGTCACGAGATCACTGTGCTGTGTTAAGTTTTTCTCACAGTTTGACTGGAGAATTTGGCCGTTCTTTGACTGTGTCCTTCCATTTCTCTCTGCTGAGACCCCACAGCCAAACCTGTGGCCCAGTTTTTCAGGACTGATATAATGTGAAGGGTGGTTGCAAATCTTTCAAACAATTAAAAACAAAATCTGCTGTTCAGCACTCATATTCATTTTGTTTAAATCCTGCTTTCATTCTTTTCCAAATAGTATTTTCAGCATTCAAGGCTCAAATTAAACAACCAGAAATGGTTTGGTGGGCAAGTTCACTTTGTGTATGGCTTAAGACTTTGTCTTTCAGATAGAAACCCTAGTTTCAGGTATGAGCAAGGAAACAAGTTGTCACAAAAGGTGATGACCTGCTGAACACGAGACTTGTACCTATTTTTAGCAGGAGCTATGCTTCTCTAAGACTGAGTATGCAATTTTTTACTCCTTACATCAGTTATTTATTTTAAATAAATCTTTGTCTTCTCTGCCTTCATTTTCTCCTAATGACATATATCCTATTTTTTTTTTCTTTTTGCCTGTATTCTTTTATAAGTGCCCAGACTTTAGGCATTGACCCCAAGAGAATGTCCTGATATGTTGTTCTTCAGACAGCCTATCACCGTATTGCAGAGTTCACAGAAGGGCATCTTATGATCTTATGCCCTTCCGTGATGCATTTGCGATAACTATAGTTTCCAGTAGCTGGGAAGCATCAATAAATAGACTGCTTCAGCCATCTCTCAGTGGAATTTTACAGAACTATTCTGACAATAATATAGTAAGCGCGGCGATGCTTTATCACAAGATAAGCACTAGCCACAGAGTGAGGGGAGTCTTGGGCTCTATGGTGGGTGCCGCACATGTGCTCGGGTCGAGCATCCGCTGTGGGGGCTGAGTGTTGACCTGTCTGCAGATTCATTGCTGCAATCAGCTGTGCATTGTGCTCAGCCCGAGAGTCACTTTGGCCTGTCTGGAGGAGGCAGCTGTTGTAAATTATAAGCGCAGATCCCGGGGATAATTCTTGGCTTTCAACACGCTGTGAAGGCTTCAGCAATTAATTTCTCCTGTTCTCACAGCCAAGGATTCTCCACATTATTCATCTGTTTGGGCAAAAGCCATTGGTGGTTTCTGAGTTATTTTCTCATTAGGTTTATGATTGGAATTACCTGATTGTGGATGGCTTGCTCTTGTAGTTCATTTCACAGACGGGTTCTGACTAGGTAAAGTCTTTGCAGTGACTTAATCTGTCTTAAGCTCCCAAGGCTTAGGGTTCAGCATGGTATTTCCACTTGACCTGAGAGCAGCAGCTTGGCATTTTCAATTCCGGAGGCCCAAAGTGCTGATGCTTTAACCTCTTAAAGTGGCTGGTTTCCCTGTGTGCACTTGGCAGGACCCAAGTAGTTGTTCTGGAAGGTCGGACCTGGGCTTTTCTTTCTAACCTCTTTCTGATACTTTAATAGGAAGACAAAAACAAAATAAACCAACAAAACCACCAACCTTTCCAGCTGGGAGATTTAACACTTGAATAAAACAGAGTGTGAAAGAGCCCTGGGTCCAGCAAACTTCCCAAAGAGGATATGAGGGCTGGGCCTGGGATTCAGCCCCCCCTCCCCAAAGTGGGGGTAAGACTCAGGTGCTCAGAGAGAGTTCAGAGGGCCAGGCTGGGCACTGCGCAGGGCCATACTTAGAATGATCCTCTTGATTCTTTATTTGTTTTATATTTGTGTGTGGGGAAGGTTGATAAATTCCTGACTCAGACAGCAATTTAGCTCTCACATTTCCCCTGATTTGCAGTGTTCCCTCTTCAGTTTTTTGCCAGGCTCCACAGCTGCCACATCAATGGGCAGAAGAACAGGAACACCACGGCCTGATGGCAATGGCTGGGGTGGGGTGGGAGCGTGGTGGGACAGAGGCACTGTGCTCAGACTGCCAGTGTGGCCTGACTCTGAGGAGGCCAGCTGGGAGGTCCTGGACAGCCAGGGCTTTCCCACTCCTAGATAGGAATAACTAAGAAGTGCTGGCTTGAGGGGCAGCCTGTGAAGTGGACTGAGTCAGTCTTGAGAGTCCTTTGCCTCGTTTGTGATTAGGAAGGTATGTTACAGCATACTCCATGGCATAGAGTAGGCCTTAGGAAATGCTTGATGGACAGGAGAACAGGTAAATGGCTGGTGCTGAGAATCCCTCATTTTGGTGTCCTGATTTTGCCATCCTAATAGGTCCGATTTTCTCCCTTCTTTGGCCTGCACCATTGCTGCTGAAGTGGCCAGCTCAATGGAATGGCATCTGAACCACTCTTGCTCTCTGAGGGGTAATGGTAGGTAATGAATAATTTAATGTGTGACCCTGGACAGGAGGTGCTCATTTTAGGAGGTGGCAGGTAACCAGAGACAGGGTAAATAAGGAAGAACTTCATGTCGATTCAGGACACCACTTTCAGTCAGGAGGAGGCATTTCTGTGATTTCCTCCCAAACCACGTCATCTAGTTAACTTCTACTTCTTCTTTGGCATAATTTTGTTCCTGGATAGAATTATGGACAATCTGGAAAAGGCTGTCATTCCATGACATGCTGAGGTAATGTCTTTATGTCTCAGCATGGGAAGGAGAGTTGAGAGTTTCTGAACCCAGTTTAGTTCTAGGCTGGGTTTGAAGCCAGAGGGAGAAGCCTCCATCCAGCATTGGGAAACAGACAGGTTCATTGCATATTTTTCAGAAATTTTTCTGATCAAACGAAATGTGTATGGGCCTAACGAGTCTTGAAAATAATTTATAGCTCTGACAGCTTCTTTTTATGGAAGACAGTGTGTTGAACAGGGACTCATAATTGTCGGTTCCTCCCCAGTGGGTGGGTGGGGGCACGAGAAGGTGGGTGTCCTGTGGCAGGGGTGGGGAGGCTGAACTGCTGGCTGTGACGCTTGCCCAGGGTCACTCCGGTGGTAGCCAAACTGCTCCCCACACTTGGCCCAGCTTACTATTGTCCTATGCACCCATTAGCCCAATTCAGAAGCAGAGCTGCCTGGGACTCAGTCTCCTTGTTAGGGCTATGGGGAATGCAGGAGTCAGCAGTCCGGGTTTGCAGAGGCTCTGAAACAATACCAGGCATTTTGTAGCAGGTATGTGCTGAGTGTTCTTCTCTCACTTTCTGCTTTTGGGGCATTCAGCATATAATCCTACAATTAGTTCATTAAAAAAAATAAAAACTACTTGCAGGTCACCTTTAAAACAAAGGGAGAAGCAATTTTGAATTTAGCCATTTTTCATTTTTGACATCGAGTACCACCTCAAGCTCTGCAGTTACAAATAATGCTAGTGGGGAACGGGTCCTTTTATGCACATTTGAAGAGAGAAGGGTTATACATTATGAATAGAGAAAGGATAAAGGAATTGGCTGTGTAGCGCAAGATATTTTGAGTACATTAATCAGCCCATCTCATTTAGAGTGAGAACCATTTTTAAAAATAGGTATTAAACAGAACGCAAACAGTTTGTGTAAGGCAGGTCTGCTTGATATTTGATGGACATATGAGGACAAAGGGGAGATGAGAAGGCACAGGGAGCAAGACATTCAAGAGGAAGTTCCCTAGGGTAAAATAAGGCAAAGAAGAGAAATAGTGCTTGGGAGAAGCATGGGGTGGTCTGGAGTCCTACTTACGTGACTGCAGTGCTTGGCATGTGGGTTCATTTGCTCACTTTGTAAGCAGCAATTAGCTCATTCCCCAAGTCAGCCGAGACCTCACAGATCTCATATTCTAGAGGAGAAGACAGGCACCTCCTGAGATAATTTAGGTAGGACTTGCTATGTGAAAGCAAACACAAGGAGGCCTCTCCTTCATGAGTAATAGAAACACTTATTAACATGGCCTAAAAAGAGGTTTATATCTCTTACACACCAGCCTGGCAGCACACAGCTGCCCATGTGGGCTGATGCTTCTGCATGAGGCTGGTGTCTGTGTCTTTTTGGACCTTCCCCCAGGGTCTCAAGATGGCAGCCATCACTCCAGGAAGCATGACCTGTCCCAGGGTAGAGCACAGGGGGCACTTGGGTGACCAGCTTGGCTCGTTCTTCAAAGAAATAAAAGCTTTTCTGTGAACTCCAAGGCAGATTTTCAAATACTGCCCCCTTCAGCATTTCCCCCGCTACCACCTACCCTGGCTACAAAGGGGACAGAGACAGTGAGAATGTAGTGCTTCTAGAACTCCCCTCTTCCCTTCAAAGCCTTACTGTCTGAACCAGGAGGCTAACAGATGAATGCCATTAACAGGCCCCCTATTGCTTTTGGGTTTGGTTGATGGGTGGCAGTGGACACAAGGACAGAGGGAGAAAATGAGTGGTTTGGGCTGGGGTCTCTTGTTCCCTGGCTCCCTCCCCATGCATGTGGTGGCAGCAGGCTGCCCTGGCAGCTTCTCAGGTGGCCTGCAATGTCCATGAGCCTTTCACTGACATTTCTGTGTAAATAGTCTCTTTAGGAAGCCCTAAAATCACCCTATCTGAATGTACCCTGTACTTTCTGTGGGGACCCTGACTGATAGAATAGTGGGGTTGGAAGCAGGGATTCTTTTAGCCAACCAATATTATTTCTTAGAGTATATAATTCCCTGGGTGGGGAGTTGTGGGGTGAGCATGGGTGTGGTAGTGGTGGATTTCAGAAAAGAAGCTGCTGTTTGAGGTAGATATGAAAAAATAAGTAGGATCTTATCTGGTAGAAAGGGGTGGGAAATGGAAGGACTGTAGAACCTTCTAGAAAGAGGACATATGCAATACCATAGAGATGAGAGGGAGTTGGGACAGCTTAACAATACTTCTGGATAGTAGAGAGAGGCCTGCAAAGGGTGGCTGAAGGGACATGTGACAGAGGGCTGGCCTTTGGGTTTTATCCTCAGCACGATGGGGTGCCCTTAAATGATTCTGAGAAGGGTGTGGCTTAAATTGTACTTTGCAAAGATGATTTTGGTGGGCTCATCGAGGATTTTCAATGTGGTTTAAGAAATCATCTGGGAGAAACTTCAGAAAGTTTTGACAATTTGTCTATATCAGGTAATAACAAAATCCTGAACTAATAGCAGCTCTCTGTGATGACTTTCCCCAAAGCAGTCACTACACACCCTATGATATCCTGCCACCATAGAGCACTGTAGTACTGTAATATTGTGTAATTATAACACAATGGAGCTAGTCGGTACATTATTGACTTTTCTACTTCTCTAAAAAACACCATGGGGATAGGGATCATGTCTCAAATATCTTTGTATTTCCAACTCATAGCATGGAGCCTAGCACACAATAAAAACTCAATAATTGTTTATTGGATAGAATGTAGGGATTAGGGTTTTATCTACTGGTTTCAAGACCATTTTGGATGCAAAGTGACTACCTGTGATGACTATAGCATAGGTTGATTTTCATATCCTATAGCTGTTCTCTTTCTGATTAAAGGAGAGAAAAGGAAAAAAAAATAGAAGAAAATCAGGAAGACAGGAAGGAAAGGTGGGTAAGTCTAGTTTTCTGAATAATGTGGATGAGAGAGAAGGGCAGGTAGGGGGAGTTGAATGGCTAATGAGTGGAGTTATAGCTTATGATACCAAATGCCCAAACCACAAGGAACAGAAGCCTAACTCTGCTTTGTTTAGTGAAACTACAGTGGCAAACATTGGCCAGGTAACAACAATGGGTACCTTAATTGTTTGCACACAGGCTGTGCTATTCCTGGAGAGGCTAGTAATTGCTGCCAAGAGGTCCTTTCTGAAACCACAGGAAAGGAACAAGGCTGCATTGTGCCTTGTGTTGTGTGGGAAGTCACCTGTAAGAGTTGCTGTTGGATGACAAGAACCAAACGCTTTCCTTCCATGATCTGATAGGAGATGAAAAGCCCTCATCTAACTTATGACTTTGATAATGTTGAGAAAGAAAATTTCATCAGATGAATCTCTAGAAAAATAATAGGTAGGAGAGGAGAAACATAAATTTTGGAGAATGACTTGAAAATACTTTTGGATAGTTTCTTTAAAAACGCAACCATAGATCAGAAAACTTAGCATGTCAAGGAAAGCTTGACTGATTTGGTAACATCCCAGAAAAAGGTGTTAGAAAACAGTTAAACCTGTGTTTAAATCATGCCTTTAATATCTGCAAAGTTTTATTGGCTGTGATGTGGTCTTGGGATTTTAAAAGTGTTTTTCAATCATTTTTGTATCTACTTACCACGTTATCACATTTAAATCTTATAAAACACAGAAGTGAATATTATTATACTAATTCTTATAGAAAAGAAAGCCTAGGCTTACAAAGTTTAAGTAACCTTCCCTAGGTTGCACAGAAAGTAATGGAGCTGTGATTTGGACCCAGTTTTTGTCTGATTTCAATGACCATGAACTTTGCCCAGCATGTTGATGGAGCTCTTGTGATATTTACATCACTTTTTCTGTATTTCCCCTGATTTGGCCATATTCTGTTATTCTGCATGATTCCAGGAGTTTGATTCTGTGATGGGTTAAGTCTCACTTCCAGTGAGATTTTGGTTGTGACCTTGCATCTTAACCTTTCCTCAAAAAGGGAAAATTGAGATCATTAAAACTCTGGAAATATTCTTTGAAATAATGCACGATTTTTCCTTTCTCAGTCTTTTTGTGTAGTTTGGATCCTTTACTCTGTATTTACCCTTGAATGCATTTGTTTCAGGAATGAAGAGTGCCCCTCATTCCCTGGCCTGTGGTTTCTCTCATTTGTTTTTTCTCTTCATTGAAAGTATGAGACTCATCTTGGGATGCACTAAGATTTGAGGGTAAGCAAAACCCCCCTCCATCCTGGTAAGAGCAACTAGCTCTTTGCTATTTATCAGGAGTAGACTTGGAGCCCAGAGAAGTGTACATGTGCTCATCAGCAATCAGATAGGGGTTTCTTATTTCTTTTGGATGCTGAAGTGCAGGATTCCTTGCTGATATTGAAAAATATGGAGTGCGCCATCCCAGGGAGCCAGCCACTATGCCTTGCAGGGCTCCACCCTCTGTGGTGTGACCAAAGCTGTCTGGGAGAATGGGATGTGCAGACCCTAGGAAAGCAGGGGACTTCTGTGCTTTTCCTTTGAAACTTTCTGTGCTTTGGT
Organism: Otolemur garnettii; assembly: GCF_000181295.1. NCBI lineage: Eukaryota > Metazoa > Chordata > Mammalia > Primates > Galagidae > Otolemur > Otolemur garnettii. The sequence goes on from NW_003852401.1 coordinate 36,599,092, forward strand.
CTATGAACAGTTTCCAGTCTGTTGGTGGAAGAAACGTCTTACTTACCACCGCTCTGACTATCTTTTGTCACTGGCTCTTGTATCCTCCGTGCTCTGAGTTCTAAGGTGGAATTCAGGTTGTCAAGAATCTTAAACTGAAGGCTTAGATGAATTTTTTCAGAAGGTTAGGAATCTAGTCCTTGCAGTATTAATTTCTGTGGACAATTTATTCTTTAGCATGTGGTAATTCTCTGGTTTATTGTATTACTTTAACATTACTTGCACAAGACCCTGGATCTAGCATGGTAATAGCTAGAATGTAGCAAGAAGTTGATAAATGTGTGCTAATCAATGGCCTCCTCATATGCATATTTTGTCTTATTACTTCCTTTGTCTCCTTTTCTGTTAAATGCCATCTATGTTATTCCTATAGCCAGCTTAGGAAATGAGGCATGTTGAAGGCACATACTATACAACACAGGTGATTGTTTCTGAGACCTGTTGTCAATATCCTGCATGGTAGGTTTTCATTATTCTCTTCTTTTTTTCATTACTATTTCAGATTAATACTAGTATACATACAATTAGGTTACATTGTTTGCATTTGTTAGGAAAAACTTTTTTTTTCTTTTTTTTTGAGACAGAGCCTCAAGCTGTCCCCCTGGGTAGAGTGCCATGGCATTACAGCTCACAGCAACCTCCAACTCCTGGGCTCAAGCGAGTCTCCTGCCTCCCAAGTAGCTGGGACCACAGGCGCCCGCTACAACGCCCGGCTATTTTTTGGTTGCAGCCGTCATTGTTGTTTGGCGGGTCCGGGCTGGGGATTCGAACCCGCCACCTTACGTGTACGTGGCTGGCGCCTTAGCCGGTTGAGCTATAGGTGCCGAGCCAGGAAAAACTTGAATTGTATTGGTTTGTTGCCCATAGCCTTGTGTCAGCAGGACTTTGAAAACGAGTGCCAGCCTGGTAACATGGTACGGCAAAGGGCCAACAGGAATAGTTAGCTGTGCAGTAAATGGGGCTGAGAACTCAGAGGATGGGAAAACAAATTAGGATAAGCCTTTGCTCCAACCCGAAACTCCCAGAGCTGCATGAGATGGTGGGTTTCTATATAATACAAATGGGGATTTAAGTCAATTTTGCTAAAATCTTAAAAGATAAGAATGACTCCTAAAAAAGCTTAAGAAGATTTAGGCAGCTGGAATTGGGGTGCAACTAATGTTGAACAGAGAATAAGACATTACTTGGAATCTGAAGGCATTTTCTTTCAGGACTGGACAAGGAAACTGAGCGACCATCATGCATGTGTGTGACTGTGACAAACTGCATGATTTTCTTAGCTGGCTCACAGAAATCTTTTCTAGCACTCTCTTGTCATGTCTGATACAACTGTTTGGTCTTTGGCAAGCCATGGTTTTTTTTTTTTTAATCTATGTAGTTTCTTTTGGTCTAGCAGAGAAGAAAAAATTCAGAGAGGTACTAAGATGGTGTTCAACTTCCTGAAGCAAAAAGAAACCAAACATCATGTGTGAGTAAGTGGTGGTTTAAAGGATTGGATAAATGTCCCCACCATAAGCTCTGGTTTAGCAAAAACAGTTACCTTCAAGAAAAAAAATCCAATCACCTTAATTATCCTAAGTCTTTATGAGTGAAACATATTATGCACATCAGGGGGCCTGTTACTTAACCTCCATCTTCCTTTATTCCCCCTGCCTCCTAATCCTGGATTAAATTTCAAATTGATAAAATGCTTTTGCTGGCCACATTAGTGCAGTAAACACAGAACTGTCTGCCATCAGAACACACTTATATTCTTTTAGAAAAACAAGCAGAAAATGATGATGAAAACCATTTGAAAACTGAAGGGGGAAAAAGAAATAAATAAAAATAATAAAAATGTATTACTGCAGGCGATCCGTGAACTTGGTGGGGGGGGGACAAAAGATTTCTGGCTTTGATTCATACCTTTAGAGAGGTTTCCTTAATGACTGCTCTTTTGTGTCTCCAAAGCCATGCTCATTTATCAGTCTGTGGTTTAATCCAAACCTATCAGGATGAAAATTCAAGGAGGATGAAGGTTAAGTGACAGACATCCTGACTTGAAAACTACAGAGTTGATAAATGTCTATAAAACTTGACTGAAAAGGGCTGAGAGGGAAAAATCTCTCTCTCTGGAGCCACTGGAAACAAAGAAATGGTTTGGGTGAGGGGCTGGGGAGGTAGGATGAATCTGCTTGAAACAAAAAGAGCATGCTTTATTTTAACAATGCATTTAATTAATTGTGAGTCAGAGGGAAATTCTGAATGGTGCCTCTCCTATATATCAATCCTGATAAATTTGAGGTAGTAAGTTTATGGAAGCAAAAGGCAAAGGCATTAATCATGGAAAAAAGGTCTTAACCAAACAATTAGTAAGCTGTCTCTGGCAGTGTCGTTTTGCCAGTTCTCTTGTCCTCATTTGTACCCCTCCTTTCTGACACCCAGCATGCTCAGTGGACCTCAATATCTCCTCCCTTTCTCAAATGTCTTTTGTCTCTCCTCTCCAGAGTGCCTCTTGTCTAGATAATCTGGTTGATCTTGCCAGATAGTATAAGGTCTGGCATTTAGTAGGTGCTTAATAAATGTTCACTTAATTGAAGCAAATTGTATTTGAAGCTGCTCTTATGAATTGGCTGCCTTTGGTATGTCACACATAGATGGAACCTCTTTTTGATGGACACAGCTATCCCTGGCTATTGAACTTGATATAGTGGTTAAGAACTCAACTCTGGAACCAAACTCAGAGAGGTTTCGGATAAGTTAATTAGCCCTTTTGGCTCCATTATCTCTATATTTGTAAAGTGGTTTATATTGGTGCCTACATCATAGGGTTGTTATAAAGATTAGCTGAGTTCATGTTTGTAAATGCTTAGAAAGAAGAAAAATATGATTATTCTGAGAGAAATGGCATGTGTGGATCCACATTTCCAGTATTATGAAAGAATAAAAATCTGTAAATCTCTTAAAACGTAAAAGTTACAAGTGTCTATTCAAATGAGAAAAATGAAGAATTTGGCACAAGTGACAATGGTCTTCTCTACCCTCCATGACCTCTTTTCTAGAATAAATGAAATCTCAGAAAGTACACTAAAACCATACCAAAAAGGGATTAGAATCTAATATTCAAAGATTATGCCCAAAAGTACTTCTATGGGGTCTAACACATTGCCCATGCAGGGTCACTGCCTCCTCAGCAATGCACACAAAAAGAAAGGGACTTTCTGCTTGTAAATGAATGAACGGTAATAATGATAAATCATGAGAAGGTTTTTGTGACTAGTTCCTTTTTGGGACCAATACTGACATTTCATTTTTATCTAATGCATGGTTGACTTCTGGGTTGGTTCACATTATTCTAGAGGATTCTCTCATTTTTCCCTTCTCCTAATTAAAGAGTAACTGACCCAAGGCAAAGTCCAGATTTTGAATCAGAATAGCACTCCTTTGGCATCAAAGGTGTGAAAACCAAGCTTTTCATTGCTACTATGTTTCATTTTTCACTCAGTGGGTAATTGCTTGGGTTAATCATTACTGCCTGTCCTACAGTGGAAACTTGAAAAACAAATCCTTTGGGAGATGACATACGTGGAGAAAAACAAATCCTTTGGGAGACGACATACGTGGAGAAAAACAAATCCTCTGGGAGACGACATACGTGGACATGTTTGAACAAGATGATGTGATAATAGTTTGGTGGGTGTGGTGGGCAGAGAGAAAGGGTTGGAAGACTGACCCCACTGTGCATCTCTCTCCAGACTCACAGAGCCAAGACTCTGCAATGGGCTGAATTGTCTCCATGGCATGGTCCTGTCACCCAAGAGAGGACCTTATTCCTTCTAAGTAAAGCATGGTTGTCAGAGACACGGGGCATCCCCACTTACTCCTTTCTCATTCAGTCCCTTGAGGGGGGGAGCCATCCCTACAACTTCATCTCAACAGAATGGGAGTGCCCTCCTGAACACTGGCAGGAAGGATGTTGTGCTCTGTCACCTGTCATTCCGCTTCCAGTGCCCTCCCTATTGCCAACCTGCTAGTTTCCATGCAACAAAGTGTGTCTTTTGAATACATCCCCTTTTCCTTCAACTCCATCATGAGAATCTATGTCCTGTAAGTAGTTGGTCAGAAACTGAAATAACCTTGGGGTTACGAAAAAATAAACTTGGACCCACTCAGATGCTATTAATTGGTGATTTATTCACACCTGCACAGGGGGCCGTTGTTCTGAGACAAGCAGCCCTGAAGTGCAGGTTTTTTTGTCTTTTATATCTTTTTTTCCTCTGAGTAGCTTAAGTGAGGTGAGGGGGATGGACACTAGGAACATTGCCATTGGCGGGGTTATAGCTTGGTTGTCAATGGATATGTCTCATATCATAATGGTTATGATTATATAACAATAATTGATCACTGGATACATCTTAAATCACAATGGTTATGGTTATACAACAGTACTTAGTCAAGCCTTGGTGAGTTTTCCACCATTGTGAAACTTGGGACTTTCTGTGCCTCTTTGAATTCTGGAGAGCATGGGAATGGGCTGGGAAGGCCCATAGGGTGGAGGAGTGGGGGAACGGGAGAGGGCAGGAGATTGCCTGTAGGGCAGGGGAACTGGAGAGGGTAGGGGAACAGGAGCTTGCCCGTAGGGCGAGGGGAATGGGAGAAACCAGGGGGAACCAAGGGGATCAGGAGCTCACAACAAAACAGAGTTTCCTACAATGATTTTCCAGTGCCCTGTTTTCATTTCCTTCAGAAGCTTTATATTACTGTGCTGTATTCACTTCAAAATCTTAGCATTTAGCTTATTTAAAGAGAAAAACAAATATTATGATAATGACAACAGCCAATAAACAAATGGTAATAATAACAGAGGCCTAAATACAAGAATTAATTAACAAGAAACAGGCAGCAGGCCCAGCTGTCTTGAGCAATTTGGAGACATGGAAGATGTTCAAAGGAAGACTTCAGTGCAGAAAAAACAACATGTGCCATTACCATGTACACTGCAGATGTGAGTTTTGTCAGCAACGTCTCTCTCCTTTTACGATAAATCTAATGTTGGTATTACAAGATCACATCAATTATGTCAAATTTAAAAATGTCACGTGACCCAAAAGAGCCAGAGGGAGAAATTGCAATGGTAAAGGCATTGCAGATAATTTTATTAGCTTAATCTCAGCATCATGGGATGCATTGTTCTGCTGTCCAGTTGTGAGGCTAAACCTATTTATGCTTTTGTATAGCATATGGTATTATATTGAGACGTTTCTTATTTGCATAGGAACTCACTTCACCTTCCAAATAAGAAGTAACAGAGCATGTATGTCAGTGGAAACCATAAGTAGCGTGACTGTATAATAGTCTAAACTGGATTAGTTTGGAAAATGAATGCGGATGCTATTAATTCTGCTGGGACAATAGGCAGAGACCACAGCTGTCCCAGGTAAGTCAGAATGTGTGATTCCCTGAATTATAAAGCCAGAGTATAAGGGTTATATTACTATCACTCTCTGGGAGATAACTAAAATGTTATGAGACTTCAACTTTGTAATTTACTATATTTTAGGTGATGGAACTTAATTTATAGTAGAGCCAATTTTATTATATGTAGTCACTTAATAATGAGTAATTAATGGTATATTTCTCTCCACTGTGATCTTTTCTTTGGTTCTTAACAAAAATCATTTAAAAAATTATTTTATTTTTAATTGGCAAATGATTGAGCAATTTCTTTTTACCCGATCTTTAAAATTTTACTTTCATTCAATTATTTGATCTCCTAATGCAGAGTACTGGAATGTAAGACTCTCTAACACACCTGATGCTATCTAGGGGGTCTCACTGTCACAGACACGGGACTTGCAGTCAGAACCTCTAGGCTCATATTCTTTGCTTTCCAAAAATTACTTCAGCTGATTTCTTTGGAGGTGAAAACCTGTAGTGCTCTTTTCTGTTCAACCATCCATTCAATTGTTCACTGATAAATGAGGTCAGGAAATTTCTCTCTCGGGCTCCTGAGAGCAATGTGTATGGTCACAAAGATTTGTCTTCTCTCTCACCTTACTGAGAAATGCTGAATCCAAATCATCAGCCCACGATGACCTTCCAGAGTTCAGGAAAACGTTACTTGGTTCAGCTGAGACCCAATCTATGTGATTCACTTAATAAAACAGTAGCAATCTTCCCTAGATGTTGAATGGGTTCAGTTTGACCTATCTTGAACTTTGGTTTCGTTCATTGTTTTGAATGGAGACAGTGTGGTTGACTGCACACAGTTGCTGACCATCTTACAAATTAAGAGACACATGGCCTCTGAAAAGTCATGGAAGGACTTCTCACGATGACAGATAATTTTCTGTTGGCTACTCTTGTCTCAGAGCAATTTGATAGTGTTGACTTTTTGGTGCACCTGGAACTACTTCTCTCAACTTTCACCCCCACTAACCCTGAGCTCTACACTGCACTTTGAGACTTCTTGGGCTTCATCTCCAAGGGCCGCTTTTCAAACAGCTAAGGAAGCTGTTTTGTTGGCTGGAGAAAATGCTATGACTTTCTTTTTAGGCTTCTTGACAGCTAAAAACAGCAAGGGAACATTCAAACTTAGACATAAATAATTCAGCAGTGATTTTCCTTGAGTTTCATAACCAATATTAGTTTCTTTCTCTTTCTTGTCACTGCTCCCATGTCCTTTACTGGGGGGAATAACCTTCCCCTTATTGTTGCCATCAACTTGAACTGGTAGCATATTTGGGGCAGCAGCAAGGAAAAATCGATGATAACCTCACTGGCTACAACCTGATGTGGCCCCAGAATGCTTATAAGATTTCTCCTTTGGTTTTGTGTTACATGTCAAAGGGTTTGCTTTTTTTTTCTACTTGAAAAAATTTCAATGCTTTATTACAGTGTGTTACCAGGGCTATTTCCCTCCCAAAGAGGAACCATGATTGTAATAAAAAAAGTCTGACACTTTTTTTTTTTTTTTTTTTTAATGAAAGCTCTTTTGTATTAGGGCTGGGCCTCAGCGGTTAGATGTCTGCCAATTCTTTTGTTGTGGCATCGGTAACATGGGTAACCAAATATATTCTCTCTCACCTCTTGAATTGCTTTTTATAGTTAACAGATTAATGAAATGTAAATAATTATGAAAATGTGGAGACGGAGGAAGAAAAGAATTTGCCTTCATTTCATCAATCTGCAACGAGCTCTTTCCTTTTATAGATTACCTGTCAACTCAAACAAAAAATCACTTAAAAATTCTGCATGACTCAGTGAGAAAGATTTTGAACTGATTCTTTAAAAGGAAAGTGTACTTTTCTCAGAAAGGGGAGTATAACTCTGAGTATTTTCTACTTGATAAGACATCAAAGTTGTCTAATTTTTCCGTTTCCTTTCTTCCTTTCCTTTTCCTAACTGATTCCCTTACCCTTCTGTGTTTTTCCCTTCCTCCCTTTTTGTCCTTCCTCTCTGATTTTCATGATTGTGGATGGCTTGCCATATGCCAGAAATTCTTCTAAGCATAGAGAGCAAAGTAGGGATTGACTGTGGAGATGAGGATGAGAAGTCCAGAGCACGGCTATTAATGGGTTATAACACGCACTTGTGGCAAATGGGGTCATTGAAGTCACATGGGGTAATATGGGAGCACAGAGCAGGGGTACGATGGGGAGGACTGACAGAGCCTCTGTTTATGGAGAAGGTGACATTCTAGTTGGATTTTGATTGAAGAGGAGGAGCTACCTAGCATTACAAAGAGAGAGAGAGAGACATTGCAGTCCATTGATCCAGCAAGATAAAGGGTTGCTGAGTAAGAACTTAAGGTGTAAGAAGAAGCAACTTGGATTTTGGAGGAAAGGAGGAGTAGGGAAAAGGAATGCCTTTCAGGGTGAGGGGGAAACTGATAGTACAAATCGTTCTGATGCTTGTAACAATTAAGAAAATTTCCATTAAGAGGGAATTGAAATTTAAAAAAGCCAAGTGATTCACTCAAAGTTATGGAACTACTAACTGGCATTCGGGACTGTAATTTTCACAAAGCTGCCTCCCTAGCTGATCTCCCTTGATACACAGGTGTAACAGGAAGCAGGGACCTGGGAGGGGAAGATCAGACCTTTAAAAGCCATTTCTTGCATCAGGTGGCAAAATAACCCCAAATCATGGAGTCATAGAGCTCTTGGAACTACCTATTTCCAAAAAAAGCCAGAACTAATATATTATCCACTTTGCAGCCTCATCTTCCTGGATTGAATAAGATACCTCTAACTTTATTTGGTAAATGCTAGACAAGGAAGGCAGGTAGGATTTTCTGAGGCCGTTTGAAGGCTATATCAAGGGATCTTGTCAGGGCTGGCTAGCTAATGCTGGACTAAAAAATAGCCTCCAAACATCAGTTCTTTGAGACAAAAAATATTGACCCATCACTCATGCATATGTCCAGCAGGGGCTGGAGGAGTGACTTCCTCCATATAGTGGTCAATCAAAAGCTCAAACGAAGAGAATCCAAACCATCATCTTATGACACTGACTTTTCAACACGGAATGTTTGGATTTGTGCCCTGTCAATAGGGCAAGGGCGCACCAGGGAGGTGAGCATGACTCATAAATGCTTTGGTCTGAAAGTGATAATACATCACTTCTGCTTACATTTTGTCATAGAAATCCAGTCATATGGCCACACTTGATTTCAAAGATATGAGGGATCATAATTCTCAAAGTACATTAAAGAATATTGGTGTGCATAAGAAATGTCTACTGGAGGGACACAGAAATACCAACATACTCCAGTTTATCTCCACCAAGATTGTAAGACAAAATTAAAACTCAATTCTAGATGGCTCTAATGCTGTCACTTTTCCTGTTTCTATTTATTTATTCTTTGTACTAATTACAGTAGTCACTGGCTACATGCATCTTTTAAAATAAAAACTAAATAAAACCAAATATTTATTTCTGCAGTTGTACTAGTTACATTTGAAGTCCCTCATTGCCACCTCATTCAATGGTGAGCAGCTACCATTATGGAAGGTACAGATATAGTACATTTCCATCCTTGCAAAAAATTTTACTGGACAATGACATCAAGATCTGGGGTCAACAAATGTTTTCTGTAAAAGGCCAAATGGGACATACGGTCTCATTACAGCTACTCAACTCTGCTCTTGTAGTGTGAAAGCAACCACAGGCTATGTGGAAGCAAACAGCATAGCTGCATTGTAATAAAACTTAAAAAAAAAAAAAATCAGGCAGCAGGTGGGATTTGGCCCATGGGCCATTTGTTTTCCAACCCCTGGTCTAGAACAATGGTCTCCAAAGAGATGACATCCACTTTTACAAGAACACTTGGTATGTGTGGTAAGAAAACATTAGAATTTCCATTTATATTTATGAGAAGAATAAAATTCATTGATCTTTACTTGTATTCATGATCCCAATTGGCACTGACTTCTTCTGTCCTGGCTCATTTGCTGGTGGGCATTCTGCAGCCCAAGGGTGTGTATTGTGGTGCTCATAGGCATGTTTTGTCCCCCCCCCCTTTTTCTTTAATTCATTGAGACATAATGCAGTCTACAGAGGCTCGTTATGTGATTTTATGAATTATATTCCTATAATAATAGGTAATGTTGAGTAAACTAGCCCTCTCAAATGAGCACATGATTTAAATATTTCTGCAAAGATGCTACTGAGTATTATGCTGTCGTCTCTTGCCTCACTCTGCCCTGTGACAAGGGGTTGGGATTCTGCAAACCATATTTTTGCTTTATCAAAAGCAAAAGGTAAAAGGAGAGAGCAAGAACTTGGTTCTTCCTATTTGTCTGCTGCTTTTGCTATTGTCACCCTCCTTGGTTTCAATAGCAGTTGGTTCTAGTTCTCAGCTTCTTTCCACACTCAGAAAGTCAAAGGTAGCAGCATCAGCCAGGCACTGCTGAATCCCACCCCATGGGCCCATCCTCTGAGTACCTGAAGATCCAGCACTGCTATCTCTTCAGGGGTCTGGGTCCTGGGTCCCGGGTCCCAGGTGCCAGGTCCCCACTTCGCCCCCAGGCTTCTGAGTCTTTTAAGCTCATCTTCTTCCCTTTGAAGTGTCCCTAGAAGTGGAAACTGCCTCCTAAAGTTACTATCTTTGTGACCACAGTATTCTCTTTTTCTCTTTAAGTCCCAAATACCTCTCAAACTAATTTTCTTTATTAAATTCTCTGTTAAGGCTTGGCGCCTGTGGCTCAAGTGGCTAAGATGCCAGCCACATACACCTAAGGTGGTGGGTTCGAATCCAGCCCGGGCCCACCAAACAACAATGGCTGTAACCCCCCCC
>NW_003852401.1:36609555-36694775 GCF_000181295.1 Otolemur garnettii
AAAAAAAAAAAAAATTCTCCGTTAAAAGAACTAAAATGATTTATTTGTTGCTCAGACCCTACCTTATAGAGAGACTGTAGATTAAACACAGTTCATCAGTTAATAATAAAATGGTTGGGGTGACAATATGAAGTAAAAACCATGATGATCCAACCAAACACGTTAATACATTAAAAAAAAAAAAAGACACTTCCAGGCCAAGGATTTTCATTTAATACTGTTAAGGGTGACTCTCACCTCTGGTTTATGTTGTGCTTTAAGATATAAATTAATAACAACAAGAAGATAAAACAATTATCAAGACAATTAAAAACAGAGTAATCAAAACCTAAAGAAAAACCTGTAGAATTTTCTGCAATATTTAAAATCAGAGTTACTCAATCATTTACTAAAATTTACTCAACATGACGATAAATTTTTAGAAGGAGCCTTTGAGATTTAAAGAATTGTTTTCTGGGTACAGTCATCATTTTTCAATTTGGTTTAATGCTGTACATTACGAGCTTCAAGCATGTGGCATTCAATAGACAATCAATGTATTTATGAAATGAATGAATACGTGTAATTAAAAGCGAAAAAGAAAAGTTGCACACGCCATTGGGGAATACCTTATTTTTGCAGTTATGGTAAAAATAACTAACACTGTATTTGGCAAACAATATGGCAATAAACTAAAATGCTTTCCTTTGCCAGAAAATAGTACTGGAAAGCCCAGAGAAAACACTGCTGATCATTTGAAGAAACAAGTACTCAGCAAACACGAGCATTCGCTATATGGCTGCCTCAAAGTACAGATGGCTCTATCATGCCTCCGTTGATGGTATTTATTAGTCTTTGTTTCAGTTAAAGAACATAGAAAAGTGTCTTTGTGACCCATAAAGAAGGAAAAACATCAAATAAGATATTTTTCATAGATTAACTGTTGTTTTGAAACAATTCTTTTTTTTTGAAAATTTGGGTAAAGGTAGCTGCTTTAACTGTAATTGATAAAAAGGATTCTTGGGGTAAAAATCACAGAGTAAGAACCACAAGTGAAATTCATTTCCTGTGACATTTAACAGCAGAAACATTGCAATGAGGAAGTTGAAGCGAGTTATGACCACAGGGCTACAGGGTGGTTCTGTTAATTTTTTTCTTTTTAAAGTAAGACTTTTAAATATTGCATCTTCATAGTATTTGTAAGGAGATGAAGGGTGACCATGAAATATGGTTAATTTTTTTTTCTTTTTAAAGTAAGACTTATAAATATTGCATCTTTATAGTATTTGTAAGGAGATGAAGAGTGACCGTGAAAGTAATTTGAACCACATGGCAATTTGTTCTTGAGTCTATGGCAAATTACTTAAAACAGATGCAAAGCTAAAAGTACTTTATTCTTTTATAAATACTCAAATTCTCCAAATTTGCTGCCCTTTTCTATGATATCAAGAGCCTCCCTTCAGTACATCCCTTAAAATATATTTTAAAAAATATCAGTCCCTTTGACACAAAGGTGATATTTTAATTGGGAATGAGAAAGTAACTGCTTTTCAGAAGATGCTCATGTTATGAAAACAGCATTTTGAAAAGTGGCATTTGGAAAGGTTACAATTGTTAATGTGATTTTATTGCTAAAAATGGTCTAAACATTCATTTTCATCTGTATACTTTTCTGAGCTATTTTTTTTTATGTCACCCAACTTGAGATTAAAATCAGATTTTCTAATTGTACTTCAAGTGTTAAATCTGGATTTTCGTAGATAACGAAGCATTGTGATCACATTGCTCTCACTAAAAAATTATATATGTTGTATTTTAGTGAGGTTAAATGTTGTTTTGCTCATGAAAAGAAAATATTAAAATATTACTAAAGCATTAAAACACTAATGTATATAAGACTTCAATAAGTTGAAAATAACATGTAATTTCAAGGAAAAACCCTGAACTATTAGAATAAGAATATATTCCATAAGCTAATTGACGGGGAAAATAGGGAATGATGTGAAATATACAATCACTTTGAAGTAAGACAAGAAGGAAAGAAAGAGGGTCATAAAACAAGAGGAACAAATAGAAAGCAAATGGCAAGATGGGAAATTTCTTTTTTTTGTGGTTTTTGGCCAAGGCCAGGTTTGAACTACCTCCAGTATATGGGGTTGGCACCCTACTCCTTAAGCCACAGACACTGCCCACAAGATGGGAAATTTAAACCCATACATATCAATGTTTGTATTAAACATATATAGATGAATATTCCCATGTTGACTGGCTGGGTAAAAAGTAAAATACAAAAATGCTACTTTTCCAGAGACATACTTAAAATATAAGAATATAGAAGGACTGGACACAAAAATGGGACAATTCTAAATCTGTATGCATCAAGTTTGTATGCAAGTTTTCTTTCTTTTTTTAAATTAAATTATAGCTGTGTACATTAATGCAGTCATGGGGTACAGTGTACTGGTTTTATATACAATTTGAAATATTTTCACCAAACTGGTTAACATAGCCTTCATGGCATTTTCTTAGTTATTGTGTTCAGACATTTATATTCTACATTTAGAGAGATTCACATGTACCCTTGTAAGATGGACCATAAGCGTGGTCCCACCAATTATCCTTCCTCCACCCATCCTCCCCCTCCCTGCCCTTCCCCCCCTTCCCCATATTCTTGGGCTATAGTTGGGCTATAGCTTTCATATGAAAGCTATAAATTAGTTTCATAGTAGGGCTGAGTACATTGGATACTTTTTCTTCCATTCCTGAGATAATTTGCTAAGAAGAATATGGAAGTTTTCTATAGAAAGTATTCTGTTTGTGTCTGTCTTTTAGTCTCTCTTACTTATAATCTCTCTATATTATCTATTTATCTACCTTCTGAAGGCAAATTTTCAAACATAGGAGGACATTTCTACACTTATCTCTCCATAATTTAAAAAGTCAAAGGGCAATAGTCAATAAGCAGGTAGAATATTTGAATAACATGTATAGCAAATATGACCTAATATACAAAGAATCCCACATCTACATTCTATTCATTTGCACATGAATCACATACAGGACTATAAATCAAGTCTTAACAACTTTAAAAGGAGTCAAAACATCTACCTTCCATAGTAGAATTAAACTACAAATTAATAATCAAAAAGATAAAATACTCAGATGTTAAACAAACGCTTCTAAATTATCTCTGGATCAAAAAAGGAAATCACAGTGTAACCTAGAACGTATTTTAAAATGAATGATAATGACAATGACATATCAGAACTTGAGTAATTTCGGCAAAAGCCATGTATAGAGAGAAAGAATGGTTTTAAAATGTCTGTATTAGAAAAGAAGAATGGCTACCTATCTAAGCATATTCTCTCAGAAAGCAGCAAAAGAATGGTACATTAAACTAAAATTTATTGATGGGAGAAAATAATAAAGGCAAATTCAGAAATAAAATAAATAGGAAATGAATAAACAGAGTAGATCACAAATACAATTAATTTTTGTGGATACTAATAAAATTCGTAAGCCCCTGAGAAGTTTTCCAACTGTAAAGAGATAGGATAATATTAATAGTAATAAAAAACAGTGTATTATCCTGCAACTTAGTGTAGTAAATTTGAAAATTGTGGTAGAATGCACAAATCTGTTAAAAATACAACCTACCAAAACTGACACAGTTTTCTTCATAGTTTTTTTATTTATTTGTAAAACATTGACAAATATGGAAGACCCCAATGGAGGAATATATTGTGTTCATGGATTGGAACACTCATTATGAGAAAGATATCAGTCTCTTGGGGTAGATTCATGACTGTATCTGTCAAAACCTAGTATCCTTTTGTTTTTAATGTGTTCTTGCATTTTAATTAAAAACCCAATTCTAAACTTTAAGTGGAAACACAAAGGACCAAGAACAGCAAGGACAATCTTGAGTGGGATGATTTTACCTTATACAAAGATTTATAATAAAACTATGGGACAGTGTGATATTGGCACACGGCTATATAATAGTCTAATGGATTTGAGTGAAGTCCAAAATTAGAACCATGGACACATGCAGACTTAATTTATTACAATTTACACTTAAGGTCTATAGGGAAAGAACAGTTTCATATTCAATAAATGGTACTTTGTCAATTGCATATCCATATACAAAACAGAAAGCTGAATTTCTACTTCACACCAATACAAAAACAAATAGAGGTGGATAGTAGATAAATTCTAAAATGATAGAGCTCCAGAGGGTAATTTAGGACAATGTTTGTTTATTTGTTTTTTGAGACAATGTCTCACTCTGTCACCCTGGATAGAGTGCCATGGATTCAGCATAGCTTACAGCAATCTCAATCTCTTCAGCTCAAGTGATCCTCTTCCCTCCGCCTCCTGAGTAGTTGCACCACCATGCCCACCTGGCTAGTTTTTCTATTTTTAGCAGAGATGATGTCTTGCTCTTGCTTAGGCTGGTCTTGAACACCTGAGCTCAAGAAATCCACCTGTCTCAGCCTCCCCAAGTGCTAGGATTACAGGCGGAAGCCACCCTGCCCAGCCCACACAATATCTTCATAACCTAAGAGGTAGGCAAAGATTTTACATAAGGCATAAAAAAGACTGACTATAAAGGAAAAGATTATTAAATTTTTCCACATCAATAGTAAAAATTTTTTGTATTACAAAGTCCCTATTTAGAGACTGCAAAACAAAACTGCAATTTGGGAGGAGATATTAGGAACACAGATAGCCAGAAAAAGACTTGTGTTATAAATTTGTATAAATCCATAAGAAAAAGAGAGCCCACTTGAAAACAAGTAGGAGAAGCATAGCAGCCCTTCACCAAAGATGATCTTCAAATGGCAGATAAAGATACTGAAAGGTGCTAAGTCTTAGTAATTAGGAAAATGTAATATATGCACCTCGAATGCAAATATTCACAATATATATTAAAATCACAACTCAAGAGGAAAGCTAAATTTAGAGATCAATATTAGCAAGACTTGGTGAGATTGTGGATCAGGTAGAACACTTAAGTTGGTGGTAAGATTGGAGGTTAGTCAGCCTCTCTAGAAACTGGTAATATCAATTATATTTGCCCACCCTCTGACCTAGCAGTTTCACTCCTTGGGCTACAGCCAACAAAAATGTGTATATATATTTTCATAACAAGATACATGAAATATATGTTCATAGAACATGTTTTTAAGTAGAAACTGAAGAACCCAAATGTGAGATGAGTATATCGTGATGCGTTCATTTAATGAGATTTGATACAAAACGAAAATGAATGATGTACTGCTGCATGAAACATGGATCAATCGCCCAAAACAGTGAGAATAAAGTCAAGTATTAGACATCAGAATATGGATCACCTTGGAAAATGATTATGCACAAGTTCAATGGGACAGGAATAGGGTTTCTGGGGGTTAGGTATTATTTTATTTCTTTACCTGGGTGGTGGCTATATGGATGTGTCTCATTTATGATAGTTAATTACACTATGCACTTATGATTTCTGCACTTTTTATATGTATATTATGCTTTAAAATGTTTATTTCAAAAATAGAGACAAGAAGGAAAATTAAGCAGTAGAGTGGTCACATGGATTGTTTTTCATCCTTCTTCTTCTAGCTAAGCTAACTTGTTCTGGTCAGATGTGTATTTGGGTTCTTGGGAAAATGCTGTGCATGGTTGCTGTTGGTGGTGTCCTCTGGGTGTCCTCTGGGGCCTGATGGATCCATGGTTCCTAGTGGGAGTTCTGCTGAGAGATTGGGGGTGCATGGGGTAGTGACAGTATTTCCAGAATAGAGTAAAGTTTACTTGAGGCTGGTCTTGGAGAAGCTGCCCAGGGTTTTGGTAGGTGCCGCAGTTTGAGTATTTGTTCCCTTTTAAACTCATGTTGAAATTTATTGCTATTGTAGCAAGGATAAGAGGTGGAGCCTGTAAGACGTGATCAGGCCCTAAGGGTTCCACACTCTTGGATGGGGTTGTCGCCTTTAGAAAAGGATGTGTTGGGTCCTTTCTCACTCTCTCTTGCCTTCTGTGATGGGATGATGTAGTAAGGTCCTCACCAGATGCCAGTGCTTAGATATTGAACTTCCCAACCTCTTGCATGGTTGAGCCAGTGAACTTCTGAACATTATAAATGACCAGTCTCAGGTCATTTTTAGTAGCAAAAAGTACAAGACAGCAGAGTTGCCTAATGACATCACAGTGGGCTCTGGGAGGAGGTGGGAAGATGCAACGAATCCTTTCACTTTTTATAGTTCTCTTGTTCTTATTCAGAAGTTTTTAATCAGTTAAATATAGGGTGTTATTTAAGAAGGGAAAACAGCTTGCCCATAAAACTTGCTGAACAAATCGAACAAAGATGTAAATTTCTTGACAAGCTTAGCTTTATTTAAAAGAGAGTATAAAAGACCAGAATTATCTTTAACTGTTGCCAGCCTTGAGAGAGAGTCATCAAAAACTTCAAGTCTGGAGGAAACTTTGGAGAACCTGGATGTAATCAACTTTGTGCTTAAGCATGAAATAACTTCCCTTGGAAAAGTAACTGGAAAAAAAAGAGAGAGAAATCGTATCAAACGCTCAGAGAAATATGAGTTGATGGATGGCATTATAAGCATGAAGAGGACATAACAACCATCCTTCCCTGAGTGGCTTTCTCAAATGGAGCATTTGCCATCAAGCATTTCACAGACGGTCTCTCATCAATGAATGAGCTGGTCTTCTGACAGAAGGGCTCACTCTTTTCCTCTCAGTTTCTCACGTTCGCTACTCATCTCCCACTCCATTGTGAGATCCGGTGGTGCCAGTGGATCCCAGGAAACTGTTCATGGGAAAGGACTCGTTTTGAAGTCACCCTTCCTGAAATACATAAAGATCTTATGTTTCCTAGTCTGCGAAGTTACTTTCTACCAGTGGGTTTCTTGGCACATCTCTCCTAGCCAGAGCCTCAAGCTATCCCCCTGGGTAGAGTGCTATGGCATCACAGCTCACAGCAACCTCCAACTCCTGGGCTTAAGCAAGTCTCCTGCCTCAGCCTCCCAAGTAGATGGGACCATAGGTGCCCACCACAACTCCTGGCTGTTTTTTCTTTTTTTTTTTGGTTGCAGCCGTCATTGTTGTTTTGGTGGGCCTGGGCTGGATTCGAACCCGCCACCTTAGGTGTATGTGGCTGGCGCCTTAGCTAGTTGAGCCACAGACACCAAGCCGAGATTCTTACCATGTTTATGAGGCTGGCCGCAAATAGTCTTCTTGCCCCAGCCTCCCAGAGTGCTAAGATTACAGGAATGAGCCACTGTGCCAAGACTATTATTTTTAAAAAAAATTACTATTATATATATGTATACTTGTCATATATATTAGATATGTATAAAATAAGTATATTTTTTATGCTTACTATTTTTAAAAAATTACTTATATATTATATATCACTAATCTAACCAAAATTAGATTACTAATTACTTTCTTTTTTTTTTTTTTTTGTAGTTTTTGGCTGAGGCTGGGTTTGAACCTGCCACCTCTGGCATATGGGGCTGGTGCCTTACTCCTTTGAGCCACAGGCGCCACCCATTAATTACTTTCTAATTAAAAATTACTTATATATATTACTTATATAATATATCATATCATTACATATATATCTAATACATATAAGTAATACATATTACTTATAAAATATATATACTTATATAATATATCATATCATTACTTCTATATATCTAATATATAAGTAATTTTTAAGTAGATTAGTCATTAGTAATCTAATTTTTGATTAGATTAGTAATATCTTATATATAAGTAATTTAAAAAAAATAAGTATAAAATAGTTATTTTATATATATCTAAAAATATATGTTATTATATGTTACATATCTAATATGTATATTTTATATATATCTATAAAATAAGTATACACATGCATATATATGTCTATATGTACATCCTAGAGGTACATATGTAAATACGTTTATTCTTAATGTTAAGTGTGAAAGATAGTTTTGGGGATAATGTTCTATATGTCTTTGAGAGCTTCCTTAGTGATAAAAGCGTTTTCTAGTCACATGAATAGTGTCCTGGAGCCAGCCCACACTCCATAACAAACACTGGTTGTTAATGTTCAGGGATTTAGTGAGCTGTTATTTATTTATTTATTTTTCTCCAGGGCCGGGTTTGAACCCGCCACCTCCGGTATATGGGGCCTGCGCCCTACTCCTTTGAGCCACAGGTGCTGCCCTAGTGAGCTGTTATTATGCACAGCTATTATTAAATACTAAGTTATATAAACTTACAATTAAATAAGTTATATTAAATACAAAGACAATACATTTTCAAAATTATTTCTTCTTAGATACTTGATTACATTTGATAGTTATTTGTACCCTGGAGGTTATTTACATCACTTATATCTATGTGCTGGAATGGCAGGATGTCATGTCCTGCTTCTGTGTATCTTCCCACCTCTGCGTTCAGTGACATCAGGTTCATTGTCTGAAACCGAGAGTGGTGAGACTATTTACATCACAGAAATCAGAAGACATTATAAGTTGGGCTCGCATTTATCATTTTGCTGACTGTCCAGAATAAAGCAATGAAGAAAAGTGTTAGCAATGCAAATTAAACTTAAGAATTTGTTGTGTAGGTAGCCATTACATTGCACAAAGCACAAAACACTGAGGAAATAGTCTTCCAGGGTTCTAAACTATCGTCTGATTCAACAAAGAAGTTGCTCAGAAATATTCTGGCATTACTCATTGTTGTTTTACTTTGTCTTATTTATTAAAATAAACAAAAATATCAATCAATACTCATGTTGAAGCTATGCCTGTTCATTAATTCTAACTATATGTTGGCTATAGATAACATGTATAAGAGTTAGCCAAAAATTAAGGAATGTATTCTGTGAGAAATCACTGACCTTATGAAATTCAGAATAAAAAGTGTTCTACATTTCATAATATTTGTTAATTATGTGTGCTAACATCACTTATGTGAATGAGATTTATGATAAACTTATTTTTTTTATATGTGTACACATGCAGGTATTTCCCACTCCCACAGAACTGGTTGTTAAAAGTTTGCCAGAACAGCACTTGTTACACTCGATTTCTGATTACTTATAAGCCATAATCAGAACTGCATTCTATTCTCTATTTTCTGACAGTGTTTCTTAAAAGTATATGATGGTGTGTCTTGATGTGCCTTGTGCTGGACATAGACTATATTCCCTACATAGCATCAACTTTCCTGGAGCGTCACAGGAAACATTAAAAGCCCTGAGAAGTCCTTCAGTGGGGAAGCAGTTAGTACCATATAAGTACAGTGATTCCAAAACTTTTTTGGAATCTTTTTTCTCTCTGTGTGAATATTGATTTCATAGTTTGAAAAATGCTGCTTTAGAGATTCATTAACCAGCTTCATTTGTTGGATTGTTTATGACCAGGTCACAAGGTTTCAAATATATTTCATTATTCACCTTGATTCTATGATTCAATGAATCCGTAGTTAAAAGGCATCTTTTTGAGTAAGTGCTTAAAAATCTTATTTTCTTACCTGAAAGCAAATGTATGATAGGTTACAAATAAATCAGTTCAATGACTGAATTCGTCAGAATGACTCAGACTCTCTTTGGGAATTCTGTTGACAACATCTGACCTTGACTTATGTGGTGGTTTTAATCCTTTGGATGCTGGATCTTCTTCATATAAACCACTTCTCTCCCAGGAGGTATTAGGCATATGATGAGGAATGGAAACATCTCTGTGAAGCGGCAATGATCCCACTCATTGCCTAGTTAAAATATCACCTGTGTGACTTTCATCACTGTGGAGGTACTTAAACAATTTCTCAAAGGGAAAATAATATGTACGGTATATTTGCTGATTATTTTTGCAACATAATTGGAATTGCCTTTCAGTCTCTACCGTCTGCCATAAATATATGACAGGTACTGTAGCGTCTTGAGAACCTTGTTGTTAACACACATCACTATCATGTTAACAACTATGCCCTAAGAGTACATGTAAAATCTCATGATGGAAAAAGATCTGAAACCACACTTGGTCCCATCCTAACCTGAACAGTATCTCAACTCTGGACGTCTGTTTTCCCTTTGAATGATTCCTGTAGCAGCTATCTAAGGACTGAGGAAGCCAGTCTGTAATTGGTATATATATTTATGTATACACACACCTAAAACATATATTTGTTAGAAACTTTTCACTTACATTGATTCAAAGCCATTTTCTTATAACTTCCACCCACCTATTGGTTCTAGGACTTCCATCCAAGCCTGCATACAAAGAAATTTTATTCCTCTTTTTATTTACTCCGACGTGGGAGTTCTGTAGCATTTGAAAAGGCTACTCTTTGAGTCTCCTGACTCTCATTTCCTTTCCAGACCAATGGCATCAATTGTCCTCATATGATTTTTTACTGAGCTATAGATCTTATCTGTGTGCATTTCATTTTGTGTTCATCACCCTTGAAATTAAATACTCCAGGGAAGATCTAGGTGGCACACTGCAGAAAGAGATGCTTGGCTTCCTTATCTGTGACACTGAGGTATTTCTTCTAACTTCATGTTAAGATTGTCTTGAACCACTGTGTTTGTAGCTGAAATCTCCAGTAGTTAGGTTTGCATAGTGGCTGCTGACTAAGACACACCATTCTGTCATACCCTTTTATGGTCTGATTCATTTCTGTCTGATGATATTTGGCCCATCATTCTTGTCCTTTGCTCAGCTTTGCGAATTTGCTTCTTTCATCTAACTTAGTATTTATTTTTTAGTTTTGTTGCTACGTTACTAATCAAAATGTTGAAACTGAAAAAAATCTGTAATGGCATTGTATTTTTTCTTTTTTATTAATATTAAATACAACAATAGGATCACAGTATTGGGTTTTTGCAGTCATTGGTTTTAATTCTATTTTTATGAGGTTACATTGAAATTATGTTAACAATGTTAGTAGTTTATGTATTTTGGACCCTTAATAACTACTCACTGTAATACCTCAAATTGCTAATCATTCATTAGGTGTTAAAATTTAAATACTGAACCTACAAAAACTATCTTAAGGGACATAATAGTTCAGAATTCAAATTTTTAAAATATGGAAGAATACTGAGTGAAATTTATAGTATCTTTACTAGGCTATTTTTGTTAAAACTTGCATTTGTAAACAAGTTGATGACAATCATGATAAAGAAACTTGTAATTCCTTGAATTTATCAAATAATTTAGGCAGAGAGGGCTTGATGCAAAACTTATTGACAATTATCCTGTACAGTTTGTGTCCAATGCATAGTAAGAAACAGAATACAATTGTTCATAGTTTTCACTTTTCTTCCAAATACAATGAAAATTCTTAGCATATGAAGCACATGAGGCAGACCGACTGATTATGACTCTAAGTGTATTTTGGCTCCCCATTTTACAACACAGGATCTGCTCCTAAGTTTTAAGGTGAAGGTAAAGATTGTAGTATGTTAGCAATAAATGAATTAGATTACGTTGCTTCCCGATGTAAGTCCTCCTCTGTCTCCTTATTTTAATAAGCAAGAAATATAGACTGCTTGACTTGACTTTCAAGACAGAACCTGCCCTTTCTTGCCTCCCCTGCATCAACCATACCATCTTCTATCTGTTCCCTAAGCAAGATGGGTTCATCTTGCTTGACGACTTTTCACCAGCTATCAGCAAAGATCTCCCTGTAGGCCTAGAAGCCCAGATCTTTGAATGGCCCATTTCTTCTTACATTTCAAGTGTCAGCCCCCAAATCATCTTCTCAGAGGTCTTTCTAGACCCCTCTATCAGAGTAATCCTTCTTTCTTCCTCACATGCTCTTAATCATGATAACTTTTTTTTTTCATGGCTCTTATTACTACTGGAAACCATCTTGTTTTATTTATGTGATTATTGTCTGGCTGGCAACCATAGAACATAAGCTCTATGAGGGGAAGACCATCATCTTATTTATTTAGTCCTTATGCCTGGAACAGTTTCTGGCATCCAGTAGGCACACAACAAGTATTTGTCAAAAGGATGAATGAGTTAATTATTCTTTTTTTCAATTTTGTTTTATTGTTTGAGATTCATTAAAGGTACAAAGAATTAGGTCACACTGATTGCATCTGTTAGGTAAAATCCCTTTTATATTTGTGCCATACACCATGACCCCTATCCCCCTTCCTCCCACCCTCTCCCCACTACCTCATTTCCCTACCCACCCCTAATATTAGCTCATCTACTGGCTTCATATTAGAATTGAGTATGCTGGATTCTTGCTTCTCCATTCTTGTGATGTTTTACTAAGAAGAATGTGTTCCACTGACATCCAGGTCAATACAAAAGATATAAAGTCTCCATCTTTTTTAATGGCTGAATAGTATTCCATATATCACATTCCTGCATTGATGAACGTTTAGGTTGTTTCCACCTTTTGGTGACTGTAAATTGAGCTGCAATAAACAGTCTAGTGCAAATGTCCTTATGATAAAAGGATTTCTTTTTTCTTCTGGGTAGATGCCTACTAACAACATTGCAGGATCAAATGGAAGGTCTAATTTGAGTTCTTTGAGGATTTTCCATACTTCCTTCCAAACTTGTATTAGTTTGCAGTCCACTAGCAGCATAAGTGTTCCCTTCTCTATACATCCACTCCAGCATCTGCACTTTGTGAGGTGGGCCATTCTCACTGGGGTTAGGTGATATGCCAGAGTAATTTTGTTTTGCATTTCTCTAATGAGTAGGGATGAGGAGCATTTTTTCATATGTTTGTTAGCCATCCATCTGTCTTCTTTAGAGAAGGTTCTATTCATGACTGTTGTCCAGTGATATATGGGATTTTTCTTTTTTGTTGTCGTTGGTGGTTAATTTGTATTCTCTGTAGATAACAGTTATCAAGCTTTTGTCTGATTGATAATATGCAAGTATCTTTTCCCATTCTAAAGGTTGTCTATTTTCTTTGTTGGTTATTTCCTTAGCTGTACAAAAGCCTTTTCGGTTTAATTAAGTCTCATTTGTTTATTTTTATTTTTTTGTGGCAATTGCCATGGAAGTCTTCTTTTTTTCACATTTTAAAACAAAATTTATTGGAAAAAAAGTCTGATTCTGAAGGTTCCATAAGGCAGTACATAAGGGATGAATATGAAGTTCTTTCATCCAAATGAGAGAATACAAGATGTCCACAAAGTTCATTTTCAAAGCAGTCCCTCTGAATGTTTATCCATTTATTCCATAGCCACTCTCATTACCCACATGGCTTGAGAAGCCTCTTGGAGAGTTGCCTAGGGAACCTATAGGATTCATCTGAAAGTCATCATGACAAGTCTTCTTGCTTGAACATAGGCATTTTTGAATCGGCTCAAAGCCATCTGGATACAAATTTGGTAAACATGTTGGGCAACAAACAATACAAAACCCTCCCAAGCAACAAAACCAAAAAATAGACAGTGCCGTTTTAGGTGGAAAATGAGACATAAAAACTCTAAGAACCTGTTAAGTGCCACAGGAGGCATTAATTGCTTTCATCCATATGGTCTCACTTGATGTTCTGAACCTTGTGAAGCAGTGGCATTCCTGACAATGACTCTAGTTTACAGGGTTGATGAGTTGCCTCAAGTAATTCTACCATTTGTTAAGTGGTAGAGTCAGTACCTACATATGAGTTTGGTTGGGCTTGACAGTGTACTTGGAACTTAGTAAGACGGGATTATTATCTCTAACTTGGAGGGCAGTATGACCTGTGGCAAGAGATTGGAATAGGATATTTATGTTACATGGGTAACATTAATCCTTTCTTCTCATTTCTATGAAGTATGCTGATGTACTTTCTAGACTACACTGTAATCTGTTTATGTCTGTCTATCAGTTAGATTGCATTCCCTAAAGAAGGGAATATGGTTTTCTTCATGTCCACATTCCTAAAAGCTAGCCAATATCCAACATACACTTGGTATACCTGTTTCTTGTTTGGTTGCTGACTCTACCCTGACTTTGGGTGTTTCTTTTTTTTTTTTTTAGACAGAGTCTCACTTTGTTGCTGTTGGTAGAATGCCATGGTATTATACCTGACAACAACCTCAAATTCTTGGGCTTAACCAATTCTCTTGCCTCAACCTCCAAAGTAGCTGGAACTACAGGTGCCCACCACAATGCCTGGCTATTTTTATTATTTTTTTAAATTTCAAATTTAGTTGAAATTTATGAGGAACAATGATAGGATTACAGGTAATAATTTTATAGTTTATCAATAATGCTTGAATTTTTAAAGAACAATTTATGATTCTATCACAAGAACAACAATAAATATGTGGCCATTGATTTTACAACTTCACATATGCCTGCAGTAATTTTTGGACAATTATTCTTTAAGTTCCTATTCTTCACATGCAAAATATGCTATAGCCAAACACAAATAGCACAATGTGTACAGTAAGCAGATTATTTAACAGCAGCTAAGTTCTAAAGAGTCTACAAAAAATAATCAGAAAAATTCATTGGGAAAAGTTGTCCTTAAGATTATATTTACATTGTCATGAAGTGAAACCAACCGATATGTGGAAATTAACTATGAATTCAGACGAAAAAAAATTCTGTCATAGAAGATTCAAGTCATGGCTGCATTTTCAGTGTAAGCCACCACTAAATGTTTTTCTGACAAATGCAGAGAGACATATTCACTCATTCCTCCATATTGAGGTCACTCATGATTGTCAATGATACAGTAAAACCTTATTATACAAGTTTGTTATTTAACTGTGTCCACTTTAATCAATCAAAATCATGTTTTCCATATATGTAGTCAAACGTAACACACCTATTCACTACAATATAGCATCCTTCTCCTTTGATGCTGACATTACAAGGGAATGAAAGCAATTATGATTCATGCCTAGAAACTGTACTGCATTTGAAGAAGTTTCAACTTAATTTTCATCATGTCTTCATTGTTGTAACTAGTGACAGGTTTCAGGCTAAATGTTAAGAATACATAGAAGATAACAGCTAAGCTTCTTTTCTGTCATTTTTTTTTAAATTTGGAGTATCAGGGGTATACATATTTTTGCACAGACTGAGTCAAGGTTCACCCAGATAGTGTTCATTGTACTCAGGATTTGTGGATTTACTGACCCCTTCCTCCCCAGCTTGATTTTCATTGAGATTTACTTCCATCTTTTATTAAGTTATTCATGTATTGGTGAACACTCAGTTGTTTCTATGTCTTTGCAATTGAGAATTGTGTAACATACATAGGCGTCCATTATATAGCCTTTTTTCTGTGTCATACTTTATAATTCTAGTGGAACTCAACTGATTTAATTACCTCCCTATATACAGTTTTTCACTTCTGAGGTTTTGCTAATTTCCGTATGAAGGCAATGCTCGCATTAGAGGATGAGGTAGGAAGTATTCCCTCCTTTTCACTTTTTTAAAAAATTGTAAGACTTGGTTCTTTAAATGGTTGGTAGAATTTATCATTGAAGCCATATGGTCTAGACAGTTTGTTTTTGGAGAGGTTTTTGATTACTGATTCAATCTCCTTACTCTTCAGATTTTCTGTTTCCTTGTAATTTATGCTTAGTAGGTTGTTTTCAGGAATTTATCTAGTTTATACAATTTGTTGGCATACACTGCTCATCCTATTGTCTAATGATTCTATTACTGTAAATTTATAGTAATTTCTCAAATTTTATATCTGATTTTAGTTACTTTAGTTGTTTCTCTTTTTCTATTTTTAAAATTAAATCATAACAATATAAAGTAATGCATTTGTGGGCACCAGTTATGTTTAGAGATGAGGTCTTGCTCTGGCTCAGGCTGGTTTTGAACTTGTGAGCTTGGGCAACTGACCTACCTCAGCTCCCCAAGTGCTAGGATTACAGTCATGAGCCACAATGCTTGGGTCTACCCTGACTTTGGACATGTCACTTTCCCCTCTTGACCTCCACATTGCCCTGTGAAATGAGAATAGGTGAGTAAAGGCCCTTCTAGCTTTAAAGAGTTAAATAAAACTTGTAACTGCTTTTAGTGGCGGTACTAAATAATTCCTAAGCCATTACACTTCCTGTTACTTCAGAGAGAGATATTTGACCTTAATATCTTTCCTAAGATCCAAGAAATCTCTGATATGAAGAGAACTCTGAAATCATAAATAGAAGCTATGGAGTGGTGAATAGAGGCTTTTTTCCTGGCATGTCATGGCTTGATGGATAGGTCCTACAGATCTGGCTTTTGGAGTGGTATCTTGCCACTTCAGTGCTGCCATGGAATTTTATCCTAGCTTTCAAATTAGTCTCAAGAATGATTTTTAGTATTGGTGGTTTTGTGAGTTTTTCAAGATTGTTATTGACACAACGGCTTCTGGAAGTCTTTTTACAGAGAGCATGCAGGCTTCTTTGAGCCTACAGGGCCAAACTGGGTGGGAGCAGGCTACACTTGCTGAGTAGCTATTGTCTGAGATACAGCACCGTGGCTGCATCTTGCTCCTCTACACAGGAGGCTCTCTGTGGAATCCCATTCCCCCGCAGGTACACTACAAAGTGCTCCAGTGTTCTAGTCTCGCTCTTTGCAAGAAGATCCAGCTTCCTCAGACACTGGAGTCTGTGTGGGAGGCAGGCCGTAAGTGAATGAGCAAGACAGTCGCATTAGAAAAGTAGCTTATGGGCCTCCAACAATGAGCAGGGTGACTTGGCCTTCATCTTCCCCTCGGAGCTGCCATTTTGTCACTGCTTCCCTCACAAGCACTGCAACCTCTTCCCCAGGGCCTGCTTCGCCCAACTCCTATTGGGTGGCAGCGGCCTCTCAGGCTTTGCTGGGGCGGAAGGCTGACAGGCCAGAGGTGGGCAGCCTGAGACCTCTGGGCTGGGCCTGCTTCTACCCGGGCTGCTCTTCTAGCCTGTCCAGCCACTGGGTCATGAAAGTCTTCTTTATAAAATCTTTCCCCAGGTCAATATCTTCATGTTTCCTCCACATTTTCTTTAAGGATTTTTGTTTCATGCCTTATATTTAAATCTTTTATCCATCTTAAATCAATTTTTATAAGTGGTGAGAGGTATGTGTCCTGTTTTAGTCTTTTACATGTGGTTATAGTTCTCCCAACACCATTTATTAACTAGGGATTCTTTCCCCCAGTGTATGTTCTTGTTTGGTTTATCAAAGATCAGGTGGCTGTAAGATGTTAGTTTCATCTCATCGTTTTCTATTTGGTTCCAAATATCAATATCTCTATTTTTGTGCCAACACCATGCTGTTTTGATCACTATGGCCTTGTAGTGAAGCCTAAGGACTGGTAGGCAGATAACCCTGGATTTGTTTTTATTACTAAAAATTGCCTTGGCTATATGTTGCTTTTCTGTTTCCATACAAAATGAAGAATTATTTTTTCCAAGTCTTGAAAGTATGGTGATGATATTTTAAAGGGGATTGCACTGAATGTGTAGGTTGCTTTGGGAAGTATAGACATTTTAACAATGTTGATTCTTCCCAGCCATGAGCATGGTATGTTCTTCCATTTGTTTGTATCTCCTGCTATTTCTTTTCTTAGGGTTTTGTAATTTTCTTTGTAGAGGCCCTTCACTTCTTTTGTTAGATATATTCCTAGGTATTTCATTCTTTTTGAGGCTACTGTGAAGGGAAATGTGTCCTTGATTAGCTTCTCATTTTGGCTGTTATTGGCATATACAAAGGCTACTGATTTGTGGACATTGATTTTATATCTTGAGACATTATTGTATTTTTTTTTTTATCACTTCCAGGAGTCCTGTGGTGGACTCTTTGGGATTTTCTAAATATAAGAGCATATCACTGGCAAAGAGCGAGAGTCTGACCTTCTCTGCTGCCATTTGGATGCCCTTTATTTCCTTCTCTTGCCTGATTGTATTGGCAAGAATTTCCAGTAGTATGTTGAATGGTAGTGGTGATAGAGGACAACCTTGTCTGGTTCCAGTTCTAAGTGGAAAAGCTTTCAGTTTTACTCCATTCAGTAAAATATTAGCTCTGTTTTTGTCATAGATGGCTTCATCAGTTTAAGGAAAGTGCCACCTATGCCTATATTAGTCATTATTCTTATTAGAAAGGGATACTGAATTTTATCAATTTTATCATTTGATATCTATTGATAGGATCATATGGTCTTTGGTTTTGTATCTCTTGATATGGTAAATTATGTTTATGGACTTGAGTATTTTAAACCAGCCTTGCATCCTTGGGATGAAACCTGCTTGATCATGATGAATGATTTTTTTAATGTGTAGCTGTAATCTATTGGCTAGGATTTTATTGAGGATATATTCACTAGTGAAATTGATCTGAAGTTCTTTTTAGTTGGATCTTTTCCTGGTTTTGGTATCAGGGTGAAGTTTGCTTTGTAGAACATGTTGGGGAAGATTCCTTCCTTCTCAGTTTTTTGGAATAATTTCTGCAGCATAGGTATAAGCTTTTCTTTGAAGGTTAGAAGGTGTGAAGCCATCTAGACTAGGGCATTTTTTTATTGGGAGCTTTTAGAAAATTGTTTCTTTGATCTCAGTTCTTGAAATTGGTTTGTTCAAGAGACCAATTAAGTCTCTTGGTTAAATCTAGAGAGAATGTATAATTCCAGGTTTTGATCCATTTTCTCCACATTGCCAAATTTCTGGGCATGGAGTTTCTTGTAGTCTCAGAGATGATCTCTTGCATCTCTATGGAATCTGTTGTTATTTCTCCTTTATCATTGCTGACTCAAGTTATTAGAGACTTTACTTTTCTGTTTCTTGTTAAGCTGGCCAAAGGTTTCTTGATTTTATTTATTTTTTTAAAAAACCAAATTTTTGTTTTGTTAATTTTCTGAATGATTTTTTTGTTTTCAATTTCATTAATCTCTGATTTAAAATTGGTTATTTCTTTTCTTCTGCTGAGTTTGAGATTAGATTGTTCTTGTTTTCCAATTCCATAAGATGGTTTGTGAGTTTGTTGGTGTGCTGTCTTTCTAATTTTTGAATGTATATGTCTAATGCAGTAAGTTTTCCTCTTAAGATTGCTTTTGCTGTATCCCAAAAGTTTTGGTAACTTGTGTTTTTATTGTTGTTATGTTTGAGGAATTTAATGATTTCCTTTTTTATTTCTTCCTGAACTCAACTATTTCTCCAGCATAAGGTTATTTAATTTCCATGTCTTTGTGTGGGAGTGAATGTTTTTGTTGGAGCTGAGTTCTACCTTTATTACCTTGTAGCCTGAGAAGATACAAGTATAATTTATATTATTTTAATTTCACTGAGGTTCAATTTGTATACAAGGATGTACTCTATTTTAGATTATGTACCATGGGCTGACAAGAAAAATGTATATTCTTCAGCTGTGGGATGGTGTATTCTGTATATATCTATTAATTCCATTTGTTCTAGGGTCACACTTAAATCCTTTGTATTTTTGTTGAGTTTCTATTTATAGGTTCTGTCCTGTTCTGTCAGAGCGGTGTTGAAATCCCCAGCTATTATGGTGTAACGGGGATATCATATTGCTCAGACCCATCAAGGTCTGTTTCATAAATATGGGAGCATGTAAGTTGGATGCATACATATTTAAAATTGAAATGTCTTCTTGTATTGTTCCTTTGACTAGTATAAAGTGTCCATCTTTGTCTTTTTTAACTTTAGTTTCTTTAAAAATACTCATATCTAATAACAAGATTGCAACCCCCTCCTTTCTTCTGATTTCCATTTGCTTACAATGTTTTCCATCCCTTAACCCTGAGTTTTGATTTGTTCTTCAAGACTAGGTGTGTTTCCTAGAAACATTATATGGATGGCTTTTGCTTTTTAATCCAATTAGCCAACTTGTGCCTCTTCAGTGGTGAATTCAGTCCATTGATGTTTATTCAGATAATTGATAAATATGGTGGAGTTCTAGTCATCTTTTGTGAAACTCTGTTATGTAGTTTTATCCTTTGTGCCACTGTGGAACCTAAATTTTGACCTTTAGCTTCTGAGTGTTTAGTTTACTGGTGGTCCATTGTGATGGTCAGTGTTGAGAATAGATCTAAGTATTTCCTATCAAGGTGGTCTTCTTGCAAATTTCCTTAGTGCTTGTATATCCACAAAAGATTTGATTTCTTCATCAATTTTCAAGGTTAGTTTAGCAGGATACAGAATTCTGGGCTGAAAATTGTTTTGCTTAAGAATGTTGAAGGTGGTTGAATATGCTTTTCTAGCTTGGAAGGTTTCAATTGAAAAGTCTGCTGTAATCCTAATGGTTCTGCCTGTGTAGGTCGGTTTGTGCTTACTCCTGGCTACTTGCAGAATTTTTTCTTTCCTCTTGACTTTCAACAGGTTCATTATAATATGTCTTGGAGAGGCTCTGTTTGATTTGAGATGACCAGGGGTTTGATATCCATCTGAAAAGAGTGTGTTTGGGTCTTTAGTAAAACTTGCAAAGTTTTAATTTATGATAGTTTCCAGTAGGGCTTCCATTCCTTTGGGATAAGGAATGGAAATTCCCTTCAGGAATTCCTATTATTCATATGTTTGAACACTTCATGGAGTCTTGTAGTTCTTGAAGTGCCTATTCTACTTTATCTCTCTTCTTTTCTGCTTCTTTAACTACCTGGGTTAACTTGAAAACTTTATCCTCTAGCCCTGAGGTTCATTCTTTTCCATGGTATAACCTAGTTTTGATACTTTCCACTGCACCTTTACATTCTCTGATTGTCTTCTTCATTTCCTTCAGCTCTGCAATATTCTTTCTATATTCTACATATCTCTCATCTGACTTTTGGTTCTGTCTTTCCATTTTCTCATCCATTCCTTTTATTGTCTTTATCATCCATATTTTAAATTCTCTTTCTGTCAAGTCTATTAATTCTTTATGGGCATAGTTTTCTGCAGTAGCTGCCTATGATCCCTTGGGGGAGTTACTCTGATTTCACTATTCATGTTGCCCCAATTTTTCTGTTCCTCCTGATGTGTTCTTTTAAGTTTTTTACCTCCTTGCCCTCCCTCCTTTTTCCTTCTCTCTTCCTCCTTTCTTTCAAATTACCTTGTCTCATAGATTAGGTCAAAAGGAAGAGAAGGGTAATGCCCAAGCAGGGAAAAACAAGAGGAAAAGAAAGAAAGAAGAAAACAGCAGGAAAGTGAAAAAGAAAAGAAAAAGAAATATAAGGGAAAGGGAATGAAAGAAAAGAATTGAAGAATAGGAGAGAATGAGAATAAGAAGAGAGAATGGGAGTGATAGAAGAAATGGTATTAATTGGCATAGTGTTAAGGCCACTCCTATAATTTAAGGATACAGAGGAGCTGGGCTGAGAGGGTTCCTCAAATTCAGAAGCTCCTTACTAGCCTGAGCATAGCCAAACTCCTCTTCATGACCACAAATACAAGAGTCCTTGCTCTTGATGAAAATAAATGGAAGTTAAGAATAAAACCAATCATATAAATTTGTAAAAACAAAACACAACAAAACAAAAAAAGCTCAAATACAAAAAACTACAGAAACCTCAGCAATATAGAAAAGAAGAGGAATAAATAAATAATAAAGAAAGTTAAAAAAATACTAAAAAAAATTTATATACAGCAGAAGGGACCAACTTTAATAGGATGTTCGTGTGGTAATATGTCACCAGGACAACAGGTGGCACTGTGGTTTTTTTAGGAGACAGAATATAGCCAGTAACCTGTATGGTCCTTATTCCCAATTTAGTTGCCTTTGATGATCATCTGATTGTTTCCACAGTGTTCAGACCTTGCTAGGTTGGTATCTTAAAGCTCTCCAGAATCCTTCAAGGGCAGGTCTCACAATGCTCCCCGATGACAGTGCCCATAGGGTGCAGGAGTCCCTTCACCTATCCCAAGAGTGGAGTTCTGATCCCAGTAGGAAGAATTAAGATGGTCATGCTTTAGGCCCCTGCTAAGACCTTCTCATGACCTTCCCATAATGGCAGCCCCCTGGCCACCAAGATTTTCCCTGTATACCTGTCTTGCCAGCCACCAAACCTCTGGTAAATCCACTCCAACAGATATTCAAATCTGGTTTCTGTATACTGTTTGAGTCCCTCCACTCTTCCAAGCTTTCTATTCAATGCAGCTTCCTCCCCAAACTGAAAACTCCCATCCTAGACCTCCATGGGGGGCCCGCCGATCATAGCAGGTTGCAATCACTTGCCTAATGCATCGAATTTCCACTGCTCCAGATCACATGCTATATCCAGCTCACCACTTCCTCACTATGCTCCCTGAACTATGAGTCCAAGCAAGGTCCCTGCACAACATATGGCTGGGTTCTCTCTTTTTTTCCGGTTGTACTAAGAAAAACAATCTTCTGGTTCACCACCTTGATTTGCCTCGAATCAGTTAATTCTTATAGTGCTATGAAATCAGTATCTATTCTTTGCTATTATCCTGGTCCCCCCCCCCTTTTTTAAATCAGAAAATTAAATATGATAACAACAAATAGGAGAAACACAGATCTTCAGTAACATTTCTTTGCTGATAAGAATCTTCTTCCTAAATTAGCACAGGACAAAGGTAGAGACAAGGTGTTTCCCTCAATAGCTCACATTACACTGTTTCATTTCTTGTGTATTCTGGGTTCATCCAGATGAACAGGATACTATAGGGTAAAAGTTCAGTCTGGAGTAACGAGAAGAAAAAGAACTGGAGTCACAGATAATATTCTCATAGAGGCTTAGAATATGGACATAATCAATAATTTTATAGAAACAAACCCTGTGCTATGATTTGAATGTGTCCCTCCATATTCATGCGTTGGCAACTTTATCTCTAATGCAAGAGCATTGGGAGGTGGGGGCCTCTTGGAAGATTTTAGGTCATGAGGGTGCTGCCCTCATAAGGGATTAATACTACTACATAAAGGACTTGCAGAAGGGGCTTCACTCTCTTTTGCCCTTGCACATTTTATCATGTGAGCACACAGTAAGAAGACCATCACCAGATGTTAGCACCTTGATCCTGGACTTCCCAGATTCCAGGCTGTGAGAAATAGTTTTCTGTTTTTCATAAATACTCATTCTCAGGTATTCTGTTATGGTAACACAAAACATACTAGACAGAAATTACTACCACAGGGGTGGATTGTTGCTGTAACAAATACTTTAAAAATTGTGCAAGCAGCTTTGGAACTCAGTTATGGGTAGAGGTTAGGACAATTTTGAAGTAAATGCTAAAAAAAAAAGTATACATTGCCACAAAAGAAGCATTAATGGTAATTCTGATGAAGACTCAGAAGAAGAGAACTGTAGTAAAAAATATGAAACTTCTTAGAGATTATTTAAATGGTCATGCACCGAATGTTTGTAGAAATAAAGATAGTAAAGGCTATTCTGATAAAGTCTCAGATGTAAACAAGGAATAAGACATTAAGACTAGGGGAAAGACTGTTCTTATTATGCAGTGGCCAAGAATTTGGCTGAATTATGTTACTGTTCTGGGACATTATGGGAGGCAGAACTTATGAGCAATGGACTGGGACATTTGACAGAAGAAAGCTCTACACAGCAAAGTATTTGGGATGCTGCATGGCTTCTCTTAATTGATGATAAAAAAAGTGTGAAAAGAGAGAATTGATTTAAAGATAAAATTTATAATTAAAAGGAAAGTAGAATATAAAGATTTGAAAAACTCTCAGCCTAGCCCTATAAAGAATAAAAAGGCATGTTTAGGAGAGAATGCAAGGGTGTGGTCAAGCAACCACTGAGGACATTAATATGGATGGATAGAAGGAAGCCAGGTACTATTCATGAAGATAATGGAAGACTAGCATCAAAGGCATTTTAGAGATTTCAGGGTACTAACTCTGCCCAATCCAGGCACCTAGAATGCCATGGCCTTGAGGGCAAGACTGTTTAAAGAAAAGGCCCCAGAGCACATGTAGGGGACATCAGGACTCATTAGCTAGGGATACTACAGATTTCTAATCCCTAAATTCCAATGCATGCTCCTCAGCCTCTCCAGCCTAAGTATGGCTTGGACTACTACTCCAGAATTCCCAAGAAGTGAGCTACAGTGGCATCTCTGTAGTGCTAATTCTGCAGGAATGCAGAGTGCAAGAGCCATGGTGGCTCTTGCTTCTTTCCCCTAGATTTCAAAGGATCTCAAGAAGACTCTGGGTCTGGGCAGAGATTTGCTGCAACAACAGAGAATTTTTTTTTTTTTTTGGCCAGGGCTGGGTTTGAACCCACCACCTCCAGCATATGGGGCCAGCGCCCTACCCTTTTTAGCCATAGGCACTGACCAAGAACAGAGATTTTTAATGGTTTCCCTTTGGTCCTAACATGTTTATAAAGCCTATGTGATCTATTTACTGTGTACTCTTGTCTTCTCTCATGAAAGCCCATCTTGTGCTTTATGTTCTAGGCAGAATTTCTTTCAGCCTTTTAAATATGCCTGCACTGCTACTACCATCCCCATCCCACCTCTACTAGATCAGCAACATCTCTTATGCTCAGCTTAGAGTTTCTGCTGGGAATTGGTATCTATTAGAGTAGTAGGTTGAAAGCAAGACTCTGGCTCATTATGCTAAGAAGGAATTGTTTGGGAGGGCAAAGCATAGTGCAAAGAAACAAATGAAAAGCTAAACACTTAGGAGTTGGGACTTCTGGTGTCCATGTAGCCTTGTTAGGATAAAGAAACATCTTTGGAGATAGAATAAAGATGGCCAACTAGATATAGGGAATAGGTGCTTTCTTTACAAAGAGGAATCAGAATATTAAGTGGGTACATTTCTAACAGATCATCTAGGACAGAGCATTATGATTCACCTGAAAAGTGACAGGAAATACAAAAATTAAGTAAGGAGAGGGTTCAAGGCACTTGTCCAGCTGGGGACTAGCTAAGAGCTGTGAGAGGCTCCTGAATGTAGGAAAAGAATAAGAGAGAAAGCCCCAGGGCTTCATTCTCTGATGTTGGCTTTTACAATCTTGGCTGTGGGAGAACTCCTCAAATCATGAGAGCCTCAAGCCTAACATGAGGAGCTGCTGGGAGATTGCATAGAGATGTTGCTCCAGAAGGGGAATCTATGGGAAATCCCATAGGCACCTGAGCCTAGAGCAGCTTGAGCTGGGTGCTATTCTGACAGTGTAGATACTAGGGATCTACAAATGTGGTGGCTGCCACTGTTCTGATCTGTGGAGGAGATGAGAAACTGAGGGCTTTCATGCAAGGTGGGCAGGTTCCCTGCAACCTAGCTGTATGCTGCTGTTGAGACTGAGAGGTGAGTGGTATCCACTCCCTGTAACCTGTCTGGAAGGTGCCCTACCCTCAGGTCATAGCCCCAAGGCACCATTTTGAGAGTTTAACATTGGGCTACATCTGATCCTTGGGCCTAGTTCAAGTTGACACGGCTGCAGCTGCCACTAGGCCAGGGAGGGACAAGGAAACTGGGTTCCTAGGCCCAACCTAGATCAATACCCATTGCTTTGTAAATGGCTGCTGTGAGACTGAGAAATGAATGGACTGCATTTCCCCGCAGTTTTTGCCCATGCTGCTCACCTAAGGAGGACCCTACCCTCTCTGGTGGCAGGCCCAAGCTGGCCCCACCTGAGAGTAAAATGCTGCTTACACTTTGCCCTTGAGTCAAGTTTGTGGTGGCATCAACACAGCCACCACTGAGCTGGGGAGAGGCAGGGAAGACCAAGTTCTCCTGAGCCCATTTAGGACCATGCCCACTGCTCTGCTATATGCAGCTATGGAATTGGAGGCGACCCCACCAAACCCACTATAGCACCATTTTCATCCCAGTGGATTTTCCTAGTGATAGGGTTTCCCAATCATTGACATCAAACCAACTTCCCAGGGGCCTATGAACCTGTTCAAAAACCCACCCCACTGTTCTTACTACTAGTTTCTAAGCAAGCCACCTGGAGGCCCAATAATTGGTCCTACAGGACCCAGTAATGTCAATACCAGTGTATGCTGCTCTGGGCATAAAAATAGAAATACTAGGCCCATTTCTGCCATGACTGAGGCCTAAAGGTGGGCTCAGTGACATGTAAGCCCCCAGTGAAATTTTATCACAGCTTCAACCAATAACTGTACCCTAAGGCACCCAGGAAATTATAGATACCACTGACCCTATGTACTACCTAAGAAATCATACAAAAATCACACTACTGAAGACATGCGAAGTCAGAGCCAAAATATCCCACTCAGCCAACAGTATATATACATCTTCAGGAAAAAATGATCTCTGAAATTTAAAAGAAATCAGAAAGAGCAACTGTGACAATTAATGCACATTTATCAATGAAAGAACATAGGAAATATGGAAAAGTAAGGAAATATAACACCACCAAGTGAAAGAAAGAATTTTAAAATTATCAAGTTTGTAAGGGTGTGTAGAACACTTTCTGGGTGCGGAGCACAACTATAACGGGGACTCTACTTAACAGATGCAAACATTGTAACCTAATTGTACCCTCGCATTAATTTGAAATAAAAAAATCAAATAACATTAGCAAGATTTCTATAAAAGAAACCCTATCAGACTAATAGTAGATGTATCATGAGAAAAGTTATAGCCTAGAAAAGAATGGGATAGCACTTTAAAAGTACTGAGAAAAAAAAACCTGTCAGCCAAGAATTTTATATTCTGCCATACTAAACTTCATAAATAAAGTCTTTTTCCATGCAAGCAAATGCTGAGGGACTTGGTCACCTCTATGCTGCCCCTACAGGAAATGCTTAAAGATGTCTTAAACATGGAAATAAAAGGTTGATATTCACTATCATTAAAAAACACATTAAAAACATAAAACTCACAGGCCTTGTAAAACAATCACACAAAAGAGGAAGAGAAAGGAATCAAGTGACAACATGCGAGAATTATATCAAACCAAAAAGAGAAAGATAAAGAAACAAATAATATATGAAACAACTAGAACATAGTTAACAGTATGACAGGAATAAAGCTTCACATATCAGTAATAACTTTGAACATAAATGGGCTAAATACTCCACTTAAAAGATTGGCTTAATGGATAAAACAAGCATGATCCAACTATATGCTACTTATAAGAAACTCACCTTAGTTATAAGGACATGTATAGACTGAAAATAAAGGAGTGGAAAAATATATTTCATGAAACAGAAACCAAAAGTGAGCAGAAATAGCTAAACTTATATCAGATAAAACAGTCTTCAAACCAAAAACAGTACAAAAAGGACAAAGAAGGTCATTATATAGTGATAAAAAGATCAATTCAGCAAGAGGACATAACAATGTTAAATATGTATACACTTGATGTCACAGTACCTAGGTTCGCAAAACAAATTTTGCTACCTAAAGAAAGAGATAGATAATAGAATAATATTGGGGAACTTTAACAACCTACTCACAGCACTAGACAGATCACAGGGACAAAAACTCAACTAAGAAACATTGGACTTAAATTGGACTTTAGATCATATGGACTTAACAGATATTTACAGAACATTCTCAACAAATACAGAATATGCATTTTTTCCCACCAGTATATAGAACATTTTTGAAGATAGACCACATGATAGGCCATAAAACAAATCAAAAGTAATTTTAAGAAGCCTAAATTATATTAAGTATCTCCTCAGACCACAGTAGAACAATATGCTAGAAATCAATATTAAGAGGAAATTTAGAAACTGTGCAAAAACATGGAAATTAAATCACATGCTCCTGGGTAATTACTGGGTCAATGAAGAAATAAAGATGGAAATTACAAAAATTTTAGAAATTAATGAAAATAAAAACACAACATACCCAAACCTAAAGATATAGTAAAAACTGCTGAGAGGGAAGTTCGTAGCATTAAATGCCACATCACAAGTGAACAGCCTAACATCATACTTCAAATGAAGCAGAAAAGCAAGAACAAGCTAAAAACAAAATTATTGATACTAGAGGAAATTACAAAGATCAAAGCAGAGGGAAACAAAATGGAGACCAAAACAGACAATCAATGAAATGAAAAGTTGATTCTTCAAAAAGATAAAATTGACAAACCATGAGATAGACTAACCAGGGAGAGAAGATGCAAATAAACACAATAAAAAATGTAAAAGGAGACATTACAACTGATACGACAGAAATAAAAAAGGTCATCAGGGACTATTATTAACAACTATACCTTCAAACTAGAAAACTAGAGGAAATGGATAAATTTCTAGAAATATACACTCTATTGAGATTGTACTAGGAAGAAAGAGATCTACTGAACAAACCAAGTAGTGAAATTCAGTCAGTAATAAAAAGACCACACCTCCCCCAAAAACCTGGGACCAGATGGATTCACAACTGAGTTATTAAGTATGAAATAGCTAATCTTAATTACTAAGTTTGACAGTTGATAACTCTGATACTTTTTTTTTCATTGTAAAGTTGATAACTCTGATACTTTTTTTTTCATTTTTCCATTCTTTCAAATGCATGTTTTGGTTTGTGATTATCTTTCAAAAAAATTT
Organism: Otolemur garnettii; assembly: GCF_000181295.1. Lineage (NCBI taxonomy): Eukaryota > Metazoa > Chordata > Mammalia > Primates > Galagidae > Otolemur > Otolemur garnettii. Next base: position 36,637,946 of record NW_003852401.1, read on the forward strand.
TAGAGCAATTTTTGTGAAACCATGGATAAGTAAAAAATTTGTGTTATTTTTGAATATGGGTTCCATTGCGGAACTAATGCCGTGTAGACAGAAATATCAACTAAGTGTTTGGCAATGATGCGTCTAGTTAATGCACAGTACGCTGATAGTTTTGAGAAGTTCCATTCTGGTAATTTTAATCTTGAGAATGAGCCATGTAGGTCACCTACGACCAAGATAGATAATGATGAACTGAAAGCTGTAGTGGGAAGTAAATCCATCTCAATCTATGTATGAATTATCAGCAAGGTTCTCATGTTATTATTCCAACAATATTGGATCATGTAAAACAAATTGACAAGGTAAAGAAACTGGACAGGTAGATTACCCAAGAATTAAAGGAGCATCAGAAAAGAAATTGTCTCAAGCTTGCCTTTCTTTACTGTCATTAAATAAATGCAAACCATAATAATACCACTGTATTATTATGTGTGATGAAAAATAATTTTTTTCTGACAATTAAAAGTATTTGGCATAATGGTTGGAGAAAGATGAAGTGCCAAAATATTGCAAACATGAATATTCATTAAAAAAAGCTAATGGTGTCTCTTTGGTGGTCCAGCCCTGATATTATCCACTACAGCTTCATGAAACCTGGCCAGTTAATTACAATAAATGTCCATCGCAATCAATTGGATGACGCAATGCAGGTGTTTGTGACTTAGCAGCTGAGACTGGTCAACAGAGACGGGCCATTCCTCTTCTAAGACACTGTTGCATAAAAACCTCCGCTCAAACTACTGAACCTGGACTTGGAAACTCTCTATCAATCCACTGTATTTACCAGATCTTGCACCAACTGACTATTACTTCTTCTGGACTTTGGACCACTTCTTGCAAGGAAAAACATTCAATTCTCAGAAAGCTGTGGAAAATACCTTTTGAGATTTCATCAACAATAGCTCTCCAGGCTTCTTCACTGCTGGCACACACAAGCTAGTGCTAAGATGGCAATACTGTGTCGAAAGTTTAGGTGCATACTTAGATTAATTGTACCGCCTCTAGTTTGAAGTATAATAAACTAAATTTTTGATTTGAAATCAGACATTTCAAACTCAATGTCCTATACTAATTCTTCTGAAACTGTTACCTAAAATCAAAGGGGAAGGCATTATCAAATCATTCTATGAGGCCACTGTCACCCTGATACTGAAATCAGACACAGCAACCAAAACTACAGATTAATATCCCTTATGAACATAGGCATAAAACCCCCCAACAAAATACTAGCAAATCCTACACAACAGCACATCAATGATAATATACCATAATCAAATGAGTAATATGCCAGGGATGCAAGGATGGTTCAACATATGCAAATCAATAAATGTGATACATCACATAAGCAGAATTAAGGAGAAAAACTATATGCTCGAGTTTGATCAGTAGTGTGAGCCCTGAGCAGCCCCATCGCTGATGCCAGCCTAGTTACCATCACACATTGGGAGGAGCCACAGATGCCACGGTGGGTCCCAGTCATATCACTGCAACCGTGAGCAGTGACGCCAAGACCTAGCCTGCCCCTCCCTCGGTGCTGCTGACCCCAAGCTTGGCACCATGGGCACCAGCACAGGGAGCAGTGGCCCTGGTGGCCTCACATTGGTGGCGCCTGCTAATGGGGACAAGGAGATCATTGCAACTAAGGTTTTGGGAATAGTAAAATGGTTCAATGTAAGAACTGTAACCATTATAGGTGCTATCGAGGTCACAGGGGGCCTTCACACAATTACCAGCAGAATCACCAGAATAGTGAGAGCAGAGAAAATAATGAGGGATCTGAGAGTGCTCCTGAAGGCCAGGCCCAACAACTCTGGCCCTACTGCAGGCGAAGGTTCCCACCTTACTACATGCGGAGACCCTGTGGGCTGAGCCCACAGTGTTCCAACCCTCCTGTGCAGGGGGAAGTGATGGAGGGCTGACAGCCAGGGCGCAGGAGAACACGCTAGACCAGTAAGACAGAATATGTATGGGGTATAGACCACCATTCCACAAGGGCCTTCCTCGCCAAAGACAGCACAGAGAGGACGGCAAGAAAGGGGAGAGAGAATCAAGGAGCTAAGACCCAAGGTCAGCATCCGCCTCAATGTTGGTACTTCAATTACCGAAGCAGACACCCAGAAAACTCTAAACCACAAGATGGCAAAGAGACAAAAGCAGCTGATCCACCAGCTGAGAATTCGTCCACCCCTGAGGCTGAGCTGGGCGGGGCTGAGTCAGTGCTGGTTTACAATCTCTACCATCATCCCGTTAGTCATCCAACAAGGAACAAATATGAAATTCTAGCAATAAGCAACGAACCAAAGATTGGTGCTGAAGACCTTAAGAGCTTGCTTTCTGCCCATTGACCAGATAAGTGGAACTATCTGCATTATCTGTGCAGCATGGGTTTTTTATTATTTTTACCTAAAGACTCCCCCCCGTTTTTTGTAATAATAAACATATTTGTTTAAAAAGCCTGGTTTTTCTCAATATGCTTTTAAAGGTTTTTAAATTTTTTCATATCTAGTCAAGTTGAGATTATTTAAGAACTTCATTTTTAATTTGTAATAAAAGTTTACAATTTGAAAAAAAAAAAGAATATATGCTTATCTCAATAGGCACGGAAAAAGCATGTGATAAAATTCAGCACCTCTTCATGATCAAAATCTTCAACAAATTAGACACCAAAGGACACATCCCATAGTAATAAACTGTATGTGACAAACCCACAGTGAACATCATACTGAACGGGGAAGAGTTGAAAGCATTCCCCAGAAGAACTGAAACAAGATCAGAATGCCCACTTTTACAACTCTTATTCAACACAGTACTGGAAGTTCTTGTTAGAGCAATCAGGTAAGAGGAATGATTAAAAGGCATCCAATTCAGAAAAGAAGTCAAGTTGTCCCTATTCACTGCTAATATGATCTTTTATCTAGAAAACTTTAAAGACTCCACTAAAATACTCTTAGATTTGATAAATGAATTCAGTAATTTTCAGGATACAGAAATCAAACATTCAAAAATCAGCAGTTATTCTAGTATCATCTAGTAAAGAACCAAATCAGTAGCATAACAGTAAGATAAAGATGAAGTGGCAAAATAGTCCAAAAGCAAATATTTACAAAGGCTACAGAAAAAAAAAATACTCATGCTCATGAATTGAAAAAAGTAATATTGTTAAAGGACCATACTGCCTGAAAGAATTTATGAAGGTTCAATGCAATTCCTAACAAAGTACTGATGTTATTTTTCACAGAATTAGTAAAAAGAATTCTAAAGTTCACATGGAATGAAAAAAATAGCCCAAATAAGCTTGAGCAAAAAGAACAAAGCTGGAAGCATCACATTGCCTGATTTCAAACTATACTGTAAGGCTACAGTAATCAAAAGCATGGTACTGGTATAAACGTAGATACCTACTTCAATGGAACAGAAAATGAGAACCCCAAAATAAAGACACATACTGACAGCCAACAAAGTCAATAAAAACATCCTGGGGGAAAGGACATCCTTTTTATTAAATGGTGCTGGGAGAACTGGATGCAAAAGAATGAAACTGGACCTCTATCTTTCACTGAAGGTGGATTAAAGACTTACATTTAAGACCCGAAGTTATAAAAATACTAGAAGAAAACCCAGGGGAAACTTCTGGACATTGGTCTAGGGAAAGAATTGAGAATTAAGATCTCAAAAGTATAGGCAACAAAACCAAAAATAGACAATGGTACCTAAACTAAAAAGCTTCTGCGTAGCAAAATAAATAACCAAGATATAGTCTGCTGAATGGGAGAAAATATTTGTGAACTATATATCTAACATAACATAGTCCCCTTCTGGTTTTTGAAAACTGACATTTATATCTAGAATTTATAAAAAACCAAGCAAATATCTAGAATTTATAAGAAAACCAAGAAAAATGCCCCCAAATAACCCAATTAAAACTTGGATTAAAGGCATGAATAAATGTGTACATGTGTTTCAAAAAAATACAAACTAATGGCTAACAAGAATATGAAAACTAATACAAACTAATAAAACTAATGGCTAACAAGCATATGAAAAGTCATTAAGCATCACTAATCATCAGAGAAATGTAAATTAAAACCACAATGAGATGTCATCTTACACCAATCAGAATGGCTGTAATTAAAATAACAAAAAATAACAGATGTTGGCAATGATGTGGAGAAAAGGGAACTCTGATACCTTGTTGGTGGGAATGTACATTAATGTAACCTCCATGAAAACCAGTAAGAAGATTTTTCAAAGAACTAAAAATAGAATTACTATATGACTTAGGAATCCCACTGTTGTATCTACCCAAAGGAAAACAAATCAATATATAAAAAATCTATCTGCATTCATATGTTTATGGCAGTGCTATTTCACAATAACCAAGAAATGAAATCAACCTGAGTGTCCGTCAACAGATGACGAATAAAGAAAAGATGGTACCTATATACACAATCAAATACTGTTCATCCATTAAGAATGAAGGAAATCATGTCTTTGGGAGCAACAGTGAGGAATCTGGATGCCATTATCTTAAGTGCAACAACTCAGACATAGAATAATAGCACACGTTCTCATGTATAAGTGGAAGCTAAATAATGTGTACACATGGGAGCGCGGTGTGAAGTGATTGACAATGGAGACTTGGAGGAGTGTGGGGGGTAGAAGTGGGGTAGATGATGAGAGATTTGTTGGTGGGTACAATGTATGATTTTTTTTTTCTGTGATATTTGTACTGAAGGCCCTGACTTCACCATATGCAATATAACTATGTAGCAAATTTGCATTTGTACTCCATGAATATATATAAACAAAAATAAGTGGAAAATCAACACACACACACAAATAAATGTCCCCTAAAACCAAAACAAACAAACAAACAAAAAAAAAAACTGAGGACTTGGGAGAGACAGAGACGAGGACTGCTCTAGGAATCTAAGAGGTATAAACTAATATATTGTCTCTACAAGGCTCTTGCCGTCGGAAGAACTCGAGCCATTTTTTGATCTTGTATACCTGACTCTTAATATTTCTGGGAGAAAAAAAATCTTACAATTGTACAATTACCCTAGCTTGGGCCATAGATTCACCCCATGAGCAGAGGGCTGCCCTCAGCAATTAAGGGGAGAGTTCCCCAGCTGCAGTGAAAGAGGAAAGTTTGGCAGAGACCTTAGGTGCAATGGTTCAAAAAGAGGAATAAAGATACTGAATAGGCAAACCCAGCCCCGAAAGCATAGCAACCATTCTAGACCCCTCACATTTGAATAGAAGACTGTTGGGGGCAGGGAGTCCCAGTTACCCCAGATCCAGTTGACCTGGTTCAATTATTCGGCTGAGCTAGGAAGTTCAACCTAGGCACAGCAGTAATCTAAAGCAAAATAGAGTGAACCTGAGGATAAAACTGGAGCAGCCCAGGCAGTGTGGATAGAAGGCAAAAATAACCTGCACAAGTTTCAGGGTAACAGACGGATTTTACTTAGGAAGGACAAAGGGAAAGTTTAGAGCACTTCCAAAGAATTAGACGTGGATCCCTCTCAGGAAGGAGGAAAAGTCTGCAGCAGCATAAATATTCTCTGTTTGAAACTGGCTGCAAGTCTTTCATTGGCCTCTCTGCACCTCCAGGCAGTATTGCTCTTTTCTCTTGGTTATGGATTGTCTTTTCCTAATGGTCATTGCTTACCTAGGTTAGGTCATACCCATATTCTTATGCACCCTCCGGACTTCCTGGTTCAGCAGGCCAACTTTTCCTCCCACCCTCCCTTAAAGCCCCTTTCTTAGTGTCCCTTGCACTCCTGTAATTGTCATCTGTTTTCTCCTGTTTATAGCACTCAGTGGGATTCTTCTTTGTCAGAGCATTAGAAAGTTAGCTTTGTTAGCACAGTGACTGACACTTGGCAGATAATCCATAAACATTTATTTAAATAATTAACCATAAGTAGATGTATAAAACAGCTCTTTTAAGCTGGTTGGTTTATATTACATAATTAAAAAAAATGAAATTAGAAATTTTTACGGGATCATCAGTGCCAAGTAAGTACAAATCCAGAGGAACAAAATATGTAGAATCTAAACTTCTTGAAGGTAGAGGAAGTAGTTTCTATTTTTTCTCTTTTTATCATGCTCAGTATAGATTTTACATAAAAGTCTCTGAATAGGCATTTATTGAATGAAGGCTTTTCATGGAAATTTCTTTTGTATTCCAGTAGTAATATGTTGATCTTAAGAATACACTAATGCTTTCTTTTTCCTTTGTGTGTATGCACTGTTGCAGTTTTTAATACCACTAATGACTTTGAAATGGGACATTGACTCAGAATTAGTGACAATCAAGTATTAATGGTCCTTGCCTCCTGGCCTATCAGCAACTCATCTCAACCGATCATTAGTTCCCAGAAAATAAGCTGGATCAGGCTTTCCCAAGATGTGGCCATTTAGGAAAGCTCCCTGATTGTCCTCAGAACCTTTCATCTTTCATTGCTTTTTCTATGTTTATGTCTCTTTGCTTGTGTTTTTGATCAAACACAAGCAGACACAATGGGTAGGTAAGTGAGAGGAATAAAAAACAAAAGGAAGAGAAATAGAATGAAATAGTTAACCTGAATTTACACACACCATAATAAAATCAGGGAACACAAGAGCCAGAAATGACCTTCAGGATTATTCAATTCAACCCCTTCATGACTCATGTTATAAATGAAGAAACTGATACCCAGGGAGGCCCAGTGACTTTCCCAAGTTCTGTAAAAGAAAAATCAAACCACCTACAAATAATACACTTTGCTTCTCCAAGCATTTCTGAATCCTTTCTGCCGTTGAGATTCCCAGGATAGATGCATCTTGATGAATCAATTTGCAAAAAAATGTGATAGTGAGAGAAATCAATCAAAATTTCATTAATGCAAAAATCACTGTACACTTTTCACTTCTTGATGTGTTTCTCTGGAAATTGCCATCTTCAAAAGACAATAGTGAATAAAGAAAAAAAAAGACAAAAATTGGAAATGACATTACGGGTATCAATTTGATAGACATTTTCTCCTGGCAAGCATTCTGTGAACCTAATTATGATCCCTCTAACAAGGGTTTAGCAATAAGCCAGTCACAGAGATGCTAAATTCCTGCCTGTTGGGTAGATGTTAGTAATCTTTAATCTGTTTGCCTTGTGTTGATTTATGAAGTACCCTTTCTGGATCTGTTTGCCCTCAGCTTTATTCCTTGTTCTTTCTCGGCCCTATTCTGTATCATCTCGGTGGGCTACTTTTAGATTGCTTTTTCCAGTCTTCCTTGTTAGCTGGACAAGGTTTGCCAGAGCTGGCTCATATCTATGTGTGAGAGCTGATTGTTCAATGTTCAGAAATCCTGTGAACTGGTTGTTAACATTAGTCAGTATCATCATTAAAACTTAAGTTATTTAAACTTGTATTTAAATTATTGTATATTTAGAAGAAAGGGTAATATACACCCCAAGCTCTTTATCTCGTAATTATTTTATTACTTTTTTGGGGCTGTCTCTGCTCTTGAGGTTGTACACATGTCTGTATGTCGGGGAAACACTACCTAATGGTGTTAGCTATTATGCATCTCTTCTGAACTTCCCATTCAGTGGTAGATTGAAATTGGCCAGGTGCAAGTACTTCTACTGGGGAAAACAGCAAGTGCTACCAATCAGGCTTTTTGCTTTTTTATTCTTAGAGAATCAGTTGTTAACTTGCTACCTTCCAGCTGTGTTTGGCCGATGGGAAGGACCAGAGAGAGCTTGGAGCAGGGGTGGAAGGAAGAAGTGATTTTTCACCTCTCATTCTGTGAGTAATTTCTTCCCTGGCCTCTTCCAGTTGTCCCTCTCTATTGGAGGGGTGTTACTGCCTCCCTGTTGTTGCTCATTTCTGGGTTGCTTCATGTTTGATGTTTGCTGTTGAGTTTCTCAGCTCTTCTATCACCAGTATAACCAATTCCCTGGTTAAATTCTTGCTGCTTTAAATACTTGAATGATTTTCTTTTTCCTGTTTTGACCTTGTCTGATACATATAGCAGATTTAAACAGGTGTCAGTAGCAATTTTGTGTCAGAGCTCACAAAATTGAAAATAATATGCTGTGTTTGAGGTAGAAGGCCCTCTCCTTATTTGGAAGAATTAAAGCCCAAGAAAGGGCAAGTAATTTGTCCAGAGTTAAGCTGGTGAAAAGCAATAATGGTTCCCCTGCATATATTGTGACTTTTGAGACATGCACATTAATATTCTGAGCTAGGGGTAATATAAAATTTGTTGTAGTTGTTAAATTCCTCCAGTATGGTTTTGAGATCTGAGTTTTGACTTGAGACAACATATCTTATATGTTGTCTCCTTGGTTTAGCTTTTTTTTTCTGATTATGGTGCCAGTGCCAAGGGGGCTGAATGATATCCACAATGAGAAATTTGGTAAAATATGTATGATTTTAAAACATTGAACTGATTTTTGAAAATCAAACTGCAGTCAGCTAACTATTTTACTGTCTTATAAAAATAATCTGTTGGGTATATAGCAGTTATATCTAGATTCTCTCTTTATGAAGGTCCATTAGTGTATCATTTTATATATTGATCAAAATCTACATGATTCTGTGATACACAGAGAGACAGATTCCGGGGAAGGGCAGTTTCTTCCTTTCTTTATGACTTGTATAATGTTGAAAAAAGTGGATTTTATTTAGGAAATCACTGAATGATTTCATATTTCATCTCCTAGAGATGCACTAATTAGATTCCTTTTTTTGATTTTCAAATTTTGATGAAAGGGCTTAGATTATAAACAGTACTGATGCAACCTCATATCTTATAAGTCTCCTTTAGTGCTCTGTTATTAAAATATTATGGAAGAGAAAGAGTGCTGATTACATGTGCCTACATAGATACGTTTACATTAATGCATGATCATTAATTATAAGTTAATTAAATCATGCACAAAAATATTTTAAGGTGGCATAATGATAAGGCTGCATTGATAACCTTTCACAGCCTCTTATTAATGTTATCAAAAGCTAGATACAAGGTGATGGCACATTTTGGAGCTACGTGTCAGCCAGCCAAGCTGACTTTCTGTAGCTGTCATACTCAACTTTGACCACAAGATGCCGCTCCATAATCCATTATGATTTAGGTCTTTTGTTACAAGCCGAATGACATTTCCATTTATTTTACATGCTCTCCAATTACATATTAAAACTCATAGTGGGTGGGTAGGGGAGAGGAGACCCTGACTCTGAAGGCACTTTTTAGCTTGTGTGTGAGAAATCTATGAATAATTTTTAAAATTATACAAATTCAGGCTGAGAATTGTGACACTGTAGAATTGTGGCATCCTCAATCTTTGTGCTTCTGTGTGTACAAGCCTACCTACGCTCGCTCTACCATCCACCTAACCTTTTATGTATATGTATAGTCACCAGCACCATCTGCCCCCAGATGAAATAATTTCCTGCTAGCAACATACAAAACAACCTATTTATGTAACTATTCAAAATGTCAAAGGATTACCTTAAAATGAAAACACATAATCAGCTTTCTGTTTTTCAGGCAGCAATTAAGTAGTCACAACATGGCAGTCTATAGATGAAAGCTCCAGAAATAATTATTTGCAAAGGCAATCACTGGAAAAAGAAAACTTGTTTCCAAGTCCTTGTCTTAAGCCTGAAAAAAAGAATCATGGCGCGAAGATTCTCTTTTAATAGAGATGGCTGTGGTCTTTAACTTTGCCATCAAATTTGCCCTTACATTGAAATTTACACTATTTATTTTCTAAGATAAGGTGAAGGAAAGGATTTTCCACAAAAACTTTTTTTTTGATCAGTGTCCAAATAAAGGCCTATGACCACGAGACAGGGTGGATGCATTATTGAAACACATTCTCTGGGAAGTGGAAAGGCCAGCCTGAGACAAGAAGCAGCTACATAAGGAAATTTCTTCCACGTATGTCTTGTAGGAAGGTTACTTTGCCCTTTCCTGGTATTAATTTAGTAATGACAGAGCTGGTCTGGCCCCTAGATAAAATAGACTGCCTAGGTGCTATGTTTCCTGGGTTGTCAGGAAATAATCCTCAATGTATTAAATCCTTAGCAGTCACTTTTGTGTTAGTATGTGTTGGTTTCCAGATACTTTGTTCTTAAGTGTCTGAGCGCAGGGTTTTAGGAGATGAAAATGGTGGTCACTGCAAAGATGGATGAGAACCTAGGCGATAATGATGGGAGAGAGAATAAGCTGTAGAAATGGAAGCGGGGGAAGAATGACCAGAGTAGAAATAAAGAGATCCTCTAGAAAAAGCCCCAACTTCTACATTGTTTCTTAAGTGATCCATCTTAGGACTGGATCAAATTGATGGTGTAATCATTTAGTTAAAGCAATAAAAAAAATGAATAGACTCTCTAGAAACTAAAAATAGAACTATCATGTGACCGACCAATCCCCCTGCTGGGTATATCTCCAAAAGAAAGGAAATTAATAAGAGATGCCTGCACTTCCATGTTTATTGCACACCACTCTGTTTATTGCAGCGATGGAATCAACCATCAATGTAAGTATCCATCAGTGGATGGACAGATAAAGAAAATGTGGCATAAATATGCAGTGGAATACTATTTAGCCACAAAAAGAACGAATTCTTGTCATTTGCAGCTTTGTGGCTGGATCTGAAGGTCATTATGTTAAGTGAAATAAACCAGACACAGAAGGGCAAATATTTCACGTTCTAAAAGTGAGGATCTTATGAAGATGGGGAGTAGAGTGGTGGTTACCACAGGTTGGGAAGGAAAGGGGAGTGGGGCGTGAAGAGAAGTTGGTTAATGGGTACAGACATATAGTTAGACAGAAGTAATAAGTTCCACTATTTGATAGCACAGTAGGGAAAGTATAATTAACTATAATTTAATGTGTATTTCAAAATAGGTAGAAGAGAAGAATTGTAATGTTTCCAGCACCAAGAAAAGATAAATGATTGAGGTGACAGATATCTCAGTTACCCTGATATGATGATTTCAAATTGTATACAAGTATCTAAATATCACAAGTACCCCCAAATACCAATTAAAAAAAATGGTTGGAGAGGCTTATTCTCTGCTATGCCTTCTGAGGCAGGTTTTCATTTTTATATGAGTCCTGCCTCCTTATATCACTGCCAGATCACATTTATTCCTTCATTTTATTTCATTTGTTCATTTTTGTAAATTTATCAGTTCAACAACTATTCATCTTGTACTCACTATAGGCCAGGTACTGGGTTAGGTACTGTGGGTATGAAGATGAACAACATTCAATTGTCAGATCTACACGGAGAAAAATCACTGGAACTATTATACAGAGAAACTCATTTTTTCCTAAAAATATCCTGACATGCAGTGGAAATGTTAAAATTTACCTTATTTAGTGTAAAATAAAGTAAGAAAATATAGCTTTTATAGATCTGTGGCTCTCAAACATTCATAGGCAGAGAAATCACCCAAGGATTTAGTTAGAATACAGATTCTGATTCAGTTGGTCTAAGGCAAGGCTTGAAATTGTGCATTTCTAGCAAGCTCCTGGGTGATGCTGGCACAGGACACCACAGTTTGAGTAAAGGGCTTTAGCCACACCCACTCTTGGATGATTAGTTAATCTAGAAAGAGAAGTTTCTTACAGTGAAGTGAACCTTTCCTAGGTCAGAGACGGAGGAGAGAAAAGGTATTAAGACAATCCTCTCTAAGAGTAGAGCAGAGAGAAGCTGTTTATGATGAACGGTTCCCTGCCACCTGACTCTCTGTTCAAGTTTTCGGTATCGGACACCATGTACCATACACCAGGGTACAGATTTTCTCCTACGAGGGGTAGCAATCATTGCTTGCATCACTGTTTTGAAACATCACAACTGAAATGGCTTTTACGTTCCTAAAAGAAGAAGAAGAAGAAAAGGGCTTCACTTTTGAAGGGAAAAAATAGTTTTCCGATAACCCCCATTAACTACAGGGGTCATTGTGGCAAAATGAATGGGATTAGAAATCTGCTAAAAGCTGCAGTATATGGTACGCGGTGACTGACAAGCCTTTCGCTGAGTAGTTACAAATGGGACTAATGGTTTAAACTTGTTAGTCATTGTCAGAGCCTCTGATCCTTGAGTCAGCCATGGAAGCTATGGCAGAAATCGATAAGGCACCACTTTCCACAGAGAACCGCTAGACCATATAGATTGCCTGGAGGGAAATGCTGAGTTCCCTCCCAGGCTGCCAGATGAAAGCAGGCAGCTAAATCTCCAGGAAGATTGACCATGCTGCTCGGGGCAATTAGGCCTTTCACCACTTTGAAGGATGATTATAAACGGGGGAAGAGGGCTGGGAGAGTGAGGGGAGACAGCTCTGCGTGACAAACTGAAAGCCAGAAGCTGTTTTGGGGAGTCTTGTCAGTTTCATGGTCACTGAGGGCATTTCCCCCCCTCCCCCCTTTCCCTTGTTCAGACTGTAGTACAATGAATGTTCTGGGGCTGCTGCTTTTCTTTCCTTTTTTCTTTCCCTTTATTTTTCTTGAGAAACTGGAGAAGGGAGGCCGGGCAGCCAGAACAACACTTGCTTGATGATAAACTGGAAACTACAGCTGAACTCCATTAATCCGTCCAATCACTAAAGCCTGGGGCCTGAGAGCATATCAAAGAAGGGCTTCCTGTTGGGCACATTTCAAAACAATCACATCCCATTGTTCAGTGCCTTTTTGGGCAGATCCCTGCCAGGGTGCCAAAATCATCAGCGAAAGAAAGTGCATGTTCCCGCAACAATTACAGACAAGCTGCAGTTATCAGTGGGCTGCAAGGGCAAGGTGCTGGGGCGGGTTTGGCAGAGGACTCTGCTTTGGAGAGGAGCCCCATATCTGACGCACACAAGGCTGCACCCGCATTATTATTAAGAGCTTCTAAGTGCTCCATGGCTGCTCAGGCCATGGGAAGCCCAGATATGCAAGAGAAAGGAATTACAAGAGATGTGCAAAGCTTTGTTTTGATTCTCGGTGGAAAGGCAGGACAGCTCAGCCTCCTGTTGAAGATTTTCTGGCCTTCGTATCAGCTTTGTATTTGTGTTCACATTTCAACTGGAAATGCATCTCCTTCGCATTGTTTCTATTGTTGAGTTCCATTCCCTTTCTAATTTTAGGGTCATGATTGACTTGTTTAATCATTTTTTGTCTTTGCCTACCAGGCCCTGGCTCCTAGTCTATTGTTGACTTAAAGTTGTACTGTCAACTATGTTCTGCTAAGTATTGTTTAACTGTCAAGTGGTTGGGAAGGTAAGATGTTGTAGGAATGGTCCCCAAATGCTACTCTGTGGGAGGGCCTTCAGTCAGGTTCTTGGACCATGTCATCACTCTAGTGAATGTGGTCCTTGGAGGGGGATATGGAAAAGTCTGTTTTTAAAGGATTGCTTGTTGTCTGGTATCTTGAAAAAGGCTTCATTTTAAACATGTTATATCAAGAACTGAAATGCTGATGTTCATCAGGAAACAGAGAGGGTCCTTGTAGGGTCTGAGAGCCACATGTCATTAATGACATGGTCTCTTCCATGGTAGGGGTGGCTCAGGGGATTGTTTGATGCCTCTTCCTGTTCCATGGAAAGAGAAGGTTGGGCTTAAAGGTGGCAGCTAAGGAGCATTTCTGTGCTCATGTTCAATTTACTAAACACCCATGGGACATCACCCTCTGTCAGAGACTTCACTCTGATGGCTCCCTGACAGATGAGAAACTTCCCATTACATACTCTTGATCTCATAAGGATGGGTCAGCCACTTATGAAAACAAAGGGACCCACAAAATGCACAACATGAACAATAAACCTTCATGTAAACTATGGACTTTGGGGGATAATGATGTTTCAATGTAGGCTCGTCAGTTATAACAAATGTACCACTCTGATGGGGAATATTTACAATGTGGGACGCTGTAAATATGCAGGAATGGAGGGTTATGGGAAATTTCTGCATCTTCCTCTCAGTTTTGCTATTAGCCTAAAATGGCTCTAAAAAATAAAGTCCATTCAGGGCAGCTCCTGTAGCTCAGTGGGTAGGGCTCTGGCTGCATACACTGAGGCTGGCAGGTTTGAACCCGGCCCAAGCCAGCTAAACAACAATGACAGCTGCAACAAAAAATATAGCCAGGTATTGTGGCGGGAGCCTGTAGTCCCAGCTGCTTGAGAGGCTGAGGCAAGAAATCACTTAAACCCAAGTGTTGGAGGCTGTGAGAAGAAACTCCACGGCCCTCTCCTGAGGGCAACATGGTGAGACTCCATCTCAAAAAATAAATAAATAAACAAAAATAAAGTCCATTCAAACAGCCAAAAAACAAACCAAAAACAAAGAAGGAATTATAGCCATTATCCATATATTAATCCCAATGATAAATAAAATACTTGATAATAAAAAAACTGTTACATCATAGAAGAATTTATAGAATTCAGAAAAACTTTCAGTGTTAGGAAGATAGTTGCTTTAATAATACTCTTTTTAAGCAGAAATTCTTCTTAAATTATCGTTCCACTAAGGGCAACAGTGGAGTATTCTAGAGGACTGGGAGAGAAGGTTGGTGATGTGAATTGTGGTTGTGATGTTAACACACAACTCAGGACATTCTGGGGATCAGGTACCTCCACCTCCTTGCCTCTCTTTCTTTACCTGTAAGACCTGACCAGTCAACCCTGAGTTCTCATGTTTGGCAGAATAAGGGTCTCCCTAAGAGACTACATCCTAATCTAAGAACCCATGGGGGAGAAATAAGCGTGGAATATGTTATGTTCCGTAGCAAAAGGGAAAGAATAAAATAGCTATGAAGTATTCTACTGGCATTTTTTTACTGCTCTACCATCCTTGATGTCGCCCCCAAACTGCCTAGCTCAGTAGGTACTTAATAAATATTTCTTGAATCAATGAATAAATTCCATTAGTGACAATGAAGGATATCAGTAGTAAGTCAAGGAGAAATTCTGGAAAAACAACCTGAATAATCATTTCAGATTCATTAAATTGGGAACAAGGCACACGTTGAGAGCTTTCACTTTTTTTTCCTTCTGACTTGGAAGTCTACACGTTGTACCCTGTTAATATCTTCAAGGAGACTTTCTGTCTTCCTTTTTTTTTTTTTTTTGAGACAGAGTCTCAAGTTGTCACCCTTGGTAGAGTGGTATGGTGTCATAGCTCACAGCAACCTCCAACTCTTGGGCTCAAGCGATTGTCTTGCCTCATTTTTTTCTATTTTTCATAGAGACAGGGTCTCCCTTTTTGCTCAGGCTGATCTCAAACTCGTGAGCTCCAGCAATCCACCTGCCTTGGCCTCTCAGAATGCTAGGATTCCAGGCTTGAGCCACCGCACCCAGGCTGACTTTCTGTCTTCCAATGGAGCTATAGATGGTGTGCAGAAGTAGTTGCATTCTTTCCTTTAAGAAAACTGTGAGCTCCCTGAGAAACTAGAAGGTCATTGCCTATCATTAAAGGTTATCTAGCACTGTTTTCCTCTTAGGTGAACTAATGGAGCCATGTGGGTAGCTGTAACTACCCAGTAATAAAGGATGTAGAGGTTACATTGGACCTTAAACAATTAATCAACATTATGGCATAACAGCTCAAATATGGAAATTCTAAAGGTCCTACATGGTGATGAATGGCCAATTTATGCTAAGATCTATCAAGTGTGTTGGGGCATTTGGAACTATCACTGCACAATCATGACATGGTCATTATCAGGCCACAAATCATCCAGAGAAATGACACGCTTCGGGAAGCAAGATTTGCTGGTGGATCCTGCCTCTTTCTAAACTCAGTGTGAGACCAGCTTGCTGTAAATGAGGCAATACAGCATGTAGATTAGCTCACGTGCAGCAGCTGCATGGCGGAAAGCAATTATAACACAGAGGCAACTCCACACGCAGGAACTAGCACCTCCTGAAATATGATCACCTCCGCTTCACTACGGAGGGAGATGCCAAACTGAAATACACGCACAGCCGTAATAGAAGAGAGAGACCAGAATATATTACAGCGAGGAGGGGAGCTAGGGTTGTTCTTGCACGGGCTCAGCTGAAACTAAGCAGTTGGCAGAGGCCATTGTTGAAAACTCTTCAGCTCCTCTGAACTCTGAAACAGGATTCTTCCCAGGGAAACCATAGTCCATTATTTTCTTTGATAAGTGAGAAGGATATTAAAGTTGGGCATTGTGGATTTCCTTTTATTTAGTTGTCCTAGATGTGACAAGTGCTTTCATATTTCTAGAGAACCCTTTCTCAGAAATGGGTGGGCATGTCCAGTGTGTGGGATGGTTGATGGGCACCAGGCTGGAGCGGACTGGCTTTGCTCTCCATGCAGTTTGAAGACTTGGTTAGCCTATATATCCAGGGTGATGTAAGCTGGGCTTGGGCTGGTAAATCCTGCCCTGTCCTCACTGAAGCAGAAGTGACAAGTCCACAGAGTAGGAGAGAGCCAAGTAGATGCACAAACACAGGGACAACAGACACCAGGGTCTAAAAGAGGAGATCAGTGAGTTCAACTTTTGATTTTCTCTTGTTATTCTTGATCTCTCACAAGGCCCTGATGTAATTTCTCCTCCTGGTTTCTATGAGATGTCTGTCCTTTCATAAGTGCCCCTTTTCCTGTATTCTACTTTGAGCAGCTTTTTGTTTCTGAGACTTTGATTAAATGATTCCTCTCTCCCCACCCCCTAGCTTTGGCTGAGCACTTGCCGTGGAACAGAATGTGTTTTGGTGATTTAGATATATCATTTCATTCAATACTCTCACCAACATTCAAAGGTAGATACGGTTATTTCATTTTTTCATGAGGAAATAGACTTGGAAAGGTTAGATAATATCTCCAAAGTCACACAGTTGATAAGTGGGGGAAGTGGTGATTTCTATTGAAGTTACATTTGCATTGAAATTGATTTTACATTTTCTGTGAAATCATTAAACCACCTACTGTATAGTAAATGATTTATGCTATAATTTGAGAGCAGAATCTATGTTGAATTACTGAATCAACTTGGGAATATGACTAGAAACCAAATCATCTTTATTTAAAAAGCTAACACTATCTATGTTTACTTGAGGGTTGAAAACTTGCACAAGCCTTAAAGAAAATAGGCTGTCACAGAAGAATTTTTCTGGGGTAGAAAGAGGAAGTGAAAGTTTTAGAAAGTGTTACTGGTATTGTTTACAACCTATTCTTGCGTATAGCCTCCTGATGTGTCAATTCTGTGATGCCAGCAGAGTCCCCTGGATATTTCATGAATCGTTCATCTTGGGCTTTTATACTAAGAAGATAATTGGAGACGATTATACTAACATTATTTTACCTAAATGAAAGTATTCAGATATTCCTCTTTCCTGGTTTCATTTTTCTTTTGATTATAAAAAGAAGATGTATTCCCTCACTTGTAACATTTAGTATCTTTGTTCTCATTAATTTTCATTTGTCTTTGTGCTTTCCTGGATACTCTCTTTCCTTACCATGATGTAAGGATGTAACACCGTTTATGATCTGGCCACAATCATTGTTTCCTGTGTGGCCATTGCTACTCTCCACACGGTGAGTGTTCCAGCCAAATTGAAATATTTGGAGCTCCTCATGTCACAAAGCCCTGCTCTGGCTGCCATGACTTTCAACTCATGTCTAAACAAGTAGATATTACCCATCCTTCAGGGCTCAGTTGAATTTTGACAGTACTCCTTCGTAATAAAACTTTCCTTGATGGCTATAGACAACAGGCAATATTGACTTCATATAAATTTCCATGATATTCTATCTATGCCACTCTTGTGATTCCTAATAATCAAAACCCAGGTATTATAGTAATTTCTGTGTATGCCTTCTCATTCCTGCACTTTAAACAACCTGAGGGAAGGATGAATTTGATCTAATCTGTTTATCCTCCCTACCATCCATAGAATACCTTTTATGAAATAAATATTCATTAAACATCTGTTAAATTAATAAACAAATGGATAAACAAACCCTTTTATATGGGGGTAATTTTAGTAGTGTTCTGATCTGATGTTTACCTTTTTTTGATCTCCTGGAATACTAAGATTTAGTGTACAAATTTGTCATACCTAGGACAGTTTATTTTTGGCACAATACATGTTTATTTAGTGAATGAGGGAGAACAGAAGGAATCACTGAAAATGTTTTTTTCTATGATTCATTGAAGAATAGTAAACACAGAATTGCCTATTTTGGGGGGTATTATCTGTTCTTTTCAATTATATAGAAACAGTCTTAGTCAAATAGGCCCTATAGGCTGGAGCTGACGTTGACTGTGTTGACGTGATATGTGGAATGTATTAGACACAATGCACAGCTCTAATTAATATGGAGCTGACTGGCTGGCTTAAATAAAAGGGCAAATTATTAATATACTTTGCAAGAAGTCTGGAGGTGGGGTAGCTCCAGGATCAAGTAAATTCATGTTTCCATGACATCAAAGACCTAGCTTCTTTGCTCTGACCTTGTTGCCTTTGTTCTCATGCTGGCTAAAATCTTTATGGTTTTAGTGGTTCTAGTGATCATATGCAGGCACAATAACATCCAATAGGAAAAGAGAAAAAAGGTCTTCCTCTGACTATTTTTTGGCAGCAATAAAACCTGTATTTTTGGCAGCAATAAAACCTGTCACAGGAGCCCTGTAGCAGTCACTTATTTATTTCTTCTTAGCCAGAGCTGAGTCACACGTTTGTTCCTAAACCGCATCTAGTGAAGGCATTGGGATGACCATGATTGGGTTAGTCTTTGAGGATTTACCCCTGATTTTGGAGTAGGATCACCCTATCTCTGGAAGGAGTGTGCCTTGATGAAATCAGGATTCTGTTATTGTGAATAAAATATGGAATGGCTTTTGGAAGGCAACAACAGGATTTGCCATAAAGAGAATGAAAGTATCCTTTATAGCAATCACTGATGCTCAATGTAGGGATGTGAGATGGGGACAATTTTGCCTCCCCTCTCACCAGGGGGCATTTGTAATGTCTGGAGACATTTTTGGTGGTCACAATTTGGGTGGGGTGGGAGGAGGTTGGGGATGCTGCTGACTGGCTTTTGGTGTGTAGAGGCCAGGAATGCATCCAGCAATACACAGGACAGCCCCTACCTCCAACACCAAAGAATTATCCGGCTCCAGTTGTCAACAATGCTGAGGTTGAGAATCCCTGACATGGATATAATTGCCCTCTAGGGCTGACACATTGTCAAAAAATCATAACTATTTATTTATAATATTGACTTGAGACAGTGAGGACTACTGTTCATATATATTTTACTTTGGAGGATAAATATACCAATGAATTATGATTCATTAAATCAACAGCAAAAAAATTTCATCAAATCACCTTCCTGGCCACTTGGTAAGCCACTACGGGTGTGAATGTGGCCATATAATAAAGTATGTTCTGACAGGGAGATTGAAGTCAAAGAGTAAGTCCAGGGGACCAACCTAGGGCAGGTACAGCTACTATTTCCTTTATTCAATGCAGTAAAACATGACCAAGCAGCCAAAAAATGGAGGGAAAACTACTTATTTGAGAATCTCCATAGTAGATATCACCCAAGGAAATATGTAGTGTGTATTATAATAATTTTTCAGAGAAGAACACTGAGTTTCAGTGATATTAAGAGAATGAA
Source organism: Otolemur garnettii (assembly GCF_000181295.1). NCBI lineage: Eukaryota > Metazoa > Chordata > Mammalia > Primates > Galagidae > Otolemur > Otolemur garnettii. The sequence goes on from NW_003852401.1 coordinate 36,657,614, forward strand.
AAAAGCATTAAGTTCAAAAGAAAAAAAGTTTTGTCTATAAACTTTTTAAGAAAACAATCATTTTCTATTTTCAGACCTTTTTTTCCTCATTCTGAATGAAGGAAAAGAGTTAGTTGGCCTCATCACTTAGGAGGAATTTAAAATGTACCAGTTGGAATTTTGAGACCTGCTAGTTCCATAAACGACACTTGTCATTCTTCCTCTCCATTGCTTTACTGCCTTGCAATATCCTTGAAATTCTGTCTGATTTCATAGATCAATGTCTCAGACCTCTGCAATACAGTTTTCTTTCAAAGCTGAAGTCATGCATTACCTTACATTCTATATAGCTTCTAGCACAATGAGCTTCACATATTGGACACGATGGACATTTCTTAATATTTTTGGCTGCCCAGCTTTCAAGCCTTTGTTTTGAGGAAGAATCCGCTATTATTTTGAGAAGTAGAACTCTGCCTCCTATCAAGAAAGCTGAAAGATTAATACTTCTGCTTTCCCTGCCCTCTAGTCAACTGGACAAGAGCCAAGTGACCTAAGTGTCGCCACTGTGATACTCTTAGGGGCTGGAAGACGATTCTAGATGATGTAGTTATGAGATGAAAACAGCAGATAAGTCACTGCTTGGAGAAGAGCTTTTTAGAGGAACTGTATGTCCTACACTAGATTGTGTTAAAAGTCAAGCTAGTAAGATTTAAGGTACTATTTGTTACTACAGCCTAGCCACGTCTATTCCGAATAATACATTAATGAAAAATATTTGTCAATAAAGGTGCTTAACAGACAATCACTTGGTGAACTAGGATAGTGAAGAATAAAAACAAAAAGTTTTACAATCCAAAGGGACTTCAATTCTGCCACCTACTAATTGCATGACTTTAAGTATTAGTCAAAAAACACCTGGCGATCAGTACTGGGTAATGTTTTTTCATTCATGCTGTAAAAAGGGAGAATTTGAGTCCAGAGAAATTTGAATCTGATACATACCATTAAAGCTTTCCCAGCTTCAAGACAACATATTTACCAAGAAACTTTCTCATCACATTTTAGTTTCTAAAAATGCCTTCTCTATTTTTCTCTGAAGAGTATTCCATTGTGTTTCTGACACAGACTAATCTCTTGTGAATTTGGATGACACCAGCCTTTAAAAAAATAGGTCTTATTCATGCCTTGGTGAACTAAAATGCCATGCTTCAAGTCTGGCAGCTAGAAGTTAAAACTCCATAACTCATAGGATGACCTTGATCCTTCTCCTGCTCGTATATCTTTCCCTTTCCTTGATGCAGAACCCTCAGCTGGTTGCCCAGTTGGTTCAGATCTAAGTATCACTACCTGTTGTCCCTTTATTTTCCATCCTCAAAGCTGCATGATGAAAATTCAGTGTTATGTGTCCTGAAACTAGCATTTCATAGACATTATTCTTTTGTGCCAAAGAGCTCACTCTAATATAATGTCCAATCTTCCCACAATTATCACATTTCCTTTCCCTGCTGAGCACTCTGAAGCAATTTTTCCTAAGTAGTTACAGAACCACAATGGAAACAGTCCTGGTCTCTGGTGGTTAGATTTGCAAATTTATCCCAAAGCACTGTAACCCCTATACATGTGCTTCATATGCAGAGAGCCTAATGTTATTCCAGACAGGTAAGTGGGTTATTCTGGAGTGTCCTTTTTTGCCATTAGTCTTTCTGCAGTGGGATCGTGGTGCATTGGACTAGAACTCCCAACAGCTCTGATTGCTGCCGGCTGCCTCAGTGAATTTTATATTAGCAGGCAAATGAAACACTCAACCAAGTGAAAGGAATTCATAATGCTGAGGCTTCTTAGGTTCAGAATGTGCTGTGCATTTTTCAAAAGGGATTGTGGCTATCAATGTGCGATGACTAATCTAGATAAATCGCCACTTTATGACACATCTGGCCTCAAGTCGTTTAAATTAGTCGAGTTCAGCAGCAGAACACCAGCTGAACTGGAACCTACAAATTCATATGCTTCCTACACATGCATAAATGCTAAATGATGAGCTTGGTAATGATTGGGAACCTCTCATTTCTCAGAGACTGATAAGCCAGTACCGTGTTTCGTTGCTGAGCATTAATTAGGACAGCGTAATAAAGCTTCAGAAGTGGTCTTCCCAACAAGATAGTTTGAAATTAATGTTTATGAAAGCTCTTTATTAACCTGAAAATGCTCTTCAAAGGTAATAGGAGAAAAGCTTCTTCCCCTTTAACTTGGCATTTTAGTAAATATATAAATCTTTCCACTTTATACCTAGTCTCATAACCATGGCCAAAGCTTTAAAAAGTAGAACTTACCCAATACATCTTTGCCATTATCTTCTTCCATGTCTCCTTTAAACAATGAGAAAGCCCTGGAATTTACTGGTGATCACTTTTTAGCATCCTTTTTAATTCTGTAAATCTACTCCGGATTTATAGAGTTAAGAGTTGGAAAGAACTCAGAGGTGTTCTTTTCCAACTATCTTATTCTCCTCCCAAATAGAAAACTGAGGCTTTACTATAAGTCAAACCAGCATCATGATGTAGTTGCTAAGGAAGCTTGTGCAGTCCTGGGCTGTACTGGATCAAAACGTGAGTGGCACAAATGGGGTTGATTTTGACATAGTCCAAACTTCCCAGGTCACTCCCATAGCACTGTGTTTATTTCGAAGGGCAGCCTGTTAAGAGGAATGCTATAAAGAAGGAGTGATACATGGAAGCAGCCCCATGGTAGTAAGAGACCTTGAAATTGTGACCCCAAACAGTTGTTGGACCTCTGCACGTTGTATGTAAGTGAGATGTTTGTAACTTAGGGACTGCCTATGTAGGAAAACTAAATGTGTGGGGATACCAAGTTATGAGGTATGATTGTTCTTCATGAAGTATAGTAAAAAGTCTATTTGGCTGAGAAAATATACCTTCAATTAATCTGATCATTGCATAATTTCCTGAAAAATTAGAAAACATTAATAAAAGCTATTAGCTTTATGACTATGCATTTATAATCATCTATATGTTATTTATATTGTGTATAAATATCACTGAATATTTACTAGCACCTTGTGATTTATGGCTGTGGTCTCTGACTCCTGGGCTGTGTACTAGTCCTGGTTCGTGGCCTTTTAGGAAATGGGCCCCACGGCAGGGGATGAGTCTCTCCATCTCTCATATCACCACCTGAGCTCCGCCTCTTGTCCCATTCCCTACCTCCTGTCCTTCCTGCTATCCCTCATCCATGGAAAAACTGTCGTCTTCCCTGAAACTGGTCCCTGGTGCCAAAAAAGTTGGAGACTATGCTTTACAAGTGTTATCTAACTTAATCATTACAGTACTCAAGGAAGACAGAATTATCATTATCCCTATTTTCCAAATAAGGAAATTGAAGTCTGTCAAAGTCACACAGCAAATAAATCTTGGGGCTAGGAATTGAACTCGGATCTATTTGGTTCCAGAGTTTGTGCCTCCATCATTCTACATTCCTGCCTCCTATATTTACTGAGCAGGAAAGGTGGTTAGATAATGAGATTATTACAAAAGGACCATGGTAGAGAGCAGTTTCAGTATGGCGAACTCCCTTCCCTGCACATGGCCAGATGGAGGGGTAGTGAGAGAGATCCCTGCAGGCAGTTTGGAGGGCAGAAGCGAAGCAGCTGCCATGTCACACCTCCCAGACGGGGTCACTTATCTGTTGGCTCACTTCATTGGTGTGAGGCAGTAGCGGGGTCTGTATCTGGTCACTTTCCCTTATAGCCTCTTTCACCTCCTTCAACCCTTGTGCCAAGTGTGTGTGTTGCTTCATGACAAGTGCTATCCCCTGCTGCCTGCCCAGCTCCTCCTGGGTGCTCACACCATCAAGGTCAATGTCAGAGTCAATAAGAACTTTCACAGATCTTATACCAGCCTGTGGGTTTCCCACCGTTCCTGCTTCCAGGAAATTCTGGAATTTCAGAGCTCTGATTAGTTCTGCTTTCAGGCTTCAGCCTTACTCCCGGGATGACAGCCTGACAGACATGACTTCACCAGCCCCCATAATTGCACAAGCCAAATTCCCAAGACAAACTCATCCCAACTCACCCCAAGCTACTTGTACCAGTCAGGCGGGTTCAAGCTTACTCATGCTTTTTCCTCATTCTCTAGTTAAACCCTGACTAACTGATACAGAAAGATCGGGGAATGATCCTGAAATGTAGAGAGAAGCTGGCATGGTTCCTGTCTTCTCTTGTTATGGTCCTCGTTTCTGGGCCCTGGGAACATTCAGTGAAATTTATGAAACAATAAATCTGTCCCTCCATATTTCAGCCCCAAGAGAAGAGAAACATGGGCTGTCAGCAGAGAGTGGAAAGACAGTGTGAACAGAAGTGAGCACTTCCCACCTCCAAAAGGCAGCCTGGAGTTAGCAGAGCTAGACTGCAGGGTCGGTGGCTCTTCAGGTTCTTCTGCAACGTAGATGCTTTGTGATGCTGGGAAAATTGTTTACCCTCTCTGGGCCTGTCTCCTCATCTGCTAATGGGGATCATAAGAGCCTATACCTCATGGGGTGTGTGAGGAATTGATGGGTTAACATAACAGAAGTGCTTATAACAGTGCAAGCTTTGCATTTGTGTTCAGTAGTGTTCTTACTATCATCGTGTTCTTTTTTTTTAAGATAGAGTCTCACTTTGTCTCCGTTGGTGGAGTGCCCTGGTGTCATAGATCATAGCAACCTCAATCTCTTGGGCACAAGTGATCCTCATGCTTCAGCCTCCCAAGTAGCTCCCTCCATAATGCCCTGCTTTTTTTTTTTTTCAGAGATGGGGTCTCATTCTTGCTCAGGTTGGTCTCAAACTCCTGAGCTCAGGTGATCCGCCTGTCTCAGCCTCTCAGAGTGCTGAGATTACAGGTATGAGCTACTGTGCCCGGCTATCATCATGTTCTGACAGGAGAGAGCAGTGAGTGGTCTGTCTATTCTTTTCTAGGAATGTTTCAATTTCCTCCAACTTCTTCGGGAGTGAAAGCTGTGCTCCAAGTCCTCTAGAGGCTTTCTCCGGGCTGTTTCCTCTCACCACTCATTCCTCTTCCTTCCCACTCTATCTTGCCTCTCTTTCAATCCTTTTGTGTATGTGTGTGGGGGTTGGTTAAGAGAGAGAAACTGATGAGTGGGAAAGACAGCAGCATTACTGGGGAAGAGACAAGGAAGAAGTTAAGGAAAAGAGCGTCAACTAACTTCATTCTCCTGACAGCAATCTAAAGAGAACAGGGGTTATGACAGATGAAGAGAAAACAGTAGTCTCCACTGAGAGGGCCTTTGTCCGTATCAGGCCACACAATAACCGTGGTCTGGGTGGCACCTGCAATTTGTAACCAGGTGCTCTGTGCTCACATACACGGCCAAGGGGATCCAAGGCTGCTGGAGAGAAAGTGCTGTTCTTATCCTACAATTGGGTCTTTCATCCTCCTTTTAAAAATAAGTGGTTCCCCCCGTTTCCAAACAGACACACACACACAAATATTCTAGTACCATTTTCTCTGGCCTTCTCTGGAACAGCTCACCTTTTCTGGCTCCACGAGACAGGAGAAACCTTTTGAACACAGCTGCTTGTTTGGGCTGATACAGGAGCTGGAGCAGACATTTATTCATTCCTTTTAGAAGACAGCCTCTTGCCATCCCTCTGGAGTTACTTCTTGCCAAAGTGGCTGCTGTCTGGCAAGTAGGCCGTCTAGGGTGGTCATGTTTCAAATGTCACCATGCAAATGGCAGTTCTGAGGACTGAAGTCAAGGAGTGAAATGCCAGACTTTAAATGTCCCTCAAATACATGTTTTCCCAACTAGTGACTTGCCACAGAAAATAAACAGCAATTATGCAAAAGTCACCCTCTCCACCCGCATCTCCAATTCCCTTCCAGCGTTCCAAAGCCATTACATGGAGCACTTTGTGATAAAAAGATGTCTCCACGTGGCCCATTTAGTATTTTGAAGTATAGAAATGAAAGGAGGTAGGGCACATATGCCGCAGAACCACTAAATGACAGAATCATCAGTGGCCTAGTTTTTTGAGTCACTGTGACAGACACAAGGGGATTGCTTTTAAAGCTGCTGATGACACATCAAGAAGAGGGAAGAGGATGTTGCTGCTTTAGAAAAGACTTAAAGAATCTCACTTTCTGACTTGGAAATAAGTTTCAAAATCAGACTTTCTTTTTAGATGGTGTACAGAACATGCAGTGCTAATGACAGCACACTTACCTGAAGACCTCCGAGAGAGACACCTCATCCAATAGCCTGTGAATGCACCAGCAGAGAGAATGGGGCACACTTTTTGCAATTTAGGGTCTTGGGGATGGCATTAGTGACTGTAGGGGAAATTTCACCACAGAGCAATGAGCCAAAGAAAACATTACTATTTAACTATTCCTGGCTGCTGTAATTCAGTCTCCTCACCATGAACAGCAAATGAGTCAAGCTCACTAACGTGGAAGGTTGGCTCGCTTCGTTTTGAAGAGCCCCAGGAGAATTTCCATAGTGTTTTTTTGCTCACATAACCCAATTCTTCTTTTCTTGCTCCTGCAGTTACTCATCCATCTCCAGATCCGGAAGGGATCAGGAGAAATGAGACGATGACCTCTCACGAAGAACAGGGCCAGCTTTTGATGATTCTGAGAGAGAAGACGGAACGTGTCAGAGACCTCTGATGTATTGAATATTTGCCCCTTGGAAAAAGCTGGTAGCTCAAATTGTATGAAACACACACACAACTTTCAAATGAAAGGAAAACAAAACCAAAAACATCTCACTGCAATTCACTCGTTCACTGGAGAAGACAAATCAGCAAACAAACAAAATGAATCCATGATATGCCCTCATCAAGTCAGTGTGTTGGTAAAAGACTAGGAGAGCCCTTTTGGAGTTGTTACTTTGTCTCAAAATTTCTCTTTCTTTTTTTGAGACAGAGTCTCACTCTGTCGGCCGTGGGTAGAGTGCTGTGGCATCATAGCTCACAGCAACCTCCAGCTCTTCCGCTCAAGCAAGTATCTTGTCTTAGCCTCCTGAGTACCTGGGTCTACAAACACCTGCCACCATGCCCGACTATTTTTAGAGATGAGGTCTTGCTCTTGCTCAGGCTGATCTTTAACCTGTACGTTTAATCAAAATCTTTTCTTTAGTTATCTTGAAGGATGTCCAACTTGTGACCCACAGGCTGATGAGAATATTGTTAGGACTTTTTTTTGCTTATTTGTGGTATGAATGGACCTTTTTTGCTAATCAGCTTTTGTTGGTGTTTGTGTATTTAATGGGTGGCCCCAAACAACTTTTATTCTTCTAGTATGCAGCAGAGAAGAAAAGAGATTGGATACCCCTGGAGCCTATGGGCCACTGGTTCTCAACCTTCCTAATGCCAAAGCCCTTTAATACAGTTCCTGTGGGTTGCAACCCACAGGTTGAGAACTGCTGCTACAGACCTTGAAAAGTTAAAAAAGTAGGCTGATTAAATGTGACAGTTTGAATTTTAATGCCATACACACTTAGCAGGTTTAGGAAATACGAATATAGGTCTCACTGTAAAATCTGAATTTCAGATAAATAGTGAATAATTTTTTAGTGTATCTTAAATATTGTAGGGCCATATTTATACAAAAATACTCATTGTTCAACTAAATGTTTATATTAAGAGTATTTGTTGTTCACCTGAATCAGTCTTAACTGGGAGTCCAGTATTATATTTGGCAACTCTAGAGCCTTACTGACTTTAAATTCTAAGAGTGTAATTGGCTCTTAGATAAATATTTTGGAGGGGATGAATGGGAGTGTGTGGGGGAAGTATTTGCTTGTGCCTGAGCAATCTGGCTTCTGAGGGCCAGGTCTTCTCAAGAGAAAGGATGACTCTCTGTTGTCCTGGTAACAGAGTGGCCTATGGCCAGCTCTCCAGGGCAGCCCGAAGCCTGGGGTATTGCTGTTCTCCCTAAGATCTCTAAGGTACTGCTTTCCACCAGAGTCTGTGGAGACCTGCAGTCTGTGAAGCAAAGCCACCTGTCCCACCAGTATGCAGCTGAGCTCTGTAGGGAGTGATGGAAACTTAGAATGTGTTGCTCCCCTCTTTGGTTAGGAATCTTCTTTCCCATTGAGACTAGTAAGAAAGGGAGCTGCATTGGGACTTATTTTTAGATGTATTCACGGCCTGTGTTTTCTGTGTGTGGCCAGCCAACCACTGCAACCTGAAAATTCATCTTTAACTAGACTCCTGCAGATACTCAAGTGTAGCAGAAAGACGTGAATCCTCCAGCCAAATGTGAAGATAAGCAACAAAAGAGTTGCTTGATGATGACTTCTGTTGACTGCAGTGAGATCATTTAGTAAAAGCTTGAGTGACTTAGTTTTAGCATGCAACTTGTGGAAGAATACATTTTTGATAGGTCTTAAAGTGAGGAAAAGAAGCTGGAAGCTGGGATGTTTTTGACTATCCAGTATTTTCTTCATTTGCTAATTCATTGATTCATTTAAAGAGTTTCCTGAGTACCTACTGTAGCTAAGCAGTAGGGTCCTGGATATTCAATGGTGAATATGACAAGGTTCCTGCCTGCAGCTGGCTGCTGGACAGAGAGACATATAATAGTGAAGACAACATACTACAGCAAGTGCACTGAGACAGGAAAATTCAGATTGTTTTGGAGTTACTGAGCAGAGGCTGGTAACAGAGTGAGAGGGTGAGAATTAGAATTCTTGGAAGAGGTGATGGCTGAACTGAGACCTGAAGGGTAAAGAGATTTATGTAGAGGAAAGAATTGGGGGAAGGGTGTACCAGATAGAGTAGCTTATCTGAAGGTCTCAAGGGGAGGAGCTTGTGTTAGATGTAGTGGTATTTGCGAGGTGTTCTAATACATGCTGAGGGGGAGGTAGAGCAAAGCAAGGCTGGCAAAATGTGACATGGGCCTGATCTTCAAGGGTGGCTTGTGAGGAATTTGGATTTAGCATGAGAACAAAGAGAAGCCAACACAGACTTCAGATCATGCAACCCCAGAACCAGATTTGTATTTTAGAGTGGGCAGGCTGGCTACAGATTAGAGAATAAAGAAAAGGGAGGCAAGACCTGAATCAGCTAACCAGTTTTAGAAACCAGTTCTTTCATTCAAGATGGCCTTGGAATGGCCAAAACAAGCTGTTACAAGCAGGAAGAGAGATGTGGGGGGACTTTGGTTGGGGGATTTAGAACAGCTTGGCTGTTAGTTGCAGTGTGGATTTGAAGCATGAGGTGGAGGGAGATGTCCACTGGGAGATAGCTATGCTGATCAGAGAGATGGGTGGAAGACCAGCCTGGAATTATGCTGAGAAATGAAGAAGCTGAGAGGTCATTGCATTTGTTCAGGACCTACTCATGGTAAGTGGGATTGCTTCCTACCTTAATTCAGGTAAATCCAGCAGCCTTGTTTCTGGGCCAGAGGCTGGGGATGTGAAGATGATGTGAGGGCTCTCCCCTACATGGTAGGTGCCATGGAAGACCATGGAACTCTTTGTCTCCTGAGAAAGAGGGATATACACATATGATCTTAATCATAAGAGGATATAGTATAGAGACGTGAATGAGGTAGAGTGATTTATCATTGCTTGTAAGATAAACCCAACTCTAGTTGATTTTAACAGTAACTATCTTTTGTTTTTGGCTTTTATATAACATGTTTATCCAGTGTGACTGATTTGATTTGGTATCAAGGATGTCCTTAAAGATGCCGTTTCTGCCTCTCAAGCTTGTCTTCCACAGCATCAGTGTCATTCAAAAACTGACTTTTTGTGTTTGCAAGAAGCTTCATTCTTCTTTTTCTTTCTCCTGGAGCTCTCTTAAGAAGAATAAGGAAGGTTCTTTTTCCAAAGTAAGTGGTAAATTTCTTTCCTCGCATCTTTGGCTTAATTTGGGAAGATGTGTCTATCTATGAATCATTACTTACAGGGAGGAGTTAGGATGATTGGTATAAGCCCAAGCCTCATACCCTCAACGATGTAGGCTGCACTAAGGATACATGGATGCCCAAGTAAAAATCTGAGAAAGGAAAATGGTTGTTGGAGAGGGAGGCACAGATTCTGTAAGAGCTGTCATCTCTATTGGTATGCACAAGGTGCTGAGGGAGCCCCGAGTAGGGAATGACTGACTTTTCCTGGTGGAAAGCAATGGAAGCATTTATAGAAACAGGGGACTTCTCTGGAGCATGGTATAGTCTGCTTGCTGTGCCCTATTAAAATACTGTAGACTAGGTGGCTTAAACAGAAAAAAATCATTCCAGGTTGGGAAGTCCAAGATCAAGGTGCTAGATGCTTCAGTTCCTGGTGAGAGCTCTCTTCCTGGCTTACAGACAGCAATCTTCTTGATGTAGCTCCATATGGCCTTTCCTTGGTGCAAGAGAGAGCCAGATATTCATTTTTTTAGAGGCTACAAATCCTAGAGGATTAGGATTCCAGCTTTGTGATCTCATTTAACCTTACTGACCTTCTTAAAGCTGTGTCTCCAGATACAGTCACACTGAATCAGAGCTTTAACATAAGTAACATATAATTTTTCTTGGAGGAGGGGACCATAATTCAATTTGTAGTTGAGCTGAACTCTGAAGAATTAAAAGTCATTTCCCAGTGGAGAATGAGGATCCTGAGAATGGTTGGGGCTGCTACATGAAGAGGGAAGACTCAGAGATGGTGGCTGAAGTGCATATAGTTGGGTGCATATGTACAGATGGTGACAAGTGAAGCTGAAATTTTAAGTCTGTGTTAGGATATGAAGGAACTTGAATGCTTTGCTAAGAAAAATTGAATCTAATATGGTAAGGAAAAAGGAACATACCACAGTATTATTACTACAATGAAGAGAATACTATATGGGTAAGTCTGGATGTACATCTTGAATACGATTTCACATAGTATTTGCAGTTCTTCAGCCATTTTATTATTGGCTCACATTAATTGAGCACATGAAGTGAGGAGAGTCAAACCCATTCTTAACAAAAAAAAAGTCCCCACCAAAACTAATTGTGGGTTTCTTTGGCTGAATTTTCACTTATGCTGTAGGACATTTCTAGATTGATTTTTATAGACATGTAGGAAGGTCTTGTGGCTGGAATTCAGTGAAGGAAACCTTGATCTTCAACTTTGCAACCTTTGTAGGAACCCTTGGGAAATGAAGCAAAGGTTGGTAGAAGAGACAACTTGAGATATTTAATTAATTAACTAGATTTTTAATTAATTAAATAGACGGTTCCTGGTTGGGAGTGGGAGAGAACATTTGAAACTGTTAAATGGAAGAAACTAGACAACTCCAAGCAACTGTCAATCCTTGGTTTTAGAAAATTAACCAGTTTAGAATTCTGGGAAACCTATATGACACCAAACACTTAGAAAAGTCAGTGCTCCAATTACTATGTATGGGTATGAGAAGAACTAGATGAATGTCTAGAGAAGCAATTTTCAAATGTATGGTGTCAGTTGTGGGGGGAGGGGGTAGAGTGGTGGAGGTGGTGGTGCAGTGGCCATAGATGGTGCTTGCTTCAGTCTCTCTTAGATCCTGGTATTTTTGTCACTTTGGCAGCTAATCATCTCTGAGAAACTGAGGCAGCATATTTGCATTTGGTTGTTATTGCTCTGAGCTTTGTTGTTCAGATCTTAATGGACATTTGCCAGCCTTGTGCTTAAAACTTTATTATAAGCTCTTCTCACTGACTGTCAGTCTCTCCAGGCCCATTTTGGGTCTCTCTTCCTTTCTTTTTTATATATTTATTTATTTTTATTAAATAATCACTGTATACATTTAATGCAATTATGGGGTACAATGTGCTGGTTTTATATACAATTTGAAATACTTTGATCAAACTGGTTAACATAGCCATCACCGCATTTTCTTAGTTATTGTGTTAAGACATATTCTACACTTAGTAGTATTAACATGTACCCTTGTAAAATGTACCACAAGTGTGGTCCCACCAATTACCCTCCCTTTACCCCTCCTCTTTCCCCTTCATCTTGGGTTGTAGTTGGATTATAGCTTTCATATGGAAGTGTGAGTGCGAGTATATTGGATACTTTTTCTTCCCTTCTTGAGATACTTTGCTAAGATTAATATGTTCCAGCTCCATCCATGTAAACATGAAGGAGGTAAAATCCCCATATTTCTTTAAGGCTGCATAATATTCCATGGTGTACATATACCACAATTTATTAATCCATTCATGGGTGGATGGGCACTTGGGCTTCTTCCATGACTTAATAATTATGAATTGAGCTGCAATGAACATTCTGGTGCAAATATCTTTATTATAAAGTGATTTTTGGCCTTCTGAGTATATACCTAGTAGAGGAATTGCAGCATCAAATGGCAGGTCTATTTTTAGATCACAAAGTGATCTCCAAACATCTTTCCAAAAGGAACGTATTAGTTTGCATTTCCACCAGCTGTGCACAAGTGGTCCCTTTTCTTCACATCCATGCCAACATCTCTGGTTTTGGGATTTTGTGATGTGGGCTAATCTTACTAGAACTGGTTTTGATTTGCATTTCTCTGATAATTAAGGATGATGAGCATTTTTTCATGTGTCTGTAGGCCGTGTGCCTATCTTCTTCAGAGAAGTTTCTATTCAAGCCCCTTGCCCATCCTGAGATGGGATCACTTGTTCTTTTTTTGCTAATATGTTTCAGTTCTCTGTGGTTTCTGGTTATTAAAACTTTGTCAGAGACATAACCTGCAAATATCTTCCTTTCTGAGGGCTGTCTGCTTGCATTACGTACTGTGTTCTTGGCTGTGCAGAAGCTTTTTAGTTTGATCAGATCCCAGTAATGTATTTTTGGTGTTGTTTCAAATGCCTGGGCGGGTCCTCTTCATAAAGTACTCTCCCAGGCTAATTTCTCAAGTGTTTTCCAGGCACTTTCTCCTAGAATTTTTATACTTTCATGTCTTAAGTTTAAATCTTTTATTCAGTGAGAGTCTATCTTTGTTAATGGTTGAAAGGTGTGGGTCCACTTTCAGTCTTCTACAGGTTGCCAACCAGTTCACCTAGCACCATTTGCTAAATAGGGAGTCTTTTCCCCACTGAATGTTTTTTATTGGTTTATTGAAGATCAAATGACAATAAGTAGCTGGGATCATCTCTTGGTTCTCTCTATTCTGTTCCATGCATCTACCTCTCTGTTTTTGTGCCAGTACCATGCTATTTTGATCACTATCAATTTATAGTATAGTCTGAGGTCTGGTAGCATGATTCCTCCTACTTTGTTTTTATTTCTGAGTAATGTCTTGACTATTTGAGTTTTTTTCTGATTCTATATAAAACAAAGTATTATTTTTGTGAGATCTTTAAAGTATGACAGTGGTGCTTTAATAGGGATTGAATTAAAATTATATATTGCTTTGGATAATATGGACATTTTAACAATGTTGATTCTTCCCAGCCATGAGCATGATATGTTTTTCCATTTTTTACATCTTCAGCTATTTCTTTTCTCAGAGTTTCATAGTTCTCTTTATAGAGATCTTTTGCATCCTTTGTTAGGTAAACTCCCAAATATTTCATCTGCTTTGGCACTAATGAACGGAATAGAGTCCTTGACTGTTTTTTTAGCTTGACTATTGTTGGTATATATAAAGGCTACAGATTTGTAAATATTGATTTTGAAACCTGAGATGCTACTGTAGTCTTGATTACTTCTAAGAGTTTTGCGGTTGAATCCCTGGTGTTTTCCAGATATACAATCATATCACCTGTGAAGAGTGAAAGTTTGATCTCCTCTGACCCTATATGGATACACTTGATCACCTTTTCTTGCCTGATTGCAATGGCTAAGGCTTCCATTACAATGTTAAAAAGTAGTGGAGACAATGGGCAACGTTGCCTGGTTCCTGATATGAGTGGAAATATTTTCAAATTAACTCCATTCAATATTATATTTGCTGTGGGTTTGCTGTAGATGGCCTCTATCAGTTTAAGAAATGTCCCTATTTTCTTAAGTGTTTTGATCACAAAAGGATGCTGGATATTATCAAAAGTTTTTTCTGCATCTATTAAGAAAATCTTATGGGCTTTGTTTTTTATTTTGTGTATATGATGTATTATATTTATAGATTTACATATATAGAACCATCCTTGAGACCCTGGGAGAAGACCAACTTGGTCATGATGTATAATTTGTTTGATGTGTTTTTGGATTCTGTTTGCTAGGATCTTATTAAATATTTTTGCATCTTTATTCATTGAAGATATTGGTCTATAATTTTTTTTCTTGTTATGTCTTTTCCTGGTTTGGGGATTAGGGTGATATTTGCTTCATAGAATGTGTTGGGAAGTATTCCTTCTTTTTCTATGCTTTGGAAAAGGTTATGTAATATGGTAAGCCCAGGAGTTGGAGGTTGCTGTGAGCTGTGTGACACCATAGCACTCTACCGAGGGCCATAAAATGAGACTTTGTCTCTACAAAAAAAAAAAAAAAAAAAAGAAAAAAAAAGAATTTTTTGAATTTCTGAGGTGTCTGTTGTTATTTCACCTTTGTCATTTCTGATTGATGAAATTAGGGATTTTAATTTTCTATTTCTAGTTAGTCTAGCCAAGGGTTTATAAATTTTGTTAAACTTTTCAAAAAACCAACTTTTTGATTCATTGATCTTTTGAATAATTCTTTTGTTTTTGATTTAATTTAATTCAGCTCTAATTTTGGTTATTTCTTTTCTTCTGCTGTGTTTGGGGTTGGATTATTCTTCCTTTTCCAGTTGCTTGAGATGTCCCATTAAGTTGTTGACTTCCTCTCTTTCCATTCTCTTAGGGAAGGCTTGCAGTGGTATAAATTTCCCTCTTGGAACTGCCTTTGCAGTATTCCAGAGGTTCTGATAATTCATATCTTCATTGTTATTCTGTTCCAAGAACTTGATAATTTCCTTCTTAATCTCATCTTTGACCCAGCTATCTTTTAGCATAAGGTTATTTAGTTTCCATGTCTTTGTGTGAGTATGCAGATTCCTGTTATTGGTGAGTTCACGTTTTATTCCATGATGATCTTAGAAAATACAAGGAATAGTTTCTATTCTTTTAAATTTGCTGAGGTTAGCCTTGACCTAAGATGTGATCAATTTTGGAGGATGTTCCATGGACTGATGAGAAGAATGTGTATTTAATTTTGTTAGATGAAATGTTCGGTAGATGTCTAATAATTCAATTGTTATATAGTGAATTTTAAGTCCAGAATTTCTTTGGTTAGTTTCTTCTTGGAGGATCCATGCAACACTACCAAAGGAATGTTGAAATCTCCAACTATTATGGTGCTGGAAGAGATCAAGTTGTTTATGTCTGTTAGGGTCTTGCTTATAAATTGAGGAGTATTTTGGTTGGGTGCATAAATGTTAATAATTGATATCTCATGATGTTGAGTATTTCCCTTAACAAATAAGAAGTGACCATCCTTGTCTTTCCTTACTTTTGTTGGTTTAAAGCCTAATGTATCTGCAAATAAAATTGCACTCACTGCTTTTTTCTGATTTCTGTTTGCCTGGATTTTAGTTGTCCATTCCTTCACGCTGAGTCTATATTTATCCCTTAAGATAAGATGAGAGATTCTTGTATACAGCAGATATAGATATCTGGCCTGAATTTTTGTACCCAGTCCATCAACCTGTGCCTCCTTAGTGGACAATTTAAGCCATTCACATTGATTGAGAGTATTCATAAGCCTGGTAGTATTTTGGGTGTCAAGTTTTTTGAAAGACCAGTGGACGTTTTTAATCCTTTCACCACTGTGGAAGTTGGGTTTTGACCAATAATTTCTGAGTGAGTTTACTTTGGTGGTAGAGCATTCTGGTGGTCATTGTGGAGGATAGATCTGAGAATATCTTGAAGGGCTGGTTTAGTTATGGCAAATTTCTTCAATGTATGAATGTCATTAATCTATTTGACTTCTCCATTGTAAATGAAACTCAGTTTAGCTGGATACAGGATCCTGGGCTGAAAGATGTTTTATTTTAGGAGATTAAAGGTTGATGACCATCCTCTTTTGGCTTGAAAAGTTTTCAGCAGAAAGATCTGCAGTCATTCTAATATTCTTACCCTTGTAGGTTATGATTTTGTTACATCTGGCTGCTTGTAGGATTTTCTCTTTCATATTAACTTTGGTGAAGTTAATTACAATATGTCTAGGGGATGATTTATTTGGATTGGGTTGTGTTGGGGTTCTGAAACTGTTTGCTATCTGAATTTCAGTATATCTTGCAATGTTTGGAAAATTTTCCTCTAAAATCTCTTAGGGTAGAGCATCTGTGCCTTTCAGATCATTCTCATCACTTTCAGGAATTCCAATAAGGTGAATGTTTCCTTTTTTGGAGTGGTCCCACAACTCTCTCAGGGAATGATCCATCTTTGCTCTCCATTTCTCTTTGTCTTTGAGTGTTTGGGAGCATTTAACAGCTTTGTCTTCAGTGTCTGAGATCCTTTCTTCTGCCTGCTCCATCCTATTACTGAGGGGTTCTACTGTATTTCTCAGGCCTTTGAAGAATGCAAATTCTTGCCTCAATTTTATCTTGCCTCAATTTTCAAAATCTTTGGTGATTTTATGTTTGAATTCATTGAATTCTTGAGCCAACTTTTGAATTACTCCTTGAACTTCTAATTCCAATTTTACTTCAATTCTTCATCTTATTTGCTATCCAAATTCTGAACTCAATTTCTGACATCTCAGCCATTTGTTTATGAATAGGATCTTCTGTTGCATCTCCTTTGTCATACCTTGGGGGAATTGATCTACTCTGGTTATTCATGTTGCCTGAGTTTTTCTGCTGATTCTGCCCCATGGTTATTTTTCACCATTTGTTTGAGAGGCTGGTAAGGTGGAATTAAATTGAGGGCTCCTGGAGATGTAATTAATCAGCCCTTTACCCAGCAAAATAATTATTCTAGGGGGCTGGTTGCTCTTTTTCCACTTTGCATTACCATCACCCCCAGTCACTGGTTACCCTGCAGGACTGCAGCTCAGCTCTCTCTAATACTCAAGCACACCAGGGATTTGTACTGATGTCAAAGAGGAGACAATGCCTCCCCAGCTGCACTGTCATTGGAAACTGGAGAGTCTTCCACTGGTGTCTGTACCTGGCCAGGGTTACCATGGAGGACTATGGTTATCTCCCTCAGAGACCATGCCTCTCTGCCTTGGCCACACTCCACCTCTGGAACCTGTAGTTCGGGTCAGTTTCCCTCCATATTCCACAGAGTTTGGGAGGTCTCTCTCCCAAAGTTTACCCCAGTGGGAGGGACCATGGAGCCACCACGAGTGTCTGGGGTGGTGCTGCCATTGATGGGGGTGGTGGCACAGGTCTAGGGTACAGGTGCTGGACAGGGAGCTGGAGGGCAGATCCTCTAGCCTCAGGTCACAGAAGCTGGGTGGGGAGCTGGAGGGCAGAGCTCCTGGCCCCAGGCTGCAGGTTGTAGGACTGGGGTGGGGAGCTGGGGAGCTGGTCGGAAGTGCCCCACTGATAGCAGAAGTGGGAGGGGTGCCCCATGGGCTCTGCAGCTGTACCCAGTGGTCAGTGGCATGGGTCTGCACTATGCTCTTTCCAACATGGGGCAAGTCTCTCTCCCCTTGTGACTCCCCACCTCTATTAAAGTTATAGTTTCAGTGCAACTGCCCCACAGCTCATGAGATGCCCCGCCCTAGCAAAAATCTGCCAGACACTCTGCATTCTGTAGGGGGTAGTCTTCCAGACCTCCAGGAGAGGTGGGAGGGTGGATTGGGAGTTCAGGAAAGTAGGGAGAATATTAATTCAGCTTTTGGCTCAGGCAAGAGACTACCTGGGCTTGCAGTGGTCCCTCTGTGGAGGGAGTCTTGGCCCTCAGTCATTCTCTCCCCTTTGGTGAAACAAAAGGTCCTCTGTTCACCACTCACCTCAAGCCACTCTCATGAGGGTGAGGAGGAGAAGGATTCCCGTCCTCTTTGGGATGAGTTTTGTACCTGAAAGTACCTTGGAGTCCCAGCTTGTCTCAGTAGGGGTGATGTGAACCTATCAATCCTCTCTCTCAGCTCAGCTCCTGTTCTTCTGCTTTATTGTGTTGGTTCTGGCCATTATTTCTCCCTCTGGAAGGGAGCCTCTGCAGAAAGCTGGCTTTAGTTGGCCATCTTGCCTCCTCTGCTCTCTCTTCCTTTCTGTGTTCTTGGCAATAGGTTCGTCTTGAAATATTTTCTTCATTTGTTCTACTCCAACAAAGTCTCCTGGTTTCTCTCTAATCCTGGATCTTTTTCTGCTCACTTTTTCTTCTTTTACTTCTTTTCCAACACAACATGTGTCCTGTTTTACTATTCTTTCTTTCCACTTTCACCACTTGCTTCTTGTATAGTGAAGATCCATATTTTATCCAAGGACTCACAAGACATTATCTTTGTATTAATGACAGCCATCTTCTTGCCCTGGGAGGCTTCTTATCCTCCCTTATGGAGTTTAAAGTACAAAGAGCACCAACCTTTCAGTTCAGCACATATTGTATTTTTTTTTGGGGGGGGAGGGGTGTCATGTTTTACTTTCAGTCCTTTCAGGGAGGTTGTGGGAGTAGCCTTCATAATGTTTCCCTTGCCTGTTATTCTGGTGGAAAACACTCCTGTGCTTGGGGATAGCTCTAGCACTCACTGCTTGATCTGCTTAAGCCTTCATAATGCACAATATGTCTATTAGTTCCCTGATGTTCATACTCATCATACCATACTCTGCTATGGCTGGGGGTGAGAGTCTGCAGACTGTAATTTTCAGAATCCCTGGCCAGGTGGCTGCCTGTTTGCCTCTACTATTAGGAAGTACTGAAAATGGATCAACAGATGAGAAGAAAAAGGGGTCTTTAGGCTTTGGGCTCACTCAGTGTGGTCATTGCTGGGGTGTGATTCTCAACTGCAGGTAGACAAGGACTCTTTCAGTGTTCTTATTTTTAGCTGAGGAGATGCTTCTTCTATAAATGCTTCTTCAGATGACTGCAGTGGTGTCTTCAATGTGTATAGCAACAGTTCAGCTCATGGGCTTCAGTCAATGAAGTGCCATTAGCCACATCTGGGATCTAGGTCTTATCACTTCCCCCCTTAATGTTTTACAATTTTGCCCTCTTCCTTCTTTGCATGTTTCATATTAATTTCCAGAATTAAATGCCCTCTGTTTGAAATACCTAGATTGGCTTCTTTCTTTCTTTCTTTCTTTTTTTGATTGAATCTCATGGTATTTTGAGTGAGATACAAGCAAAAGTTGTGCAGGTTTATTTTATCTTTTTTTTTTTTTTTTTTTTTTTGTAGTTTTGGACGGGGCCAGGCTCGAACCCGCCACTTGTGGTATATGGGTCTGGTGCCCTACTCCTTGAGCCACAGATGCCCCCCCATTTTATCTTTTTTTTTTTTTTTGACTGAATCTCATGTGGTATTTTGAATGAGATACAAGCAAAAGTTGTGCTGCTTTATTTTTCCCTTTTGTTATGGTAGGTTTTATTATCAACTGAAGGAAACTTTTATTATAAATCTCTGTCAAACTCCAAACCATGGAACAACTTTATAGGTGTTACAAATATATAATCAGCACTATCTTGGGGGTCAGAAAACAATATATCTTGGATGGAGGTCCAGGGAAAACCATTTTATAACAAAATCTGAGTGATTAGAGGAGAAACACAGGTACAGAAGAAATAGCACTATACTTAAGATCGAAATTCCTGCTTTCCAGTTGGCTTTCTTCAGTTACTAGGCATATAATCGTGGGCAAATTTGGTATTCTCTTGAGACTTTATTTCTTCACTAGCAAAATAGTGGCATTGCTATCTTAAAGTAATAATGATATTTAAAGGAGAAATGTGTGTGGAAGTATTATGCAAACCTCTGATTGCTATATGATATTGGGTATATGAAAGGTTAGGTTCTTGCCCTTGGGTTGGTACCCACCTAACTGATGATTTTATAATTAGCTATACAATTATAAATATTTAAATGTTTGGGAGCTCAATGCATAGAAAGTGACTTTCACCAAGATCCGAGGCAGCAAGTAATTTCTGTTGCTGCTCTTGTTTGGGTAAATTGGCTGGTAACAACTTGTCCTTTTGGGACCTCAGTTTCTTTATCTGTAACTGGGGACCAGAATGCTGACCTTATGCTGGCCTCTGGAATGTGTCCAATGTGTTAATTGGCCACATATGATTGACTAGCATCCTCAAGGTGAGCATGTAAATGCCAAGTGTTCTCACTGATAATAAAGCAGATACTTTCTTGATGGAGTTGTCATGAGGATTAATGATTTAATTGTGACAGAGTGCTCTGATATTCTTAGATGAAAAGTGCCATATAACTTTGAAGAGGGAATATTATTAAATAGCTTCTGCTTTGTTTCCTGAAAGAGCAACTCCAAGTAAGGCAATGCTGATCTGCACGTGCCTCTCTAAATGTTTCCACCTCCTTTCAGAATGGTAGGAATTGAGAAAGCAGGAATTCAGAAATGAGGTTCAGAGGAGACCTGTAACAGAGTAATTAGGGATTTCTAATTTTCCTTTTGTTGTTAGCTATGGAGTCACTTCAAGATGATTTCTTCAGCATTGTCAGCAAGTATTCACAATATAACTGGGAATTAACCAGTGTAAACACTTTTCCATTGATGGGGACAAAACCTAGTTTTTATGATTTTCAAATCTATTTGCCTGTCATTTCCTACATGCCAACCACACTGGCTTCCTTTCTTTTCCTTCTACTCTTCTAGCTCTTTTATTTTGGCTTCTGACTTTTGCATTGTTATTTCTAGCTTTTTGAAGGGCTGAGCATGGTCACTTTTTTCCTTTTAAATATCAGATCATCCCCTCTCTTCAATGAGGCCATTCTCTTAGGACTCCCATTTCCCCTCCAAAACCATTCCTCTATCAATCTTATTGATTGCCATTAGTACTTAATTGGTATTATAAGTCATTTTATCTTGTTATTTACTGGTTTAATTATGGATTATCTGTCTCCCATCACTAAAATGTAAATGTCTGGCAGTGTGGATTATGTCTATTTTATCCTCTGCTTTCAGCTGTCCTGGTATGTGGTGGTTGTTCAGTGCAGTTTGTTGAATGTGTGAATTATCTATGCTATTTTTATATTGATCAGAATTGTTCAACTGGCCAATGAATTAAGTTACCTTTGCAGTATCTATAATAGAAGTTTGGGGTTAAAAATGGAAATTTCTTTTTGGCAAATTTCTATAAAATCATGAGCATCAAAACAGCTAGATAGTAGAATAATAGAAGATACCAAATACAGAAATCTGATTCTTAAAACTCCTTTGCCCAACCTAAATTGACGTGTCCTTTTTTCTGTACTTTGACATTATACTTTGAGAGACTTTTGGTTTTTAAGAAATACAAAAGTTAAGGTATATTAGTGCTCTAGAAGTTGGTTTGCAAACTATGCAAAATGCCTGATTTTGTGGATAAAATTTTATTAGAACAGTCTTGTTCATTCATCCTGTGCTTTCGATTTGTTGTTATTGAGACGGAGTATTGCTCTGTCACACAGTGGCTGGAGGGCAGTGGCATGATCACAGCTCACTGTAGCTTTGAATTTCTGGGCTCAAACCTTAGACTCCTGAGTAGCTGGGACCATGGGAAGATGAAGTCTCACTATGGTTGTGAATTCCTGGGCCTCACTTGATCTGATCCTCTTGCCTTGGCCTCTCAAAGCACTGGGATCACAGGTGTAAGTCACCGTGTCTGGCCTCATTCTATATTTTCTTTAGATGTTTTAGAGCCAGCAAAGCTAAAAATACTAACTGGCCCTTTAGAGAAAAATTTGCTCACTGCTATAATACAGTGTTGATTTTTCAAATCTTGAGAACTAGAAAAATTTATAAGAAATTCCAAATATGTAAACTTGATCCAAGGAATTGTTAATGGCCTGTTCTGTTTGGAGTCTTGTCCTATTATTTTCCTATTATTTTAAGAATGAAAAGGTTAATAAAATAGCTAACCTAGCAAGGTGGAAAAAATTCTTTAAAATATCCTAAAATAAGCTTCATTTGAGTAAAGAAAATGTTGTAGTTATTTGTGCTTGTATGGTAACTTTTGTATATAGGATACAGATTATCAGCATGCAGATTGGAGTTTGGTTTTAAGTTGGAAAATATGAGGAAAAGATAGGGGGAAAAGATTGGCCTACTTTTATTTTATTTTATTTTTTGTTAGTCTCACTGTTGCACTGGGTAAAGTGCCATGATGTCATCACAGCTCACAGCAAACTCAAACTGTTGGGTTTAAGTGATCCTCTTGCTTCAGAGTACCAACTAGCTGGGTACACTGAGCTCAGTATAAGTTTTTCTAAGCTGGTTACATTTTTCTAATTTTAGTAGAGACAGGGTCTCTCTCTTGTTCAAGTTGATCTTGAACTCCTGAGCTAAGCAATCCATCCACCTCAGCCTCCTAGAGTGCTAGGATTATAGGCATGTGCCACTGTGCCCCTTTTAATAACAATTTGGTATTAAGTGGCCCACGTAATGGTCCACTTTTAATACCAAAGCAATTTGTTAATTATAGCGAAAATAATTATCATATGTCTGCTGTGTAACCCATGGATGGACTAGGTGCCTATAGGAACTATGTCTTATTCTTGTAACAACCTCCAAGGCAGGAACTGTTATCTCAGTTTTACAGATAAATACTCTTGTCCTCAGAGGACTATAGTGACTTGCTTGGAATCCCATGGGTGATAAGAGGTGGCCTAGAATTAGAATCTATCTCTATTTGCTTTTCCTTAAGAGAAATGGGGGCTGCACTTTAAACATGATCAAGGCAATGTTTTCCTTAAAGAAACTGTTAATTCTCCCATCCTTCCCTTGTGAGTGGCCCCAAACTTGGGGCTTCCAGCAATGTGCAGTGGCTCGAAGCCCACTGAACTGCTTTGACTCAAAGTGAGAAAGACAAGCTACCTTTCCCACATGGACCCCCACATCTTTCAGGAAGGTATTGTTTTGATAGAAGGGAGAAAGACCCAGAATAGGGAGGTGCTCTCTCTAGCACCTACCTGTTAATTTGAAATGCCTTTAGCAAAGTCAGTTACCTGAAAGTTTTTAAGGTGAGACATTCCTTTGCATTTTCTTTGCAAAGACAGCTTTTGAGAAAAGTCTGTTTTCAAACATTCCATGACTTTGGTCAAAGAGCCAAGAACCTGGTATTAAAGATTTCAGCACTGTCAGAAGCTTCAGCCAATGAGAGGGCTCCTGTCATTCACACTGGGACCTGCTCAATATTTCTTGTGTTCCTTGCTTTCACCCTGACAGCTTCTAAGTCTCAGGGGACTAGGGGATTTTTCTTTATCTTTTTATTTCCTCTCCAAAGTGTATATATTTATGGGGGAGACTCCTGAGTGGGAGGGGGTGGGGGAGAAGGTTGAGGAGAATAGATAAAAGAGAAGAACAAAGGTCGAACAATTTTGGTGCCTTTTGGGTTACTCTTTATGAAATCTTAAATAAAAATATTGGCAATTGGTTCAGCCTTTCCCCCACTTGCTAATATTTAAAGGCATTCAATTAAGATTTTCTAATGTGTCCAATGAGTTAAAGTATCCTATGATATTAGAAAAATGTTACACATATAAATAAAATACGTCAAAGCATTAAAAAGCTATTACACACGCTGAACATAAAATGGCAGAATAATGATGGATCCCGCCATGCAGGAAACATATTCAAAAATATTATCTTCCTGGTAATGAAATGCCATCCGTTTCATTTTAAGCTAAATACGTTAGACATATCAGTGGAGTCTGTGCTGACACAGCAGTGAGTTGAAATTGAAAATCTGAAATTATATATATGATTGGACACAGTGTTAAAGTAATTTATAGGAAAAACCACGAATGTGCTGGGTCTGCACCTTCTGGTGAACTCATTTTATAGAATCAGATAGAAGAAAACTCTACCATTTCTAATGTGCAGTTAGAATGGCAGCCTGCCAGGGCCCCAATATATTCAGTATGAAAAGGGAGAAGGACAGACCGAGATGGGGAGGTGGAGGGACTGGGAAGGGGCGGCAACAAGGGAAGGGGTGGAGGTGAGGGGGTGGGGGATGGAGACAGGGAGAAGCAGCCTGGCCAGGGAGGCTTGCTTCAAATTACAGCAATTCTGCATAAGCCATCAAGAAAATGGCATTCGTTTTCATTTCTCTGACCTAATGGGATATAGCGACTGTAGGCGCTGCATTAGCTATCCAGACAAGTGGGAGATAACAGGCAAACCCGTGCAGGGGCAGATTCCAGCGAGACTGTGGCAGGTGCTCTGTGATGCCACTCCTGCAGTGACAGTCAAGCTCTGGCGGGAGATCATCTGACCCCAGAAGTGAAGGTGGATCCGTCTTGAGTCTGACGGGAAAGGAGGTGACGGATGTCACTCACAGACCCACTCAAATCACCTGTCTGTCTGGCTGTCTGACTCTCTCTCTGCCCTTTTTCTTTTCCTTTATTTTTTTTTCAACTTTCTGACTGTTGGGCCACAAAGTGCAGTGAGAAGTAGGGTAAGCTGGGGAGGAGGAGACAAACAAGGCTGCGCTTTTGTGTAGAGATGTGTGACAAATTGGTACCCTGATGTGCTTTTCGTCTTTCATTTATATCCATAATCCTGCTTGAAATGTGGATTATTTATTCATACCGGGTTGGGCTCCTGCTGGAGTGCCAGGGAGCCGCTGCTGTGAATTTTCATTTGGTGGCTGCACTGGCGGAGGCAGAGGTGGTCTCATTTCTCCAGAAGTGTCCTTTCTAAGCTTCTCCGATGTTTGAAGAGAAGGAAGAAAGAGATGAACATGAAAGAGAGAAGGATTTTTATCTGATGGCAGACAGCTAACTCTAAGGGAAGAAGTGTGGAGCTTAGGGGGACTGTGGACGCTCTCCAGTGAGATGGAGATAAACATCACTGTACCTTATGGCTATCTCACTCTCCCTCCTACTCAACAGCCTGGAGATTTTAGAAAAGTCAAAGTAACGACATCAAAAATGCACGTGGCACTGTTCTTTCTAAACACTCAGGGTAGCTCCCATTTATTTTAATATAATACTAGTTGCCAGCTGTTGAGGGTTTGCTAGTCAGTAGACACGGGCTTCATGTGGCTGAGCACACAGCGTCGCGCCCTAAGTACTGTTAGTCTTCCTGTTTTGAGCATGAGGAAACTGAGGCTTACAGAGGTCATATGATCTTATCCAATGAGTGTCCCAGGTACAAACTCTATAGTAATCTGAACCATGGTGAGGCAAGACTTTTCAGCCCCATTTAATAACAATCATTGTGGCTGAATGGGAGGGTTAATGACTTGCCCTAGTTCTTAGCTCAAGTGTTCAGGCAGCTTTCTCTGCATCCTCTAACTACCTCTGCTGACTCCTGTATTCTCCTATGCCTTTCTTCATAGCACTTGCCATGGGGGTAATTTCTATTTACGCAGGTCTTATTATTGTCAGCTC
Organism: Otolemur garnettii; assembly: GCF_000181295.1. Lineage (NCBI taxonomy): Eukaryota > Metazoa > Chordata > Mammalia > Primates > Galagidae > Otolemur > Otolemur garnettii. Next base: position 36,683,009 of record NW_003852401.1, read on the forward strand.
TTGGCACTAAGTTCATGACCACAGCAACTGTGTCCATTTTGCTCACTACTGTATCTCTAGGACTTTGGACAGTCCCCGGCACTTAGCAGACACTCAGTAATTGTTGGTTGGTTGGATATATGAATGAATGGTTGGATAGATGCATTTCTATTGATAGTCTGTAACAGATGTAGGGCTGGAGACTTTCAGGTCATTCTCCAGAACATCTGTCATTTTTCAATTGTGCTTGTTATAACCGGGGAATCAATGTTGATAAAGTCAGAGAATTTTAAAGTTATAGGCAGCCTAATGGGGCATCTGGGCCAATCTACTCTTGTATGCATTGCTGAATAATTCTTAACCCTGAAGGTTCTGCTTTGGTTCATCTTGAGATAGAGGGCAAGAGTTATAGGATATCATAAGACAATCTGTCCCATTGCATCCTAGCAGCAATTTGTGAAGGTATTTTGTATAGAGAATCAGATCTGCTCATGGCAATGTCATCACGCTGGTCCTGTCTTCTCTGGAGCTTCACACATAGGCCTTTTTACACCTAGGCAGTCTTTCACATGTGTGAAGACAGCTAGCATGTCTTATCCTCGCTTCTCTTTTGCAGGCTGTATATACCTGTTCTTTCTGCCTTTCTTTATATGATAAGTTTTCTGGGCCTAACACCATCCTGGTCATGTTGGACAATCAATGTTCTTGTTTTCTAAAAAGAAATTATTTATTTATGTTTTAGAAAAACACAACCAATAAAATTATTTCTGTATTATTATTAATATAGGAAAATACTAAGAGGAGTCAAGTGGTACCAAACAGAAATTTGGGTGATGGAAAAGGGACAAGGAGAACAAGAGGGGCGGACCTTGACAGCAGCCCTAGGTCCCTACAGGAGCTTCCTGAAGCCACCCATTTAAATACTTACTGCAATTAAAATATTGAACATCATATTCCAAATGTGATTGATTCTTTTTATAATTATTGCTGTCCATCCTCTGAAAATCCTAATATAATACAGTCCTATACAGTCCTCTGTATTTTCACAGAGGCCAGACCAGAGTGTTGAACTATATTTAATTTATGGCCAGTTAAAATCTTATTTACTCAGTTTATTCATTCACTCAAAAAAATTTTTTTTTATTGAGATAGAGTCTAGAGTCTCATTCTGTTGCCCAGACTAGAGTGCCATGGCCTCAACCTAGCTCATATCAACCTCAAAACCCTCTGCTCAAGTGATCCTCCTGCCTCAGCCTCCTGACTAGCTGGTACTACAGGTGTGTACCACCATGCCCAACTAATTTTTCTATTTTTAATAAAGATAGGGTCTCACTTTGCTGAGGCTGGTGTCAAACTTCTGACCTCAAGTTGTCCTCCTACCAGGGCTTCCCATAGTGCTAGCATTACAGGTGTGAGCCACCGTGCCTGGCCCAACAAATGCTTCATAAGCCAATACTATATACTAGTTACTGGGCAAACACTGGTAATAAGAATTTATCATGAATGAGACATGATTCCTGTTGCCTGTTGAGGACCTACCAATCCATTAGATAAGGCATATGAGTTAGTAATTATTGTATTCATCAATCATAGTGCCAATCATCACTTTTAGTGCCATTATGTATTTTACAACTGACACGTGGTGTTAACACAGCATTTAAATTTATATAAAACATTAGCATTTTATTTTATTTATTTATTTTGAGACAGAGCCTCAAGCTGTCACCCTGGGTAGAGTGCTGTGGCATCACAGCTCACAGCAACCTCCAGCTCTTCGGCTTAAGCAATTCTCTTGCCTCACCCTCCTGTAGCTGGGACTACAGGCATCCGCCACAACACGTGCCTATTTTTTGGTTGCAGTTGTCGTTGTTTGACAGGCCCAGGCTGGATTCAAACCTGCCAGCTCTGGTGTCTATGGCTGGCACCTTAGCTGCTTGACCCACAGGCACCGAGACAAAACATTGGTATTTTAAAAACATAGTTTTCTAACTGTGAGACAATGGCAATTTCAGTTTTATAAATCTGTTTAATAGTAGTATGTGTCAGGAAAGTGTATAATACAAAGGAATGGTATTCATGCTTAGGATGGAGAGAAAAAGCTTCACATGGGAGAAAACAAGTAGTTTCAGGCCTTGAGGAAGGAGCCATGCCTTGCTCATGGTAAGAAGCTTATAGATTAAGAGGGGAATGCCATTGGCAGGCTAGGCAGAGAAGCTTGGTGGTCATTTCCTGTCTGAACAAGAGGAAGAAAACTGGGTCTCACTTAGAACACCTCCTGACAAACACACCTCTGCATACACAGAAAGAAATGATAAATGTCTTAAATATGTATGTGCTATAAATGTTCACATATTTAAAAGAAAACAGGTATTGAGGTTATAAAACATAAAATCCAGAAAGATGTCATAAATCTATATCCAAAGTCAGCATTTGTAGGGTAGGTTTTCAAAGAAGCTGGGAGGGGGGCATTCATAGGAGGGCATGAGCATGAGCAGAGGCCTAGAGCAATCTCAAGCAGTCCAGTTTGAATGGAGTGTGGAATTTAAGCAGACATGACATGAGAAGAGTGACTTGGAGTATATGGAAAAGACCTGAGAATCCACAGTCCCTTCCGAGTCTAAGTATGTGGGAATCCAGAATGGGCTCTGAAATATTAGGTTTCATGCTGGAACATGTGGTGCTGCGGGACTCTTTTGACTCTCCCTTTGATCTTCATGATATTTGCTGTCGGTAGAAACAAGTAGCATTATTGATATTCCTTTTTATCACAAACTAAAGAACCATGGGACGGGATAGATGAAAGAAGGAACTCATCATGTAAAGCATTTTGATTCTGTAAGTTCTTACTTTGCACCATTTTCTTGCTGAATAGCATCAGTCTAGGATCCTGCTTTTGGCATGTGTCTGTTTCCATGATTCTCAAATGCAACAGAGTTTTCTTCCTGCTGTTAAGTGGGGTTTTCTCAATATTGTTTGTACACAGCCACGTTCCTCCAGTGTAAACTACCCCTTCGCTGTGGTTGAATTCAATCGTGTTGGCTTTGCCCATATTTTCCTGATATATCTTAGGCCAGGTGCAGGAGCTTACACACGTAATACTTCAAGGTGTCATTCAGCATAATGCTTATTCCTCCCAATGTTTTCATATCGAAAATTTTGTAAGTGTGTTTTGCATCTTTATCTAAATCGTTGATACCAAATTTCAATAAGGACAGAACTAAGGAAAGACCTCTGTAGCACTCAACTAGAGACGCTGCCAGGGCTTGACTCCATCCATAAATATGAGTGTTTGAGTGTTTTCGTTTACTGCTAAGTTCTCCACACAGAGTTCTTCTACAATGTTTTGACAGCATCAAGATAAACAATGGTAGAATCTCTGTAAGTTGACCATCAAGGGACTATAATACGCTGGTCAACTTATGGGAGGTGGTCAACTTAAGGAATTAGGCCCATTGTACTCATATGTACATGTGGTGTGTGTCTGGTCCATGAAAGTTAGGTCAACTTAGGGAGGTGGTCAATGTAGGGAGGTGGTCAACTTGGAGGTTCTACTGTGTATTCAGGACAAGCTTCTGAACACCTTAAAAATTCTACCAAGAGGGCAACAAGGTTAGACTGGCTTACAAATAACAGCTGAAAATTGTTCTGTTAGATCAACCCTTTGCTCCTAGAATACCTCCTCTTTCTGATCTCATGCTGCTTCCCATATATATTACCTTTTGCTCAGTCTCAACAACCACTTTTTGTATCTAAGTATGATGGAATGTGCCCACTGGCCCTTTCCTGCCTGTCCAGGGAGAGATCCAACACTCCAGGAGACAAGAAAGGAAGGTCCGTCATGGAAAGGCAGAACCTAATTCCCACTTTATCTCTGCTTTTTCCTTACTCAAATCACTAGTTCCTTTTCTCCACATTTTATGGACTGAATTGTGTCTCCCCCATTCATATTTTGAATCCCTTACTCCTATGTGACTGTATTTGGGAACAGGGCCTTTCAGGAGGTAATTAAAGTTAAATAAGGTCATAGGGTTGGGTCCCTAATCCAAGTTAACTAGTTTCCTAATAAGAAAAGAGACAGCAGGGCTATAGATGCACAGAGGAAAGGCCAGGTGAGAACACAGAAAGAAGACAGCCACCTATAAGCCAAGAACAGCCTCAGGAGACACAAAACATTCAAACACCTGACCTTGCACCTTGATCTTGGACTTCCATCTGCCAGAATTGAGAAAAAATAAATTTCTTTTGTTTAAATTACCCAGTCTGAGGTATTTTATTTTGGCAGTCCTAGCAGACTTAGACACAATATTACCATTTAAATGCGAAGTACCTTTTTCTCTCCCTCTATGAAACTAATCTTACTATAAAAAACAACTTTCTTTTGCAGGGTGAGGAAAGTCACCATTTTAAGAGTATATACTATTTTAAAGATATATCTTAGGCCAAGTGCGGGGGCTTACACATGTAATCCTAGCAATCTGAGAGGCCAAGATAGGAGGAATGCTTGAGGCCAAGAGTTTGAGAACAGCAAGAGCAAGACCCTGTCTGTACAAAAAGAAAGAAAGAAAGAAAGAAAGAAAGAAAGAAAGAAAGAAAGACAGCCAGCCAGATTTCATGGTATTTCCCTATAGTCCCAGCTACTTGGGAAGATGAGGCAGGAGGATCACTTAAGCCAGGAATTTGAGGTTGCAGTGAGGTATGATGATGCCATTGCACTCTAGCCTGGGTGACAGAGTGAGACTTTGTTTCAAAAAAAAATAATTCATTTTAACTGCAAAAATGTTTAAATCTGAGAAATACCACACAGTGCCTCTGCATTTGTGCACACTCGTGCGCATACTTCATATTTGGGACTACTTTGATTTGGAGAAATAGAGTGTTAAGAGGCCTCTCTCTCTCTCTCTCTCTTTTTTAACATCTGATATATAGTGCGGCATTAATTAGAGTGGGTCCTTCTCCAACCAGGCAGGAAGATCATTAAAAGTTGCTGAGTGACTCAATAGATTTATATCTTATATGTCACCTCAGGATGATCATCTCTTTCTACCCTCAATGACAAAGTCTATGAAAAAACAAACAAGTACAAGGAAATAGTATTCATTCCTCTTTTCCGGAAACACATTTTCTTCTTGAGTTAAAAGGTCTTAGTGAGCACTGTACCTTTACTTACCACAGAGAATCCCTCACTCTGTCATTACTCCGTAACCATGGGTCTCTCTAACTCTTTCTCTTTTAGACATCTCACTGAGGGCAAGTTTTAGGGTTAATACAGTTTTCCATTACTTCCATAGCAAATATCCACAAACTTACCAGGTTACAACAATAGCCATCTCTTATCTCACAGCTCTGCTAATTCACAGCATGGCCTGGGTCTTCTGCTTCAAGTCTCACCAAACCAAAGGTGTCAGCAGGGCTATTATCCCTTCTGGAAGCTCTGGCAGTGAGTACATGTCCAAACTCATTCAAGTGGTTGGCTGAATTTATTCCCCTGTAGTTGTTTGTAGGACCAAGGTCCCTGTTTCCTTGCAGGCTGTCAGCCAGGGATAGTCCTTCTTGTATGTAGACCAGTGTTTTTCAACCTTTTTTTTTTTGTTTTTAATCTCACAGCATTCTTGAACCTATGGTTAAACTTTCACAGCATACTTAAATCATGTTGATCAAAACAAAAAGTAAAACAAAGAAAAAAAGAATATACTTAATGTGCTTTGAACTTTTATTGAAATAATTTAATTAATGATCTTTAAAATTTTGGGGGGCACACCTAAGATCCTCTCACAGCACATTGGTGTGCCGTGGGGCACTGGTTGATGTTGAGACCTCCTGCTTTCCATGGGGCCTTCTTCAAGCAACAGGGGATAAAGAAGACCCTTTCATGCTTTGAATCTATCTTACTTCCTCTTCTCCTTCCTTGGGCTTCTATTTCTGTAATTAGCTGGAGAACATTTTTGGCTTCTAAGGGCCCACGTTGATTTTCCACTTGGAAAATCCAGGTTATTCTATTTTAAGGTCTGTTACTTACATGTGTACTGGCCTTCTCACCACATGAAGTAACATATTCACAGGTTCCAGGGATGAGGGTATGAACAATTTTTTTTGGGAGGGGGATGCTATGATTCTGCCTGCCATGATAGGCTTCTAACTTCTGATTTTTCCCAGTTTGTTCTTTACCTAGACTCGTTTTAGAAAGGCCAGGGTATGAGTAGCTGGATAGAAGACATTCATTCAACAACTATACGTGGGGTCTCTGCAATGTGTCAGACACTAGGCAATCACAGTAAACAACCCTGAATCCCTACTCTTTGAGCTTTTACTCCAGTGGGAGGAGACCAATTCAAAAACCAAGTAAGCATGATGGCAATTATTTTGAGTACTGGGCAAGAAAAAAATCAATAGAATGTGAGAGCGAACAAGAGTGGACTTTAGGTAAAACAAAAAGGTTTCTTTAAGGAGGGGATGTTTCAGCTAAGGGGAGAGGCACGGAAAGGAGTTAGCCTAGCCAAGTGTGGACTAGAGCTTGCTAGAAAGAAGCACTTGCTTCCCCCATATTAGCCTACTTAATCCTTTCAACAGTCGTAAGTGATAAGCACTATCATTATTCCTATTTTTGAAAGCAGACTCCAAAAAAAAAAAAAAGACTTAGGTCTAACTAATTTACATTTAGCCCTTGAACAATGAGCAAGTTAGAGGAACCAAGCCCGTGAGAAGTTGAAAACCCAGGTCAATTTTTGACACCTCCAGAGCCTCCTGTTGACTGGCCTTACTGATAGAGTAAGCCATTGATTGACACACACAGTAGAACCTCCATAGTTAACCATCTCCCTACATTGACCAAGGTGATCTGATTTTCATAGACTAGACATGCACCACATATATGTATCAGTACAGTAGGCCTAGTTCCTTTTGTGAACCACCTCTGTATGTTGACCAGTTTGTTACATTCCCTTGGGTGGTCAACTTACAGAGATTCTACCATATTTTGTATGTTACATGTATTTTATACGGTATTCTTATAATGAAGTAAGCTAGGAAAGAGAGAATGTTATAAGGAGAATTATAAGGAAAATATATTTGCAATCCATTAAGCAGTGGGCATCATAAAGGTCTTCATCCTTGTCCTCTTCACATTAAGTAGGCCGAGGAGGAGGAAAAGGAGAAGTTGATTTTGTTGTCTCCAGGGTGGCAGAGGCAGAAGAAAGTCGGCAAGTAAGTGGCCCCACACAGTTCCAAGGGTTAATTGTATTTGGGGAGTAAACCCAGGAGGCACTATCAGGAGGGGTGACCTGAGACAGGGAAGGGAGGAAAACACTGCAGGAGCACCTCAGCCGGCAGGTGACTGCTGTGGCAAACCCCGTGCCCCAGAGATGCTAACCGGGAGTGAAACCTAAGCATCAAAATTGGGAGTTGTTGTCTATGACAGAAACAGGCCTTTCTTCGTTTAAGCTATAGTAAGCCGGGTGATTTTGGTTTTTGAAATGGAACACATTTGTAGCTGAAATAATTCCATGCATATGTGGTCCTACAAATAAGCAATGAATGTTGAATCAAGACAGTGATGGAAGGATGTACCCACCTCTTGCCAAAACCATCCTATCAATGACTTCTCTGTGGTCCAAACCTGAAGTTTTTCCCCCTCCTGTCTATGTCCCATGCAGGCCCCAGAGGGATTTTTTTTTTTTTTTTTTTTTTAGCATAGTGACCTGACTCTGTCCTTGCCTTGCTCTGGGAATGCTCATCTGATATCATTATCACTCCCTGGGATACTTTCCCTCTCTACTTGGTAAACTCTCACTCATCTTCAGGATCTGTTGCCTGCAGCACCTCCTTTGCAAAGCCTTTTCTAAAACTTTCCCTCCATCCTAGGGCAGACATCTGTGATCTCTCTCTTGGGCCCCAGAACATCATTTATTTTCATTGATAAAAGTTAACCAGGTAATTCTACCATGTAGCCACAGTAAATGAACCCAGAAAAGTGGCCTGCAAGATGGAGTCTGAGAAGCTAAGCTGAAGCAGCACAGCTGACTAGTCTGCCCAGCCTTCCCCCCACACCTTCCCTGATTGTCTAGCTAAGGCTTCTCCATGATTGTGAGGATGTTAACTTCAGGAGAATTGAGGATGTAGTCACACATAGACAATAGGTGCTGTGATCCTGGTAAAGGCTACTTTGAGGATGTGATGTTTTCTTTAGTGATTCTCTTTGATATTTTGTTGAAGTGAAAATTATCTTTCTGTTGTTTAAACCTTTTGCACGGTCAGCATGAAGACTATTATCAGAGAAACTTGAAATTTTCTAGGTTTGTTTCCTTGTATTTCCCATTATACGAATGATTAGAATCATCACTGAGGCAGAATGGAGTTGAGAGACTGCTCTCTCTGTCCTCCAGGGTCACTGGCCTTCGGATACTAAAGCTAGCTGGACCTAATCCTTGTCTCTGTATCTGGCTGACAGTGACAGGTGGCTGGACCCTCTTTGCCCATAACATTAAAAACTGATGTTAAAAGGGTAGAGGGAGATGATTAACAAAGCAAAGGAGGAGTCCGTCCAGTGTCAAAACCTGTTAGAGGATAAGAACTTAGACGAGACCAAAGAGCAGGTGAAACAGAGCCTGGTTACAAAGAACGCACTGACAGGGAGAGGAAAAGCAAACAAAGGGTGAGGGGAGTTTCTTCCTTGAGCACGTTCTGCTTGGGATGCTTCTAAAAAGACCCTGGATGATGCAGACCACTAGAGCGACAAAAGAAGACAGAAATGTTTCTGAAAGGAAAGGAGGAGTGAATGAGGCAAGTTCATTGTCTAGGCAAGACATGAAGCATAAAAAAAGAAAACAGATGAAAGCAGGTTGTTTCTGGGTGAAAGTTTGCTTGATTGAGGATTGAGGGTTGAATAGCATGAACTGGTAATTTGGTTTTTTTTTTTTTCACATTTAGAATTCATTTGGGAATAATCGCAAAGATAAATGGCATGCACAGTGACCAAGTTTCTATGGTGACACTGCCATGCAGAAATAGGATGAGAGGTATTTGTTCTTATGGAGGGCATGGTTACTGCTCACTGAATAACCTATGGGCTGCTCATTTTCCAGTTTCTTTGCATTAGGTGAAGCTGAGAGAAAGTTTTGGCCATTAGCTGTGAGTGTAAGAGAGCTTGTTCATTTCTGGGGGTGACATAAGACTCTCCATTCCTCCTTTTCCTGCGCAGTGAGGAGGTGGAGCCTCCGTTTGTTCAGATACTTCAGCCCCTTCCTTCAACTCATGTGGACATAGCATGAGTGAGAAATAAATATCTGTTATGTCGAGACACTGAGGTTTAGGGATTATTTTGTTAATACAGGGAGTTTATGATGAAGAACCCAGTTCTTGTTCTGCATAAGGGAAAAAAATAACCATGATGGAAGAAGACAGTATATTTTGATATAATAGGATTGAACTCTGTAGCTTTTCTAAATAAGATCTTGACAAGAATCAAATAATTGTAGACCTGGAACACAGTTGTTAAGAGAAATTATGATAAAAGAAATCGAACACTTCCCCTGGGTTTCGTCAACACCCATTTCCATCCTCCTACAGAGAGGAAGGAGATGTTCAAGTCTATCATGGGACAATTCATGTCTGTTACGAAGCCAAGTATTTGTAGGATCCTTGAACCAATCACTAAGTACATTCAGTAAGTGCTTATTGTGCACAGATCTATGAAGTAGGCATTAAGGAAAGATGTAAAAACATTATAAGGCATAAGAAAAGCCGAACTGACACCTGAAAATGGAGTTAGGATAGGGGGATGGGATATAACTGAAAAGGTTTTCAGAAGATGTGAATTTTCAAGTCAGATTTTTAATGTCTAAAGGGCATAAAAGCCAAGGGGGGAAACGTCACATACAAAGAAATCCTGGGGTTCAGAATAAATGACATTGGGGACTTCAAAAATGTTTTACAAGTCAAAACACATAAGTAAGTGTTTAAAATGGTCACATTTTATAAAAACACTCATCACCAGGTTTTCAAGATGGCAAAATGTATTTATTACTTCTTTATTAAGTTAATAAAAGTCTAGTATTAAGGAAAATATGCTAATCCTTAGTCCAGTATATGAGAGTAGAATGCGTATGTTGAAACAATGCCTTCCCAGAAATTATAATGGATTTGCTGTATTTACTTCTCACTTTTGATTTATATGTTTGATAGACACAATAGAATTATTCAAATTTAATAATTAATTTATAGTATAATTGATTTTTTTCTCCATAATATTGTATAACACTAAAGAAATTTTGTTTTAATTTCCTTTCCAAAATGTGACTATGAAATGAAAAAGTTTAAAATAGCACTTATAACTTAATCTTTATTCTTCTCATGGCTCCAAAGTAAAGTACACCTTAATTCCTTATAGGACTTGGTAGGTGGTTTAGGCTAAGAACAATTAATATACTATTAAAAATGTGCATTATTAGTGGTAGCAATATTATTATTATATTTAAAATTATTATTTCCTTAAGAACTTATTCAAGGTTCTGCTATTGTCTTTGAGGCATTTCAAATATATTGTTGGTCAAAGAACATTCTTTAAAATTTACAGTTGGAGGGGCAGTGCCTGTGGCTCAAAGGAGTAGGGTGCCGGCCCTATATGCTGGAGATGGTGGGTTCAAACCCAGCCCCAGCCAAAAACTGCAAAAACTGTGAAACCCCCCCCCCCAAAACTACAGTTGGAGTATATGTAATATGAGTATCTACTAACATTAGGCTAATTAACCCCCACAAATACACACACACACGCATGCACACACACAGACATATGAAGAGTAATGTTTAAATATTATTTAGAACCCTCATTTTAATTGCTGTGTTATTTGCTTTTATGAGTCTATCATTTAAATTCTTCACACTATAAAAACCAGTACAGTAAGAATATACTGCCACATTCTCTTCTGAAATATATATGTACATATATATGTATATTTGTTTTTACATACTATATAAAGCACATAAGCACACAAACACATATATAAATAGAAAGAATGCTAACAATGGTTATATTCCGAGGTGGGAAAAATTGTCATTTATACACTTTTTCTTTTCTCTACCCATCAGGATTTTACAGCCTCTCTATGAACTGAAATGTGTGTGTATCTAAAGTTTATTTATCATTTCTTATTCCTTATATTTCCATACTGTAAATATATGAAACATTACAGACATTTTAAAAAGTAAAATCCCATAATCCAGTGGTTCTCAACCTTCCTAATGCTGCAATGTATTTTCATTGTTACAAAGGGGTTGTGACCCACAGGTTGTGAACTGCTGCCATAATCTGGTCACCATAACACCATCATTATAATTTTCATAGCATTACTTCCCATTTGCTATCTTAATGCATGTATAATTAACAGGAATTCTTAAGATTGCATTTGTAAGTTTTTGAAAGTGATATATCCATACAATACAAAATTCAGAAGCTATAAAGTATTTATAATAGGAAGTATATATATATAGCATAATTTTAAAAGAACATAATTGTTAGATTTTTCTGTATGTCAATATAAGGCTGCCTTAATTCTTTTTAATGACAGCATTGTTTTATCAAATCCCCTCTTGAGTATTTGAGCTGTTTCAAAAACTTTTGCTAACAATAATAATAATGAGAATATAGTGAATATTCTAGTACATATGTCATCTTGCACATTTGTGACTATAGCTGTAGCATAATTTCTTGGGTGTGGACTCTCTAAGTCTGAGTATGTACTTCCAAAGTTCTGGTAGATCTTTCTTTCTTTCTTTCTTTCTTTTTTTTTTTTTTTTT
>NW_003852401.1:36694832-36724785 GCF_000181295.1 Otolemur garnettii
GCCTCCCAAGTAGCTGGGACTACAGGCGCCTGCCACAACGCCTGGCCATTTTTGGGTTGCAGCCATCATTGTTGTTTGGCGGGCTCGGGCTGGGAATTCGAACCCGCCACCTTAGGTGTATGTGCCTGGCGCCTTAGCTGCTTGAGCCACAGGCGCTGAGCCCTGGTAGATATTTCTAAGTTGTCCTCCATGAAAGTTGTAGTGTCTTAGACTCTCACATAAAATGGGTGAAGGATTGAGTTTCCTCACATCTTGTAAACACTATGTATTATCAAACTGATCTGTCAATTTTGAGAGATTAAAGGTTATGTCTATTTTTATGTGCACTTATATGGTTATGTGTGCATGTTTTAATGTGCATTTATATTATTATGAATAGAGTTTAGCATCTTGTTATCTTTTTAAAGGAGTCTTTTATTCACAAAAAGGGACTGTTATTTACTTTTCTGTGAGAACTGTTGTCAATTTTCACCATTTGTCTATTGATTTATTTGTCTTTATCTTATTGATTGTAGGAACTCTATATTAAGCCTACTTACATATCTTTCTTTCTGTCATCTCTATAGTTAGAGGTAAGGATGTCCCTCTTATAAAATATTTTCAGAAATAGATTAATATCTCTGTAAAAATACTTATAATTCTGATGAGTTGTAAATTTTTCCAAATTTTTGATTTAGCTTTTAATATTATAAAATGACTTTTTTTTTTCTTACCATGTAGACATATTCTGTTTTCAAATTTATTAATATTATCTTTTATGGATGTTAGGTTTTGTATTATATTTAAAAATATTTGTTCCAACTATGAGATTAGAGTGTTTTGTCTGCTGACTTATGCTGGGCTAGTTACAGAAGAATCTTTTGGTAAATGTTTACTGTATTCTCTAGGGCAGGATGCAGGCATTAGCATTTTTAAAAATGTTCCCTAGATGATTTTGATAGTACATCCATATTTAGAAACTATTGGTTCACATATCACAGAATTTTATTTATTCTATTTCTATTCTGCTTCTGTGTATAAAATCCAGGATGTTCCTTAGGAAAAGGGCATTAGATTTATGTACTTTACAATTCAAGTATGTATACATATCTGGAGTCCATTTCCCCAAAACAAAGGAATTTCCAATTCCCCCATCCTCTGACAACCACAGCTGGTAATATGCCTCAGCAGGTGTCTTTATTCCTTTCTGTCTCATGTCCTGTGTTCATATTGACTGGGCTGGGCTTATGTCTAGGCCTCTCTAACAACCTCCATTCTCCTTTCCAGCCCTTTCCTTGCACACTGGCCAAGAGAAAAATCCTGCTCAGCTGCTGCCTTCCCCCCCAAACCTAAAGATGAACAAGTACTGAATAAGCAATTGCCAATTTTTATGAGAAAAGCCTATGAATTATATAATTCACTCATGTTTGAAATGATTTAGTGCATAAAAACCCAGAATTTATATATGTAATTGTTTCATATTTCTGTTATATGAATCAATTTTTTACCTAAAAACAAGGCATACATTTTTCTAATCAGAACTTCATCCCCTCTGTTTTGATAAGAGGCTTTCATTTCATTTCATCAGAAGAGATGATTGGTCTGCCCAGTGGATTACCCCAGACACATCATGTCTTTTGTTTTCCAACTTCCATGCACTCTTCCCTGTTTCTATAAAATGCTAGGATTATATACAGTTGTGCCTTTGAACTTGATCTTTTCCCTTCCAATATACTATGCCACACCTCTACTTTGCTTATGATGACATGGCTATTTAAAAACAAATAGTTCTGTGGTAATATTAACTATTTTATAATGTTTATTTGTTTTATGTATCACTTCATTCACTATGAGTAGGATTTGCACTGGTAATTGGCAAAGGAGTGTCACTGGATGAAATTAGCAGTGAAAACTGGGGCTCTAGCTAGGGCTGGTCCATACCCAAAGGCAAAATGCATTTTCTTTAATGCTAAGGAAGAAGCCTGTTCTTCATGGTTTACCTATATCACTAAACTGATAAATTAACATAAAAACAGTCCTCAGGCTGGTGATATTACTAGAATATCAGAAAGAAATAATGTAAACACTTTTGGAGGGTATTTTCCATAACCCAGGTCACAGGAAAAATCTTTCATTTAAGACAAAATGAGCATAAAAACATTAAGAACAATCCATCATGGAGTTAGGGGTCAGCATAAAAGAATAGCTTAGCATGCCACATCCTGAGATAAAATAATGATTGAAAGCTATGGATTTGGTATCTTATAAATGGTTAACAAAGAAAAGAGAAGGACCCAGAAATATAAGTAAAGATGAGCAAAACAATGCCAAGGCAGCTCTGAAAAGGAAAAATTAAACCGAACTTCTAGAAATGAAAGAAAAAGAGAGAATTTGAAATTAAAATTCAACAGAGAAGTTAGATATCCATTTAGACTCAGTTGAAGAGAAAACTTGTACATTAGAAGACATATATGAAGAAAATACCCAGACTTCAGCATAATGAGATAAAAGGAGGTGAGAGATATGAGGATAGGATTATATATATTGTATACACTCTTAACTGAATTTGAGAAGAACACAGACAGCAGAAGGAGATGCAGGCTAGATTTTTTTAGATCTCCATTTCTTAAGCATCTGTATGCTTAGCGGTAATGATTTAATTTTTTTTTTCTAGTTGCTGTTTGGTTGGACAGAGATATATTAAGAGGCTCCCCAGAAAAGTCTTGGGTTACAGACATAGACCCTGTTACTATATTACGTAAAAGTAGCTCAATTTCCTCTCGATTGTTAGACTGTCATTCCAGTCAACACACATACCCTATTCTTTAAAGGACTTCTTTCTAGAACCACCCTCAATACAAAGCATTCACTCAGTAGTAGTAGCTGAAGAAAGAAGGACAAATAAATAAAACTTGATTATTTGATACAAAGAGTGAAAGAATAAAACATGTGAAAAAGCATGACAAAATAGAAGTACAAGATAAACTAAATACATTTAACATTACAACAATATAAATGCATACATTTTAGTTGTTCAAGTAGAGATTTTCTGATTGGGAAAAACAAAACTTACCTGTTTGGTGTTTCAAAGAGATACATCTAAACCTATGACACAGGTTGCAAAGGAAAGGAAAATAATCTGTGTCTAATATTGACTAGAAAAAATAGATGCAGGTATAAGTATCATCCAGATTCTGTAAGTACCTCAGAACACAGCCTCAGTATATAAAGCAAAAATAGAATTTCACAAGGGTATTATCAAATCTGTTCCACAAACATGGGATATTATTCAATTTATTTGTGCCTTCTTCAGTTTCTGTCCTCAATGTTTTATCATTTTAATTATGTAGGGCTTTCACCTCCTTGGTTAAATTTATTCCTAATAATTTTATTTTCTTTTTGTAACTATTATAAATGGGATTGCCTTTTGATTTCTTTTTAAGATAATTCATTTTAGCATTTAGACAAATTATTGATATTTGTATATTGATTTTGTATCTTGTAAAAAATCCATATTACCTGTTTTTATGAAACCCTACATATTTACTTAAAATTGAACATTATGTATGAGAAGGACTCATACTAACTTCGGACTGCAGTTAACTTTCATGGAGTGGCAAAAGAGGCCTCTGGATAGGGAACAAGATGAGAAGTTATTGTGTTTTAATGATCTATAAAGAAAAGGAAAAGAAAGCTACAGCAAATATAGTAAAATATTAAAAATATGTTCACTCTGGTTGATGGGTATGCATGTTTATTATCTTTTCAATATTATTTATCTATGTTTGAAATGCCTTGTAATTAGAAATAAGTTTTTAAAATATTGTTTTTCTGTCATTTTAGCTTTCCCTAGACTCCTGGTAACTAAGTTTGATGGCTAGAGCGGGTGCTGTATCCCAGGATCACAGTATGGAAGGAGGTGCTGTATTTTATATGCTGTTATCTTTATAGCCGCTTCACAATTGTTCTCATTGCTGACAGAGTTTTTTGTGTTGCATGGTAAAAGAGACAAAAGCCTGTCTTGGGGAGTCTTTCATGATGGGCCTCTTCGCTGTAACTAAACCTTTCCCTCATTTCTGGAATACTAGGATATATATTCTATTCTTCCTCTATGAGGCTATACCTGGCAGAATGTTTGAAACTGGTTGCTCTTTTTAGGTGTCCTACAATCTGGTCTGTGTTCATATTTCAGTGTCTATGCAATCGTCTGGGCCAGGGTCAGGGTAAGGACTTGTGATTAGTAGATCCTATTATTTTTGACTTTCTTAAGTGGCAGAGGCCTGCTCTGACTTTAAGATGGTCTAGTTCTAAGGACACTCAGGTTTCATAATTGCCTCCTAGCAGCCTCAAATCTCACATTTTTTATAACTACCTGTTGAAATGAAATTAAATACCATTTCAATCCTATTAATTCTATCCTCATTAATTTCTGTTTACATTTTAAAATTCCTAGTGGGATGTTCTGATGTCCTAGTGGCCATGTCTTTCCAGTCAATAGACACAATCCATTTCAATTGCATTGACATCTGTATAAGGTAAAAATGAAAAGACATGGTCTCACAGAAGACTTCTGAGCTTTGGGGGTTTATTCTTAATCTAAATTCCTCAGAAGAATTCTTACTCAAGTAAACCCTTTTCTTATCGTAAAAAATTGTTCATTACTGAAAAAGCACAGATTTTGGTCCAGTAATAACTTTCTCCATCTCTCTTAAAATGATAAAAGATTTGTATTTTTGTTATTTATGTTCACTGGAGGAAACAAGATAATTGATCTTTTTTCTGGACACATTTTCATGTATAGGCAGATGAAACATGGTCGAATTTTCAACCAGCTAGTCTTACAAAGTATATATTTTTTAAGATAAATTTCTAACCTTAAAGTGGTGCAAATTATTAGAGCCACTTGGAGATATTTAGTGATTCTATAAGACTTTGGAGAGATCGCCAAAATATGTCTGTAGTTTTAAATTCCAAAGTCCTATAGATCAATCTTTTAGGCATAATAAGGGAGAATGAAGTAATCATAGTTGGTAAGCTACTTGTCACCCCACATAAATGATTCTGTTCAGTCTCATCCTTAGAAAATAAATACTTTCCTCTAAAAACTGAGAATGAATCAGAATGACTTATTGATTCCTGCAGAAGCCCACTACAGATAAATTCATTCAAATGCTGCTCCAGGTTTAAGTTTGCTGGAAACTATTAGCAGGCTTATTGGAAAGTATTTTCCTAATAGTACTTCCAGTTGAAGTGTTGAGAAAGACTTGAATTAATGCCAGAAAGTGCACTTAAAGCACCCAAATAGGGAAATAGAGTTATTTTACCTTGGGCTAAAGGACACCAGAGAGATAGTCACACATACACAAAGAAGTCTTAGGTAAAAATTCTGGTTCACAAGATAATCTATGGTGTTTCTTAGACCATTACATCATTGCCTTCTATAGGTGAATCTAAACTTCTGGCCTTCTGGAGTGTGGCATGGCAGAAAGTCACAAAGTTTAGGCAAAAGCTCCTCCTAATCAAGAGTCTTTGCTTAACTTGCACAATCACTTCTTTCATATATAATTGGGCTCAGTGGTTTTTAATGTCCTTTCCATCTCTCAAATTCTATTCCCTGAGCCACTGTATTTTCTCAGCTATAAGTCCAGAGACTACTTAGCTAAATACCTGCTGAAAAAAGCACTTAGTAAACTCCAAACCTTAAGGATCAGCCCAAAGGAATATAATCAGGGATAGCAGCATAGCATTTCACTGGTGGGACTCTCTTATCCTAGGGTTTGAATCTCAGCTCCAGCACTCACTAGGAGTATAGCATGGGGCCAAAGCTTGGTCTTGATGAGTCTAGTATCATCTGTAATGGGGATAATAATGGTACATATTCTATAGTTGCTATGAAGATTAAATGAGATCATCGTTTAAAACTTTTGGCAATATGCATTTTTCCTTAGACTGGATGCAGTATGTTTGTATAATACTCTAAGCTTGACACAAGAAATAGAACTTTAGAAATGATAAGAATATAGGGTTTGGGCCAGGTGCAGTGGCTCACACCTGTAATTTTAGCACTCTGGGAGGCCAAGGTGGGCAGATTGCCTGAGCTCATGAGTTTGAGACCAGCCTGAGTAAGAGCAAGACCCCATCTCTAAAAATGGCTGGGTGTTGTGGCAGGCACTTGTAGTCCCAGCTACTTGGGAGGTTACAGCAGGAGGATCAAATGAGTCCAAGAGTTTGAGGTTGCTGTAAGCAATGACACCACAGCACTTTACCCAGGGTGATAAAGTGAGATTGTCTCAAAAAAGGAAAAAAAAAAGAATATATGGTTTACTAAAGAACTGGTACAAGACAAGGGTACCTATTGTCCCTTGTCCTAATATTACTTCCAGTTGAAGTGTTTAGAAAGACTTGAATTAATGCCAGATAGGGCACTTAAAGTACCCAAATAGGGAAATAGGTAATCTCTGATTACCTCTAGTCAGCATAATACTGGAAGCTCTAGCTAGAGCAATCAGTCAAGGGAAAGAAATAAAGGGCATCCTAATTTGGAAAGGGAAGGTCAAATTATGCCCATTTGCTAATAATATGACTGTATATCTAGATAACCCTAAAAGCTCCACTAAAAGAGTTCTAGAATTGATAAACAAGTTCAGCAAAGTCTCACATTATCAAATCAATGTACACAAATCAGTCACATTTCTATATATTAATAATAATCAAGCTGGGAGTCAAATTCAGGACTTAATACTATATAGCCATGAAGAAAATAAAAATACTGAACAGGGAGGTGAAAGATCTTTATGAGAACTACAAAACACAGATGAAAGAAATCATAGATGATGCAAACAAATAGGAAAACATCCCACACTAACAAGTTTGTAGACTCAACATCATTAAAATGTCCATTGTGCCCAAAGTGATTGAGAGAGTCAATGCAATTTTCATCAAAATAGCAACATTTTACTTTACAGATTTAGAAGAAATAGTTCTATGTTTTTTTTTTTTTTTTTTTTTTTTTTTTTTTTCTTTTTTTTTTTTATTGAACGGTAACTATGTACATTAATGCACTTCTAGGGTACAGTGTGGGGTTTTCACATAGAAGAAATAGTTCTAAACTTCACGTGGAACCAAAAATAAAAAAAAAGCTTGAATAGTCAAAGTAATTATAAGCAAAAAGAACAACTCTGGAGGCATCACATCATATTACCTTACTTCAAATTATGCTACCAGGCTATCATAATGTAAACAGCATGGTACTGGTATAAAAGTAGAAACGTAGACCAATGGAACAGAATAGAGAACCTAGAAATAAAATCATGTAGTTATGACTTGATTGATCTTTAACATAGTAGACAGAAACACATACTCGGGAAAGGACACCCTATTTAAAAATGGTGCTGGGAAAATTGGATAGCCACATGCAGAAGAATGAAACAAGACCCATATCTTTCACCACATACAAAAATTAATTTAAGATGGATTAAATTAAATGTAAGTCATGAAATCATAAAAACTTTAAAAAAAATAATAGAAAACATTCTTCTAAGACTGTGTCTAGAATTCATGCAGAGAATTTATGATTAAGGCCCCCAAAGGAAGATGGTACAGCACAAAAATAAATAAATGAGAATTAAATTAAATTAACAAACCTTTTTTTTTTTTTTTTTTTTTTGGAGACAGAGTCTTACCTGGTAACCCTGGTTAGATTGCCATAGCATCTTATCTCACAGCAACCTCAAATTCCTGGGCTCAAGTGATTCTCTTACATCAGCCTCCTAAGCAGCTGGGACTACAGGCACTCACCACAGTGCCCCACTATTTTTAGAGACAGTGTCTCGCTCTGGCTCAGGCTGGTCTCAAACTTTTGAGTTCAGGCAATCCACCCGCCTCAGCCTCCCAGAGTGCTAGGATTACAGGCATGAGCCTTCATGACTGGCCAAATTAACAAGCCTTGTATAACAATGGGAACAATTAATAGAGTAAACAGGAAATCTACAAAATGGAGGAAAATATTTGCAAACTATCTATTTAGCAAAAGACTAATCTTCAGCATTTACAAAGAACTCAAATAAAATAGCAAGAAAAAACAAACAATTCTATAAAAAAATGGGCAAAAGACATGTGCAGAATTTGTTCAAAGGAAGATAGTCAAATGGCCAGCAGAGATATGAAAAAAATGTTCAGAGAAATGAAAATTAATACCACAATGAGATATCACCTTACCTTTGTCAGAATGGCCATTATTAAAAAGTCAAAAAACAACAGATGCTTGTTATTGATGCAGAGAAAAATGTGTGCTTATACTTGTAGACTGACCATTTGATATGGCAATCCCACTCCTGAGTATCTGTCCAAAGGAAAAGAAATAATTTTATCGAAGGTGCCTCTGTACCTGAATGTTGATCATAGTACACTTTACCATTGCATAGATACAGAATCAACCTAAGTGCCTATATATACATCAGTGGTTAGAGAAAATGTGGTATTATATACTACAGAGTAGTACTCAGCCATAAGATGAAATCAGTGATCCCCAATCTTTTGGGTACCAAGGTCCAATTTCATGGAAAATAATTTTTTCACAGACCACGGTGGGGGTATGGTTTGGGTATAATTCAAGTGTATTACATTTAGTGTGTACTTTATTTCTGTTATTATTACATTGCATACATCATTAGAAATAATTAGACAACTCCTCACAATGCAGAGTCAGTGGGAGCCATGAGCTTGTTTTCTTATATTTGTGGCTATGCCCCAGCTCTAGCATCACCACCTCAACTCCACCTCAGGTCTTTAGGCCTTAGATTCTCATAAGGAGTGCACAACATGGATTCCTTGCATGTGGAGTTTACAGTAGGGTTTATGCGCCTATGAGAATCTACAGGTACTGCTGATCTGATAGGAGGCAGAGCTCAGGCAGTGAGGCAGGTGATGGGGAGCAGCTGTAAACACAGGGGAAACTTTGCTTGCTTGCCCTTCCAATCCTGCTGGGCAGCCCGGGTCCTAACAGGCCATGGATAGGTAATGGTCTGCTTCTGGTAATGAAATAATATTATTTGCAGCAGTTTGCATAGAATTGGAGACCATTATCCTATGTGAAATTATCTCTGGAATGGAAAAACAAACACATCTTTTCACTAAGACATGGGAGCTAAACAATGGGTACACATAGACACAAAAAGATGCAAAGGACATAGGAAACTAAGAAGGGGGAAGGTGGAAGGGGAGTGAGGGATACAAATTTACCTGTTTGGTGCAATAAACACTATTCTGGTGGCAGGCACATTGAAAGACCTGACTTCAGCATTATAGAGTGTATCCATGTTAACAAACACTTTTATATCCCCTTACTATCTTTTTTTTTTTTTTTTTTGAGACAGAGCCTCAAGCTGTCCCCCTGGGTAGAGTGCCATGGCATTACAGCTCACAGCAACCTCCAACTCCTGGGCTCAAGCGAGTCTCCTGCCTCCGCCTCCCAAGTAGCTGGGACCACAGGCGCCCGCCACAACGCCTGGCTATTTTTTGGTTGCAGCCGTCATTGTTGTTTGGCGGGTCCGGGCTGGGGATTCGAACCCGCCACCTTAGGTGTACGTGGCTGGCGCCTTAGCCGGTTGAGCTATAGGCGCTGAGCCTCCCCTTACTATCTTGAAATAAAAAAAGAAAAAAAATTGTGCTATGAGTGTTTAAGTAACTTGCCCATAGTCACACAATTAAGAATTACAATTTTGAACTAGAGATTCAAATCTACATTCTTAACCTCATAACATACTTTTTTACTTTTTAATTTGAAAGACAACCCTCGTTTTTATTGCAGATCTACACAACTGGCTAGTCACCCTCTGTGGTTAAAACATTGTTAAGTTTGTGTTTACTGCTATTCAATTATAAAATCTTTGGACAACATTGATGAACATCCAAAGTAATTCAAGGAAAGGAAGTACCATGGTTCCTTACAAAATGTCAAATAAGGTATATCACTTGAGACAGGAAAGTTTTTAAAATACAAATTTGCCATGTTTTAAGTAGGTTTTTTCCCCCTGCTTATAGCACAGTACAAGTGTCCGGAAATTAAAGTAATAATTTACTGTGAACCATTTCAAATTCAACAGATTTTGGAATATCACTTAACACATGCTATTTAGACATTTTAATACATAATACTTTAAAGCAGAATACTGTCCAAAAATACCAATGAGTCTCAACAAATGACCTGAATGTCAATGTTTTCCTGTATTAACTTTGAAATGTATAGTTGTTGGATTTCTTTTATATGTAACAAACTTTGATTGGTGGAGGGGGATATCTAAACACTAAGGTTCACTGCATATACATTCTGTAAGGTATTAATGAGGGGACTTTAATTTTTAAAAATACCTAATACTTTGAAGAGTGGCTTTAAAATCATATAGTCCCCTCCCTTTTTTTAGCAAACCAATGTGATTGAAAGAATTGTTCAAAGAATTTAAATAAAAGCATGTTTCTAACCTGCAAACTGAAGTTTCTTGGCAAAAAAGCATCATGAAGACCCTGAAACCAATGATTATTTTAAAGTGACATATTAAACCATTTTCTGTATTAAGCAAAAAAGTAAATGCCATGTTCTTAGGCTTTTAGGATATGGCTTATAAAATGTGTGATATTTACCAGGATAGCTCACATTTTTCTGCAGTTTTCCAGTGGACTTGCCTATGGAATACTGTAATCATTATTATGAAAAAATATTAATACAGGTTAAATCAGTTATTTTAAATAGAAGTGGAGATGGGAGTTTACTAAATTATTCTGACAACATCTTTTTGCTAGTAGTTGCCAAAACTAGAGATATTTAAAGCACTTCACCCACCCAAATTTGGCTTTAAGACAAAAGGTATACAATCTACATAGCATACTTCTTTTCAACTCACAAGAAAGTTCTAACACAACGGGTTGATGGACGGGATTCTTTGAAAATTTCAACTAGAATTCCTATAGGTAAAACCTGTTAGAGATTGCCTGCCATCTAACGTAAACAGTGAGTCAAATTCTAAAAATAAAATGATTTTTATATTGTTATTGATAATCTCACTATAATGGCTATTATTTCTATAGGTTGATCTGTTAATGGTGCTTCAAACATAGAAAAGAAGTTAAATGAGTTTGCATCTATCTTATTTAAAACAGACACTTGAGTAAAGATATTTGAACCACAAAAGAATTTGAGGTACTTCTCATAAAACTATCAATAAATTTGCCTTTTCATCATACACTCTGAAGAGTTGAGAAGAAGACTGGAAACTTGTGGCCCGTTCAGTTCCCATAACAACGGCACACAGATACGTGAACATTTCTTCAGGAATTGTCATGTGTTTGTGTTGATGGAAACTAGATCTGAACAATGCAGGTGGGTTGCCAACCTACTTCGTTGGTACTACAGAACTTTAGCTCGATGATGCCTCTTTCAGATAAGAGATTGAATATGTAATATATGCCAAAGTGATGCTTCAAAGTCTAGTGAACTATGAGGCATGGCAATTAAGTTTGCAAACTTGCCACATTGTCCCTATGTTGGCAGCACTGTACAAACAGCTCAGTAAGGTTCCGGAACCTTGGTGTGTCAATGTCTTACAGCTGTGTTCATGTTGATGTGTGGGAGTGTCTTGATGAATGGTTCATTATTGTTATGTGTTTTTGTGTGCTGTCAAGAGAATGTAGGATCTTGAATTAGAGCCATGAACAAACATTGAATTTCTTATTAAACTTGGCAAGAGTGGAAGGGGAATCAAGCATATATTAGCCCAAGTTTATGGGGATAAAGCCATGAAGAAAGTGGCAGTGTACAACTGAATTAAACATTTTTCTGAGGAGAGAGAAAGCATCACTGATGAAGAGAGGTCAGGGCAGCCATAACAAGCAGAACTGATGAAAGCATTGCAAAAATTCATCAAATTGTGTGTCAAAATCATTGGGTGATTATAAGAAGCACAGCAGACAAAGTAAACATTGATAGAGAAACAGGAAAATCTTAACTGAAAATCTTGGCCCAAAACTCCTGGCTATCATGTCACCACAATGCACCAGCTTACACGGCACTATCTGTGAGGGAATTTTAAGCCAGTAAACAAATAGCTGTATTAAAATACCCTCCCTACTCACCTGATCTGGCCCATGGTGACTTTTGTTTTTATCTGACGATAAAGGAAATATTGAAAGGAAATATTTTGATGACATTCAGGACATCTAGGGTAATATGATGACAGCTTTGATAGCCATTCCAGAAAGAGTTTCAAAATTGCTTTGAAGGGTAGACTAGGTGCTGGTGTTAGTGCATAGCTTCCCAAGGGGAGCACTTCAAAGGTAACTGTAGCAATAGTCACCAATGAGGCATGTAGCACTTTTTCTAGGACGACTTCATGAATTTAATTTTCAGATCTCATATATAGATTCATAAACTTAACAAATACTTTAACAATTGCAAAGCAAGACCTGTGGTTCAAGACAATATAGAGTTTTGAAATTCTTTTATGCTTCCTACTTTGGAAACCAAAATGATAAGAATGGGTGTGAAATCTTGGGGAAATTAATAAATATACATAGTGTTGGGCTATGCACATTCATTTGTCACTCACATAACATGAATTAAAACCACTATAAACAGCAAATACAATGACTTGGCTTGTTTTAGTGTTACATGCTTGGCTTATCAGGTGCAGCTTCTGTAACCTTAGAAAGGATCAAGTTCGAAAAGCAAAGTGAAGGCCAAAGTCAAAAAGATTTTCCTTCTGTATTGAAAGTATTTGATACTTTGTATAGGAAGTGACAGGGAATAGAAAAGGACAAATGAGTTAGAAGAAAAAATGGCTATACTAATGAGTCATAAAAATCATCCAGGAGAAGCCAAATGTGTGATACTTGTTAAAATTATTCAAGGATATTTTATCCTTTTGGAGTTTATTGTCAGAGTAATAATAATGTTAATTTAGCAGAAAAGTTGATTTGTACAAGGCACTATATGACATTGTGGTGGAGAAGATATAATTACAGGCAGTTCCCTGGGTTATAAAGGAGTTTGGTTCTGTAAGTTTGTTCTTAAGTTTAATTTGTATGTAATTTGGAGCAGGTACATTTACCTACCTGTGATAGCCTCCATTTGTAAGTGTGAGTTGTATATCAGTTGGATGCTTTTAACTCGAAAACTCCTTGTAATGGTGAGACTAGAACTTCAGATTCTGGTTCTGAGTCTTACTATCTGTCCATCCTAGAGAAAGTACTTTACCCTCTCTAAAAATTAGGTTACTCACCTATAAGTGGTTGACATGATTAAATAGTCATGTAAGCCTCTCAGTGCAGTGCTTGGTATATGATAAACCCTCAGTGAATGATAATTGTTAATTTACTCTTTCTTTTTGTCAAATATTACATGAAAAATGTTTTCAGTAATGTAAAACTAGTTTCCATAAAAGCTCTTTGCTTTCTCAAATATTGATAATTATCTGGAAAATAAGTTTTTGGTGCAGCTTGTTCATCATAATTGGACTGTCATACCCGGGACTGTCAGTTTCCTTCAGAGCCTCTTCGTATCTAGGCATTCTTTACTATTTGTTTTGTATGAGATTGAGAACCTCCATAGTGCATATGAGGAAGGCGGGATGGTTCTGGAAGAGCTGCTCTGTGTGTAGGAAGAGCTCTGCAGCCTCTCCAAGTGTCTTGGGTCAAGACATTGAGGCTGAGGTGGAAGTCAGTAGGATGAGACATACAGGAGGTTATGAGAAATACAATTCATTGCTTTTATTTCAGCCTCACTGTTCTAATGAATCCTGTGTGTTGTGAGTCAAAAGGGTTTCTTACTAGGAAGATTCTCCTCTCATAAATTTACTCCTAGGAGGGGTTGACAAAAAAGATTTTGATCACCATAGATCATAATACACACCAAATTTGTCATCCTTCCCGGACTCCTCTCATTTTTGCATGTCTAGCCATCAGGCTCCTATTCCTTTTTTTAAAGCTAACACATCACCACTGAATTAAAATGCGGCAATTATTTATGACCTTTCAGTGCATTTATTTTTTCTTTAAAGGCTTGTCTATGCCTGATATTACAACTTTTGATAGCGAGGCAGTTAAATGAGAAAGACAATCTTCTGTATCATGATTTAGACTGAGGCAAGTTACATTCCTAATGATGTAAGCACTTTTGTCTGGTGCTAGTAGAATGGATACATATGGGGGCTGTTAATTTAGCTCTAATGTGGGCTGCATGGGAAAAGCTATAGGGGTTCTATTTAGTTGGTAGTAAACAACTTCGGAATCAATGTGTTTTTCTTTACTGAAGACTTGCTTAGTGCATTGGAAAAAAATTCTATTAGTTTGCCTCATTTAGTAGTCACCACGCAGCCTGATGTGCGAGCCAGTGGCACCCATTAAGGCTGGCACGACTGTTTGTAGCAAAATGAACCGAGCCATCTGAATTCAACCCCAGTGTCATCATTCAGCAGGCCAGACAGAGCCATGATTTAGGATTTTCCCAACATTTTATGGCAATTTGTTTCATTTGCCGCAGGCCCATAACGATGCAAATTGCCATAAAGTGGGATAATCAGGCAGTAGAAGTGTCATAAAACTGCAGGAGAAACAAATTTCCATCTTGGAACTTTGCATGCCGATGGATGTGGGGGAGAGTAAATGTGGTTTTTATTTATTTATTTATTTTTTCCGGTGTTATCTGTTTGCCAGGCCTTGTGCCAAGCCGAAATGATTCCATTTTGTCGATTTGTACTCAGTTTGAAGCCAAAGAATGGAAGCGAAAGAGGCTCTGAAAATATGAGGAAGCACCTGGCCAAAGTCTTTCCTCAGATGCCTGGGCTCTGATATTGGGAAGAGAGGTCCAAGGGAGAGGAGGCCAAGTGTGTGCTATTAGATGGATGGAGGACAAATTAGAGAGCTGGAGTGCTTTGGCTTTCTGAAATGTCATAGTACTTCTCCTGATATGTTTGTGGGATCCCCTGCCTTGCCTTTAACAGCCCTGCCTCTCTTTTGCCATGAGAGCCTGTGTCATGATGAGAACCAACAGGCTAGAAATGGCACCGTTAGACCAAAGCTCTTCAGGCCCTGCTGAGAACTGGGGCATAGCTAAAAGGAAAGGGTCCATTCTCACATATCCATTGCTTGCCCTTGGAAGTGAAAATGGAATTTTTTTTTTTTTTTTTTTAGTGTCTGAGAAGCAGACTCTCTTTGTTATTTTTTGCCTGGCCACATTCCTATCTCATGGGTAGGTATCATGAGTCATCCTTTGAAAAATCATACAGCCTGAAATTTCCAGGTCTCACCCTATAGCTAATAATGGGGTTGTTTAGCCTTCACTCTTTATTTTTGTGTTGTCCATTTTGTTTCCTGTTTTGTGATATTACATCAATGGCATTGGTTTGAAAGCTCCCGGAGGAAAATTCCACAGCTCTGCCCCTGCTAACTGAACTGTTTTTGACAGATATCTTAATAACATACTAGGTCATTGTCAGGATGCTGGGGGTGAGAGCTAAAATCATTTCTTCCTTTAAAAAAAAAAAGAAATATATTCCAGGAGGAGCTTCTCTAGAATTCTTTCGATTTTGTTTTATAAGCTGAATTCATCATGAACTCCCCAATGAGGAAGTATGCTTCTTAATTTTGATGCTCTTGTGTCCTAAAAGTTAGGCAATGTGGAAAATGGTGAAAAAATGTTCTCCTTCTGTCGCTCAGAATGGTGATATTTTATCTATAGCTTTCGTATATAGTTACTTTCATGTTCTTATGTTTCTAATCTAATTTAATATATGTTCTTTTAAAATTTAATGTGTACAGGATATGACACATACAAGGTGTCCTTAAAGTTCACGTGCAACTTACTGTGTTAAACTATTTAAATTGCACACAAACTTTATGGACACCTTGTATACATATAGCTCATCTTTTTTTTTTTTTTTTTTGGAGACAGTCTCATTATGTCTCCCTTGGTAGAGTGCTATGGTGTCACTGCTCACAGCAACCTCAAACTCTTGGACTTAAGTGATTCTCTAGCCTCAGCCTCCCAAGTCGCTGGGACAACAGGTGCCCACAACACCTGGCTATTTTTTTTGTTGTTGTTGTAATTATCATTGTGGTTTAGCAGGCTAGAGCTGGGTTCAAACTTGTCAGCCTTGGTGTATGTGGCCGGCACCCTAACCGCTGAGCTATGGGTGCTGAGCCATATAGCTCATCTTGATTATAAACATTTATTGTGGGCCCACAACATACCCTTTGTGGTAGTAGCACTTTCTATGCCATATTTCATTTTGTAAAACCAAACCAATGAAGTGATTTCTTCTCAAAACACTCCTTTTCATCCCCCCCCCCACTGGGAGTATTGTTTTTTTTTTTTTTTTAATATTTTGTCAATGTAAAAAATGTGAGCAAGATTATGTACAATTTTGAGGAGATTGATTCCCTTTCTGGCAGAGGGCAAGCTTTGTTGGGTTCTGCTTTCTAAAAATGGTACCTTAAAGGATACATAGTCATGGTCCAAAATGAAACCAAAATGGATGTGCGCTTAAATACAATGTAGAAACTGGCATTTAGAAGTTGGTAAAGGTCTGAGCAAATAAAAATTAAATTTGGGATGCCTAGAGAATTAATTCTCTAGAAATCCATATGGATTGGTGAAATGACCATACTTGATGTTTGCAATCACTCTGATGTAGGATCTTTCTTGAATCATTTGGGTCATGGGCCCCACCATAGTTAAAGTAAAAAGAACAAATAGCTTTAGTGACTCATCAAACTTTCTTCAAAACCCAATTCTTCCATGATCTCTTTCTCCTCTCAAAGTTTGCACTATTCTCTGGGCCCCTAATAATTTTATTTCTCCAGAGTTTGTTGTGTGAACAGGGCTCCCTTTCTCTATGCTCTTATGCCCATAAACATTTATTTGATTCATGACTCTGTTGAATGCCCACTAATTAGATAAACTCAAGGGATTTAAATGGGAAAGAAAATTGTAGAACAACATGATGTAATCATACAGAAAAATAATAAGGAGGTTGGTTTCAGGTATAGAAATGAAACATCTTTCTCTCTGTCTGTTTCTCTCTCTCTCCCTTCCCTTCCTTTTTCTTCTCTTTTCTTTTCTTTTTTCCTGAGACAAGGTCTCACTTTGTCACCCTCAGTAGAGTGCTGTGGCATCACAGCTACAAGAAACCTCAATCTCTTGGCCATAAGAAATCCTTTTGCCTCAGTCTCCTGAGTAGCTGAGACTATAGGCACTGGCCACAACACCTGGCTGTTTTTGGAGATGGGATCTTGCTCTTGCTCAGGCTGGTCTCTAACTCCTGAGCTCAAGCAATCCACCTGCCTCAGTCTACCAATGCGCTAAGATTACAGGCCTGAGCCACTGTGCCCATCCTAAAGAAAACATCATAAGGGGACATTCCTGTTATGCACAGGAGAAAACAATTAGAAAATAAGTTTAAAATATTAATTTGTAATTCAACTATTTATGACTGGAAAGATGATTTTGTGATTTCAACACCAAGTGGTAAATACAATTTTTTAGGTATTAAGAAATTGAAAGGATGGGTTGTAAATACCATGCCAATATAATAGAAAGGTATCACAAATAATAGTAACCCATAATCCAAGGATCAGACCTCATTATGGAGTGATATTTCTCGATATGAGTGATATTTCTGTGGGGCATACTATAGGTTCTGTGGCCAAATATTTTAGATTTAATTACCGAACTGTCACAGAGACAGGGTATAATAGTGATGGCAGATTGCAGTGGGTGGTATATTGTTTGGAAGTCCCATTCAGCCAAAAACAGAGCGTCTGAGCATTTTTTATTTACCTTATTCAGTAAAATGATCTTTTTAAGAAAATGATGATGAGATCACTATTCTCAATCTAATTCTGACAAAATGAGAGAAACAGTTTGAAAAACTATTTATTATGTTCTTCCCAGCTATGTTCCAAAAATATTGTGTAATTAGAAACATTCAAAACATGCAGATGAGTTTCTAGAGACATGCGGGCAGAGAATCCTAGATTCAGGAAAGGCAAGTTTTATAAAGTAGAGACAAATCACGGCAAGGTGAAGCTCTTAAAATTGGGTTCCTACAATGGGATGTGGGAATTTAGCAACAGATAATTTATGTTTTGATCAATTCAACTTTGAAAAAGAAATAAAATACATAACATTTTGATGTAAAAGATATATTTCCAATAAATGGAGTTCTGAGATAACTTGCTACTGATCAACACGGTGTGGCCACAGAGCATTCTGATTTCTCATTCTTGATTAACTTTGTCTCCCTAAATAAGCTAAGGCAGATGCACCAGCCATGACTGAGCTGCTCTGAGTTCACCCTGGGAGGAAATGAGCCAATGTTTGTTTCCTCCCACGTCTCAGACAACCATGCTGGGGAGAAGGTTCTGCTGGGCTCTGGGCTGCTCTAATGCACAGCATCAGGGTGAGACAGGGAACCCCGAAAGGGGCACACAACTCAGTCATGAGCTAGGTTGTGTTCTGATTCTGTATCCATCATGTTTGGATAATGTGTTGATGTGCAAAGCAATTTCTCTAACTTGCTTTAAAATATAACTGGCGTCTCTCTAGAGGGACAAAATGCTCATTCTGTAATACCTTTTTGATATGGAACCAGAGGTGGGGAAAAAGGAGGACAGGAATCCTTGTCACATCCTCCACTGTCCTTGTGTAGTTACCAATAGACTGGCCCTTCATCCTTCTTTATAAGAGCCTAATATTAGGTGGGCTCAAGCTGGTTGATCCAAATGGGTTAAATGAACTGTTTTAATTACTCAGAAACTATACAAACCATAAAATTGCATGGGGGAAGGAAGAGATGACTTGGTGAGAAAGGAATGTGATATAGCCAATGCAGGCCTAGAGGAGCAGACAGAATCTAGGAGAGAGATTTCAATAGAGAAAAGCCCAGAATTAGTTAAGACTGACAGAAAAATGGAAAGGTTCTTAACAAAATAGAAAAATGCTTTATACTGTATTTGATGCATAGACTATTTCTATAAAGCTGGAAGAACCTGGTGTTTTCTGGGTAGAGGAGCTGAGAAACTGGAGGACAGTGGGTGAAGAGACCCTGGCTTTGTACTGTAGACTCTTCTGTACTTTTTGGAATTTTTATCATAAGCATTTTTTAGCTTTTCAAATAATTGAAACAGAATTGAAAGACAATAGGCATATGGAAATGCTGCTCCTTGTTGTCTTCAGTCTCCACTTGTCACATCGGGATCTGGTGTTGGTAGTGATATGTGAGCAGAAGGGAGCTGTATTTCTAGGCCCCATCCTACGAGGGAGGGAGCACCATCTTCCCTCCACATTTCCCCCTTCCTGAGGCTTTAACAGGAGTTGCTTGGACTTTCTTGTATAAATGCTGGAGAGTTGGTGGAGCAGAAGACACTAGGAGCCTGGGCTGCTCTTGACTCTGTGAAGGAGAGCTTTCACACCAGCTAGGATTTTCACACAATTGCAAGATACCCTCTCTATCTGCGTCACCTACTGTTACTGTATCAGGTGTCTGTCATGACTGGCAAGGGCATGTTTTAACTAATATGATGACTGTTTTTGATTTTTGCTCTTATTTTCATTTTAAAAGATAAGGGAGAAAGAAATAAAAGGTACAGGGGACAAACAACATCAAGGAATGTTTTCTTAGGGAACCCAGTGGCCAGGAAGGACAAAGCACAATGGTTGCTGGTAAATGTTCATCATTGTAACCTCTGCTGATTTTCATTAGGTAAATACTCCTAAGGGGGATAAGTTTAAGCGACCAACAAGATTTCACTGAATGTAGAGTTGTGAAGAAATGCTAACATCTGCGTCCTAGAACTCATATAAGCTAGCTCTAGCACATTCCTTTGCAACAACTAGCAACCAGTTGACAAGGCTTCAGGGCTGAGTTGACAGTGGCTGGTAAGATACTTTGGTTAGGTAAAGTGCTTACACTATCTGTTCTGGAAAAAAGAAAGTTTTATTACAATCATAAAAACATTTAAAAATTTTATAGTTAACTAAAAATTGTCAAAACTATGAGAATATTTTAAAATTAAGTGATTAAATTTTTAAAAAATAATATTTAATTTTTTCTTGAAAAAAATTTTTTTTTTTTTGCAGTTTTTGGCCAGGGCTGGGTTTGAACCTGCCACCTCTGGCATATGGGGTCAGTGTCCTACTCCTTTTTAGCCACAGGTGCCACCCATATTTAATTTTTTAAAGAATAAAATTAATTTTCTAAATATTACAGATCCTTGAGCAGGTAATATTTATATCTTTGATTTAAAAAAAAGCTATGTTATGGAAAAAAAGAAGATACTAAGGGAATACCAGGCCCGTGCATAGCCACAGCGTGTGGTAGACATTATATTAATAAATGTGCTCCGAAGTCCAATGACAATTTTATTTCCATTTCTACAAATAGAAGGAACTTCATACCCACAGGGGCTAAACCAGTGAAAGAACACTGGTGTCAAAGTTAGGTGCAGCCTGCTACTTGCCCAGGCATGTCACGATAAATACATGCACATCAATTATGTGGCTGCCACAAAATATTAGTTAAGAGCAAAAAAGTTAAAATGATTTTGATCTGGAATGATAGGCTGGATCTAACAAGACTAAATTTAATAGGCAAAAGCTATGAAATTTGGGCCAATATTCCAACTACTTCAATATGAGATACAGGCTTAAAATTCAAAAGTGAGAAAGAGTTAGCAACGTCAAGGGACTGTTAACGTAAATCCAGCCAACTGTTACATGGCTACCTTAAGTCAGATAAACTCCACAGTGAGTTCACAGGAGTGCATTGTACTATTTCAGGAAATTAATCCATCCATTAATTTATCACATTCATCACACATGCCTGTTCAATAACTCTGATTCATTGAAACAATTAATATTGATTGAGCATCTACAAAGGCAGGTAAATGATGGTATATAGTCATAAGACAGACACTGCCCATGGCCACATGGAGCTTATATTCAATTGGTTATTGATCAGACCATGTGTAAAGTACAGTGGTTGGTTCTGGATATGACTTTAATAGAATTGACAAGAAAGTCAAACTTGGCCACAGATGAGTAATAAGATTGGTCTAGAGTAAACTCAATATTATAAGGAAGAATTCAATTAACTGAAGAAGAGACTTTAATAGCATTTGTAGCTTTCTGCAAATATCTGAACCATTGACATGGATAGTATATATGAGAAGTGAAAAAGAAATGAGTAGTTGACTCGAGTTGAGAGAGGTGGAGGAAATCAGGGGAGGATTAGTTGAGGATGTGATTCTTAATCTGAGTCTTGAATGATAAATGGATATTTATCAGGAAGAAAATAAGTAAAGGGCATTTCTCCAAGTGGAGAAAATAGATCATGCAAATACTGAGAGCCACACATGAGAAGAATCTTTGGTAACAGTGTGCATTTTTCTGTGTATGTGGTATAAAGAATACAGGCTGGAAGCAGAGGTGAAGGGGAATAGCAGAGATGAATCTGGAGAGGAAGTCTTGGATCAGATCATGGAAATCTTTTATATCAGAGAGTTTAAATTCCATCTGAAGGCATGGGGGTGGTGGGGGAAAAGTTAGCATCAGGGTATTACTGGAAGAGGAGTGACATGCTCAGATCTAAGTTTCAGAACAGTCACACTTGTGGCAATATGGAGGGAAGATTTTGGGAGGGCAGGATTCCCAACTGGGTGGTAAGAAATAGACTTATACTGAGACTGTGTTTTTGATGTTGAATTTGTCATAGAGAATCTGAAATACATGTTCTTCATAACCATGGTTCATTTTTATTGAGCTGGGTTGGAGGCCAAAATGAGTGTGTCTTCATTCAGGCCACTTTTATACCTACAGTGAAGAGTAGATAGTTTTCTTTTGGTGTGTATGGTGCGTCTTGGCATTTTCCTGCTTCACCAAATAATTATTAGATACCTCACGTGTAATAGCCATGTTTGTGGCCCTGGACATAAAGTAGTGAACAACACAAGTAAATTTTATGGGAGGTAGAGAGAGATGATGAAAAAAGAAAATACATGAAAGGGAATTTAAGATGATTTGAGTGCTGTGAAATAACCAGAACAGGATAATAGTGATTGGCAGTAACTTGGGTGGAGAGGGGTTTGGTCGATGAGAGGTCTGGAGGTGAGATCTGAACTGAAATCTGAATGAAGAGAAATTGGCATCTGTCTTCATATTAGAGGGAGGAGCCTCAAAGCATATAGAATTATAGGATCAGGGGGCATCAGGAATTATTTTATCATGATCAAAACCCAAAAAGTCAGTATGGCATGAATGCAGTCAGTGAGGGGAAGGTAGTTTAAATGAGGTCAGATAAGTGGGAAATGGGCAAGAGTAATACAATCTTATGGCCTTGATATGAGCTTGAAGTCTCACCTTATCTTTATTGTAAAGAAATCACTCTATCTGTTTTCAGTGGGATATTAATTAGAGAAAGGCAAGAAAAAGAGTAGGGAGACCAGATAAAGGTTATCAAAGATATCCAAGATGAAAAAAAAAAAAAAAAGTGACCTTTACTACATTGATGGCAATGGTGATAGAGAAAAGTAGATGGTTTCTGGATGTTGAGCCAACAAGACTGGCTGGTCGATTGGATATGGGGGATGGTGAGGGAAAAAACAAATAAAAAATATGGACTTGCTTTTCTGCTTTGCAAAATGTGGCTTTGTTGGGGGATAGGAGAGCTTGAAGGATGAAAATAATTGGATGGGAAAATCATAGTTCTTTTTACCCGTGTTAGCTTTGAGAAGCTTGGTGTACTTTAAAGTGGAGACTTTAAGGAGGTGGTCTGGAGTTCAGAGATGAGATCAAAGGCAGCTTAAGGAGTTTTTGGTATCAAATTCATGGTACTGAGAATAGCAGCTCACAAGGTGTTAACTTGGTCAAGTGATGATGTCTCATCCATCCCACTTTACCAGCATGATACCTGACATTTACTAGACAATGTCATTGTTTACTTATTGCCCTGAACTTTACTGGAATGCTTGAAAGTACTAAGGATCAGTGCATAAGTTCCAAATATTTCAGCTGCTTCCTACTAAAAATGTGTGTTTTTTGTCTTCTGGGTTAAATTCTGGGAAGGCATATAGAGAAGAGGTAAAGATTCATCTCCATTTGTGTTTGGTGAACATGCCTGCTAGGATACCCAGAGAGAGGTTTTTTTTTTTTTTTTTTTAAATTAAATCATAAACACATAGATCATGTATACATTAATGCATTTTTGGGGTACACTGTGCTGATTTCATGTAGAATTAGGAGTGTTTACATTACACTGGTTAATATATAGCTCATCTCATTTACTTAATTTTTGTGTTTAGACATTTATACTCTATACTTCATAGCTCCATCATGTACCCTTGCATTATGCACCCACTATTCACCCTCCCTCAATCTGAGTGGGAGGAGCCTCAAAGAGGAGGCTCTCCTCCCATCCCTCCCTCCTTCATCCTGAGCCATAGTTGTGATCTATTCTTCAATGAAAGTATGAGTGATTGTAAATTGGTTTCTTAATAGTACTGAGTAAACTGGATATTTTTTCTTCCATTCTTGAGATACTTTACTAAGTAGGATATGTTCCAGCTCCATCCATGTACCCATAAAAGAGTAAAGTCTCCATCTTTGTTAAGGCTGCATAATATTCCATGGTATACATATACCACAATTTGTTAATCCATTCATGGATCGATGGGTACTTGGGCTTCTTCTATGACTTGGCTATTATGAATTGAGCTGCAATGAACAATCTGGTGCAAATATTTTTGTTATAAAGTGATTTTTGGTCTTTTGCATATACACCTAGTAGAGGAATTGCAGGATCAAACAGCATGTCTACATTTAGATCCAAGTTTAGAAGGTTGCTTCTTTTATTCTCACTTCTAGAGGGAATTCAAACATTAGATCTGTGTTTGCTGTTACTGTTTTAAATGTATTTCAAACTCCGAAATTATATACCATATCAAAATTGTTCTTTATAACAAAATGACCTTGTGCAGTGGTTTGTGACTATAACTCTGAGGAGAGTGGCCTGAGCTCAGGAGTTCAAGCCTACCCTATGCAAGAGTGAAACTCCTGTATCTACTAAAAGTAGAAAATTAGCCAGGTATTGTGGGTGCCTAAGTCCCAGATACTTAGGAGGCTGAAGCAAGAGGATTGCTTGAGCCCAAGACTTTGAGGTTACTGTGAGCTATGATGCCACAGGACTCTACCCAGGGCAACAGAGTGAGACTCTGTCTCAAACAAAAACAAAATTATCAGTATCCACACCTAAATCTACATCACAATGGGAGTTGGTATCACAGAAGTGCAGTGACTTACACTTTCATCTGACCTCAAAGGTACAAAGATACAAATGCTATGTTTTGTTCTTTTTCTTCCAACCATCTGGCCCTAGAAATTTTGATTTCTGCTCTTATTAAATAACATCTATAGTTAAGAATAGTGTTTGTGTATGTTCTGTAATCTAAATTTTAGTTTTCAGTCTTGGACATAAAATCACAAATAGTTTAAATATAGCTTGAGAAATGAGTATTTTTCTTTCTTTTTTTGAATACCTTTTCAAATCATCTGTTAAGTCTTAAAACAACCCTGGATGTCAACTGTTACTGATTTTTCTTATTGTTGTCACTCTCTGTAAAGACAGTTGATCAATGATATACTCCTGAGATATCTTTTCCTTTTTTATTTTCAAATCCTTTTTTCCTTTCACAGATGTTTTGGAAATCCAAGTAATTGAAGAGCTTCACAAAATTTGGATGTACTAAGGGTATGATCAGGACTGTACGGCTGGTCCCAAGGGAGGGTAAAAACATTAAGGCTCTTAGTTGCCTTAACTTTGTTTCTATTATAGGGCCTTTTCTCATAGTTCTGTAGACAAAATTCCAGCTGAGGTTTGTGCTTAAGGCAGCATTGTGTAAAATCTCATTGACTGGGCTCGAGAAATATCTTTTTAAAATGTACTGTATTCATTACCTAAAAAAAGCATTGATGCATCTTTTCAAGTGATCTAATAGTGAATGTGAGGATGAAAGTTAGTGAATTATGTAAAATTTTATAATAACAATCTAACTTTTGTTTTAAATTAATGTCATAGATACATGAGACGATGTTACTTCATTTGTTGATTTGTTAATTACATTTATTTTGTAAATGGGTAACACACACCTTTTACATCATTCATCACTCATTTTAATTTATTTAGTATGTTGCAATTGAGTTCTTTATGGACTTCATTACTTACTTTGAAAGAAAGGTTTATGAAAAGGTTAATTCTTTCTTTCTACTGATTTTTAAAAAGATTTATAGCTTTCAAATAATACATCCAGAAGTTAGAATTTTAATGTTTTAATGTAATTTAAAATACTTCAACATTAATTCTTGCTTTTAACTATTATATTGTTCTGTTTTCCTTCATACTTTGCTGGTATTCAGCAGTGACAAGCAGCTACATCAAATACCTCCTTACTTTCTCTGTAGAGGTATTAATGCATTAAAGTCAGAAGACTTTGAAAGTTCATTCAAAGAAGGGAAAATTGAGGCTGAAGAGGGTTCTTCTTTATATCCAAATAGTTTTACCATAATGCTATCATTCTTACAAACAAGTGACATATTCAAAATCACCTATCTCCAAGGTAACAGACAAAAATCTAAATTGGCTGAGTTTGCAAGCTTACAAATTCAATCCTCACATTTCCATTCAATGAATATTCACCCAAAATGGATGTAAAAATGATTAAGAAATTATCTAAAAGGACATAGCCCAGTGAATGAAAAGGTGAGGAAGTGTCCAACTAAATTTTGGGATGTAAGCTGCAGCTTCCTTGGCCTTTTCTGTGTTAAATAGAATTCTCATACACCGTCTTGCTTTGCTGTGCAGTTCTAGTAGTATGGCCTTAACAAAGAAGGCACGGTCAGAAAATTGTTTAAATATAGAACATAGGGAAGGCGCTGGAAAGAAAAGGTGGTTTCAATAATATGATTCAGGAAGGATGACAGATTTTATGACTTCTGAGCATTGGGGGAGTTTTTTTCTCATTGTTCTCAGCCTTCAATACTCTCCTCAAATTAAAAAGCCAAGAGCATCTTGGAAGGAGACTTACAACCATGTAACTCAGGCAGTGGGTGGCAGATGTGCCCCCCAGATCAGAAGTGTCTCTGCAGAAATGTTTTGCAGAGTGCACATCTAAATTTCTAGCATGTGCATGGGGCTGTGCACAGTGTGATAGAACCGTGTATGGCTATGATAGTAGAAATGGACTTGTTGAATGCTCTGTCTTTAAAGTCTTTGAGAAAGTGCAGAAAGCAATACGGAGATTTTTTTGTCGTACAACAACGACATTACAGCTCAGCTCAGATTGCTCAGGAGAGGACAGGTGGACAGATGTATCTCCCCTGCCAGTTACAGATACGATTTTGGTGCTAAGCAGGAACATATCCTGTAAACAGGCCCTCATTATGATAAGATCTTGCCAAGATATGTTTTTTCCGTGATGGTGACATATGTCATTCCAGCTCTAGAAAAAGTGTAAAGTAGCTGATTTTTTTTTATTGAAGACCCAGACGTCTATTAAGAAACTTCTTTTCCTTCCGCCTCGAGTTCTCTTCTCCAAACTATTCTCAACAATGGGATCTTACCCTCATGGCAGCTTAAAGTGTGACAACAGATACCACTCTTAGCCTTCTTGGCATATTTGCATTTTATCAGAAATTGCCATCTTGAAGCAAGAGAATGAAATGCCAGAAGTATAATTTTTTAAAATAATCACCTAAAGAGGTACTTTCAAAAAGAGGATTTTCTTGCACTTTTAAAATTATGCCACGTTTAATAATAAAACAAAAGTCAAATAAAACAATTCATGAACATTTCATGGGTCAAATTTATATTTGTTTTTATTTTCACTTGAAACATGGCAACAATATTTTTGCTTCCAGAAATGATGCAGGAAGTATATATACACTTCAGAAGTTTTCATGATGTAGTTTTTGTTTCATAAATGTATATCCTTTGAGTTTAATTGAAATCTGTTGTATTGTTGGGTGCGGTGACTCACACCTGAAATCCTAGCATTTGGGAAGCTGAGGCAGGTGGATTGCATGAGTCCACAGGTTCGGGACCAGCCTGAGCCAGAGTGAGACTTTGTCTCTATAAAAAGAAAAATAATTGAGCATTGTGGTGGGTGCCTGTAGTCTCAGCTACTTGGGAGGCTGAAGTAAGAGGATCACTTGAGCCCAAGAGTTTGAGTTTGCTGTGAACTATGACGCCATGGCACTCTACCACAGGTGACAAAATGAGACTCTAGACTCTATCTCAAAAAAAAAAAAAAATCTGTTGTATTTAAATTTATTTCATATTCTGTCCCTGGAAATGAATACAAATTTAATTTTGCATGTATGTTACTTGTTTTTGTTGTTTGTTTGTTTTTGTTTTTACTTTTTTGAAACAAAGAGTCTTACTATGTTGCCAGGCTAGAGTGTCCTGGCTTTACCCTAGCTCACAGCAACTTAAAATTCCTGGATTTGACCAAGTCCTCCTGCCTCTGTCTCCTAAGTAGCTGGGACCACAGATGTGAGCCACCATGCTCAGCCAATTTGTCTTTTTATAGTAGAGATGGGGTCTCACTCCAGCTTGGATTGGTCTCAAACTCCTGAGCTCAAGTTATCCCTCAGCCTCAGCCTCCCAGAGTACTGAGATTACAGGTGTGAGCCACCTGGCCTAGATGCCTGCATGGGTATTCTTTGAATGTGAGTTATCTTTGTAATTCTCAGAACTATGGAATCATTATGTAGCCTTAACTCTAGGTCTAATGCTCTCACTGACTTGATGACCATGTACTTCAAACTTATGCCTCAGTTGCATCTTTTATAAAATGAGTGTAGTAGATTTTGTGAGGCTATCCCCCAAAGAGAAAAACCCTGCCAGTGAAGAAGCAATGTATGTGTACAAGGGTTAACCTTTGAGCCAGGACCAGGTGAAGGAGAAGCATTGCTGGGTGTGAGCAGTGATGGAGCAGAGTGTGACTTTGAACTCTGACTGACGTAAGTTTAAAATATGGTTCTCCCATGTATTAGCGGTGAGACCTCTCTGAAGATTAGTATTTGGCATATATATCATATAAATAGGTGGATCAACACAGTGCACAGATTTTTATCTTGTATAAGCACAACACCAAGTTCATTATCTAAGGTGAAACAGAAATGAAATAGGAAAGGAAGGTGGAACTTTCAAGTTCAGGTTATTGGACCTTGGCTCAGCAGTAATTTTGTCAGCTATATGATTATAGTTAAGATCTAGTCTTCAAATTAGAAACCAAATGCACTAAGAGTAAAGCAGCAATGATGATACTGACTATGTGGTGGCTGATATCAGACTCACCCATGGGCCTCCCCCTAATTCCCTTGGTGCTGTTGTTTCTCAGACCTTCAGCAGCTGCTCAGCCCCAGCCACCATGGCCAAGGGCTCTGTTTGGGTCCATACTGTTTAGCTGACTAGGGCTGAACACTTGCTCACTTGCACCATTTGCACCCCACTTGGTTGTCACTGAGCACCACTTGGAATAGCCACATGCCCCATGTTTCTGACTTCTTTGGCCACTTTTAGACTTGGATTCCACAGCAATGGGTATGCGTTGTGGACGGATGTCATCCAAAAATGGGGGGCAGTTAACTTCTCATGGCACATTCTTTCCTCCATCCCTCCCTCGGATAGACTATTCTTTGCCCACAATTCTCTTTTATTTCTTGTGTGGAGAAATTCCATAATGCTGAGCTGAACTCACCTATAGAACAAACTCTGTAGCTTCATGGCTCACCATGACCTGTGACCAGCATGAAAATGCAATACTTTGCAACTTTTCCTATCCTTTTCTATTTTAATTTTTTTCTCTCTTTCCCAACCCTAGAATTGCACTTCTCAAAAGCATCAACACTTAATTCTTGCTTCAGATTCCTTTATCTGGGGAACCCAAACATAAGCATTTATAATGCTTAGCACATAAAAGTTGCTCATTAATATTAATTTTCCTTTCTCCCATCTCTTTGTCCAGTTCTAGGATAAACTTGAACTTCAGTGCGATCATTGCCTCCTGTCCTTGTCTTTTCTTCCTGAACTCATAGTCCATTTAAGGTTCTAATTTTCATGTTTGTTTCTCATTTGATTGTGAAATGCAAGTGACCTGTTTATTCGATGCTTTATTTCTATAAATCTCTTGTTTAAATTTTAGAAGTGGAGGGCTTTTCTTTATTTACGTACCTTGCTTATGGATTTTACTTTACAATGGATAACTATAATAGATTAAGGATTAAAGCAAAAGATGGTGAACATTAATACTAAATCCAATAAACTTTCTAGTTAGTACATAAGTTATATACTTTTTGTTGTTATATTTAAAAAAGAAAACAGTAAAGAGGAGTGATTTCTTTTACCCAAATTTAGCAACGTGTCCTGAAATCTTACTCTAGCTGGGGCAAAGAACCCTCGCTTTATCTTTAACAGTTACTGCTCTGTAATTAGTGGCAGGAAACTGAAACAACTCCCTTTTGCTCTGTCCTCCCCTGCCAAAGTTCCCATATAAATGTTTAATTATAGATTTTTGTACTTAATGACACTCACATTGCTCTTAGTATATACAACATAACTGTTCACACAAACAATAAAGATGTATGGCAAATCAATCATGTTGATTGATAACTAAGAAGCATCAATTAATAACTAAGAAGCATACATGATGTAGAAAAGCAGATAGAGGCTCGGTGCCCATGCTCAGTGGTTAGGGCACTGGCCACATACAACAAGGCTGGTGGGTTTGAACCAGGCCTGGGCCAGCTAAACAATGACAAGTGCAACAAAAACATAGCCACACATTGTGGCGGGCGCCTGTAGTCCAGCTACTTGGGAGGCTGAGGCAAGAGAATCGCTTAAGCCCAAGACTTTGAGGTTGCTGTGAGCTGTAA
>NW_003852401.1:36725731-36736620 GCF_000181295.1 Otolemur garnettii
CGTCATTGTTGTTTGGCGGGTCCGGGCTGGGGATTCGAACCTGCCACCTTAGGTGTACGTGGCTGGCGCCTTAGCCGGTTGAGCTATAGGCACCGAGCCTCCCAATTTTTTCTTTTGAAAAAACAACTCACCCATAGGCCTCTTTGCCTCTTTGCCTACTTGCCCCAGCCATAGATGACTGTTCTCTGTCCATGGCAACGTATCTTGCTCCGTAAGCCTAAGTCTTGCTCTTACTCTGCAAACTTACCTTTCTCTTCCTCAGTAAACTTGGTGTCATGCTTGCCTTATGAAACAGACAAACAATCCTTCCC
Organism: Otolemur garnettii; assembly: GCF_000181295.1. Classification (NCBI taxonomy): domain Eukaryota; kingdom Metazoa; phylum Chordata; class Mammalia; order Primates; family Galagidae; genus Otolemur; species Otolemur garnettii. The sequence goes on from NW_003852401.1 coordinate 36,726,043, forward strand.
AAAATAAAACTCATGGGTACATTTAAATCTTGTGCAAAAACAAAAAATTCATCCCCACAAAATTTATAGGGATTTTTATTATCATTTAGCTTCAAAAAAAGTTTTAAAAATTCATAACAGAAATGAGAGAAAACAAAATCTTCCAATTCCAATATTCCTATGAAGCACCTCATTTTCTCCCCAGTTTTTCTGAAACTAAAAGAAAACCAGGTAACGTTAGCGTGGTAGAGAGCACACAGCAGGTCCGGTGCTGTTCTCCTTATCGTGCTTTTCTTATGCTGTGAATCTAGTCCATTTCTGGTATTTTCTTCCTTGCTGGAATCACTGTTCAATCCATCTTCCATTCTGACAGATTGCTTGTCATGGGAGGAACTGTCACAGGCTTTGTCTGTGGGAATAGCTCCTTTCTACTGGGGCACGGTGGTAAAGAGTGCTTCTTGCCTGTCTTCTGTTTCCAGGTATTCCAGAGTAATCTCAAACACTGCAATGAAGACCCACTCCATATATTTCTTAGCCAAGTGTACCCTGATGCTGCACACTGCCTTTGAAAATACATTGCTTTCATGCCTTCAGTGCTAGTCTGTCCTAATAACTACTCTGTTCTTATCTTTTCTTTCTTCTATTGGTTGTCAGGGCCAACCTTTCCTAAGATTCTCAAGCATACTACCCTCTCTCTAGCTTTTCCTCAGGTCAGTTCTTAGATACTCAGAAGTTTACCAGTATCCCTGGTCAATTATAAATAATAATTCCTTGTCAATTACAAATAATATAGAGGACTTTTGTCATTTCCTAGCTATTCTTCACGGCAACCTTAAACTCTTGGGTTCGAATGATTCTATGCCTCAGCTTCCCAAGTAGGTGTGACTACAGGCACCCACCGCAATGCCTGCCATTTTTAGAGATGGAGTCTTGCTTTGGCACAGGCTGGTCTCCAACCTATGAGCTCAGGCAATCTTCCTGCCTAGGCCTAGTTATTCTTTTTTAGCCCTTTCACATCTTTATCCTTTGTATGCTAAGATACAACTAGAAAAAAGTGCTTAATATTCACCCAAATTTCTTCCACCTGTCCTATAAAGAGCCACTCAGTCTGAGGAGCTTCTTGCCTCTTTTGTTTTTATGTTAAAGAACATCAATACTGTTGCCAAAATACTCTCATTTCAATACACTTCTTTTTTTTTACTTTTGTAGTAGACCTCAGAAAGGCTAATTTAGATTACTTTATGGAAAAGTGATTTTTCCTATATATCACAAGGTTTAGAAGAAGCCCATTTCCTGAATCAGTAGCTTAGTTTCTATACCTCTCTAGAGCCTGCTATATAGAAAGTATTTAGCATGTAAAAAGAGTTAATAAATAGTTGTGTACTGATTAAAATATCTCCTTAAAAAACTTAAAAAAGCTTAGGTCCCAGAATGTCTATTCTAATGTTATCTATGATAGAAAAAAAGAAAGAAACAATTCAGTAACAGGAGAATGGTGAAATTATTAAATATTCAGATGGTAGAATACTACAGAGCCACTAATAAGTATTCAATGACATGGAAAAATAAAATGATAAGTGTGGCAAAAATATCCCAGACTTATAGTACTACATGTAACAGAGTAAGAACCCAATCATGTAATATATAAAAATACAGATGCGTAGGAAAGACTTGGAAAGAAATACCAAAAAATTAACATCAACCCTCTTTGTGCTTTGAGGTTACAGTTAATTTTTCATACTTTTGTACATTTTCAAAATTTCTTAAACACGCCTCCTTTCTCTTACTTAAATTTGAAGTGATTATGTTTTACAAATTTATCTCTAGCATAGTGTGCTATTTTCTGTTTGTCTACATCTGAACTGTAATGCTCTTTCTCACAATGTTTACTCAGGTATATTTTCAGTTTACCGTCATAGCTTTCTGTAGTTTACCATGATTAACTGCCCAAACCTTTCAACTCTTGGTCTTCACAGAATTTCCAGGAGGGAGCTGTGCACGATCAATTCCATAATTGGATGCTTGTTTATACGCGGGTCCCTCGTGAGGGCTGTGATCTACTAAAGCTCCAATCACATAAGCCTTTGATTCAATGAATTCTTTCAGTGTATTAAGTGAATCTGATGCAAGATAAATCTCTTCTTTTTTCACAAGTTCACTGTGGTGCTCCGGTGTGATGTGGAAATCCTTCTGGTTGACCCATCCTTTGTTGTTTTCATCCATGTTCTTTTGCACCTGGGCTCCATGGCTTCTCACAGAAAGCTGTACAGGCTACACTGCTCCTCAGCTTTCTGCATAAAATTGTATCTGCTTGTGGGGGCAGCGCCTGTGGCTCAAAGGAGTAGGGCACCAGCCCCGTGTGCCAGAGGTGGCGGGTTCAAACCCAGCCCCTGTCAAAACTGCAAAAGCAAAAATAACAACAACCCCCCTAAAACCCCCACAAAATTGTATCTGCTTGTAAAGTTCCTCCATGTTTTTAATAGTATCAAGTCATCAAAACTACAGTCAATGATAAGGCAGAGGGTACTGTGAACACCTTGTCCTCGATCCTGCTTTCTGTCACTTCCCCCTAATTTGGATTCCAGTTGACATTGTTGTTGTAATTTTTTTCTCCGGTGCTTTACCTTTTGCTTTTGTTTGTGACGTTTGTTCTAATCATTGTTCGTGTTTGATAAGGTTTTTCATTTGTTGTTTAGATACTTGTTCAAACCCTTCACCTAATCTTGGCTTCTGGCTCTTCTCTTGATTTTCACTTAAGTCTTGCTCTTTTTCAACATTAGAAGTCTCCGTAAATGCTGGTGACATTTTCAGAGGACATTATTTGGTGCCTCTGAAAAATGGGTTGAGGAATTGATGGGGAGCGTGAGTTCACAGAGAGCCCTTCTGGAGGCTGCTCAATACTGCTCGCGAGTCCTTTCTTGGAAACGTCCTAGAAATCTTGACTTAGTTGAAATCTAAGTCCTTATTCTAGAGAATAGGAAAATTTGGAGTCACATGATCTCTAGAATATTTTTGCATAAGAAAGTGCCAGTCTGAGAATGGGAGGATTTCTGCAGACTAGAGTTCCACTTCCTCTAGTCAGATTTATATTCACCACTTTTTAGTAGAGGTCATTCCTCCCTTCTTGGTTGAAGAATGTAGGTTTAGGGTGTCTGCCGACTTTAGGCCCTATCTTAGGTCCCTTAAGAGCCACAGACCACTTCCGATTCCAGACCAGTCAAATGACCCACATGTGGTTTTTGATATGTTAGGTCTGTGAAGGTTGGAATAGTTAGCACAAGGTTCATGGAGAAGGTGAAGTTGATGTATTTCACTAAAATATTATTTCTGTGTTTTTCCACAACCTACACATTTTTGTTCCTTCATTTCAACCAATCAAAATAGCAATTGTTAGAGATCCACTTCAAATGGCATACTCATCCTGAAACCGTCTCTCATCTTCCTGTCTGAAACTGACCTCAGCCTCGTCTGATTTCCACAGACTTTATTTATATCTTTCTGTCTACAGTCTTGTATTTTTGTACTTGAACAACTGTAAGTTCTTTGAGGACAAGGGCAAAATCTCATGTGTCTTTGTATGAGTCCTTAGCACAGTGTTTTAGCACATCAGGTACTTAAAAATATTTGTTGCGTTGAATTTTTCCTGTCTTTCTACTTACACGTCTTGAATCTTTATTGTATCCCAAAAACTATGCTAAGCATTACACAGTTCACATCCGTATTCTCTCTCTGGACCCAGCAAAGATCAATAAAAATATTTTCTAAATTATAGTCCCCCAGAAGAGAGCAATGTTCACAATGGGGAGTTTTGCAAAGGGTGCTTCAGTCATGGATCACTGATTGGTTTGAATGGATCTTTTTAATTTTCTATGCCAGAAATACTTTAATACCAATTTAGCATTCTTTGCATTCCTGGGCTCTCCTTTGCTGCTGTCCTAGGAGGTTTCTCTAATTTCAGACTCTACCAAGTTTCTCCAGTTTTCTAGGTTACTTAGATTTTTTCCCCCATAAGTGTTGTAATTTATGTGAATTTAGAATGAATATGGGCATTGGATATTCTGTTATATTTTCCATTTTCTTTTCTGTGGAAGGAAAATGTATTTGGTGAATGAGTGTGTTTTACACAAGTTATTAGTTGAACAGGAAAAACCTTTCAACTCAACATTTCAAATTTCAGCATAAAATTCTCCTTATTTAGAGCAGTGCTGTCCAATAAAACTTTCTGCAATGATAAAAGTGTTCTATATTGGCACTGTCCAATATAGAAGCCACTAGCCACCATGGCTAACTTGACACAGGCTTGTGTGACTGAGGAGCTAGATTTTAATTTCACTCAATTTTAATTATTTTACATTGAAATAGTCCTATGTGCTTAATGGCCTCTATACTGGGCATTACAGCTATAGACCAAGAACAGAATTATGTCACATGTTACTATAAATACGTAGAGTGCCCTGAGGTGGATGCTTTTGAGGAAAAGCATTGTATCATCCTGTATTTTACAATGTCTGACAATTAAGTTCATGAACTCTTCCTAGAAAAAGTGCCACATACCTCATTGCTGAGTATCACTACGGTCACCAGATGGCCAAGCAAACCCGTGTTTGTGTTGGTTTTACAAAGAATTTTTGACTTCATTTGATTATGGAACTTGCTCTTCCACCTTCCCCGCAGTAGTTTCTGTGAACCCCTTGTGACATCATTCTCAACCCTTTTTGAAAAACTCATCTGCAGATTATTTTTCCCATTCAAAGCCTACATTACACCTTTAGTCAGACTTTTTATATTTTCTTCTCTATTTTACTGAAAATAAAAGGACAACTTAAGGAGAAATAAAGGAGCTTTTTCGAAGAGTTTAAAAATGTGGTCTGTTCATGACATTTGCCCCACGGACGTGGGGCTACTGAATTGCGGAAATGACCCTTTTCAGAGGCATTGCATATTTTTTCATTATAGCTGTAGTTGAATATGGATCAAATTTAGTCCTTGGAACCATGACATGTCCAAAGTTTGACCTAAGCCACAGGTGTGCCTCCCTTTTCAGAGCTGATTAGAAACAATCAACTTTCCCCCACTGGAGCAGCTGTAGACATCCCGTTTGTGCCACTAACAGTAACGCAGGGAAGAATCTGATAAAGTTCAGTTGTCTTTTCCCCGTCCTCTTAATAGACCAGGTGGTGATGCTTTGGACAAAATTGGTCTGAAGGCTGAGAGCAGGTCCATTATTGGGAGCATTTGCTTTAAATTATGAAATTCAGGAAGGCTTGTGGTGGAGAGGTGGCCAGTTCTGCCGCAAAAGGCGCTTGCTTGTCTGTTTCTTGCATTCTGTTAAATATTTCTTATTTCCTCAGAATACACCACAAGGACCATTTGACTGTCCCCTCTGGCTTCTGCATCTTGCTTCCAGCATGAACAGACAGGTAATAACCGTTCAGCAGGGCCATTACCTCTTCTAAAGACTATTATCAAAATGGTCATTATACATAATGGAGATTATTACAGGCAGCCTGAGAGATTTTTTAGATACATCTCTACAGTAATAGGTGGCCTTTTTTAGCCTTATATATCCGTGGGGATAATACCAGGGCACAGAATATATGACAAATGGTGATTTTTAGCAAAAGCTCTGTCAGCTTTTAATGCATTAATTGGATTGTGGATTTAAATGGTATTTATGCAGAAACTCTTAAGTTTTAACTCTTGACAAATACACAGTACAGCAGGATCATTTCAAGAACAAGAGTCACAGTGTGTAGAATGCAGTATCCATGTTTATACTATGCAATCACATACGCAAGGACACTGGCATTAATGAAGCCTTTGAGAACAAACTCTTTTATAATGAAGTAACTGGTTTGCAGTCAGCCAATCAATAAGTGTTTATAGGCCTTGGGCTTCATGCCAGGCACAGGAAATGTGGTGGTCAGAAAACACAGAGGAAAGCTTAAAAGTTAGACTCCAGTGGCTTGTTTAAAAAAAAAAAAAGTTGAATTTTCAATTTTTCTATCCCCAAGACAATAATACTTCCTCCTGTGATTTCTATTTGTCCCCAGCCATTTGAGGGTAAATAGGTCCTGTCCCAGATAAGAATGTGAATTCTGCCATGTGATTCACATTTGGTGCCTACAAACAGCCCTTTTCCTTTAAAGTCATAACTCCATTTCTGTGTGGTTGGTAAGGTTATCAGTGCCCTGAATCCATCCTTACTAGAATAAGCCAGTCAGGTATAATAGGATGTTAATATGGGATTCTTTTCCTCTCAGTGTTTATTGATTGAAGACCCAAGAGTCTTGATTTGCAAAGGAAGAATCAAAGAATCCAGTTTTCTACACTTTCACCCAGCATCCCTCTTTGACTGGGAAAGGCTAAGATGAGGTTAAAGTGAGGAGAGAGTGAGAGAGAGAAGGTTCTAGAAAAGGCTGTTGGCAAACTGTGGCATTTTGCTGTTTCATTGCTGGTGGGAATTTCTCTTTACATCACACCAGGCAAGGGGTTTTATAAAGGAGCACAAAGATCTGATTATGGGAACCCTTGAGGCTGGGGTGGTGCCTGTGGCTCAAAGGAATAAGGTGCCAGCCCCATTTGCCAGAGGTGGCAGGTTCAAACCCAGCCCAGGCCAAAAAACTGCAAAAAAAAAAAAAAAAAAAAAAAAGAAAAATCCTTGAGGCTGAAAAAGGACAAGTGAACTGTATTATGAAGTTTGCTTTAGAAATTTAAAGGCTAAGGACTTTGAAAATATCTCCCCCCATCCTTTTACAACTCCTCTTGCTATTATTACCAATATAGGTTAAGGACTTCGGCAAGCAACATACCCTTATAGTCAAGTAAAGAGAGGTGGCCTCATGGCAATGTGTGCCAGTCATGTGTGAGTGTTCTGTCTGAACCAGACGGGAGCCATTCAGTAGAAAGAACTGATTTGTAATTGAAAGGGATCCTTGGACACCAGTTGATGAGAGGCAGTTGCCCTGGTCAGATTGAGGAGACGTTGCCTAGGTGGATGCCTCGAAGATTCCCCAGGATTAGGAACTTCCTTTATAGATGCAAGTCAGAAATTCTTTGTTTTAGAGTTGAAAGCTTCCCTTGATACAGTTGCTAAAATAATTTCCTGTTAAAGTTATCCTTCTGAGCCATCACTAGAGATGTCAGTGTCTACTTCCCATGTCCCGTATAATCCACACCCTATCAAAGAGGGAATAATCTATAGTTGGTCATTATTGTATTATTGGGGTCATCTGTTTTTCGGTTTGTTGTGTTTTTTTTTTTCCATTCCCTGCCCCCTTTAAGGTAACAATAACTAGATTTTCCTTCTAGTAACCTTTGGATAATGACTCTTAATCACTTTAGTCAGTATAGTTGACTCCACCCACAATTCTGAAGTTCAGCACCAGCCTTAGAACTGACCCATGTGTATATTCAGGTATGCTTTACACAATGAATATTTCAGAGATGTGACCTAAGCTGATTTCAGGGACTTATTCTGGGACAATTTGGAAGAGGCATCATCTTTTTGCCAGAGCTGCTAAGCAGGTAGGTGGTAAAGGAGAGGCTACTGGTGGTTTCCATGGTTCTTTTAAACTCACCTTAGGAGAACTCACAGTCAAGAGCTGGGCCAGAAAGATTTGTGGTGACACCATTTAAGCATCTATATGCAAAAATCAGCATGAAATTATATCTATTTTATTTACAAGAAACAATAGATTGCTCTCCCCCTAAGTTATTTTGCAACGAGCTCCATCGCTTACTACAGATAGGTTATGACCTATCTAATAGATACTAATACTATTGGTTAAATCACTTTGAACAGGGCTTTAAAAATACTATTTCTCTCTCCCACTTTTAAATTAAGGAAAGTTTCAAACATACAGAAAAAGGAACAATAGTCAAATGGATTCTCATACGCTCTCTACTTATATTTTGGTAATTAACTCTCTCTCCCTCATTCTTGCTGCACCACCTGAAGATACATTTTAGACATCATGACACATTGAATATTTCAGCAAAATGTATATTATAAAAAATAAAGGATTCTCCTACATAAACACAAATTCATGATCACACTTAAGAAAATTAATAATAATTCAATATATCCTAATATCTAGTCCATATTTAAATTTCTTCAAGTGTGCCTTTTGTAATTTTTTTACATAATAACTTATTAAGATTTATACACTGCATATAAACAAGAAAATGTGGTATTTATCTTTCTGTTCCTCACTTATTTCACTTAATGTAATGACATTGAGTTTTAAGAGTCCAGACCTGTTGTAATAAGGAATCCCCTTTATTTTGAATTTGTCTGATTGCTTCCACCTGGCCTCATTTACCTTATTGCTCTAACTAGTGAAAGGTTAGTAAATTCACAGGTAGATCTAGAGACTTGGTTGTATTCAGGTTAATAATTTTTATCAGAATGTTTTATAGGTGATACAATCTTATTTGTAGTTTCTTATTATATATTCAATCTTATTTGTAGTCTCTTATTATATAGATGTGGTAGATGTAGTTTCTTATTGTGTAAGATTCTTCTCTATCCTTAATATGTGTGGTGGTGAGGTGAAACTATGGTACTACAAAAATCCTATAACCTTTCTAGATTTTTTTTTTTTTGGTCTTTTGTAAAGAAAAGTTATTCCTCCCTGCCATTTCCCCCCCCTTCTTTTCTTTTCTTTCTCTTTCTCTCTCTCATTTTTCTCTTCTCTCCCCCCTACTTTAGACCTAGTGTGTTGAAAAATCCATTTAGTTTTGTTTTTCTCAGAATGTTTTGTTTACCCTCACTTTTGAAGGACATTGCCACAAGGTTTCGAGTTATAGGTTTACAGTTCTTTTTGTTCAGGAATTTGAAGATGTTACTCCATTACCTTCTGACTTGCAATGTTTCTGTTAGGAAGTCAGCCGTCAGTCTTTTTGTACTTCTTTGAATATAAAGTGTTTTATCTTTGACTGCTTTTAAGATCCTTTTTTGTTTTTCTTCCTTTTTTAAAAAATTATTTTACTATTTAGGACATAGGTCTCATTTTCCTTGTATAATAAGACATAGCAAGAATTGTGGATGACCCTTCCTGGAATTGACAAAACTCCCCAACATTATGTATTAACTCATCTGATTCCACCAGTTAACTCATCTATTTATAAATTTCTTTTGATAATTTTGGCATTCTCTAACTATTCTCTAAATATTAAAAGCTCATCAAAAATATCTCAGATAAAATTTGAAAGTAATTATAAAGTTCTCTCTTGAAATATAGCATCTGGCTCTCAGGAGTAAACTAGAACCAAAAAATGAAATTCTAAATAAAACTTAAAAAAAAATCTTTCCCTTTCTTCATGTATCGGCTGTTTTCCCTTCTTTTATTTCTTCATTTTTCTTCTTAAACTGCAGACTTGTAATTATCCAATATACAGAGTAGAAAAATAGCTACTTAAGCCTCCGAAATTTGTATTTCCTCCATTCAAGAAGCCAACCAAACTATGTCTATAACATTGAATGTCTAATTCCAATTTCCTGGGAATAAATTCATTGCCTTAGTGGAATAAAAAGTCCAACACATGTCCAATCAAATTGGACCAGGAAGGCAAGACTATATCTTAAGGACATTGCTTGCGAGGATCCACTGCTGTAATCATACATGTTGAGGGGAAGAGTTTGGGCACAAAAATGAGGAAATGGTATCTTCATCACTTCAGTTTATAGAATATGATTTCTAGAACATAAAAATTCCTGTATGTAGGCAAGCTAGAAATTATCTTAAAAATTGCTGAAATGTAGAAACTTAGATAAGTTTTGTTATGCTATCGGATCCTGAAAATTATGAAAATATTCTGTGAAAATCCAGCCATAAGCTGAATTTCTCCGTACCAAGCTATTGCCCTAGGCTATATCTTTATCTTTCTACATTTAACAAAAAGACTATGCCCTTTTGTTCTCCAGCCTCAAGATCCCTGAGTATATATATTTGATAGGTAATGTCACATTGACAGTATTTTATGTACTGTTAAATAATCCTTTTATACCATTTTTCTTTTATCTGCTATTGCAGAAGGCAGCCCTTTGTTCTTTTGCTTTTTACTTTTGGTTATCAAGTAACTGACAAGGCATATCACAGGAACGAATCCCCTTCATTAAGAAATGAATGTTTCTACATGGATTAAATATGTCAAAGAAATTTATGTTCTTTAAGATGAAAATGTTAATTTACTTCAAGATATGGAAATATTGGAATATACTTGATAACACCTAAGTTTTTTATACTTCACATATTTTCTCTTCTTTTCATTTATACACATGCAGACACACATACACACATACAGGGTGGCCATAAAGTTCATGTGCAATTTTTTAAGAAAGTTGGACATCTAAAAAATTCCTTATCTCTCAAGTTTAAGGAAATGTGTAAATTTTATCCCAGATAATTTTTTTTATTAAGTCATAGCTGTGTACATTAACGCAATCATGGGGTATAATGTGCTGATTTTATATACAATTTGAAATATTTTCATCAAACAGGTTAACATAGCCTTCATGGCATTTTCTTAGTTATTGTGTTAAGACATTTATATTCTACATTTAGAAAGATTCACATGTACCCTTGTAAGATGCAC
>NW_003852401.1:36737834-36765433 GCF_000181295.1 Otolemur garnettii
GATCAAATAACAGTAAGTACTGGGTTCATCTCTTGGTTCTCTATTCTGTTCCATACATCTACCTCTCTGTTTTTGTGCCAGTACCATGCTGTTTTAATCACTATCAATTTATAGTATAGTCTGAGGTCTGGTAGTGTGATTCCTCCTGCTTTGATTATTTTATTTCTGAGTAATGTCTTGGCTATTCAAGGTTTTTTCTGATTCCATATATAACAAACTATTATTTTTTTGAGATTGTTAAAGTATGACCATGGATCTTCAATAGGGATTGCATTAAAATTGTATATTGCTTTGGGTAATATGGACATTTTAACAATGTTGATTCTTCCCAGTCATGAGCATGATATGTTTTTCCATTTGTTAACATCTTCAGCTATTTCTTTTCTTAGAATTTTGTAGTTCTCTTTACAGAGATCTTTCATGTCCTTTGTTAGGTAAACTCCCAAATATTTCATCTTCTTTGGCATCTTCTTTGTGAATGGAATAGAGTCCTTGACTATTTTTTCAGCATGACTGTTGTTGGTATAATAAAGGCTACAGATTTATGAGTGTTGATTTTGTAACCTGAGACGCTACTGTATTCCTTGATTATTTCTAAGAGTTTTGTAGTAGAATTCCTGGTGTTTTCGAGATATACAGTCATATCATCTGTGAAGATTGAAAGTTTGATCTCTTCTGACCCTATTTGGATACCTTCTCTTGATTGCCTTCTCTTGCCTGATTATGATGACTGAGACTTCCATTACAACGTTAAAAAGCAGTGGAGACAATGGGCAAACTTGTCTGGTTCCTCATCTGAGTGGAAGTAATTTCAATTTAACTCCATTCAATATAATATTGGCTGTGGGTTTGCTGTATCCTTCTATACTCATATTCTTAAGTTTTCTGATCATGAAAGGATGCTGAATGTTATCAAAAGCTTTTTCTGCATCAATTGAGAATCATATAGTCTTTGTTTTATAATTTATTTATGTGATGAATTATATTTATAGATTTACATATATTGAACCAGCCTTGAGACCCTGGGATAAAACCCACTTAGTCATGGTGTGTAATTTGTTTGATGTGTTGCTGGATTCTGTTTGCTAGGATCTTGTTGAATATTTTTGAATCAATATTCATTAGTGATATTGGTCTCTCTCTATATTTTTTTCTTGTTGGGTCTTTTCCTGGTTTGGGGATCAAGGTGATGTTTGCTTCATAGAATGTGTTGGGTAGTATTCTTTCTTTTTCTATATTTTGAAAAAGATTTAGTAACATAGGTACTAGTTTCTCTTTAAAGGTTTGGTAGAAGTCTGATGTGAAGGCATCTGGTCCTGGGCTTTTCTTTTTAGGGAGATTTTGTATAGTTGATGTTATTTCAGAACTTGATACAGGCCTGCTCAACATTTCCACTTCATCCTGGCTAAATCTAGGAATGTGGTGTGCATCCAAGTGTTGCTCTATTTCCTTCAGATTTTCATATTTCTGAGAATAGAGTTTCTTTTAATATTCATTAAGGATTTTTTGAATTTCTGAAGAGTCTGTTGTTCTTTTGTCTTTACCATTTCTGATTGACAAAACTAGAGATTTTGCTCTTTTTTTCCTGGTTAGGTTAGGCAAAGGTTTATCTATTTTCTTGACCTTTTCAAAAAACCAACTTTTTAATTTATTGATGTGTCGTATAATCCTTTTGTTTTAAATTTCATTTTATTCTGTTCTAATTTTGGTTATTTATTTTCTTCTGCTGGGCTTGGGATTGGAATGTTCTTCCTTTTTCAGTTGCTTGAGGTGTTCCATTAAATTAACTTCCTCTCTTTCCGTTCTCTTGAGGAAGGCTTGCAGTGCTATAAATTTCCTTCTTAGGACTGCCTTTGCTGTACCCCAGAGGTTCTGATAATTTGTGTCTTCATTGTCATTTTATTCCAAAACTTTGATAATTTCCTTCTTAATCTTGTCTATGACTCAGGTATTCTTCAACATAAGGTTATTTAGTTTCCATGTTTTTGTATGAGTATGCAGATTCCAGTTATTACTGACTTCAACTTTGATTCCATGATGGCCCAAAAAGATGCAAGGAATAATTTCTGTTCTTTTAAATTTTCTGAGGTTAGACTTGTACCTAAGATGTGATCAGTTGTGGAGTATGTTCCATGGGCTGTTGAGAAGAATTCAGTTTTATTAGGATGAAATATTCTGTAGATGTCTGTTATATCCAACTGTTGAATGGTTAAGTTTAAGTCTAAAATTTATTTGTTTAGCTTCTTTTTGGAGGATCTATCCAAAGGAGTGTTAAAATCTCAAACAATTATGGTGCTGGAGGAAATCAAGCTGCTCATGTCTGTTAGAGTCTCTCTTATAAATTGAGGCACATTCTGGTTGGGTGCATAAATGTTAATAATTGAAATCTCATGATGTTGAGTGTTACCTTTAACAAATATGAAGTGAACATCCTTATCTTTCCTTACTTTTGTTGGTTTAAGGCCTATTGTATCCGTGAATAAAATTGTAACCCCTGTTTTTTTCTGATTTCCATTTGCCTGAAATATAGATGACCATCCCTTCACCCTGAGTCTACATTTATCATTTAAGGTAAGATGAGATTCTTGTATGCAGGTGATATCTGGCCTGAGTTTTTGTATCCAGTCAGCCAACCTGTGCCTCTTTATAGGGCAATTTAAGCCATTCACATTAATTGTAAATATTGATAAATTCTACCCTGGTAGAATTTTTGGTATCAAGTTTTTCGGAAGTCCAGTGGACATTTTTAATCCTTTCACCACTGTGGAAGTTGGAATTTGATCAAAAGTTTCTGAGTGAGTTACTTTTGTGGTGGAGGATTGCCCTGGTCATTATGGAGGATAGATCTAAGAATATCCTGGAGAGCTGGTTTAGTTATGGCAAATTTCTTCAACATGTGAATGTCACTAAAGTATTTAATTTCTCCATCATAAATGAAACTCAGTTTTGCTGGATAAAGGATCCTGGGTTGAAAGTTATTTTGTTTTATGAGATTAAAAGTCAATGACCACCTTCTTGTAGATTGAAAAATTTCAGCAGAGAGATCTGCAGTCATTCTAATATTCTTCCCCTTATAGGTTATGGTTTTTTCCCATCTGGCTGCCTGTAGAATTTTCTCCTTCATCTTAACTTTGGCAAAGTTAATTACAATGTGTCTAGGAGATGTCTTATTTGGGTTGAGTCATGTTGGGGTTCTGAAACTGTCTGCTACCTGAATTTCAGAATCTCTTAGTATGTCTGGAAAGTTCTCCTTCATTATCTCATGAAGAAGAGACTCTGTGCCTTTTGAAGTCACCTTCTTGTCTTCAGAAATTTCTGTAAGGCAAATATTAGTTTTCTTCAAATTATCCCAGAGCTCTCTGAAAGAATGATCTGTTTTTGCTCTCCACTTCTCTTCCTCTTTGAGTGCTTGGGGGCATTCAAAAGCTTTGTCTTCATTGTCAAAAATCCTTTCTTCTGCTGTTCCATTGTGTTACTGGGGGATTCTACTGTATTTCTCAGATCTTTGAGGGCTGTAAATTCTTGTCTCAATGTGTCAAAATCTTTGGTGGTTTTGTCTTTGAATTCATTGAATTCTGGAGACAACTTTTGAAATGCTCTTTGAATTTCTAATTCCAACTTTGTCTCCATTCTATTAATTTTATTTGCAATCCAAATTCTGAATTCAATTTCAGACATCTCAGTCATCTGTTCATGAATGGGTTCTTCATTTGTGTCCACCATGTTATTCCTTGGAGGAATTGATCTATTCTGGTTATTCATGTTACTGGGGTTTTTCTGCTAATTTTACCCCATGATTATTTTACACCATTTGGCTAGATGAGCAGATAAGGTAAAGTTGGTTTTGGGGCTCCTGGAGTAGTGATTAACGAGCTCTTTGCCCAAGAGCTGGGACTGGCATCTGTACCTTTTCCCCTAGAACTTTGCAAAGGACCCATACAGTACTATGGCCTGAGAAACTGGGGACCTGCTTGATGTGGTGGTGCTAAGCATCTCTGTCTTATCCTAGAGAATCAGTTACTCTGGGCTGAAGTCTCAGCTGTGGAGAAATACCAGGAACTAAGTCACCCTGCCCCCTCACAGGCAACAATTGGTAAAGGAAAATCAAACCTTCCCACAACCACACACCCAGGATACCACTTTGGATAGTCCTCAGATGTTAGGCCCAGTTCAAGAGGTCTAAATCCATTTTCCCAGTCAGCACTGGTCTCAGGTGGGAGAGTTCAAAAGGTCTCTGGCAACTAGATAGCAGGGGTCTGCTGGCAGCTAAAGTATGACTCACTCTGGTGCTCCATGAGATCAGAAGGACCCACCCAGGAAATGAATTAGTCTGGGATGATTGATGTCTCCTTCCCCACCTTGCACCTCTGTGACACCCAGTCATGGTAACCCTGCAGGCCTGTGACCCAGTTTTCCTCCAATGAGCTGATGCTCCAGGGGTTTGCACTTGCCTGAGTCACAGGGAGATCTATGTCTCCTCAGTCAGGCATCCACACTCTGCCACTATCCTGCAGGGAGAGCTGAGGCCTGATGACCTTGGGTGCTTAATGGAGGCTAGGGTGGTTCACTCAGTTCCAGCCCCACCCCTGATTGATGTCGCTGACAGAACAGAACAATTTTGCAGAATTTGTTTCTGTTCCGGCTATATTCCCCTGTGGATCAGGTGCTGTTTTAGTTCACAGAAACTGTGACTCAGCCCTGGTCTGTGCCACTGCTGGAGCTGGGGTATCTGTCTTGGTTGCAGTCTGTGTTGGGGTGGGTGGAGTTAGAGGTTACACTCAGCTTTTGGCTTCCCACCTGCTTTTGTCTCAGCTAACATCTCCTGAGGGCTGGGTGTGTCTTAGGCTCACTAAAGCAGTTCTGGCTCAGCCCCACCCTAGGAGTATGCCCTCTCTGTTCATGCCCCCCAACTCACCCTGCTCAGGCAGATACCAGCTTAGGCTTACCCTTTACACATGGTGCCTATGTTTCCATCCCAGATTTGTTCTGCCAGTGGTTGCCACTGGAGAAGATGCCAGGTTTCCTCTGGTTGCCCAGAGAGGCAGGGAGTGTCTCTTCAAAATATCCCCAGGGGTGTGAGCCCTATTGTTCACACTGCCACTGCTGTTGCTCTATGCCACAGGGCACCACCTTTCCCTTTCCCGTAGGGTTCCCTCAGCCTCAGTGCACCATATTCTTATTCTTGTGCCACAGAATCAACACAGGCTAGCCACAGCCCATGCCTTGTCCACATCTCTTGAGAAAATGCCCATGATTCTGGACTCCATGGGGGATAGACCTCCAGATCTTGGAGTGAGAGTGGAGGGGAGTGCTGGGGGTTCAGAATTGCAGGTAGAGAATATACACAATTTTATGCCTGGTGGTAGAGTGCCATGGCACATTTGTAAGTACTATCTAGAGAAGGAGTTTGGTTTTTAGAGGGTCTCTTCTGTGGGATAAAAGAGGAGGAGATGTGGACTCTACTCACTTGTTTGCTTGGAGTATACTGTGAGCCGTTCTCATGGGGTAGGGGACTCCTATCCACTTGGCAATGGATTTTGTACCGATTGTTTGTTTCCTTGGGGTTGTAGCTTGCCTCAGCAGGATTGATGTGGGTTCTTCAACCTTCTCTCTTGGTTCAGCTCCAAACCATCAGGTTACTTACTAAACTTCTGTCTTTTAACTTTCCTTCTTGATGGGAACTTCTGTGGAAAGCTGGCTCCAGTCGGCCATCTTGCCTCCACCCCTCCCTAGATAATTTAAGAAGCCAACAACAGCAACAATATTAATGATAGCATAAAATAATTCTTTCAAAATATTTTCTATTTTTTATTTCTAACACTGGGAAAGTCCTTATGGAGTCATGGTTTTTACTAGAGAAAATGCTTACATTTTTGAGACCAGGCTTTTGACAAACTTGTGAAGTCATCATATTTCAAGAACAATGGCATACAAAGATGTGATTGTTATAATTGGAAAAGGGGGGTCATTATAGTTCAGCTTTGTCCAAGGATAGTGGATACAGTTAACAACATCTGTGAGAAGTTATGTTACTGAACAGCCTGGTGATAATAACCTATTCCCTAAAGGGAATGTTCTGGGTTATGATTTTCAGTTATAATAATGTGTGCTGGCATGTCCTAATGAACTTGGTGAGGCATATTCACATAACCCAGTCAGGCTTCCCAACAGCTGCTCTAAGTTGCTGAGGGTTAGACCTGTTTTTTTTTTTTTTTTTCCTCTTAAGCTTCCTGAATATCATTCATCAAGGCAGCATCTACCAAGCCTTATGAATGGTGCATTACTCATCTAAACAGGTGAGAAAACAAAGTGACTGGACCCAGTCCCTCTGTATATGCTCCCTGTCTGATAGCCTTTAAGCCCACTACAGCATAGGGCATGTATGAAGGATGTAGACTTATTTCAAAACAGTTATTTATGTTGTAGAAATCCTAGCCTGTGTGTTTCAATTTAACAATTTGTTTAAAGTTAGCTTTTTGCTATTTGCTGAGTTTTTTGTAATATGGATCCAAGCAACACTGGGGGTAGGGGAAGAGAACAACCCCTCAAGAAGTTGTTAGACTCCCTGGGCTGCCATAATAAATTATCACTAACTTGGTGGATTAAAACAACAGCTATGCATTCTTTCACCAGTTTGGAGGCTAGAAGTTCAAAATTAGGGTATTAGCATGGTTAGTTCCATCTAGAGCCTCTGAAAGAGAAACATTCCATGTCTTTCTCCTAGATTCTGGTGTTTACTAACAATCTTTGGCATACCTTAGATTGTAACTGATCACTCCTATCTTTGCCTCCATCATCACATGACCTTCTTTTATGTATTAGATCCTCTTTTAAGGACATCAGTGATTGGATTTAATGTTCACGATAACAATCCAACATGACCTCATTTTAAATAGTATTTGCAAAGACCCTCTTTTCAAGTAAGGCCACATTCATAGGACTTGAACTTGTCTTTTTGGTGAGCACATTTCAAATCATTATAATTGGTTTTGACTCTATAACCCTGTTTGACTCGCACAACTTCTTTCTTTCCCATTTTATCACTATAATCCAAATTCTGCTTCCTCATAATTTTTCAGCAGACTTGATTATTGGCTAGAAATTAAAAAAAAATTATCAGCCAACAAAGACTGATCTTTGTTAATTAAAATCTATTAAAAAATATAGTTTCAAGATTCCCATAAGGTAGCTGGATTAAGATATTAGGAAAAAAATATCTAAGACAATATATAATGGATACATATTTGGCATTTCCATTGGAAAGTGTTTTAAAACCATTAAATAGACTGAAATTTAATTCAAGAAATAAGTCCCATTAAGGGCAAATAACAGTACTAAGATTTGGGGGTAATAAAACAGAGAAGATATACCATACAACTTGACTTCAATCTATTGGTAGTACAGCATTATAGGTAGCTAGTTATCTTCTAATTATTTTGAAATATATGTATAATATCCTAAATCAGATTAATCACCCCATTTTCCAAAGTTTTCCCTCTAAGAGAAAATTAGCTTGGCAGCTACTCTGTTTATATAGTTAAGTGTCTGAGACATCTCTGTTCTAAGCTTAGTTTGGAAACATCCAGTGTAAATCTAGATTTTTCATGACCTCTTTTTCTTTTGCAAATATTTCAATCTTTCTTTCATCTTTTAGCATGACCCTACTCTTACTCTTGTAACTTTGGTAATTCCTTTCCTTTTATATGGGGATCACATTTTTAGCCCAATCTTGGCTTTTCCATGGAAAAATGCAAGTTCAACAACTCCTTTACATAGGTTGACTTTTATCTTCATTGCTAAGCACAATGACTTACTTTCCTACTAACAGTGACTAGTGTCCTTAAAACTGAAAAAATCTGGAGCTTTTACTATGTGTGTAGGGAAGGCATTTAAATCCTTTATCTTAAAATCCACCTTATTAATTACATAGCATTTCATTCATGAATATGCCATAGTTTAAGTGATCTTTATCCTGTTGTTTGACATGTATGTAATTTCCAATATTCTTCATTTTATTGCTTTATTTTACATTCACAGTTTGTATCAAAAAGGATTCTTGGTTGCAAACAAATGGAAAACCATGATAGATAATTTAAGAAGAAAAGATGTCAAATGTATGGAAGCCTACAGTATTGGTTCCAAGGCTACATGTCCCAGTAGTCCTAACACATGTTCATACCCTTGTCATTGCCTTATGGTAGACATAGTGCACATTCCTTCCTCTTGACTTTGGGATTGGCCATATGACTTGCTGGGACCAATGGAATGTTAGCAAAGAAGGTATGAGGAATGTGCTTAAAATATGTATATGTGTTTGGGATTGATCTCTTACTGTTTGGTGATCTGAGAATATACTCTATATAGATTCTGTTTCTTCAGCCTTTGTCCTAGAACAAGATACATACTTGACCACTTGCCACCATTTTTTCCAGGAAACCACTGAATCATTTATCATCTCACAGATTCTGTGAGTCAGGAATCTAGGCACAATTTACCTGGGTTCTCTGGCTCAGTGTCTCTTGCAGGACAGAAATCAAGGGGTTAGCAAGAACTGCAGGTATCTCAAGGCTCAAATTGGGAAGAATCTACTTCTAGATTCATTCTTATGGTTGTTGAAAAGATTTAATTCTTTAAGGACTATAGGATGAGGGGCTTAGTTTCTTATTGGCTGATGGCCAGAGCCTCCTTGCTGACTGGGCCTCTCTGTAAGGCAATCTACAACATAGCAGTGTACTTTATCAGAGTAAGAGGAGGCAGAGACAGTGTGAGGAAGGTGAAATTCAGTTTGCATAACCTAATCTCAAAAGTGATACTCTTACTTTTTCCATTTCTGTTTGTTAGAAGGAAGTCACCTGGGTTAGCTCACATAGGATTGAGGAGGCATAAAGTCCATTCATATGAGGGGGCAGAGGGAACTGGAAGTCATTTTAGAAGCTTTCTAATGCATATTGTTTACAGGATTGATTAGAGAGCTAGAAAGTGACTTGGACATTGGGTAGAAGCACTGAAGTCAAGAGAAAGGGTGCTCAGATGCTATAAATGACCATCCTGACCACAACCAGGCTTGTGTTCCTAGGAGACTGAAGAGGTTGTTTGACCTAAGATTCATGGAGTACAGCTTTATAAGTAGTTCCACTGGGTTGTTATTCTGAATGGGGAAGGCTTATTGTTTGCATTGGACTTCATCAGGGGTAATTACTGTACATAAAAAAGAGGCCTACACTGTACTTTCATAGTGAGTTAAGCTTCTTTTCGTCACCTGATGCTTTTTAACAAAATCAGCCTCTAAATATTTCACTTAATGAGTCAGTGAAGAAATCAGTAAAAGGGATTATTTGATAAGAGACTTACCAAGTGGTTTTTTTCTCTGAGTTTTAAACCTTATATGACGCAATTTCTTTGTAAATATAGACCCAACCATTGACTTTAATCACAGGATATTGAAGTGTTTAATACTGAAAGTACACCCTGTTTTTTAGTAGCAAACTAATTCTGCTGTGATAGTGAGAATCAATCACTCTAGCTAATAGCCCTTTGATACTTTGTTGTTCCACTGACATGAGCTCTCATATTAACTAGGTGACAGTGTCAACTTCCAGCCAAATGGAATTATTGTTATGTCACCTGTGAAAGCATTTTTCCCTTAGAAACTAAGACTTCTAGAGCAACAGAGCCTTATGTCAAAGAAACAGGAAGCAAACATTTTGCTAGTGGGTCATTAGGAGATAAGTTTCTTCCATTTTCAGTATTTAGAAATTTTGGCTATGGAAGGAATGATACCATTTATAGAATATTGATTTAGAGCATATACTGGATTCTGGAGGACACTGTCCTAATCTCTCCAAGTATTGTCGTCTACTTGGCACCATAACTGATTCTTCACTTCCATTCTCTATCAAGTCAGCTTTTTTGGAGGGAGGAAGAACATGATGAGACCAGTGAATTCCATAGTATGGATCTACTATCATACTTGACTTTCTGTGAAATCAGTTCTTTGCTCAAAAGCAATTCTATAGGAGTACTATGATGTTGGTATTTATTATCTTACAGTTGCAGAGGTTAGAAGTCTGAATTAGGTCTCACCAGGCTAAAATCAAGGTGCTGACAAGGCTGTATTCCTTTCTAGAAGCTGTAGGGAAGAATCATTTCCTTGTAATTTCTACCTTCTAGAGGTTTCTCATATTTTGGGCTTATGGCACCCTTTCTCTATCTTCAAAACCAGCTTTGAATCTCTCTGACTATTCTCCCATAGTCACTCCTCCCTCTGACTTAGCATTTGACCATAGCCTGGAAAGGTTTTACACTTTTAAGTAATAATATGATTATGTTGGGCCCACCCAAATAATCCACAATAATCTTCCTATCTTAAGGTCCCTAATCACACCTGTAGTTTCTTTTTCCAGGTAAGCTTACACATTCACAGGTTCCTGTGGTTGGGATGACTTTCTGGAAACATAATTCTGCATATCTCTTCCCTACATCTCCTTGTCACCAATTTCCTAATTGCGTTCTTCATAAGACTTTGGCTGTGATCCAACCTGTTAGCTGCAGCCTAACCAATGCACACCTGTACCTCTGGACAGCTCCTATTCCAGGCAAAATGAACAACCAGCTATACTATTAAGAGCTCTGCCCAATGGGATGATTATTCTTTACTGATATCCTTTAGGGCCACAGCAGGATGGACCAAAATTCTGTAGCCATTCGATTCTGGATGGTGCCTGCATATCATATAAACCATTTACTTCCACTTTATGATGGAGTTCTACTGTATACACCAAACTTCAGGCCTTGTTGGGTCAGACAACACTCCAGTCACAGAGACTCTACCAAGCCCATTAGTAAGCTAACAGCTCTTTCTCAAAAAAAGAGTAGGAATCTGGATAGGATGACATGGTTTTGCTCCAGAATCCTAACGATCTGTGCTGGGAACCACGAAAGGCCTGAATTAAGGATCTTCCTGAAGCCATACAGTCTTTCTGAGGCACTCCAAGGATCTGGTAAGTCATGTGGCCCAAGTGGTATAGACACTTGCATGGAAAAGGAGGACAAGGCCTGCTGCAGAGTATCCTCCTGTCCTCAGCTCATGCAAAACTGGCATCTTTTTGGGGTTCTTTGGTAAATGAATTAAAGTAGCATAACAAATACTTTGGATACTCTGTTAGTTCAAACTATATGTGATCTATTTTACTTTTAAAAAAAAAGTGTCAAAAGTACTAAGAGTAGATGTCCTGGATCCACACATTAGTATAATATTATTTAACTCTGTTTATGCCACTTCAGTGCCTTTCTGTTTTTTCCTAGAATAAAATTCATGACCCCCAGCAGAGAGGATGCAGGTGGTTGCAAGGAGGCAGAGTGTCTGTGTTTGAAACTCAACTCTGCCTCTTACAAGCTAATGTGACCTGGGAAACTTATTTTATTTACCTTTCTGGCCTTGGCTTGCTCACTTATAGAATTGGGGCAATAAATAGCATCTGAGAAAGATGTTGATAATGAGCAGAATTTATCTGTAAAGCAATTGGAGTGATGCCTAGCTGACGGTGTGTGCTTAATAATTAAGCCATATTTATTTCTGTGACTTGTAAGACCCTATATGATCTGGCTTCTGCCTGTTTGCCTACCATTGTCAAATCAATCCAAATGCCTTTCATTCATCTCAGGTGTTTTTGACCTCCAGGTAGGTGTCCTTGCTCGTCCCTCTCCCTGGAATTCTCTCTCTCCTTCTCCTCCTGTGGTTGTTATGGCAGTTGTGGGAATAAGCCTCATGGATTTTGTCTTGCAGGAACAGGGATTGACTGAGGCCCCAGATGCTGAGCTCTGAAGCCTGTCATGGGATTTTACACTGAGGCTGTGCCTTTCTCTGGCACTCTGCTCCAACAATCAAGTGTGGTGGGGACACTAGAGAAGCCCTATTCCTGGGAAACATGGGGCTGCTGCTTTGTCTGCTGACTCTGGCATCAGGGATCCATGACAGATTTGATGAATCTTTTCTAGGCTGCATAGAAGTCTAGGACTCTGCTCACCAAATTCTCTCTCTCTTCTATATTCAGGCTCAGACTTGCATTGTGGCCTGACAACAATCGCCTTCACCTGTCTCCTCACTCTTTCCTTCCAACACAGATATTTTCTTCAATTAAACCCTTTTACCTTTTATACCATCTTCGAATCTGCTTCTCAGAGGAGCAGAACTAACCCAGCTGGTATTATCTTTACTGTCTGGTCAAAGGCCTACTCTGATCTGGTCTTCTTTGACTAACTTCAGAAACGTGGCCACTTTTCCTAGTTATCGTTCAGATATCACCAGCTGTTTTATGTCCTTTATAGCAATTATCACAATTGCTTAGGTGCTTATTTGTTTACCACCAGTGTCCTCTGCTAGAATGCAGTTCTCATTCAGGCAAGGATATGATCAGCTCCAGAACTTAACTGGATTATGTGGCAACATCATCTGTGCTTGATAAATATTGTTGAATTAATGAATGGATTCTGATAGCTTTTCTAATGAGGGGCTGGGAGTTTTGAGGAAGTAAGGAGCTATTGGTAATATAGACATCTGGCATGTTTTGGAGGAAAGCAAGACTAAACTAGATATTATTGAATAGCTGAAGGCAAAATATTGGGTCCTCATCTCTTGCGATAACGAGGTAAAAGAGGTAATACGTTGACTGTATGTCCCTGATTCCCTGGGACAGTTCCATTTCTGACCTGTCAACTAAGTGCCTTTATCCTTGTCAAGGTATTTGTTCCAAAGAAGGACATCAAGAGAGTTAAAAGCAAATGGCGTTTTAATTTACCACAGTGCTTCAGTCTGGCTCCACCCTAGCCCCTCTCTTACGATGTTGGGGGAGGCTGAGAACTTTCTTTACCCCATTGATAGGGCAAGATTCAGAATCTGGTGTAGGAAGTAAGCCATTGCTCTGCCCTATTCAGTAACTATTTAAGTGGTAGTAGCGAGCTCCACATTTAAGGATACTCTAGCCAAATTTTAACCAAAGAACTAGTTCTATCTTTTTTTTAGTTTCTTCCTTGCCTTACATAATGAAGCTCAATACAACAAAATAATTCAACATTTTAACCCAGAAAATGCAGGATTTTAAAATGAGGGTGGTGGCTAATTAGTCCTGGAATTTAATCCTCATATCTGGCCATATTGGAAGTTATATGATAACTGCCTGGAAAAACAAAAACAAAAACAAAAACCCTTGCGTGCTCAGAAATTGTGCCAATTTTGAAGGCTGTTGACCTAAACTTCATCAAAAGTTTTTACCATGTGTGATCTGAGAAACAAATCACCTCAATTTGTGGCTTTCAGGACAAATGAATTTGTATGCTGTGAAAAGCCAATAATGGATCCCATTTTTATCTTAGGTTCTGCTGGCCTGATATTATTCTCTTCAGGCAGGTTTTCAAATGCAGCAAGCCTATTAGCTACCCATTATTTTCATCAAAAATTATAACTTTAATGTGTGTGTGTGTGTGCATGCACTCATGCCAGTGGGGGTGCAAATGCACACAAAATTATTACATTTGCTCTTGTTTGACATTTCTATTTAATCCTAAACCTGCAAAATTTAATGAAAATATAAAAATGAACTATCTATATAGACCTAGTTCAAGCTTAAAAACTAGAGGAAAACTGGAAGCAGAGGGAGAAATGTGCTATTCACTGAGCAATGGGATGGAAGAGAAACTACCCCTTCGCAAGGGGTCCTGATCAGAATGGGAAAAGTCTAGGTGAAAGCAGCATTTACCTGTCTTGACTAAAAGGTAAAAAGAAAGAAAGGAAACCTGCCGGGTATATGGGAAGTAAAAGTTCCCCTTTCTTTTAAAACACAATAGCTTGTGTAATTTTGTCACATGCATCTGTTGCTCTCACCTCTTACTTTGTGCGAGGTGCTCACCAGAGCATTCACAGGAGCAATTCTCCCTCCCACCCCTGACACCTGCCACGGAAAATGCTGCATTATTCATCGGGGAGCTAATGGCAGGTGATGAGATCTTTTCACGCTACATCCCTCTCAGTAGGTGTTTATCACTCTGTTCACCAGCAGCCCTGCTATTACTGAGGGGCTAGAAGAACCCTACACACTCGCTTGAAAGGTAATGGGAGACGTGCTCAGCTTTCTGGGCTCACAAGTGCAGATGAAGGTTATCACCAGGGCGGCTGGGAAGCCAGGGGCGGGAGGAGGGTGGTCACTCTAAGCGAACAGCTTAATTTTGGAAATCCATACAAATCATGTCAGAGCCAAGATAATCCATCTTCTTTAGCTTCTAGCCTTTCAGCAGTCATTGCGCTGTAATAATTTCCCCCGATTCACCTGTGATCTCTATAAATAACCAGAGTGAGGGAGGAAAGGAGAGGAGGAAGGAGATGAGTTTGGCTTCACGTCTGATGAGCATGCCAGTGAGGAATTTATCTCTGTCTAGTAAGCAAGATGTCGTCTTCTGCGAAGATGGCTAGGGGGCTGGGGGTGGGTGGGGGTGGCCACACACAAGAAGCTGGCAAGCAGACAGCCCTGTGACCCCCAGCGCCCTGCTCTGGTATCATTTAAAACCAGCTTGACAAGAAAGGTAGTGGTTCTCATGATTTATGTGAACGCTTGTGACAAAAAAATTATGGAGCAGCACCCTGTTAGCATGTAGGAGGAATTGAAGGGGGCCTATTTTATCTCCAAGCACTTAATTCCTTATGGGAGCCCTTTTGTCAGAGATTTCTTTGCCATACCGAAGTTGCTACAAATACCACCAACTGATCCTAGCTTTTTATTCACTTTTTTTCCTGGTTATGTTTTTTTGTTTGTTTTGTTTATTAGTAGGAGTAAGAGGTCTTTTGGTTTATAATTCTGAGTTATGAGGATGTTAACTAAAAGAATGGGGTTAGAGAATGCCACTGTGGCCAAGATAAACTGGAAGGGTGGCAATCATATCTTCCTGTCTTTGTTCTTCCAATTCATTTGTGGCTGATGTCCCCATTCTTCTGGGATGAGTACTGTTTCTTAATCCATGGCAGCCCATTGGTATTTCTCTTTCATATCACAGGCAGTGTGCTATCCTGGAGGCCAGAAGGTATGGATGGTAGGTGGGAAAAACTTGAGTTTTCACCATAGATTAACTACTTCGTAGCTGGGAGAATGTATTTAACCCTTTTGAACATTGCTTTTATTATTAGTAAAATGGGTATAATGTCCAGTCTAATGTTTCTTTGAACACTAAATGACAACCATGTAATAAACACATAACAATTGCTAACTCCTTCCTTTCTCTCAAACTTCAGGTGAATTTATCTTTCCTTTTATATAGCCAAAGCAAATCTCTTTAGATCAGTTGACCAAGATTTTTTCATGAATTGAGAAAGTTCAAACACTGTAATAAAGGTTTTGGAAATTGGCCTTTGGTCAATGGGTTAGAATGGTTAGAAAAGCTGATAACATATCTGTACTATGGAACACTATTCAACAATAAGAAGTCGCAAACTACTGATACACATGACAACTCAGATGGCTATTGTGGGGAATTGTGCTGAGTCAAGAAAACCAATCCCCAAAGGTTATGCAGGACATTATTCCATTTGTGTGACATCTTTAAAATGACAGAATCATAGAAATGGAGACTAGACTAGGATGAATATGGTGAATGGAAAGTATGCATTCTTGAATGAATGACTAAGTAATCGAAAAGTCTCAATTTACGGAGATCTCATCTTCCAGTAATTCACCAAAATGATTAACACAAAGGGAAAGAGGAGAGGCACCGATACATGTTCTCTAGGCCTTTTAGAAAACATGGAGTTGTCCCTTTGGCCACACACATGTGAATCTATAAGAACGTTGATACAGTAGACATTGAGGGAATGGGCACTGTTCAAAAAGGCATGCCCCACAAATGTCACCTGGCAAAACTGGATGAGTCTACAGTGCTACTGACCATGTTGTTGGCATTGCTGTAAGTTAGGTAAGGGTAAGATTCTTGCCAAGTGGATTAATGTTCATACTGAGCATATTAAGGGCTCTAAGAGCTGAGACAGTTTCCTGAAACATGTGAAGGAAGATGATCAGAAAAAGAAGAAAGCCAGAGAGAAAGGTGCCTGGGTTCAACTGAAGCATCAGCCTGCTCCTTCCAGAGAAGCGTATTCTGTAAGAACCAGTGGAAAGGAGCTTGAGCTGCTGGGAGCTATTCCCTAAGGCATAAAATAGGTATAAAAAATAAAAGGCTACTGTAAAAATGTTTTTTAAAAAGAAAAGTCTCAATTTAGTGGGTAAATACATACAATTAGTTAATATTTTATTTAGTAATGATTTGTCAAAGTTTTCTTTTTCACACTTGAATGGAATCTTAGAAGTGTTGATAACTTTCCAGTAAATTCTGGTTAAGACCTCTGACTAGTTTACTCCCAGATCTTATCTTCTTCTGATGTTGTCTCCTTCCCTTTTTCCAGCTTTGGATTCTGAGGTCCTGCTCCGCTCCTATGGAATCCCAGTCCTTAAAATCAGGGGTTGGGTCTGGTTCTGTGTTATTCCTCTTCCTCTTCCCTTTTTTGGGCCCAATCTTCTAGTTTCCTCCAATTTCTGTCTCATCGATTAAGAGAAATTACAGGTGCTGAATGGCTACAGAAGGGCTGGGACTGACTGGGGCGAGCGGCTTATCAGTACTCCTCAAAGCCCATCATTGTGTAGCGGAGTCAACCACCCATCCATTTCCTGGTTTGTCTGAGTCTTGGGAGCTGGAATCAGGCAGTAGACAGTGGGGAACAAATAGAACCTCCTCCAACCGGCTACCATCCTCCCTCCAGTATGGTCTAGCTCAGCCTTAGTTCATTTCTATGAGTAGTAAGTGGAATTTCCTCTAAGAGTCTGGCAATAGTCTTGAGGCTTTGTGTCATTGCTACTGGTCAGGGTCTGGGACTGACTGGTGTCCAGCCCTGGCTTATCTAGGTTCTGGATGCAGACAGCTGTGCTATTCTATCACTCAGAAACAATTGCTCTTAGGTGACTGAGGGCTATTTACTTGAGCAGAAGGGAAAGAGAGAGAAAGATAGTCTTTGAGGGTGAAGTAGTCTTAGAATAGATCTTAGTCTTTAGCAGAGCTTAGTAAACTTCAGCAGAGAGACACTGTGCTGGCATTCTTTAGGTAGGAGAGGAGACAGAGTCAGAGTAAGCGGGTCCGTGATAGAATGCGCGCTCCCAACTGCCATCTCCTCTAGCTTAATACAAGGCTGATCTCGTGCCTCTCAACACCACAGGTATAGAGACTGCCAATTCACTAATGCTCTCATCTTGTGAGCTCTCTCATGCTTGTTAGGAGAGCTAAATCCCTCCCCATGCCCTTTTCACCAAGGTGTTCCCTTATTGAACTATACAGATGTTACCTATAACTCTCACTCCTCCTAGCCATGGGCTATACAGGCTGCTACACTCTGTTTTAATATTGATGTGATTTTGTGTTCTTTATATTTTTCTACCTAAAAAAGTCATTTTAGTGGTAAGTTTGTAGAGACACCTTAAAAACTGCTAACTGGATACCACTATGAAATCAGAATGCATACACATTTGTGTATTGATTTGGATAAATAGAATTTCTCAGGTAATTATACTTTACATAAGTTTATTAGTTCTAGCTTGCATAGCTAATGTGAAGTATAATATTATTTTAATCCTATTTTAGTGCCTTCATTCTAGATATAACAGAAAAATGATATCAGTAAACCAATGATACCAAAAATAACTTGTAGTTTCTTAAGCCTTGCTTTTTGGAGTAGTTTAATGTGGGCTAAACTATATTTCTTCATTAAATTTTTCGGCATGACTTGCTGGCATGTTTGGTTGTAGTGAATAATAGTTCTATTTTGTCAATTAAGAAGAAAGATGACAAGACATTTTGAAAAGACTGGATAAAAGGGATATGAATATAAATGATTTTTAAACATAGCAAAAGTTTAAAACATTTAATATACAAAATCTCCTGTATTATCAAATACTCAGATTTCTAACAATGTCCACTATCACCAGAAGACAATTCAAGCCTGGATTTAAACAAAAGAGCTGTCATCAAAACTTTTAGTTCTGTTAATGCCATGATGGTTAAATTATGTGAAAGAGTTTTAGCTTCCAAACACAGGAATCTGAGAATAGTTTAGAAAAAATAGCAAACGTTAAAATTGGCCTTTTGTTAATGTACTGGTGAAGTAGCAAGGACGGCAGTAAGGGCCTTGGCATCAGGACAGATGTGGGTTGGAATCCTGAATTTTGCCTCTTCCTAGTTGTCTAACTTTGGAAAAGCTACTTATCCTTTCTGGGCCTTAGTGTCTTCCTGTTCATATTGGGAATTATCATACTCATCTCGTGGGAGCTACTTTGGTGACTTAAGGTGAAAGTGTGTAAAGACTATGATTAACTGATTGGCTATGCAAGAAGAATCATGAATACTTAATTTATACTAAATGTCCCATTCCATAATAATATTTAATAAATGAAACTTACACAATAACTTCCTGAATTTGCTGAACGTGTCTGAAAATAATGCGTTTCATAGAATTAGCCAGGATGTCAAAATCCACACTTGGAAGAAACTTCAGCAGCATTTCAAGATGCCCTACCAATGAATATGTTGAAAGGACTGTTCAGCCCTAGGGACATGAATAAATCTTTAGGATTGCATGTCACCAGTTATATGGTGGGCCATAGTGAAGGCCCACTTGCCTATTTACATGCTTGAGCAAGGGCTTACAAATGAAACAGAAGGAAGAATATTATAAAAGCTAGTCATTTATACACAATTTCTAATGGAGTAATATCCTCCTTCCATTTCCTTTTGGTCTAGGTAACTACTCTCTCTTCTGCCTACTGTGCTGGAAGGTAATTATAGGAGTCCAAGCTCCAAAAGCTAGTTCTACCCGATTGATACTTTAGCATTATAAAAAATGGCATTTATAGTGTTAAAAAAAAGTCCCACTATTTGCAAAACTACTGTGACCATGAAAGAAAGTATACTTTCAGGCATGTGGGGAAGCTGGTAATAAAAGCTAGTGAAGTAGGGACAAATGTGTGGTCAGAACAACTCTGAAAGAAGGCATTGAGTGTGTGAGATGAAGAAGCAGCCGGCCAGAGCAGCTTGGGCAAAGCCTGGTGTAGATCTGATTTCTTTTCCAATACTTTATGAACCATCTTGATGAAGGCACAGAATCTCTGTGAGCCTCTGAATTCAGCCATACATTGTCGAAGGCATGGGCTCTGGACAGAAGCCATTCAGAAGCCATTCTCACAGAAGTTTGAATCCCGGCTTTTCTCTTTAACTAATTGCATGGATAAGGTATTTATGCTTTTGAGCCTTGGCTGCCTCAAATGTAAAATGAGGAAGACAATAGATTTACTACATAAGATTTTATGGGGATAGAATAAAGTCATACATTTAAATACAGGCCCAGCTCAGAGATATTGCAAGTTTGGTTTTTGACTGTCACACTAAAGCAAATACTGCAATAAAGCATGACATGCAATCTTTTTGGCTTCCCAGTACATATAAAAGTTATGTTTATACTATATTGTTTATTACGTGTGCATTAGCATTATGTCTAAAAAAAACCAGACCTTAATTAAAGAATACCGTATTGCTAAAAAATGCTGACACATGAATCTTGGATTTTTAAAACATAAAGTAGCTACAAAGTTCAATAAAGTAAAGATCAATAAAAGGGCAATATATGACTATATGACTTAAATGCCACACATGTAATAATACACATCAAATATTAGCCACTTTATAAGCATGTGGTTGAATTAGAGAAATCAAAGACCCTTTGAAAGTTGTTTTGATAGGTCCAATCCCTTTTCTGTTTTCACCACATGGGTAGGCAGAATAATGGACTACCCAAAATGTCCATGTCTTAATTCCTGGAACTTGTACGTATGTGATATTTCAAAGAAAAAGGGGATTTGGCAGTTGTTATTAAGGATGTTAAGGGAAGGGATTATCTTGGATTGTCCCCCATGGGTGCAATCTAATTACATGAGCCTTTAAAAGCAGAGAACTATCTCTGGCTGGAAGTAGGAGATTCAGCAGAAGTAGCAGTTAGAGAGTTTCTAAGCACGAGAAAGGTTTAACATGTTGTCACTGGCTCTGAGACACAGGGCTGATGTGCCAAGACTATAGATAGGCCTCTAAACTAAGGGCAGCTCCAGCTGATAGGAACCCAGTCCTCAAACCGCAAGATAGGAAGCTGCCAACAACCTGAATGAGCTGGGAAGCAGATTCTCCTGATAAGAGTCCAGTTGACTTTTGCCTTGATTTCAGTCTTGTGAAGCCTCGGTCAGGGAAACCGGCTAAGCCAACCTACATTTCTGACCTCCAGAGCTGTGAGATCATGAGTTTGTGCTGTTTTTAGCCACCACCTTTGTGGTAATTTGTTATGATAGGGGTAGAAAACTAACACACTACCTGATCCTCTTAGCCTTTCCTTCCAGTCTTTGTGGAAGTTAGCTGTAATTTCCAGGATTTTTCTTTTTCTTTCTTTTTTCTTTTCTTTTCTTTTCTTTTTTTTTTTTTTATTGAATGGTAACTATGTACATTAATGCACTTCTGTGGTACAGTGTGGGGTTTTCACATGCAATCTGAAATACTTCCATCAAACTGGTCAACAGCCTTCTGTCATTTTCTCAGTTATTGTTTTAAAACGTTCACATTCTACTCTTAGAAAGAGTCACTTGTACCCCTGTAAGAAAAACCTCAGAAGTGATCCCTCCAATCCCCCTCCCTCCACCCAGTCCTCCCTCCCGTCTCCCTCCCCCCTCTCCATATTCTTAGGCTATTTGGTTATAGCTCTCATATAAAAGGTATAAGTTAGTTTCATAATAGGGGTGTGTACATTGCATACTTTTTCCTCCATTCTTGTGATTAGGATTTTTCACTGGAATAACATCACCCAGAGTGAAAGGTCTGGTAGAGATTTTAGTAGTATGTCCAGACAAAATTTAGCAGGAGGATGTGGGCAAAATTAGATGAACAGAATAAGATAGTATGAAGAGTTTTGGAATATATATACACACATATTTACACACATACATACGTACACACATAATGAAAAACTGAAAGCGACATTTCTGGCTATTTACTTTTATCCTCTTGTTTTAAGATAAAGATACAAAAAGTCAAACATGGTTAATAGACTTCTCCAAGATCAAATATTCAACTAACTGCTTCTTCTAGGCTAAAATTGTATTTCCTTTCTTTTTTAAAAAAATTTCTTCTTCTTTTTTTGAGACAGAATCTCACTTTGATGCCCTGCCTAGAGTGCTATGGCATTGTCTTAGCTCACAGCAACCTAGATTCTTGGGTTCAAGTCATCCTCTTGCCTGAGCCTCCCATGTAGCTGGGACTACAGATGCCTACCATAATGCCTGGCTAGTTTTTCACCTCTTAGTAGAGGTGGGGGTCTCCATCTTGCTCAAGCTGTTCTCAAACTCCTGAGCTCTGGGGATCCACCTGCCTTAGCATCCCAGAGTGCTAGGATCACAGGTGTAAGCCATTGTGCCTAGAGTAAATCTGGATTTTCAAATTCTTGTTAAATCTTCTTTTTACTCTAGTGGCCCCAAGTGATATGGTAGGGCATCAAATGGCAAAGTGCTGAGGGAGGTGAGCAGGGTTATAGGTAGTGTTTTTTCTTATTCAGCCAGGGGACTCTTGAAGAATAGGTTCTTAAAAAATAATGTTTTATATGTGAATATGCATAAGACTTCACTCACTCCTTAGACAGGGCTTGTACCTCTGGAATCCTAGCCTGCTTATATTTGTCAAGCGTTCTGCTTTGCGTATATAACCTAACATGGCCAAAGGTAGAAAGAAGTCACTGAAACATCAGATGAAGGATTGGCTTAGGTGACTGCCAAGATCATTTCCTGCCTTTATACTGTTCAGAACACTCAAGGTAGAGATTTATGTCCACTTAGAAGGATGCCATCCAGACCTTGACCAGTGTTTGAAAACAATTTCCCAGCCAGCAATGCAAAGAGATCATTCCACAAGTCAGCCATGTTTATGGTATATCATCCATGAAATCACTGAGCAGACATGCCACTGCATCATAGAACCTTCACCTGGGTTCACACAGGCAAAGTGGTATTGCCTGAACAGGACTTTATGGGATGTATGGTGGCAATGGACAACAGAGGAGCTATTTTTCTCTCTGCAATGCTGAAACTCTGGCTTTCTTTTGGGATGCTGTTAATATGACAAGTAGGAATTGTTTTTTTCTTATCTCTCTTGAATTGGTGATAAGGGCTCAAACTTGAAGAGGGTCCAAGTACCTTTCATCTAAATGGAATCACAAAAAACTGAGGGTAGACACCTCTGCAGGGCTTAACAGCAGAGGCACAACCTGCCCTGCTCATTCAACTGGTCTTCTTACCCCAAGTCGGCAAGAGCAGGTGTGGTGTGTATTAGTTTCTAGAACTGCCATAACATAGTACCACAGACTTGGTGGCTTCTACAACAGAAGTTTATTGTCTGGCTCTGGAGGCCAGAAGTGTGAGATCAAGAAGTCAGCAGGGTTGGTTTCCTGTGAGATATTTCTCCTTGAATTATAGAGGGCCACCATCTTCCTGTGTCTTCCCATGAACTTCCCCCTGTTCCTGTCTGTATCCTGGTATCCTAATCTCCTGTTCTTATAAGGACACTAGTCATGTTGGGTTAAGGTGCACCCTAATCATGTTATTTTCACATAACTACCTGCTTAAATATGCTTTCTCTTAATACAGTTATGTTCAAACTTTAACATACAAATATCTTAAGGCCATAACTGGGAAAGGGAGAGAACCACTGAGGTTTGCTATCTTCTAAGAAATATTATATAACAGGTGACAGATATCCCAATTGCCATGATTTGATTTTTGTACCTTGCATGCTTGTATCCAAATTTCACATGTATCTCATAAATACAGAAAACTATTATGTATCTATAATAATAAAAAATGAATTTTAAAAAAATTTGAAAAGTGGTTATTTTTCTCTCCCCATAATGGAGGGCAGGAGAAGTGAACTTTTCCCCTAAAGCCAAGAAAGGGGGCTTTGAGTGTCAATAAGAAAGATTAGGATCTAATTTTAAAAAGGTGGGAGATGACATTTTATTCCCTCCCTAGAGGCTTGCTGAGCTGCATAATGCGAGGAGCAGCATGGAAGGGAATTCTTGGGAGAGCTTGAAATGCATACTCTGGAGTTGTAGGGATACCTGTGAACATAAAGAATGGTGTATTCTTATCGGGGATTTCTGTCTTGAATTTCTGGGCTGAATTTTTACTGAAACACCACACATATCTCAATATAGGAGAGACACTGATAAACATTTTTAATGACAAAGACAAAGATCACCCTCACTCCTATTTTCTACTGTCCTTGGAGAGTTCAAAAGAGAATCATGATAAAGGACTACAGTGGTTAAAAGATAAGTCATATATCCTTTCCTTACCTAGATGACATCTAGACTAAGCAAGGTGATATCCTACTCTGTGAAGGGTTTGAATGTAAACACTGGTAAAGCCACTCAAAAAATGTACAATTTGTAATTTTGGCTATTATGATTGGGAAGAGAATGCTGCTGCCAGGGCCAGGGATGCTGCTAAACCTGATGGAATGCACAGGGCAGCCCCCTGCTATATACTGTATGATTATCCAGGTCTAAGTGTCCCTAGTTGACAATAGTGCACTAATTGAGAACACTGGTCTATGTGGTGACTAGCACATTGCCTTAGTCACCCTGTCACTTTCATTATGTGCATGAACACAATGTAGTAGAACATTAATAGAGTTGACCACCTCTGTAAGTTGGCCTAATTTGCATAGACTGGACAGTCACCACATGTACGTATTAGTATAATAGGCCTATAGTCCCTTGGGTGGTCAACTTACAGAGGTTCTACTGTATTTATGAAAGGGAGTTTCAGTAATTATGCACACAGGAGGGAAGTACATCAAACTTTTGCTCAGATTGATCATGATATATGTTGATGCCTTTCTTGCACAAACAATTGAACATGTAGAATTATTAAAACATGGTTCTTGGGCAGTGCCTGTGGCTCAGTGGGTAGGGTGCTGGCTCTATATACTGAGGGTGGTGGGTTCAAATCTGGCCCTGGTAAACTATAACAAAAAATAGCTGGGCTTTGTGGCAGGCGCCTGTAGTCCCAGCTACTTGGGAGGCTGAGGCAACAGAATCACCTAAGCCCAGGAATGGAGTTGGAGGTTGCTGTGAGCTGTGATGCCACAGCAGTCTACTGAGGGCAATAAAGTGAGACTCTGTCTCTAAAAAATAAATAAATAAATAAATAAATAAAACTTAGTTCTTAACTATGGGGTCTTATACTCTGGAGAAAACAGACATGTTGGGCAAATGTAGATGCTGGCTGGTTTGTACTGAATGACAGCATGGAGGCATGAACATGTAAATAAATGAATGATGACTAACTTGAAAAATTATGATATGTTCTACAAAATCCCATTTTATGTGAAATAACTATTCACAATCCCCCTTAAAATATGAAAATATTAAAAAACATTTTAAAATGTGAAAATCTAGAAATAGGCATTTAGATATTTTATAATTGGCTAATTGTAAGATTAAAGACACATTTAAAATTTAATTTCCAAGAGTAAAACCTTTCTCTGTGTATGTAAGATGTGGGCACATTGTAAAGAAGGCGTCAGGTAACCTGCAAGCGAAGTGAAACTCACCAGTGATCAACTAGCTAAATGTAAAAGCCATGAGTGATCTGGGATCTACCTTTTAAAGCTTTTTCCTAAGCATATGTACACCCTGCTGTACACAGATAGTCCTTTTGACCATGTTAATAGATTTTATTTATATCATTATTTTAAAGGAAACACACAATATATACTTATTTACTTTTCATAAGTAGAGAGGAGTTTGAAATGAAATGCATATTTTTTTCTACTCATTCTCCCTCAACCTCAGTTTTACTCCCAAAGGGCAACCACTTTCATACACTGCTATTTTTAGTTTCTCTTGTGGTTACTGTGATAAAACTAATATTATGCTTACATCCCTATTCTTCCTCCTATTTTCTCTCTTGCCCTTCATTTCCCAATTCCTAGAGACTCTTCTTTTAATCTTACATAGTCATGGTGAAACATTTACTTTTCCTTCTGAAACTATAATTACTATGTGCTTTAGACCAATGAATATCATTTACTTTTGTGGCCCTGTACATACTATTCTTTATAAATTCAAATAAAAGTGTTGGGTTCATTTTCTTCCCTTTACATCTAATGTCATAGCATTTTTGCCATTGGAGAAAGGAAGTTCCTAATGTCCAAGTCCAATGGATTTGGGTGTATTGCAGTTTCTTCATATTTTAGAATGACTCATTGGAACCATGGCTAATAATGAGTCATTGAAACCATGGCAAGTCCAATGGATTTGGTTGTATTGCAATTTTTTTTTTTTCATATTTTAGAATGACTCATTGAAACCATAGCTATTTGGGAGTAGCTCTCATGTTTTTTTCTGTTTTTGAATTTTTATTGACTTTTCATCAGTGAATTTATTGTCTTTTATTTAATATATTTACTTAATGTTTTTGTCAAGTAAATAGTAAATTCTTACCATATTCTCAAAATGATCTTGCATCATCTATTACACAGACTATATTTTCTTCCCCCAAATACCCTCCTGTAGCATGTCAACTTTCTGCTGTTATATAGGCTGGTCACGCATTTGATGCACTAATCATGCCACTGGTTGCTAGCACTTGAGTGCATTCCCCATTTCTAGGGTAGATCTTCTCCTTTGCAAACTCATGTCTTTAGAAACCCATGTCTTCCCCTTTTTGGTTTCAGGTTTACATTTTTGGTCTGGAGTACATACTGAAATGTCTACCTTGTGAATTATTGATGTTCTGAGTCTATGAATACCTTTATTTTATCAGCAGGCTTGATTGTATTTTATGGCAGTAGAATTTTAGGTTTATAATCCTGTAGAACTTTTAAGGCATCTTTATCTTCTCACATTCAAGGTTGCTAATTAGAGGTCTGATGCCGATCTGATCCTGTACTTATTTGTTTTGTAGATAGCCCATGTTTTGGCCCACACTTCTGAAGTTGTTTGAAGACAAGAGCTGTTTGTCCTGGCCAGAGATAGTGGGGTCTGTATTTGGCCCAAGGGATTGAGAAGGGGTGTTGTGGGACAGAAAATGGAGGTAGGATCTATGTGATTCAGTGAGTCTGCTTTTGTAACATGACTTCCCTTCTAATTTTCCTGCAAATCCTAGCTGGAGCTTTTTATTTCTAATGCACATGTAGTCAGCAAAAATTATTGAGCACTCACCATTCACTGAAGCATAGCACAGCTGAACTGAAGGGTGTAACCTGACCAGGTCCTTCAGAGATTAAAATTATAATTGCCAAGTGACCCAAGCCTTTTTTTTAAGTGACAATTAGTATTCTGAATTCTGTTGTGTTTCATCACTGAAGAATCAGAGAATAGCCACAAGCTGTAGACAAAATAGGCATTATTATTAGGGAAAGGGATGTCAGTTTTTGTCTATAAGTAACACGATGGATATTTTATTGTAAATTGTAAAGTTTGAATTTTGAATCCCAAAGGTAAATTAAACTGAGAAGATTGCTTAAACTGGAGTTCATCTATGATAACCCAGATTAATTTTAAAGGGTCTTTAGTCTATACCAGATCCAGACCCATCTTTGCTCAAAGGCAATGTTTCCCTGGGGCCTAGAGATGTGCTTTTAAAGGTGGTAGGCAGATATAATTTGATATAAATGAGGCAAAATGGAGGGCAAGGGTAGTTTCAGGTATTTAAGAGACACAGAGTAACCATTTCTTAGGTATTATAATTTTTAAGAGGTGATTTGTGACATAAATAAATCAGTCCCCTAAGGAATGGGATAAAAGCTCTCCTTCGTGTGACTAAAAAAATAATAGCCCTTATCTATAAGGACATTTTGGCATGTCTGCTACTGACACCATGATTCTGCTATGTTCTAAAATATTTATTGAAAGAGATTGGAATCATCAATAATTGTTACTTGATGGAGGTTTGTGGAAATAGGCTTTTGCAGCTCTGAGAACCATGTGGTTCTATTCAGCTAGTTATCACAAATAATTAAGGTCAAAAGCACCATCACCACTTACTTTGACACAGTGCATTAAAAATAATATTCTTTGTCTGAAAGCTGCTGAGCCTCAAGCACCACTTTGAATACTTCTAGTGCATTAGTGGGATAGACTTACATGGTGGTGGCTCAACTGTGTGAATGATCTCTGTGCATAGAATTAGGTGATAGAAATAGGCAGAATAATTTTAGCCATCATGGTCTAGAATTATAGATCTCTATATAGAAAGCTTTAAAACCAGAAAACTAAGATAAATTAATCATGTGCCAGAGGGATTTTTATCTGAAAGATATTTTTCTTTGCTTTCTTTTCTTTTCTTTTCCTTCCTTCCTTCCTTCCTTCCTTCCTTCCTTCCTTCCTTCCTTCCTTCCTTCCTTCCTTTCTTTCTTTCTTTCTTTCTTTCTTTCTTTCCTTCTTTCTTTTTTTGAGACAGAGCCTCAAGCTGTCACCTGGGCAGAGTGCT
>NW_003852401.1:36765453-36868375 GCF_000181295.1 Otolemur garnettii
AGCTCACAGCAACCTCCAACTCCTGGGCTCAAGCGAGTCTCTTGCCTCCGCCTCCCAAGTAGCTGGGACCACAGGCGCCCTCCACAACGCCTGGCTATTTTTTTGGTTGCAGCCCATCATTGTTGTTTGGCGGGCGCAGGCTGGATTTGAACTCTTCCACAGCTCAGGTGTATGTGGCTGGCGCCTTAGCTGCTTGAGCCACAGGCGCTGAGCCTGAAAGATATTTTTCTTTCCGTTTTCTTCATGGTGAGGTGAGATCTGTGGTGGGAGAGGGAGGTAGCAAGTGCAGGGTATAGGAGGAAGGTGTTGCAATGATTTCTGTCTCAGAGCTCTCCTGGTTACTTTCTATCAGTCCAGAAGCTTAACTGATTTTTATTTATTAATTTTACATGCTAATTATCCTTATCCAAACTTGGCTTTCTTTTCTTTTTTCTTCTTTATTTTTTTAATTTCTTCTTTCTCTCATCCCTGTATTAGTCCATGTGTGTTACCATAAAGGAATACCTGAAGCTGGGTAATTTATGGAGAACAGAGGTTTATTTAGCATATGGTTTTGCAGGCTGTACAAAAAGCCTGGCACAAACATCTGCTTCTGGTGAGCACTTCAGGCTGCATCCACTCCTGGTGGGAGGTGAAGTGGAGTTAACACAGATAGAGATCTCATGGCAGAGAGGAAACAAGAGAGAAGAGGGCTGGTGCTAGGTTATTGTAAACAACTAGCTCTTTTGGGAACTAATGGAGTGCAACTCACTCAGTCTCCCCCTCCCAGGGAGGGCATTAATCTATTCATGAGGGATCCACCCTCTTGACCCAAACACCTCTCATTAGGTTCCCCCTCCAACATTAGGAATCAAATTTCAATGCAAGGTTTGGGAGGACAAGCATTCAGACTTAGCTATCTCCATCCTCTTTCTTCCTCTTAGTTCTTTCCTAGTTGTTTGCTCATTTATTCATTAATTAAACAAGCACCCATGAAGGATATTCTGTGCATAAGGCACTATGTGATATGATGGATGCAGAAGTGAACAACATAGGGCTCTAATCTTTGAGGACTTTACAGTCTCACTTGTGAGGTTTAGAGGCATATATTTAGAAATTACCTATGTCTTTTCAAGTCATTTTGACACTTTAGGAGAAGAACTTATCTTTTGTATGGCTGGATCCTCCCAAAACACACACACACACACACACAAAAGTGAAGTAGTTGACTTCATAGGCCTGGTGAGTGTAGTGCAGACTCTGTCTCACCAGCCATACTGCCCTCTCCCATCTAAACTACTAAGCCTGGCACCTCCAGGCTTCTTCTCCTTAAAAGCTCAGACTTAAACACTATTGTTAAAAACAAACAGCTCCCCTCCCACCAAAGATCCTATTTTTGGTCAATGTCCTTCCATGTTCACTGGATTTCTTCTTATCATTATTAAGGAGTGTGGCTAGGCTCAATGCACAAACTAAGGGAAAAGAATAAGTGGCTAGAGAATTTCTATTCTGATTTTTGCAACTTATCTCAGTCATTCTTTTAGAAAGTGCAAGATGGATAATTGCCTTCAGTGCTTTCTGGATCTCTCCTGTTGAAAAAAGACAGTCATTTCTGACACTTAAAAAACATATCTTTTCATGGCAAGAGACTTTTTGTTTCCTATTCTTGGATCCTTCTAGGCACACAGAGCTTCCTCTGAGCTGCTGAGTGAATCCCCAAGGCGCTGGCTTAGTGGGTTCAGAGCAGGCCTCTCCAGGATCCGGGAAAGTGACTGATGATGGCACCGTTTATCATGCCAGCTCTCTCCAGAGCACAAGTGGAAAGGCACCTCATGTTCACTTCAGAAATGCAAAATCTTCATGCAGATCTATTCTGACGTGACTTCACAGCCAAATAATTTTCAAAATGCTTTACGACCCTAGGCACCTCTAAAATAGCTTCACTTGTCACTTCTGTAGCCTCAAATCAGAATTAGACTAATATCGAGGGGGATGGCAACAGCACATTAGCCTGTCAAGCAGGAAGATCTGAACTTATAGGTAATACAGCATAGAAACTGTAGAGGAGAGTGCAGTTAGCTGTGTGGCATAACCTGCTAAGTTAAATGGACTTAGAATGAGTGAGGATTAAGAAAGAATAAGAATTATATTACCCTAATTTTGCATAGAACTTTAGTTTATAATATTTAATATATTGCCATATATGTCTCCTCCTTCTAGCATCATAGCAAGCCTATAAATAGGGGATTATTATCTCCACTTTGAGGAAACAGCCTCAGACAGGTTTAAGACCTAGCTGGAACCAGTTTTGCTCTAAGAGGTGGTTTTCACCCACCATTTCATCCTACACAACTAAGACATTGCCTGGTGGATAGTTGACAATTAAATAGCTGCTAAATAACTTACATGGAGGCTGAACTGGACCTTAAATATAGGCTACTTCTATGTTGAGGTGAAGTGTTGATCACTTTTCTGGGGTCTCCAGGTAACTTAGAATCACAGGATTACTGTGGATATCACCTTGATCCAGAGCAGTAGGGAGCTTAGATTGCTAACCTGGGCTGAAATGTTGAGAATCAGAGCTGAGTGTATGAGTGAGGCAGGGCAGGCAGGCAGGCGAGATTCAGGGGCCAAGAGGAGTTGTGTACCAGAGAGACAATTAGGGGAAAGCCATGTCTGTAGCTCAGGAAGCCCAACTAGGATTAGCCAATCTATGAGTTTGGCCTTTAGGCCACTTCTCCCCATTTTATGTAGGAGAAACCCAAAATATACAGAAGTGCTGTGGCTAAAGTCTCCTTGAATTGAAGACTGTTCACTCTCAAGCCTAGGTTCTTATGCCAGTTTGACATGTCACTATGCCATTTTGTCTCTGTAGGAAATTGTATTCACCTTAGTGACATAGAGATTAGCCAAGTGAAATCCAAACTTGAGTCTTGTATAATATCTCCTGATAGAGACAGATGTGTGAGTAACGCCACACCATGTGACGGATGCTGGGCCAGGTGACAGAGAAGCTTGCGGTAGAGACATGTGACTCCATGGAGATTAGAAGGAAAGGACATATCTCAGGTGAGAGGAGGGTATCACTTGACCAGTAGTAATGAGACAAGCCCAGAACTCTTGGAATGATTAGGGCCTATCATATCTCCGGGGCTTGGAAAGTGGATAAAAACAAGATCGATATGGGTCTCTTGCTAATTGTTGGACTTGACCATGTGATGCATAAGAAAAATCACCAACCCATTCTTTGTGGAAAATTACTTTGAATAAGTGTGCATTTTAGAAAGTCTATCTTTCATAATTCCTTGGAAGGATTTGTGATTTTTAAGGGTATTGAGAAACTCCCCATTTCGCAGGATCACTACATTTCAAAAATATATCCCTAATGTAGAATTTATAAAGCCTGGAGAGACATCTAAATGCAGATTAAGTAGCTGTAAATGAAAGAGAACAACACATATAATTAATGCGGATGATGCTACATACTTTAGAGGATTCTCTAGCCCAGAGGGCAGCATTGGTAGCCCATTTTTAACCCTCTGCCTTTTAAATTCCTGTAGGGTATTGAATGCTTTCAAAGTCCATAACAGTATACTTGTATACAAAAGGGAAGAAGACCGCTTTCTGATCCATGTAAATATCCCTTATTGATTTAAAAAATTCAGTCTGGCAAAGTATAAAGTAGATATTTAAAATGTGCATAGTGCATGAAATTACCTCACATTACTAGTAAATGCGTGCCTTGTAGCAATTATGTCACTTATGCTTACAATAATTAAGTGTTGATGTGTGAGCAGTAAGTTGCAATGATGTCGTTAACTAATGTACATAAATATTCCCTTTAAACTGTAATTGCACTTTGCCACAACGTAAAAGAAGGCAAGCTCAATTTAGGAATTATGTAGGACTATTCCTTGAGAAAATGTTAACAGACTCCACAAAGGGAGGGTTTGATTCTAAAGAGCTGTGTTTCTATTATAGGAGGGGAAAAGAGGGGGCAAACGGGAGCTACAAGGGTCTCAGGAGTCTAATTCTCAAATCTGTCCAGAACATTTGCATACTCTCTTTTCAAAACACCAGTGATGTCTGCACACAATCAACTGCACAGACTGAGTTTTCCAAGCTGAGGTAGCTGACGAGATTCAATGCAAACACTATCCCCAGCAGACAGACACCATCCTACGGTTCTGTCACAAGGATCAGCCTGCCTGCAGAAAATTTGTGGCGGTGTACCCATTTGCTGAAGTCAAAGATTTATGATGCCCAACATTAATGTGATTTTAGTTTTGACTAAAACTCCAAACCCTATTTGTTCCCCCAGAAACAAAGGCCAAGGTGGTAAGAGAAGGAATATGTCATCCTGAATTGCTTCTGCAACCAAAGCTAATCAGAATGGTGAGGCTTCTGTGGTTTGGAGTCAGAGAGCTCAAATTGGCTAACAGAGTTTCTGAGCTCTCCAGGACACACATTCTTCTCAGTTTGTGGCTGATAATGACCCCCCTCTGAAAATAGTTAGGATCTTTTCTAAAAATATTCCTCCCTCTGCCAAGAACAAAAGAAAGACTAGAGCCCCTTATAGAACTTAAAACAAAGTTTGTAGACTCTTGCTAAGAAGGAAAGAAATAAAAGGAGACAGCATCTGGGGTAACAGCAGTCTGCAGACAAATCTTAATTATCAGGGTTTGATCATAAAGTGCCTGGGAAGTGGTTGGAGCTATTTTAACTTTGCTTTAGGCTCTAATGTTAGAGTTTATCAGTTGATGCTTTAGGGTTAGGTGAAAGGACAGGCCATTTACATGCTTTTTTGTGCTGGAAGTTTCTTAATTCTAAGAATTGTAGGTGACTATGTAATCTATGCTTATATTATCTGTGAAATCCCTTTATCAGGACGGATTTTTGGTGCCTGAGTAACTTCATTTCCTTGACTGAGTTACATTACACTTGATGTCTTACAGGGGTAACAAATAACCCCATATTCTCTGTACCTTAGAACAACAAAGGTTTGTTTCTTGCTCATGCTTCCTATTCTCACAGATCATAAGGCGGCTTTGGTCATCATAATCATTCAGAGATCCAGTCTGAAACAACAGCCAGTTACCACTCAGAGGTAACTGAGTGGTCTCTTACCACTAAGAGACTTGGGAGGGTCTTGCGGTGATGATTGAATGTTCTAGAAGTGACATCTCTTACTTCTTCTCATCCCCATCCAACCGGAGGGAGCAAGTCAGTAGAATCTCACTGTGTGCTGGGAAGGGAGAGAGTCAAACATTTTGGACAAACACTTTCTACACTACATTTTTTTACATTACATTTGCATATATTTTGCATAATATATGCTGATGCTGTGTTATTGCTTTCTTATGCTATCTGAACCAGCAGCAAAGAGGAGGAGCAAGCAGATTTCTAGGACCAAACCCTTTTATTGTGAATTAGCTAGAGAAGCCTCCAGCCCTAGTTACCCCATCTGCCACACTCACCTTAAGTGCAATGTCAGAGCCAAGGCACATTATAGGGGGTGGATTTCATAATCATCTTTTGGGTACAATTTAAAGTTTTAAAAAATAATTTAAAAAACATTAAAAGATTAAAAAATTAGAAGATGTTACTATATTAGATAAATAACTTGAATGAAACTACAGAGAGGAGTGTATTGAAAAATTTTAGCAATGAGATCTCTTTAAGAATTAAAATAATAGTCTGAAATTTTAAAAAATTTTATTAGAAAGTATTATTCTATACTGAAGTTCTATTTAAAGTTTTGCACTGAATGTTTCTCTGTCAGCTCTGACACTTTAGAAATGGCAACGAGGCCAAGTAAATGGCTAAATTTTAGATTATTCATATCTTAGATACCACTATGCTTCCTTCTCTCCGAAGCTCATGTTGAAAGGTAATTACCACACAGCTAAGGGCACAACTAAAGTAAACAGACAATCTTCAGAATGGGAGAAGATGTTTGCATGTCACAAATCAAAGACCTAGTAACCAGAATCTACAGAGAACTCAAACTAATTAACAAAAAAAGACTAAACAACCCCATTTATCACTGGGCAAGAGACGCAAACACAACCTTCTCCCAAGAAGATAGATGAATGGCCAACAAATACATGAAAAAATGCTTATCATCC
This sequence comes from Otolemur garnettii, assembly GCF_000181295.1. Lineage (NCBI taxonomy): Eukaryota > Metazoa > Chordata > Mammalia > Primates > Galagidae > Otolemur > Otolemur garnettii. The sequence goes on from NW_003852401.1 coordinate 36,771,561, forward strand.
CTAATCATCAGAGAAATGCAAATCAAAACCACCTTGAGATATCATTTAACCCCAGTGAGAATAGCCCACATAACAAAGTCCCAAAGCTGCAGAAGCTGGCATGGGTGCAGAGAGAAGGGAACACTTTTACACTATTTGTAGGATTGAAACTAATACAGCAGTTTGGGGAAGAAGAATGGGAGAATCCTTAAAGAGCTAAAAAATAGATTTCCATTTGATCCTGAAATCCCATTACTAGGTATTTACCCAGAAGAAAAAAAACCATTTTACCATAAGGACATTTGTGCTCAAATATTTATTGCATCTCAATTCAAAAAAGCAAAGATGTGAAAACAAACTAACTGCCCATCAACTCACCAACGAATAAATAAACTATGATCTATACCATGGAACACTATTCAGCCATAAAGAAAGATGGTGATGGCACATCTTTCGTATTTACCTGGAAGGATTTGGAGAATATCCTCCTAAGTAAAGTATCACAAGAATGGAAAAGCAAGTATCCAATGTACTCAATACTAATATGAAACTAGTAGATGAGCACTATATGCCCACACAAGGGAAAAAAAAACACAGTTGAATTCTTGTGTGTGTGTGGGAAGAATACAGTAAATGGGGGTTTGGTAATAAGGAGGGGGTTTGGTAAGCTCTCACCTAATGGGTGCAAGGTCATATGGCACACCTTCTAGGTGAGGGGCTCAACTACAACTTAGACCTAACAAGTGCAAGCAATGTAACCTAACTGTTTGTACCCATATATTAATTAAAAAAATAATAAAAATAAGAAGAAAATTTAAAAAAGAGAAGAAGGAAGTCAATTGCCATTGTAACAATAATTAATAAGTGAGACATTTGAAAGGTATTTGAGTTAAGGGGGCTCTGCCTTCCTGAATGGATTAATGTCATCCTTCTGGGAGTGGGTTTCCCTGTTCCTTCTCCCAGTCTCTCCTTTTCCTTCTGCCAGATGATGCTTTCTGTCATGTTATGATGCAGCAAGAAGGCCTCAGATGCTGTCTCCTTGGTATTGGATTTCATATCTTCCACAGTTGTGAGCCAGTAAATTTCTCTTCATATACTTCTTAGTCTGTGATATTCTCTTCTAGCAGCACAAAATGTACTAAGCCAGATACATATAATACTTTTTACTTATGTAAAATGCTTATACTTTAATATGATTCTTCTAATGTTAAACAATTGACTTTGAGCCTTATCACACAGAAGAGAAAGACAGCAGATAAGATAAACTAAAAAACAAAATATTTGCAGAGGTTGGGGGGAGGGGTGGATATGCTTGATAACATTAGGTGGGACATGATTTGTTCCACCTTACCTGAAAGACACAGCATTTGTTAGCTTGGATGTTTTCCAGCCTGTCTTAAAAGTAAAACTATAATCTGTTAAAAATCACTGTACTTGTTAAGTGTTAAAAATCTGTTAAAAATCACAAATTATAAGACGTGAGACTCAAATCTGAAAGAGAAAATTTGAACTTATTTCTTACTGTTCAAGACAGAGCTCCAACTGGAAGTACAACCTTTTGAAGAAAGCAGAAGGGTATATGTAGAGTTTGGACTAAGTGTAAGGCTTGTTAGGTTAAATTTAAATGAGGCAGCATTTTGATTAGCTAGAAGAATCCAGGCTAGTTGTGTCATTCGTTGGGTAGACTTGGCAGATGGCCTTAGGGGGGCAGTTGCTAACTGGGTGATTCCACATATGGGTCTTGTGCTTCATACATGAGGGGAAAGTTTGTTCTTATATTCTCTTGAAAGGGTTCTTATCTTGCCTTCTTGAAAGGCCTCTTTCCCTTTCCTTTCCCCTTGACCCTAATAGTCACTGGTGATTTCCATTATATAAGAAGTCTAAAGCTAATTCTCTCCATATTTTAACTGATAGATGAGATTCAGCATGCCAAAAGATTTCTGAGCCCTTACTATACAATGGGAACATTTTTCTTTCTTTCTTTTTTTTTTTTTTTTTTTGAGAAAGAGCCTCAAGCTATCCCCCTGGATGGAGTGCTGTGGCATCACAGCTCACAGCAACCTCCAACTCCTGGGGTCAAGCGAGTCTTCTGCCTCAGCCTCCCAAGTAGCTGGGACCACAGGTGCCCGCCACAATGCCTGGCTATTTTTTTGATTGCAGCCATCATTGTTGTTTTGGTGGGCCTGGGCTGGCTTTGAACCCACCGCCTTAGGTGTTGGTGGCTGGCGCCTTAGCCACTTGAGCCATAGGCGCGGAGCTGGGGTCTTTTTAATAGGTGGTCTATTGCCTGGAAATAGTAGGAGAGTGAGACTTGAACACAAATGTAGACAAAAATGGCAAGACTATGATTGAAGTTTGTGTACCATAGTGAGAATAGGATGGAGAGAATGTTCAGTTGTGCCTGTGGTTTCATAATCTTATCCTTAAGCTAAGTCTTAGAGTGGTGCCTGTGACTCAGTGAGTAGGGCGCTGGTTCCATATACTGAGGGTGGTGGGTTCAAACACAGCCCCCGCAGAACTGCAACAACAACAACAACAAAGTAGCTGGGCATTGTGGCGGGTACCTATAGTCCCAGCTACTCAGGAGGCTGAGGCAAGAGAATCGTCTAAGCCCAACAGCTGGATGTTGCTGTGAGCTGTGATGCCACGACACTCTATCAAGGGCAACAAAGTGAGACTCTGTCTTTACAAAAAAAAAAAAAAAGCTAAGTCTTAAATGGTGGGACAGGATCTGTAAGGCCATGAGCCAGATAAGAGAATTCCAGGCTGAGCAGAAAACTGCTTAACATTTTTTTCTGGGCATCAGGAGCAATTCGATGTGCACTGTGGAATGCGCTTCCTCACTCTCTCCCTGGCTTTTCTAAGGTTTGCTATGTGCAAACAACAGAGGGGACCTTTGGTAGCATGATTCACGTTGACAAAAGACTAAAACTTTTTTTTTTTTTTTTTTAACTGTATGGGAAGTTTTCTGGTGAGATTCTGAAAAAGGTGTAACACTGCTTGAGACTATACCATTTTTAATGTAATAATTGTGCTGAAGAAATGGAAAAACAGAGGTCTAACTGTCTGGAAGATATTTAACCTTGAGACCAGTGGACAGGGAGTCTTCCTGCTTCCTCTGTCTGTAGGATTGGGCCCACTTTTAGGTCCCAATTAGCTCAGTAGAAGAGATTAAATGGTCACAGTCTCTCCTGAGGTTTAGAGATAAAAAAAAGAAGGAGTGGAATATGCAAAAAACAAAAACAAAAACGAACACACACACACAAACACATACAAGGACTAAAGGGCTGTGTTGGAGGGAAAAGGAAGGATGCAGGATGAGAATGGTTGGTCTTTGCTTAAACAGTAAAGGGAATTAGTTGGCTCGTGTAATAAATAGCCCCAATATCCATAATGTCCTCAGGGATGCAGCTCCATTTTTCTGTGGGTTCTCTGAGTATTCTGCCTCGCCCTCCCCATTCACATATGTATTAAATTGTATTAAATTTATCCTTAGTATGACTTCATAATAGTGGCAAAGTAGCTTCTAGTAGATCTACACTATTAATTTTTATTTTTTTTCACAGCCAGAGGAAGAGACAGAATGTCTTACACATTTATTGTAGTCTAGAGCTTTATGATGATTGAAACACCTTAGCTTATGTGCCTGCATCTAAAGCAGTCTTGGAGCCAGAGGAATGCTATGAGCTGCTTGGATTAGGGATGGGTTATATGCCCTTTACTGAACTATTCACCCATGACAAGAGGGATTCCATGTTTGTGCTTGGCTTAGATCAGTCAGAGCCTCTTGGATTCAATTCAGTTTAAGCTGCCCACTTCTTTTCAGTACAAAAGAAAGGAGAAATTATAAAATTGGGAATATATTCTCAGGCAACTGCAACATCCACTTCATGTGATCCTATGTGATACCCCAAAATTCTAGACAGAAGACCTCAGGCCTATTAAAGGGCCTGGCTTTCTTCTTCCTTGGCACCTCACTTGCTTCTAGAGTACTCTGTTGCTTTAGATACCAACAGTGTGGGCTGTATCAACTCACCCTTTACCCTTTACCCGGAGGTTGGAATTACCTCTGAGTTACAGGTAATGAGAAGGGACATAATAAGGTATTTAACACTTATCTTTAAGAATGTGAGAATTGTCTTAGAAGAATTTTGAAGTAAGGATGTTTATAATGAGGACCACAGTTTGGGAAGGTAATGTTGGCTGCTTGAATGGAGAATGAATGGAATAGACAGAAATTGAAGAGTGGTTTGGATTGTTTAAGGCAAGATCCTGAAATATGACATTTGCAATGGAGAGGATGCCATATAAGGAAGTTTAAGGAAGTATCTAAATACTTGATGAATTAATCAATCATGGTGATGGTGAGAGGCTTTGGTGAGAGAGAATTGAGTGTCTGTGAGGAATGGCGTGGCTGTGGATCTAATGGAACCCTTTTTTGGGAGGAAGATAGTAATTGTAAAACAAGCAATACCTAATACCCAATGCTAGGAAAGTAGTAATGGTTAGTATTTTATTTTATTTTTTGTTATAGTGAAAGGACCTAGTGAGAGACTGTAAAGACAGCTTGGAATGGTCTGTAACTCCATTCTTTTCATCTGCTGAATTCCCAGCCACCAATAAATAACAGAATAATAATGTCTTATGTTTATTCTTTTTTCCTTATTTAGATAATGGAGTCTTTCAAAATAATACTGTTTTTTTCCCTCTGTTGTTTATGTGAACTAAGGTTCTAGTTATTGGTTTTAGTTATTGGTAGGGTTTAATATCTGAAAAACAGAGGGATGCTATTGAAAACACAGGTCTCACGATATTGAAAAATTCCCATATTCCAAACAAGTAAGTCATTCTGAGTCTTAAGAGTGAACTCTGTGTAGATTAGAAACTTGAAAGGTTAATGATTGTTGAAAAACGATCTTTCTTTATTACTTAATAGTTTTGAAGGAAGCATAGTAGATGGAATTGAAACATAAAAATTTAGACCCAATCAGGCAGACTTGAATTTAGAAGTCTCTTGGCTCAAGAGAAAATGTGAATTTCATTGATGTTGATACCATAGGATAAGATAAGCAATAATTAAAAGATTATTATATCTAATTGTCAGGATGTAATGTTGGTTTCTCTACTGTTAGTCTTGATGTGTAATGTTGCAATTGAAGTCATTTGCTGTTTTTTATATGGACAGTTGGAGTATTGTCCAGTTCAGCAAAAGTCTTTCCTTGTTTTATAGCATAAGACAGAAATACTTTGCTGAGAAGAATCACTTGGAAAGTTTGGCATATGTAATTGACAACTAGCTTTTTTTGGTTTCATACTACACAGTGTGAAAGGTAAATCTAGGTTGAATGAGCTGGACTGGTTGGAATATGTTTTCTATTCCTGTACAGTAAAATCCCAGTGTCTTATTCTATTCAGGATGTTACAAAATACCATATATTGGATGGCTGATAAACAACAGCAATTTGTTCTGAAGGCTGGAAATGCTAAACGCAAGGCAGATTTGGTATCCGGTGGGGACCGGCTTCTCATTGTAAGCTCACATGGTAGAAGGTGATAAGTGAGCTCCTGTTAGTCTGTGTTATAAGGGCACTATTCCCCCCACTCTTGGCTCCTGGAAGTCAATACAATGGTATTGGGAGTTAGTTAGTAAGAGAGAACTCATCTTAGACCCCAGATGAGTTTAGGGGACACCAACACTCAGGTCATCTCATCCAGGGTGGAGGAAAAAAGAACTTATCAAGTAACCATTCCCTTCCCATTTGAATATATATGTATATATAAAAATTTTGTTTTAATTTCAGATAAATATATAGGTACAAACAATTAGGTTACATTGTTTGCCTTTGTTAGGTAAAGTCTAAGTTGTACTTGAGCATTTCACCCAGGAGGTGTGCCATATACTCCTACATTGCACCCATTACCAAACCCTTTCACTCTTATCAAACTCCCCTTTCCTCTATTCTTTCTCCCCCTCCCCCCTTGAATTTAACTATGGTGTTTTTCTTTCTGCAGGCATGCAGTCATTCATCTACTAGTTTCATGTAAATATTGAGTACATTGGATATTTGCTTTTCCCTTCTTACGACACTTTGCTTAGGAGGATGTTCTCCAAATCCATCCAAGTAAATATGAAAGATGTAAAAATTTCCGTCTTTCCTTATGGCTATTCCATGATATTCAGTATCCAGTATTCCATGATATTCATATACCATAGTTTATTTAGCCATTTGAGAGTTGATGGGTAGTTGAGTTGTTTCCACATCTTGGTGACTGTGAATTGAGCTGTGATGTGTATATTTCAAGTGGGCTCCTACCACCAACACTTTGTTTTCTGCCTCAGGTTGCTTGGGCCTGAGAAGGCTCAGGAAACCCATTGGGTCCCAGTGGCTATACCTCTACATCTCAACTTCCTTACTGGTTATGGAATAACAATATATGTCCTACTTGCACAGATTTCTTGTGAAAATTAAATGTTACTATGTGATAGGTATAAAGTGTCAACAGTTTCAGACTTATTAATTATCCTTCCCTCTCGCTGTCACAATAAGCCCATCTGCTTGGCCCAGGAAATACAGCTTTCCCTGTGTGGCTCTTTCTTCCCTGCCCAGTGTATATTCTTCCAACCACCCCCACTACTCCACCCCAGACATGACATAATTTTGATCTGCTTGTTCTCTAAAGACACTGCTCTCTTCCCCATGGGTGTTTTCTCATGCTGCTCTCTCTGGTGAGCATGCTTGCTGTCTGCTGTCCCATCACTCACTCTCCAGGCTTCTCAGCCCACTACCTCATTTTCCTCAAACCAACTTGGACTCATAGAAGATCATGGCAGTAAGGTTGTGAGTTTCAAGAAGTAGGATGAGGAAGGTTTCTGAGGCTCCCTCTTATCCATTGCTGATGGAGATAGAAGGCATAACAGTCAGTACTAACTCTGATTGTACAGACAGGGCAACTGGATCATAAAGAGTTTAAGTGGTTTGTCTAAGGGGGTAAAACAAGTAATTTGTAGAACTGGGATTTGAACCCAGGCAGTCTTCTCTGAGAACTAGGGCATTAACTTTCTGCATCACTCATAGTGATGAGTTTGCTTATCCCTTCCTATGCTGCTGTGTCTTTTCCTTTGCTCAAGTGTAGGCTATAAGGTTTAATAACAGGAAAGACTTACATGTGGAAAGTAAATGCTTAGATTAAAATAGCTAGGAGAATGAAAATACATGCCTTCTCTGATGATGACCCCGCTTGAATCCCTGTCTGATTTGAGGGATTTCTCTTCTATCAGAGGAAGGAACATTAAACCAAGTCCCAGTATCCTCTTACTCTTTAGGGTTCCATATATCCCTGATTCCTATGTCATATCCACTTCCAAGTCAATGAATCTGTTCTTGTTTTTTATTGTCAAGTAATAAACTGCCCTGAAATTTGATTTCAAATAAGGTAACATTTTCTTTTCTTTTTTTTTTTTTTTACATATCATGATTTTGAGAGTTAAAATTTTGGGTGGGACTAAGCTTCTGCTCCACTTCATGCTGAACTACTCACATAGTGTTACTTAGTGGGAGGTAGGGCTGGTCTGGAAAGGCCAAAAACCTTCCCTCATTGCCTTGGAAGGCTGGATTTAACTGGCCCATCTCTCCTGTACATGGTTTCAGAAAACCTCAAGGCTTCTTTATGTGTTTCCTCAACTAGGTAGTCAGACTTAGTGACATCTTAGGGCTCACTATTCTTGAATATATTCTGTATAACACATATTTGCTTTCTTAGCTTTTAAAAATCTAAGCAGTAAATGTTCCAGGAGAGAGGAAAAAGGAAGCTGCCATTCTCTTAAGACCTGGAAACTGACCTGTGCCACATTGTGGTGATCAGAGTGGTCACAGGACCAGCCCATATTCAAAGGGAAGGTCCGTAGATCCTCCAACTCCTGATGAGGGCAGTGTTAAGTAATTAGTGGACATCTTTGTTTGCTCATAATAACCTTCTGCAGAAAAGTCACTCTGCTTGCAATGAAGGTCAGGGAGGCAGTATGGAGCAGTGGTGAGGTACCTAGGCCCTGGTGACTTCATAAATTAGGATCCTGACTCCACTCTTTACTTGCTGTGTACCCTGGGAAGATTCGACTCTCTCTGCCTTAGTTTCCTCATTTTGAAAAACAGACGTAATACTCTAGCTCATACTCACATAAAAGGTTCCTGCCTCATAGAGTTGTGGCAAGAAATACATGTAAAGTTCCTAGGACAATACTCAGCCCATTAGGTGACAGCTGTAAAGGTGAGCTACTGTTGAAGTGGATAAAGCAGCCTCACTACTCATTCTCTCTACGCTTTAATTTCTGGAGAGGATGGTGGCTTTCCTTTGCTATACTAAATGGGCCAAAACCATGACATAAGCCACCTTTCCTCCCCTGCTAAATTCTATTCTCTCTCTCCAAACCTCCCTATACATACTTTCCAAAATGATAACCTCCCTTCTCCAAAGATAAATGAAAAAATTGCCGGCAGCTTTGAAGTAGTAGATACTTTGAGCAATGCAAATTTCAGCCTTCTTAAGTTACAGTGCCATGTCATACCTACTATAGAGCTTATTAAAAATTGTATTGAAATTACCCATTTAATCATGTGTCATTCCTGTTAAACTATGAATGACTCAAGATCAGGGATTTGAAAATGTTACCTTTTCTCCCCAATGGTAAGCAAGGTAACTAATGCTTGGTGTTCAGTACAGTAGAGCCCCCATAGTTGACCACGTTCCTACCTGGGCACATCCTTAAGGTGGCCTAACTTTCATAGACCAGACATGCACCACATGTATGCATCAGTACAGTAAGCCTAGTTTCTTATGTCCACCTCCTCCATATGTTGACCAGGTTTTTGCAGTCCCTTGGGTGGTCAGCTTACAGAGAGAGGTTCTACTGTATTTGTAAAATGAATGACAATGTTTCTTCTTTTATTATTCAGGCAAAGTGAACATGGATCAGAATGATTTTAGAAGTTGCATAGTTGAATAAAATGTTAGATTCACATTCTTACTAGATATTTTTAAGAGATAAAAAAGCAAATATGTGTCCTAAAGCTTCCAAACACCCAGGCCACAGATTGGTAGTGGTCCATGGCCTGATAAGAAGTGGGCTGTACAGTAGGAGGTGAGTGGTAGGTGAGAAGCGAGGCTTCATCTGTATGTACAGCTGCTCCATATCACTGGCTTCACCACCTGAGATCTCCCTCCTATTAGATCAGAGATAGCATTAGATTATTATAGGAATGTGAACCCTATTGTAAATGGTGCATGTCTGGGTTGTGCACTTCTTAGGAGAATTCAATGCTCCCTACCCTCCAACTTGTGAAAAAATTATCACCCATTGTGGTGATAAAAAGCTTGGGGACTGCCATTCTTTCCTTTTCTAAATGACATAAGCCACCTTGCCTTCTCCCTCTAAATTCTACTCCCTCTCCCCAAGTCCCATACACATGCCTTCCAAGAAGGGAGCTGAGATTTTCCAAAGAGGATTGAGAAAATTGCAGGCAGCTTTAAAATAGATGTCTCCACCTGGAGTAGTAGTAGTTAAATAATGTTTTTGTTTTCTTTATTTCTCCATTAAAATAGATAAGTCCTAAATCTAATTTAGATGCCAGTTTCAGATCTTTTTTTGTCAATACCTAATAGTAGGTATTAGCATAGTCCCACTGTACTTTAGCCCTGCCTGAAATTATAGCTTCTTCCTTACTGTTTTGTTCAAGTTTATCTGTTAATACCTAATATTAAGTATTAATGTGCTACCACTGTACTTTAGCACCAACTCAAATTATAGCTTCTGTCTTACATTTTTGTTGTAGTTTATTTTTTCTGTATCTATCATTTCTCATTGCTTTCTGAAGTTTTTGGATTTTTACTTTTCTGTTGTATGGGCCTTAGGTTCCAGGAAGCATATTTTGTTTTCCCTCTTGGCTTTATAATTCTACCTTTTGGTTTTTGAACTACTACAGATTTGCACTTTTATCACTCCTTTCACAGAATGTTGACATTGCTTTTGGTTTTCAGTGGCTCTGTATTGCTTCTCCTCCGTTCCTCAAGGATTATGTATTACATTTAGGTCATTATTCAGTGCCCCCCTGTTTCCAAATAAAATCCACTTCCTGGAGCTAGTTGCGTCCTCATGGACCCAAATAGAGTGGAGAATGACAATGACAACAAATAATCATGGCTAAAGCCTTCCTAATGAAGACTTCTAAACCAACTGAGAAAAGGTTATTTACTAAGGCACTCATCCTGTTTGCTGAATACACAGAGCAGAGCATTAAGAAGTTAGATATGGACATTAATGCCATGTTACTCTTTTCCTTAGTAAATCCCCCACTGAGGTCACCAGAGTAACCATGAATAAGTGAAAATGATGTGAAGTCATTATTATATCCTAGACCTTACTTAGTTTAAGCAAAGATTTATTTTACTTTGGAGTACGTGCATGTTTAAAGCCTGTAAATGTGATCATTCATTTTATTTGTTGGTTTAATAAAAACTGAAATTAATGATGGCTGACTAGAGGCTCCCAGTACTGACCTCCTACACAAAGAAGGACCAAAACAACAACTAGATAACTTCATATTGAATAGATCATTTAAAAAAGAATACTGGCCTTTAGCATGGAAATTACAAAGCAAGAGCAATCAGCCAAAATCAACTTAGTGCCAAGAAGTACTCCCAATTGTGGGGAAAAGGTAAGTGGAAGATGTTCAGCAGTTCACATCCAAACCACAGATGTCAGGAGTCCTACCTAAAGGAAAAGTACTTAGCCCTCACAGACTGAGCCCAGTATAAGGATCTGCGTGGTATTTTTATGACTGTATGCGCCAGAGAGGAAATTCCTGTTGTATTCCCTCCACCTCCCAGGACCCTCGCTGCTATTACATGGCACCATATTGAGAATGGAACCCACACCAGAATATATCCTTCCCTGGAATCCAAAAGCCCCTGTATCTCCACATCTTGGAGACCCAACTGACCTCACCCACATATAGCCAGTGGGCCACAGTGTCATAACACCAACTGGACTTAGCAGTGCAGCTATATCTCTGGCACTTGAGTCCATTCTGTATTCTACACAGGCCCTCTAGCACATAAAGGAGACTATCTCCAGGACACTGGAAGCTGAACTATGCACTTATCAGAGCCTAAGAGCTGCCTGACAGGACCTGCTGATGCTGTCAGTTCCCCTTTCCACCAGTAAAGCTGACATGCACCCATGCGTCACATTCCAGGAGCATAAGGACTGGCCCTTGTGGTGTCTGCTACAATTACTGCTAGCACCCACATATGATGTCAAGTGGTCCTAAGAATAGTCCACCTGGAGATTGCTACCCATCATCCCTGGAAAACTCATCCTCTTCAGTATAATGACTGCCTGCCTGTGCACACTGCTCAGGAACTGCTACCAGCAGTTCTGTTGAACCCATCTCTCTAATAACAAGGCTGCCATCTGTAACCTCTGCACCAGGGGCCCAAGGACTAGCTTACCCAGTGTTCTGCCACAGAAAAGCCAAGTCACAGCATTCTCCACCAATAAACAGAACCCAGATCACAGTGGAATGTGCAGATACCACTACCATTGATTATAGTTTACAGCTGAAAAAAAAAATCATACAGAAACTATATGACTGTACCTACCAGAAGTAAAACCAAAGGACTCTAACAAACCAAGACTTAGACTTTAGATACTTCTACAGAAAAAGTCTTTCCCTATGAAGCTACTTCATAAAATTGGAAAATATGACTATTACACCGGCTGTTCAGGTATAAATGTAGGGACACAAGAAACATAAAACAGCAAGGAAACACAACACCTTTAAAGGGGCACTTCATAATTCTCCAGCAACAAACCCTAAGGAAAAGAAATAGAAAATAATGATCTTGAGGAAACTCAGTGAGATACAAGAGAATATAGCAGGCAATTCAACAAAATCTGGAAAAGAATTCATGATCTAAATGAGAACCTCAATAAAGAGATAGCTGTCATAAAGAAAGAAGCCAACTGAAATGTTGAAACTGAAGAATTTAATGAATAAAATAAAAAATCAAGAACTCCAACAATAGACTAATTAGGAAAAGAAAGAATTTCTGAACTTGAAGACAGGCATTTTGAAATAAAAAAGTCAGACATAAAAAGAGAAAAAGGCAGGGGGTGCCTGTGGCTCAAAGGAGTAAGGCGCTGGCCCCATCTGCCAGAGGTGGCAGGTTCAAACCCACCCCTGGCCAAAAACTGCAGGGAAAAAAGAGAGAGAGGGAGAGAGAAAGGGATACAAAAATGAAAAAATATTTTGGACAACATTAAGTGAACAAATATTTGAATTTGGGAAGTTCCAGGAGAAGAGATGGGAAAGACATAGACAATTTATTTATTTAATGAAAGAAATAGCTGAAAATTTTATAAGTCTTGGTAGACACACAGATGCAGGAAGCTCAAAGATCGCTAAAGCTCAAAGATCCCTAAATAGACTCAATGCAAAAAGTTCTTCTCTAGTTTGGCAGTTAAATTGTCAAAATTTAAAGGCAAAAGGAGAATTCTAAAAATAGCAACAGAAAAGTGTCAAGTCACATATAAGGGAATTCTCACTAGAATAACAACAGATTTCTTGGCAGAAATCACATAGGTCATAAGAGAATGGGATGAGATGTGGAAAGTACAGAAGGAAACCCTGCAGCCAGTGGTACTAAACCCAATAAAGTTATCCTTTGTAAGTGAAGAAGAGTCTTTCCCCCAAAATGCAATTTTTTTTTTTTGTAGTTTTTGGCTAGGGCTGGGTTTGAACCCACCACCTCCAGCATATGGGGCCAGTGCCCTACTCCTTTGAGCCACAGGCACCGCCCCAAAATGCAAAAATTGAGGAATTCTTCACTGCTAGACTGACCTTACAAGAAATGCTTTTAAGTCTTATATCTGGAAGTGAATGGTCAATGTCTACCATTATGAAAAACAAGAAGTATAAAATCCACTGGTAGATATACAAATGAATAGGAGAAAGTAATCAAGTGTTTCTCACTACAGAAAATTACCAAACTACAAAGATTATAAGAGAAAAAGAAATAAAGATAAACAAAACAATCAAAAAACCAGTTAAAAATGACAGAAGTAATTCTTCACCTATCACCAATAACCTTGAATGTAAAAGGTTTAAATTCTCCAATTAAAAGGTACAGAATAACTGAATGGATGGAAAACTATGATCCAACTATATGTTGCCTAAGGTATCTCAGTTTAGCTATAAAGACAGACTGAATGTGAAGAAATGGAAAAAAACAATCCGCACAAACGGAAACAAAAGACATGGGAGAGTAGTTATACTTATATCAGGCAAAATAGGCTTTAAGTCAAAAAGAGACAAGAAAGAGACATGGTCATTATATCAGGATAGAGGCATTGATTCAACAGGAGAATATAATAACTGAAAAAATATAAGCATCAAACACCAGGGACACACACACATATAGTGAATATTATTAGAACTACAGAGATAATTAAATCACATGGTAAAAATATACTTAGGGACCTCAATATCCCACTTTTAGCATTGGACAGATCATGTAGGAAGAAAACCAAAAAAGAAACATTAGAAATACTTCACTATAGATCAAATGGACCTAAAAGACATAGATAGATATATCTATGATATTTCATCAAACAGCTTAAGCATACATATTCTTCTCATTGCCAAATGAAACCTTGTACAGGATAGATCATATATTAGCCCACAAAACAAGTCTTAAGAAATTTTTAAGAAAAGCAAAATCATACCAAGTATCTTGTGAGATCACAGTGGAATAAAACTAGAAATCAATAACAAGAAGGACTTTGGAAATTGTACAAATACATGAAAATTAGACAACATGCTTCTGATCAGTGTGTCAATAGAGAAATTAAAAAGGAAACTTTTCTTAAGCTGATCGGAGCCATCTATGACACAGCTAATATTCCATAGCTAATATCATACTAACTGGAGTAAAACTGAGAGCTTTTCCACTTAGAACTAAACCAGACAAGGATGATTTCTATTGTCACTACTATTCAACATAGTGTTGAAAGTTCTAGCCAATGTGATCAGACAGGAGAAGGATATAAAGGGCATGCAAATGGGAGCAGAGGAGATCATATTCTTGCTCTTTGCCAATGATATAATCTTAAAGAACTCCAGAGATTGAACCACAAGATTTCTGGAAGTGATCAGGAAGTGCAGAGCAGTGATCAAGAAGTACAACAATGAGGGCCCAGCATGGAGGCTCGCACCTGTAATGCTAGCCCTCTAGGAGGCAAAGGCAGGTGGATTGCCTGAACTCAGGAGTTCAAGATCAGCTTCAGCTATAGTGATACCCCATCTCTAAAAATAGATGAGGCATTGTGGTGGGCACCTATAATCCTGGGAAGCTGAGGCAAGCTTGAGTCCAAGAGCTTGAGGTTGCTGTGAGCTATGATGTCACAGCACTCTACCCAGGGTGACAAAGTGAGACTCTGTCTCAAAAATAAAACACAAACAAACAAAAAACACACTATGGTATTGATAGAAAAACAGACACATAAACCAATAGAACAGAATAGAGAACCCGGAAATAAACCCATGTACTTATACCCAACTGATTTTTGACAAAGATACCAAGAAAGTATATTGGGGAGAGGACATACTCTTCAAAAAATGGTGCTGGAAAAACTGGATATCCATTTGCAGAAGAATGAAACCAGGCATTGATCTTTTACTATATATAAAATTCAAATCAAAAATAGATTAAATCCTTAAACATAAGACCCAATACTACAAAGATTACATGGATAGGACTTCAAAAGTACAGGCAAAACAAAACAAAACAACCCCCCCCACACACACACAAAATAGACAAGCAGGACTGCCTTAAGCTAAAAACCTTCTTCATAGCAGAGAAAAGAGTCAACACAATGAAGGGGGAATCTGTAGAATGGGAGAAAATATTTGTAAACTAATTCTCTGACAGGGGAGTGATACCAAAATATAGAAGGAAATCAATTAACTCAACAGCAGAAAACAAACAACCCCCAAACAAAAAACAAAACAAAAGAACTCCTAAATAATTCACTTTCAAAATGGGATACAGGATCCAAATAGAAATTTTTTTAAAAAAGAAAGCATACAATTGGCTCAACATCACTAATCATCTGGGAAACGCAAATCAAAACCACCATGTGACATCAATTTACCCCAGTTAGAATGACTATTATCAAAAAAGACAAAGAATAACAAATGTGGTGAGGATGTAGATAAAGGGGGAAACCTAGGCCCTGTTGGTGGGAATGTAAGATAATATAGCCATTATAGAAAACAGTATGGAAATTCTTCAAAAAATTCAAAACAGACCTATACCATATGACCCACTAATCCAATTACTGAGTATCTATCCAAAGGAAATGAAATCAGTATATCATGAAGCCATTTGCATTTTCCTACTTATTGCAGTGCTGTAATAGTTTCAGTGCTCACAATATAGTTAAGATACGGAGTCAACTTAAATGAACATCTAAAAATAAGTGGGTAAAGAAAATGTGGTATGTTTATACAATGGAATATTAGCCACAAAACAGAATGAAATCCTGTCACTTCTGGAAATAAGGATTAACGTGGAGAATATTATGCTAAGTGAACTAATATTGCATGATCTCACTCATATGTGGAATACACTCAAACTGATTTCATAGAAATAGACAGTAAGATAGTGGTTACCAGAAGCAGGTGGGTGTGGGAGGTAGAGGGTAGCTGGGTATGTGCGAGGTTGGTCAAATTTTCCAAAGCTACAGTTAGACAGGAAGCATAGTTTTGGTTTTGTATTACATGGTGGGTGTCTATAACAAATGAAAGTGTAATTTATAAGATATCTAGAAAAGGAGATTTTAAATGCTATCACTACAGATAAATGGTAAGTGTTTAAAGTGATGGATGTGCTAATAACACTGATTTGAGCATTATGCGATATATACATGTGTTGAAACATCATACTTTATTGCATAAATATATACAATTATTATGTCTTAATTACAAATAAAAATAAACTTAAAAAAGTAGGAAGTAGAATTGTGGTTATCAGAGACTCAGATTGGTAGAGGGAGGGAAGGATAGGGATTCATTTCTGTCTCTGGTAAACAGAGGCATAATTACAGTGATATAGAAGGAATAAGTTCTTTTGTTCTGTAGCACTGTAGGGGAATACAGTTAACAATAGGTCATTGTATATTTTCAAAAAGCTAGATGGGAGGATTTTTAATGTTTCCAATGCAAAGAAATTAAAAATTTTGAGGTGATAGATATGCTAATTACCCCGATTTGATCATTATACATTGTATGTGTGTATCAAAATATCACTCTGTATATCCCATACAAATCTACAATCATGACACGAACACTAAAATAAAAGAAAAACGGAAAATGTGTAGGTTGACTTTTTAAAAAAATATATGGAACTAAGCAATATTCAACTAGTATCTGTGGTGATTGGGATGTATAAATTGTGCTGAACATCATGAAGAGTGTTAACAGTGATGTATTCTGTCTTTTCAAAGGAAATCAGAGGTGTTAGAAATGAAAGAAATTTTCTGAGGTTGTTTAGTTCAGTCTCCAAACTTTATGGATAAGAAATCTAATGTCCTAAAATTCTAAAGGACCTTGGGAAATGCACTTAACCCTATTGAACTTCAGTTTCCTCATTAAAAAAGGAAATCATGATATCTAAGGTTATCATAAGAATTAAACACAGTAATATATACATTTAGAATACTGAGTCAACTGCTATCCATAAGAAGCTATCAATAAAATGTAACTTTAGGACTATTATTGGTTATGATTATAAAAATAAGAAGTAGAAAAAAGGGCACAAAATAATTACTTTCGAACCCATTGTTTTATGTAGTTCTTCATGCTATCAATGTATTATATTCCAATCTAGGCAAAATTTGTCTTTCTAAAGCCATATTCAGAAATTGATAGGTATTAATTGTTAGACTGCCATTTGTTTTTACCAAATCACACGATAAACAAAAATAATGTTTCTAATAAAAATAACAGCAACAAAAACTCCAACTCTTTTTTTGTACGATTGCTTAAATGCAGCATTAAGTTAAAACTTAAATATATATATATATTTTAAGTTAAGACTTTCTAATATAGACACATTAAATGTCATCCATTTGTTCTGCTAAGCATCCCAAATGCTACAGGATATGCTCCAGATTGTAATTCCTATTAGATCGTTCACACTTTCATTGCTTATCGGTTTGTCTTCTGCTTGTTCTAGTAGTGGTCAGCCTGGCTGCCCCTTCCTGCAGGGCAGGGGTAGGTCCTGCTGCCCTACCTCGTTTTCACTCTTTCCATCCAGAACTGGGCAGCAGCCAGTGCTCCTAGGAAGCTGGTGAATTGGATGTTCACCAACCCTCTGTTCTTGGAAAGGCTGTCTTCTTATCACTTTATGTTCAGTATGGATGGGAAAGTCTCTCCTAGTCTAACCTGCTAAGTTTATCCAGCTCTGAAATGCAAATGTTCCTTTCTTATGGCTACCTGAGTGGAACAATGCTTAATAGACTGCTGTGGAACTCCAATCTGCTGCTGCGTCTCTGATGTGCATCTTCACATCCTCTCCAGTATCATTTTAAAGTAAGATTTCCCATTAATTTAGTGACATTAGCTAGCTTTCTCACTTTGTGCGGAGTTTCTCTTTGAATATGAGCTTTATTCTTATGAAAAATTATGTTACATTATTATTATATCTGCTTCTTTGTCTTCAACTCCTCTTTGTTGGTTCCAGACATCTTAGCTGTACTCACTCATCGACTTTAACCCTAAAAGCAACGATGCTTATATTAGTCAGGGTTTTCCAGAGAAACAACCACAGTGTGTTTATGTGTATGTGTGTGTGTGTGCCCACTTGCATCTATACACACATATATCCATCCATATATACACAACATATATTTATATATACTTGTATTCATAAATTTGTGTGTATATATATGTATGTCTCTCTCTGTAGATATATACAAAGAGATTTTTTATGAGGAATCAGCTCATTTAATTATGGAGGCCAACAAGTTCCAAGATCTGTAATCAGACATTTGGGGATCCAGGAACATCAATGGTATAATTCCAATCTGAGTCCAAAGGTCTGAGAATCAGGAGAGCAGATGGTTTAGTTCCAGTCTCAATGTTGTCAAGCCTGAAACCCAGGAAGCGCTGATGTCTCAGTTAAAGTAAACAGGCAGGAAAAAACATGTTCTAGCTCAAGTCAGACAGGCAGAAAGAAGTCCCTCCACCTCTTCCTCTCCTTGTGGACCGGTCAGAATTTTTTTCTATTAGGGCCTCAAACTATTTGGATGGGGCACACCCACAGTGAACTCTGTTTTACTTAGTCTAATGATTCAAATGTTATTGTCATCTACATATTCCCTCATGGACAACCAGAAGGTCTAACCAAATATTTTGGCACCTTGTGGCCCAGTCTAGCTGACACATAAAATTAACCATTGCAGTATTAAGTGGTTAGCACATGTCTTTAGTCTCCACTATGCCAGGATTACACTTTTATTATTCACAAATACATGTGACTATTTATGAAATTCGGCATGACTGAACTCTATAGTTTCATAGAAATTTTATGTTGCTAATATAATTCTAAAAGGTAACACCTGTGGGGTTAATTTGCTAATGTCTCTTCATACAGTGAGTCAAACTGGGGATCCCCAAATTAAGTGATTTTTGATAGGGAGAATAATGTTGCTTTTTGTTAAATTAAAAAAATATTGAAGTTGGCTAGATTGTAATTTGAATCTGGAATTTGGTATGCAGCATCTGTGTAAATTAGGCATATGATTCAACTTCAACTTTTCAGAGCTTCTGTGTCCCTCTGTGCATAAAGTGGGAATATAATACCTACTTCATAGTATTAGTTAATTAAATGGCATAATGTATACAAAACAGAAACCTTTCTTTTTAGTTTTAAAATCTTTATTTGATATTTATTGGACCTTCTCATTCTATTGTCTTTGTATCTTAACCTTTCTTCTCATCTTTTTGTATATCTCTGTTGAATTCTTAATATTTCCTAATGTTTCTCCTACATCACTAATTCTCTACTAAATGTGTCTAAATTGCTCTTTCATGTTTTAATTACAGGAAAATGTTTTTTATATGGAGAATTTTTATTCAGTTCTATTTCAAGTACATCTTGTCTTCATTCATGGACTTTGACTTTGATTTTTGTGAAGTTTTAATTTAATTTTTCTTTTATGTCTTTAATAATATTTAATAGAGTTTATCAAATAATTCTACTAGTAAATGTTATGAAGCTTTAATTCTACCTATATTGTCTGTGGACTATTGTCTAAATATAAAATTTTCTCTTTTGAAAAACACTTGAATTGGGAATTTTGTCTTATAATTAAGTGCTGCCGACGGTGTGAGACTCATGTTGGACCAGTCTGATGGTATCATTCTAGAGCCAGTTTATGTTTATTTCATTCAGCTATCCTAGGGGCATAACCAATTTAGTCTCCTCTAAATGAAGTATCAGTCATATGATTAATTTTTTGTGTTCTGGAATTTCGTAAGTAGAATCACATAGTATCTAGTATTCAATGCCTCCCTTCTTTCACTCATTATGTTTTTCATATTCACCCATGTCGATAGGCATATTAACAATAAGGTAATTTTTTATTGCTGAGTAGTATTTCTTTGTACGCTTATAACACAATTTTTTATCCATTCACTTGTTCATGGACATTGGGATTGTTTCTAGTTGTGAGCTATTATGAATAAGGCATGTATGAGCATTTGTGTACAAGTTTTTGTGCGGACGTTTTTATTTCTTTTGAGACAGTACATAAAAGCAGAATTTGGGGGACATATGGTAAATGTATGCTTAACTTAAAATAAACTTTCCATTTTATACAATACTGGTACCATGTTAAGTGTTTACCACTACGGTATGAGCATTCCCATTGCTCTGTATAGAAGCTGAAGTAATTTATGTTCTTGCCAAGAGAACTCATTCACTGTACACTGCCAACATTTATTGCTTTTTGACTTTTTAAATAATGGTCATTCTAATTGAAGAGGGTCTCGTTGTGGTTTTAACTTGCATTTTTCAGATGATTAGCAATAGAAAATATTTTTCATGTGTTTATTGGCCATTTGTATATCTTCTTTAAAAATTCATGTTCATGTAGTTTTCCCACTTTTTAAACAAACAACTTGCCTTGTTTGTTTTTTTCTTGCTAAGTTGTTTGCGTTCTTTGGAGATTTTGGATATTAGTCTTTTGTCAGATGTATAGTTTCTGAATATTGTCTTCTATTCTTGTAGGCTATCTATTCATGCTGTCAATTATTTCTTTTGCCATGCAGAAGATTTTTGGTTGAATTAAATTCCATTTATTTATTTTTATGTCATATTTGCTTTTGAGGTCTAAGTCATAAATTCTTTGCCTAAGCTAACATCCATGAGTATTTTTCCTAGGTTTTCATCTAGGATTTTTATGGTTTCAGGTTTTCCATTTAAATCTTTAATCCATCTTGAGTTAATTTTTATATATGGTAAGAGATAGGGAGAGAGTTTAATTCTTCTATGTGGGAATACCCAGTTTTCTCAGCACTATTTATTGAATAGTGAATACTTTCCTTAGTGTGTATTTACGCCTGCTTTGCTGAACAGCAATTGGTTCTAGGTATATGGTTTTAGTTAGGGGTTCTCTATTCTGTTCCATTGATCTATGTATCTATTTTTATGCCAGTACCATACTGCGGTACTTTTGTTCTTGTAGCTTTGTAGTATAATGTGAAGTCAGATTAAGTGATGCCTCCTGTTTTTTCTCTTAGCTCAGGATTGCTTTGGCTAATTGGGCTATTTTTTGGTTCCACATGAATTTTAGAATTGCTTTTTCTAATTCTATGAAAAAGGACATTGATATTTTGATGGAGAATGTGTTGCTTTAGTATGTACATTGCTTTAGTCAGCATGGACATTAAATAATATTAATTCTTCTAATCCATGATCTTGGAATGTCCTTCTCTTCGTTTTTGTCTACAAGTTCTTTCATCAGTGAATTGTAGTTCTTCCTGTAGAGATCTTTCATCTCCTTGGTTAAATATATTCTAGGTATTTTTTTATATACTATAAATGGGATTGAGTTCCTCATCTGGTTCTCAACGTATTCATTATTGGTATATAGAAATGCTATCAATTTTTGTACATTAATTTTGCAACCTGAGCGTTTGCTATGTTTATTTCTCAAATCTAGGAGTATTTTAAAGGAGTCCTTAGGGTTTTCTAAGTATATGATCATATTATCAACAAAGATAATTTGACCTCCTCTTTTCCAGTATGGATCCTTTATTTCATTCTCTTTCCTGCTTGCTCTGCTAGAACTTCCAATACCATGTTGAATAGAGTTGGTCAAAGTGGGCATCCTTGTCTTGTTCCAGAAGGAATGCTTTCAACTTTTCCCCATTTAGTATGATAGAGTTTGTAACATATGGCTTTTATTATCTTGAGGTATGTTCCTTCTGTGGTGAGTTTATTGAGAGTTTTCATCATGAAGGAATGCTGTTATTTTGTCAACTATGTTTTCCACACCCATCAAGATAATCATATGGGTTTTTTGTTTGTTTATTTTAAATTCTGTTTATGTGGTGAATCACATGTTTTGACTTGCATATGGTGAAACATCCTTCTGTCCCTGCAATGTAACCCACTTGATCATGGTGAATTATTTTATTAATGAGTTGTTGGATTCTGTTTGCCAGTATGCGGGTGAGAATTTTTTGCATCTATGTTAATAGATGTTAGAGATATTGGTCTATAGTTTTCCTTTATAGCTTCATCCTTTACCTTTTGGAACAGTTTCAGTGGAATTGGCATCAGGTCTTTGTATATCTGGTAGAACTGGGCTGTGAATCTATATGGTCCTTTTGTTCCTGATTCAATCTTGCTACTTCTACTGATATATTCAGGAGTTCCATTTCTTCCTAGTTCAAGAATGTTGTTGTAGGTTATCAGAAATTAATCCATTTCCTTGAGGTTTTCTAATTTGTGAGTAAATTATTGTTTATAATAGTCTCTGGTGATCTTTTGTATTTCTGTGGTAGCAGTTGTGATGGCTCCTTGTCCATTTCTGATTATGTGTATTTTTATCTTTGCTCCTCTTTTTTTGGTTACAAGCTAATGGGTTATCAATTTTGTTTGTCTTTTTGAAGAGTCAACTTTTGATTTCATTGTTTTGGTCTCTATTTATTTTTATTCTTTTCATCTGCTAATTTGGGGTTTCAAATGTTTCTGTTTTTCTATTTCCCACAGGTCTGATATTAGGTTGTTGATTTGTGAACTTCTTTTGAGATAGGCTTTAATACTATAAAATTCCTTCTTAGCACTGCTTTTACTGCATTCTATAGATTTTAGTATGTTGTGTTTTCATTTGCATTCATTAAAAATTTTAAATTTTCGTCTTCTTTGACCAAATGATCATTCAGGAGCATGCTGTTTAATTTCCATGTGTTTACCTAGTTTCTGAGATTCTTTTAATATTCACTTCTATCTTTATTCCATGGTAGTCTGAGAATATACTTGATATAATTTAGATTTGAAAAAATGTGTTAAGACTTTTACATGGTCTAACATGCTGTTTATCTCAGAGAATGTTTCATGTGCTGATGAGAAGAATGTACGTTCTGTAGTTGTTGGGTAGAATGTTCTGTATATATCTGTTAATTCCCTTTGGTATAATGCCCATTTTATGTCCAGTAGGTCTTTGTTGGGTTTTTGTCTCAGTGGTCTGTCTAATGCTGTGAGTGGGATGTTGAAGTCTTCCACTATTACTTTGTTGTTGTTTCTATTTTTAGGTCTAGTAACATTTGTAAATCTGGGTGCTCTGATGTTGAGTACATATATATTTAAGACCTTTATATTCTTTTGCTAAATTGATTTCTTTATCATTATGTAAAGACCTTCTTTGTCTTTTTAAACTGTTTTTGATTTGATGTCTATTTTACCTGGTATAATAAATATTGCTACTTCTGCTTGCTTTTGGTTTCTATTTATGTGGAATATCTTCTCCCACTTCTGTTTTCAGTCTCTGTGTATTTATATGAGTTTCTTATATGCATTTTCTTATATATATTTGAATCATGTTTTTTATACATTATGCCAAGCTATATCTTTTAAGTGCTACATTTAATCTATATTCAAGGTTAATATTGAAAATGAAGGTTTGCTCTTGTAATATTGTTAATTGTTTTATAGATGTTTTGTAAATTCTTTGTTTCTTTTTCTGTCTTTTTGCCTTTGCAGTTTGCTGAGCTTTTGTTGTGTTGTCCTTTAATTTCTTTCAATTTCTCTTTTATATGATTGTTTTATTAGACCTTTGAGTTTTCTATTTTCACACCTTCTGGTAATGGTGAAAACTGACCTTTCTTTTCCATATTTAACACTCCTGCAAGCATTTTCTGTAGAACGAGTGTATAGTGACAAATTCTTTCAGCATTTGTTTGTCTGGCAAAAAATTTATTTCTCCTCATTTATGAAGCTCATTTTAATAGGATTCAAATTTTTTGGCTAATAGTTTTTTTCTGTCATCACTTTGAAAACATAATCTCTTTCTTTTCTGGCCTGTAAAGTTTCTGATGGGACATATGATGGTAGTTTGATGTGGTTTCCTTTATAGGAAATTGCTAATTAAATTTCATTTTTCACTTTGACTTTAGTCATTCTGATTATAATATGCCATGGTGAACTTTTTCTTCCAATGTATTGCCTGTGGATGATTGTACCTTCTGTATCTGGATGTTTCTCTTGCTAGTCTTGGGAAGTTTTATCAATTATCAATTATTTTCTTAAATAGGTTTCCTAAGCACCTCTCTTCCTGTTCAGGAATATCAATAATTTTTAAGTTTGTTACTTTATATAGTGCCAGACATCTGGAAGACTTTGCTCATTCTTTTTTATTCTCTTTTCCTTATTCTTGTCTGACTGGATTATTCAAAAGACCTGTCTTCAAGTTCTAAGATCCTTTCTTCTTGTTGGCCTTGACTATAATTGGAGTTTTATAATATTTTTGTATTTCCTGCAATGAATTTTTCAGCTCCCAAATTTCTGTATCCTTTTTTTTTTTTTTAAAAGATATATTCTTCTTTGTAGATTTCTAATTCATTTCCTGAATTGATTTTCTGATTTCTTTGTGCTGGTTTTCAGATTCCTGTTGCATCTCATTAAAATTCTTTAGAATCAGTATATGGAACTCTTTATTCTGCCTTATGAGAAATTCTTTTTGATTTGAATCCATTGCCATACAATTATTAGGATTGTCATATTTCCTTGCTTTTTTCATGTTTTCTTTGTCCTTCTGTTGTTATGTGTGTATCTGAAGTAGCAGTTACTTATTCCAATTTTTTGAGATTCTTTTCAAAGGGGAGAATTTTTTTCCTGAAGATGTATATATGTTATTGGTTGAGTAAGATGCTTTGATTTCTGAATTTGATTTTGTGTGGTTATGATATTTTAATCTTTGCCTGATTTAGCAATACAGAGAGTCAGTGGTTTCTATGATTTTATTGGTGGCTTAGGGTATAGTTCTCTGTTGAAGTTGTCTGAAAATTTTGCTAGGAACTTGAATGCCATCTGATCCAGTCTTCAGGCCCTACTAGTGGCAGCAGTGGGAGGACTATGCTTGATTTTGTGTCCCTAAGTAACTTACACTGGCATAAGCAGGATTCAATTTTTTGATTGAATCCTTGATTTTATGTTCCCAGGCAACTTATATTAGTGTGTCTTAGAGGGAGTTTTTAGGTCTTCTCATGGTTTTCTAAGAAACTAGCAGTGAGAAAAGAGAATTGGGCATGTGGGCAACTTCTCAGGTCCCTGCATAGCTGGTATGATATTACATGTGGCAGTAGCTGTATTGGATCCACTTATGAGGATTTACATGGTCCATGTTGGTGATGCTGATAGCCACAGTGAATTGGGCAGATTAGTCCCCAGTCCCACTGCTGCCTGTTACAGGCCGTGGATACTGTCCTAAATTTAATTAGTCAAGCTTGGTCAGGTAGGGTTGCAGATATAGCCATATCATCTTGAATTGGGCCTGAGGACAATGTACAGCCCAGCATTAAACTATTAACATGGCTCTGGCTTTGGGCTTATAATCAAAGATGGTAGAACCTCTTTCAGGTAAGCAGCATGGACAAGAAACTGCTGAGTCATGCAGTCTGCCTGTGTCTTGGCTTCTCAGCATCCTGCAATAGGTCAGGGGTTATTGTCCTTGGTGTATGTAGAGGAACTCGTGCTATCTCTGTCACTCCTCAGCTGGACAGGGTCTCAGCTATGTCAGCCCAAACTTAGTCTGAGTGTGGGGTGCAGCCCAGAACTCCCAAAATAACACCTTGGGTGACCAGAGATGGTAGAGTCTCAGGCAGGCTGTATTGGAAAGAAACTGTGGGGAGTTCAGTTTGCTTGAGACCCAGTCTCAATAGCAGCTTATAGAAGAGTGGTGAGTATTGTCTAAGATATCTGTTGGAAAGCCCATTTTCATTGACTCTTCCCAGGCAGTTAGGGGGTATACCCATTCCAACCTGAATTTGACTTGAGGGCAGGTTTAACCAAGTGTTAAACTCTCAAAATGGAGGCATGGACCTGAATTCAGAGAAGCTCGTGTTCCACCCAGGCATGCAGAGTGGGTGAGAAACCATGAAAATGCTGTTCTCTCACGCCTCAGGCTGTACGGTAGCCTTCAGCAGCACGGTGCAGACCTTCTTAGGGTGTGTGGGAACACCTGAGCATCTCTTTTCCTCCACAGAGCTGCACAGTGGTTGCAAGCATGCCTGCCGTTTCCTGGTACCCAGGTTGTCAGAATGGCACTGAGCTCAAGCTGCTCTTGGCTCTACTCCTACGTGTGTCTAGTGGACCATCTTGATCTATCCGGTGGATTCCCTTTTCTTGGGCAACATCTCTGGGCATTCTCCAGGCAGCTCTTTATGTTAGACCGAGACCTGTATGGTCAGGGTGTCTTTTGTAGCCAAGATCATAACAGCTTATGTCAGAGTATGGAGCCCTATGGGCTTCTCTCTTACTGTTTCCCTGCATCCAGAAGCTTCTCCCAGTTCTTATCCAATCCCTAGCCTGGTAAGTTGCCCTGAACCCTATGCTTCCCCACATTTGTTGCTTCCAGTCACTTCCCTGGTGGATCCTAGTGTTCTTTCCTAGACAATCTGTTCATAATGTGAGAATCTGCTTACTGTTATAATTCCTCTCCATGGAGGAGGCACATCCTATGTGTGTCTAGTTGACCATCTTGATCTATCTAACTTTTTAAGTTCATTTCTAGTAGTATGTTGATGAACAGATATGTTAATTTTGATGGAATCAAGTATATTATTTATTTTTCTGTTTAGAGTTTTATTTTTGTATTCTAAAACATGTTTTCCTACCTTTAGGCCATAAGAAGTTCTTCTTTATTTCTTCTAAAATGTTTACATATATATATATTTGTGTATATATACACACATATATGGAAACATAGTCTCACTTTGTTGCTTGCTCTAGATTGCCATGGTCTCAGCCTGGCTCATAGCAACCTCAAGCTCCTGGTCTAAGCGAGGAGCTCCTCCTGCCTCAGCCTCCTGAGTAAATGGGACAATAGGTAGGTACCACCACTCCTAGATAATTTTTCTGTTTTTAGTGGAGATGGGCTCTTGCATTGCTCAGGCTAGTCTCAAACTTCTAACCTCAAGTGATGCTCCTTACTTGGCCTCCCAGAGTGCTAAGATTATAGATGTGAGGGACTAATATGGTCGTGTTTGAGTGTACTGTCTCCCTGTTTGTTTTTTTCTCATCTTCATTTGTTTTTCCTTTCATATTTTCTTTTTGAATTAGTTAAATATTATATAATATTCCATTTTATCTCTAGTAAGATTGGTTTTAAAAATGCACTGATGTCAGCTCTATGCTTTATAACATAGCTTTAACCTGTAACAGTCTATTATGAGTTAATAATATACCATTTCATGTATACTATAAAACCTTGTAAAATTTTTATTCTTTTTACCTTCTCTAATATTTTACACTATTGTTGATATATATTTTTCAACATTTTTACAAGCCCTTGGTACTTAATTTTGACTTTTGCTTTAAAGATCATTTACAAAAGTTAAGAAAAGAGACCAGATTTTATTTTACATTTATACACGTATTTGCTATTTATAGCATTTTTAATTCCTTTTTACAGATCCAAATTTCCATCTGGTATGGTTTCTCTTCAACCTGAAGAATGTTTTTTTCTTTTTTTTTCTGGCATTTTTTCTAGTGTAGGTCTGCTGGAAACAAATGCTCTTACTATTTGCTTATCTGAAATTATCCTTAATTAACTTTCTGTTTTCAAAGGGTTTTTTTTTTCAGAAGATGGTTAATATTTAGATTTTAAAATAGATTGTTCCACTTGTTTCCTGGATTGGATTTCTTCTGGTGTGTAGTAAGTTGTCCCCTTTATTATAATGCACATTTACCCATTAATAATTTCTCATCTCTCATTCTCCTCCTAGCCACCCACCCTTCTGAATCTCCAATGACTATTATTTCACACTCTATGTTTATATGAACACATTATTAAGCACCTACTAAACAGTGAGAACATTGACTGTTTTTTGACTTTCATTTCTGAGTTGTTTCACTTAAGATATGCATATAATATATATGCACACATACATATATGGAAACATAGTCTCACTTTGTAGTCTGCTCTGGATTGCCATGGTGTCAGCCTGGCTCATGGCAACCTATAATTCCATCTATGTGGCTCCAAAAGACATGATTTCATTCTTTTTTTTAATGCTGCATGGTATTCCATCATGTGTGTGTACATACATGTGTGTGTATGCACATAGAAAGTGCCAAAAATGTATATATACATTAAGAAAGGAAAACTTGTGTTAAAATTATATAATATATAATATTCCTTAAACTGTGTGTATATTTTTTGGCACGCTTTGTGGATGGGTGTATACCTTTATGTACATATGTATATATACACACAGTTTCTTTATCCAGTCATCTGTTGATGGACACTTAGGTTGATTTCATATCTTGAAAGTATCTGCACAGCAAAAGAAATAATCGACAGAGTGAAGAGATGACCTATAGAACAGAGGAAAATATTTGCAAATTATGCATCTGACCTGGGCTTGATATCTAGAAATTACAAGGAACTCAAACAACTCAGCAACAACAAAAAACAACCCCAATAAAAGGTGGGATAAGAACATGAATGAACATTTCTCAAAAGAAGACATATGAATGGCCAAAACACATGAAAAATTGCTCAATATCACTAATAATCGCATAAACAAAAATTAAAACCACAAAGACATTTTTTCACCGCAGTCAGAATGGCTACTCTTAAAAAGCCAAAAAATACCCTTTTGGTGGGGATGTGGAAAAGGGGACAATTACACCCTATTGTTGGAAATGAAAATTAGTACAAACTTTATGGAAACAGTATAAAGCTTTCTTAAAGAACTAAAAATGGAACTACCATTAGTTCTAGCAATCTTACTATTGGGTATGTACCCAAGGAAAGGAAATCATTATATCAAAAAGATATTTGCCCTGGGGACCCAAGGTTATGTATATCTTATTTTTATGTGGTTTCTATAACCAAGTGCTCTGGTTCCTGAAACTGGTATGTGATCTTATCTCCTAGATATCAGTGATCTCTGTATGTTTTTTCTGGAGATATTTTTTACTTTTTTGGTACTTTCAAGAGTTTTATTTGAGAAGATATGTGTTATGAGTGGTGCCTGTGGCTCAAGGGAGTAGGGCGTCAGCCCCATATGCTAGAGGTGGCAGGTTCAAATGCAGCCCCAGCCAAAAAAAAACAAAAAAGAAGATATGTGTTACATTTATCTCTAGCTTACAGGGTTTTCCATAACTGTGAAGTTTTTGGCTGTTTCTTATTGGAATTAGAAGTTATCTCTTTGCTTTGTTACTATGATAATGTCTGTTCATATCCCCTAACTTCCCTTCCTCTTTTTTGGTACCTCAATTTAGGTGTTAAATGCTGTTAGGGGGCAGATGGAAATGAACTTTACTTGGTGAGGAAGCATCATGGTGATTCTTTGTGAGAATATGCTCACTTTGGGCTATCTTAGTTTGGAATCCAATGGGAAATGTCTTGGTCACATCAACTCAGCAGTGTGTACTTTGCTTATACCTTCTTTTCTTTCTTTTTTTTTTTTTAATTTCAGCTTAAGATGAGGGTACACAAAATTAGGTTATATTGTTTGTGTTTGTTAGATAAAGTCCAACTTGTAGTTGTGTCCCTCTCCAAGGAGGTGTGCCATCTACTCTCACATTGTGCCTCTTAGTTGAGAGCACACAAACTCTCTGCCTCCTCTCCTTCCTCCCTCCTCTCCCCTCTCCACCACTTGAGTTTATTTGTGTTTTTTTCTTATGTGGTCATGTATTTGTTCATCTACTGGTTTCATATTATAATTGAGTACATTGGATATTTCCTTTTCCATTCTTGTGATACTTTATGAAAGCAAATACTCTTCAACTCTATCCAGGTTAATAAAAAAGATATAAAGTCTCCATCATTCTTTATGTCTGAATAGTACTCCGTGGTATACATATACCACAGCTTATGGTTAATCGTTAATGTGTTGATGGGCACTCGGGTTGATTCTACATCTTGGTAAATGTAAACTGAGCTATAATAAATATTCTAATGCATATGTCCTTGCGCTAAAACGACTTTATTTTTCTTCTGGGTAGATACCTAGTAATGGGATTATGGGATCAAATGGAAAGTCTACTTTTAGTTCTTTGATGATTCTCCAATACTTCTTTCCAAAAACGCTGTATTAGTTTGTAATCCCATCAACAGTGGAAAAGTGTTCCCTTTTCTCCACACCCTTGCCAGCACGTGCAGTTTTGGGACTTTGTGATGTAGGCTATTCTTACTGGGGTTAGGTGATATCTCAAAGTAGTTTTGATTTGTATTTCTCTGAACTCTTTGCCTATTTTTAGTATTTGGCTGTGGGGATCATAACCCAGTGATGAAAAGGTCAAGCAAATAATCATGGGAAGGAGGAAGAATAGTTACTGTTCTTTTTGTCTCAGGAGAATCCACAGCTACCATCTTCTTGGACCCAAAGCAGTAGTCACTGTCTCTTCTCTCTCCCATGATGCCACTTAGGGGAGAATTTTGAGTAGTTTCAAGAGCACAGTCCTTGGATTCAGTTTGACTATTTATGGAAGCCTTTCCAAGTCCTAGTTTCTTTAGTAGCTAAAAGAGCATGATGATAATATTTATAGCATAGTTTGCATTTTTATTTTTTAAGGATTAAATGAGGTATGAAGTGATGCTTGCAAAGTACTTAGCATAGAGCCTAGCCTGTATTAACTTCTGAACTGATGTTAGCTATTATAATTTGTTAATAGTATTGATATTCCAAATAATTTTCATGCATCAAAACATTTTAAAGTACATGTTAGGTCACAATAGCAACAACACTACACTTGATACTCAGTGATCACTAACTAGAAGACATTATACCCTGGAAGTCCTCTTGTTCCTTTTGGTGTCCCGGTATAACCAGCTAGCCTATTATTACAAGTCAGGCTTTCATGTGTGTTAAGCCATGCAAGTATGCCTTAGTTGGATATTATTAAGGCTGTATCTAGAGTGTTGGTAGTATATCTTTAAAAGATTGTGGGCCTACTATTAATATATAAGTCACTATGAAAAAAATTGTATTGTGTTGTAATAAAAGTACCCTCTCAACCAGAACGGGAGTGTTGTTTCCCCAACAGTGAGAGACTAAACAAAGCAAACTAGAATAGCTGCTTGGTGTTATGTGAGCAGTTCACATTGTTTTTCTCTTTTATTGTACTGTTTTACCACTGGCAATCAGTGTGGGGCCTTCACTTATGAAAATATAGCTGTTGGCATTTTAGGCTTGATTTCATTCTCAAGCTGTCGTAAATGATCACATGGGAAGATAATACTCGATAGAAATTTTGTTTTTTCTTTCCATTTTTTTCTTTTATTTTTCTTTGAGGCAACTTGTTAGAGAAAAGATTTAGGTCTATGGTATGTTGCAATGCTTGGAAAATACACATATATTTTCAGAAATTCTATTCACATTGCAAACAGATAGTGGCAAAGCCCTAATTGAATTAAAACATTTGCAGTCATCCCACTTGCTTCCTACTCCATAACTGACCATCTCCCTATACTGATCACCTCCTTAAGTTGACCTAATTATCTTTTTTTTTTAAAGACAGAGTTTTACTTTGTTGCCCTCGGTAGAGTGCTGTGGTGTCACAGCTCACAGCAACCTCTAGCTCTTGGGCTTAGGCTATTCTCTTGCCTCAGCCTCCCAAGTAGCTGGGAGTACAGGCACCTGCCACAACACCTGACTATTTTTTTGCAGTTTTGCTGGGGCTGGGTTCAAACCTGCCACCCTCGGTATATGGGGCCAGCACCCTACTCACTGAGCCACAGACACTGCCCAGTTGACCTAATTTTCATAGACTGGGCATGCACCACATGTATGTATCAGTACCTAGTTCCTTATGTTAGCCACTTCTGTATGTTGACCAGTTTGTTACAGTCCTTTGGGTAGTTAACTTAACAGAGGTTCTATTGTATTATCTTGATACATTGTTGAAGAAGAGGTAATGTATCAAAGTTCTGTTAAATACATACCTTGCAGCAGAAGATCTGTGACTTTATTGACCAATTTTATATTAAATGCAGCCTCCATTCATTCTTTTTAAAATTATGAATTAAAAAATTATAATTGTATATATTTATGGGCTACAAAGTGATGTTATGTATCTATAATGTGGGATGATTAAATCAAGGTAATTAACTGAACATTTGAAATGTACTGTCTTAGTAATTTTGAAATACACAAATCATTAACTATAGTCACCATGCTGTATCGTAGTTCTAAAAGAAATTATTCCTTCTGTTTGACTGAACTTTTGTACCTTTTGACCAATACCTCCCCATTTCTTCTATCACTTAGCCTCTGATTACTACCACTCTAGTCTCTGCTTCTGGGTTTTAGATTGTTTTAGATTCCACATAAAAGGGAGATTATGCAGTATATATATTAGTCCTTCTGTGCCTAGTTTGTTTTACTCAGCACAATGTCATCTAGGTTCATCTGTTGTCACAAATGAGAAAATTTCCTTCTTTTATAAGGCTCAATAGTATTTTGTTGTGTATATAGATCACTTTCTTCCTCCACTCATCAATTGATGAACACTTATTCTGTAACTTAGCTATTTTGAATAATGCTTCAATGAACATGGGGGTGACGATATCTCTTCAACAGATGTATGCTTTGCATAGTCCTGTATCTCTCTGAGACATTGCTCTGCCTTTCCTCCCCTCTTTCCTGACTCATTAATTGCTCGGATAAGTTGAAAAGTCTTGTCTTCAAGTAATAAGATTCTTTCTTCTCCATGGTTTAATCTTTTGCTGAAATTCTCTGCTGTGTTTTGAAACTCCCTGAATGCTTCTTTCAATTCTTTAACTTTTCTGTTATAACCTTCTTGGTTATGTCCAAATCCTTGGTGATGCTGTCTTTAATTTCATAGATTTCTGGAGATAAGTTCTTTGCTGATTTTCCACTTTTTCTTCAATTCCATTCATTTTATTTGCCTTCCATGTTCTGAATTCCATTTCATCACTTCACCAATTTCTTTATGGTTGAAATTCCCTGTTCCATTGTGATCCCTTAAGGGAGTTGATCTGTTCTGGTGTTTCCAGCGTTTTTTTTTGTTTTTGCTTGTTCCTCCTCATTTGTGGTTTCTTTAATTTTTTTTCTTTTTACGTTTCTCTTTCTCTTCCTTCTCTTTATCTTTTCTCGCCATAACTCTAAGCTTTGGGTTAAGTTGACCCCAAGATATAATAAAGAAGAAGAAAGAAAAAAATTGACTGTAATTGTTAAAAACTTTGTTGCCCTGGGAAAGACATAGGAAGAAAATGGGAAAAAAAGATCAATAGGTGAAGCTCTAGAATTAGAAATAACAGCAGCTGTTGGATGCCGTGATCTGTGGAGGTTCCTTCTCTGAAGTTTTCAGCAGCCTATCAACTTGTTTTTTGGGGTGGGGTTTCCTGCTTGGCTCTGAAAGGGGAGACTCTGTAGTGGGTCAGGGACAGCACTGAAGATCTAGGGGTGGTGCTGTGGGCCTGAAGTGGGATTCTAGATATTCTAGGACAGCATACTGAATTCCAGATAGGGGGTCTCAGAGTCTGTATTGGCTTGGTGATTTGAATGGGACCTGGAGTCTAAATTGGAGTCAGGCCCCCTCTCAATTGTTTAACAAAGCCATGGGACCAGTGTGGCTGTGGCTGCCCAAATGTGGAGGGTGGAGTCTATGCCTGTGACACAGCAGACCAGATCAGAGGACTTGAGGGTCTTTTGGAAGTCACTAAGTGGGACCGACCTGTGTGACAACAATCATAGGGATACAGTGATTCCAGCACTCTGCCTGTGCCTGGCTAGGTGGGACAGTGGCTCACTATCTCCCCAGTGCGAGGTCTCTGGCAGAGATTCTGTTCCTGGATTGGCCCATGCTTCCTGAGGGAAGTGCCTGGCAACAGATCACCTGCTCTGGCTTGGAGAAGCCCCAGGTTGGGTCACTCACTCCCCAGCTCACCCCAGAAAGATGGGCGTGAAGTACCTGATGGCTGAGGGGCTCTGCTGTTGCTCATTCCTTCTGTGCCACTGTTTGGTGAAGCCAATTTGTACAGGATTCAGGTCTGTCCCCAGACCATCCTGGCAGGGGCCTGTGGGGGATGGTTCTGGGCTCCCAGCAGCCCAGATCTTACTGTGATCACCACATGCAGTCTCTGCCTCTGTACCTCTCAGCTTCCCTTCACATTGACTTCCCTTCCTGCTTCTCCTGTGTTCCTGGTGTCCCACCCACTGCTCTATACTCTCACAGCGCTCTCTCTCTGAGTGGGGTAATCTGAATGGTGGTTCCTGTATGCCCTTCTCCCCACTTTGATCTGGAGAGGTTTCAAAGGGTCCGCCACTAGACCACCATTTTGGACCCCATCTTGCAAAGTAGTTATTGATAAGTAAGGGTTTGGTGCTGTCATTTTGTGATTTGTTTTCTGTTTGTTTTGTTGGTACTTCATTTCTGTTTTCTTACTATCTTTCTTTTTATATTGATGGTTTTCTGTAGGTATGCTTTAAGTCTTTCCTATTTATATCCTGTGCATCTACTATAGATTTTTCTCTGTGGTTATTATGAGGCTAATAAAATACCCTATATGTGGCTCTTTCAAACAATAAACAATTTAACTTTGGTTACCTGCAATAACTCTACAGTTTTCTCCTCCCATTTTACATTTTTATATCAAAATTTACATCTTTTGGTAATTTGCATCATTTACCAATTCATATAGCTATAGCTGTTTTTGATATTTTTCTCATTTAACTCTCATTATTCGAGATAAAATTGCCTTACACATGATAATTACAATTATATCATCTTCTGAATATCATTCTGCATTATTTACACTATTGGGTTTTGTCTTCTCCTATATTTTATTTTATTAATTATCAGTCTTTTATTTTAACTGAAGGAACACCCTTTCTCAATTCCTGTAAGGCAGGTCTAGTGGTGACTAACTCCCTTAGCTTTTGTTTGCCTGAGACAGTTTTTATTTCTTCTTCATTTCCAAAGGCCAGCTTTGCCAGCTAAAGTATTATTAGTTGGCAGAGTTTTTTTTTTTCCAACATTTTGAATATATCATCTTGTCCTCTCCTAGCCCATGGCATTTCTGTTAATAAATCTGATGATTACCATATTCAGATTCCATTCTATGTATTACGTTTCTTATCTCTTGCTGCTGTTAGAATTCATCCTTGATTTTTGATAGTTTGAGTATTATTAGTGAACTCCTGTTTGGGTAGAATTTGATTAGAGTCCTCTATATTTCCTATACCTGGATGTTGGCATCTTTTCCCAGATTTGATAGGTTTTCATCAAGCTTTCTGGCCCTCTTTATCTCTTTTCTCTTCCTGAAATTATTAATTCCCATAGGCTTTCTTTATTCTTTTTAATTTTTGTTTTATTTTTCTTCCTTGACTAGATAATTTCAAATGTGTTGTGTTTGAGTTCACTGATTCTTCTGCTTGATTGAGTCTGCTGTTGAATCTTTCTTTGAAAAGATAATTTTTTAATTTTTCATTTTAGTCATTGTATTCTTTATCTCTAGGATTACTATTCATTTTTTAATTGTTTTTATTTCTTTGTCTGTTTTCTCATTTTGTTCATGTACTGTTTTCCAAATTTCATTTAATTTTCTATCTATATATTTTTGTAATTCATTGAACTTCTTTAAGAAGATTATTCTAAATTCTTTGTTGTTTCATAGATCTCTGTTCTTTAGAGTCCATTATTAAAGTTTTATTTATTTATTATGTGTATTATGATGCCCTGATTCTTTGAAATCTTGTGTCTTTGCATTGGTATCCTTCCATTTGAGAAGACAGCCACTTCTTCTAGCCTTTACAGATGTTCCTTGGGAGAAATAAACCTTTATTACTTAGTCTGTGATTTTATGTATGCCAACCAATAACAACTCTGGATAATTACAGCTTCCTGTTGGGTTTTTTAGTCATCTGAGCTGTTGACTTTTCTTTGAGATCATGTAGATCTATTGCCTAAGCTATGCTGCTTGATGAGACTACTGGCTAGGCACTATGATTAATGCTGACTAGGCAGGGTCATGGGGAATATTCTGTGGCCAGGAGGTACTGCTATTTGGGTTCTGTAGTTTTTCAGTGCTTAGGTGAGGATGCTGTTCTAGATTAATGGTTCCAGAGGCTATGCTCCATAGCAACAAACAGTTGAGATTGTTTACATGCTTCTATAGGGTTTTTTCTTTTTAAATTAAATCATAGCTGTGTACATTAATGCAATCATGGGGTACAATGTGCTGGTTTTACACACAATTTGAAATGCTTTCATCAAACTGGTCAACATAGTCTTTATGGCATTTTCTTAGTTATTGTGTTAAGACATTTGTATTCTACACCTAGTAAATTTCACATGTACCCTTATAAGATGCACCGTAGGTGTGGTCCCATCAATTACTCTCCCTCCACCAATTTTCCCCCCTCTACCTCCCCTTTCCCCTTCTTCTTGGGCTATAATTGGGTTATAGCTATCATAAGAAAGCTATAAAATGGTTTCATAGTAAGACTGAGTACATTGGATACTTTTTATTCCATTCTTGAGATACTTTGCTAAAAAGAATATGTTGTAGCTCCATCCACATAAACATGGATGAAGTAAAGTCTCCATCTTTCTTTAAGGCTGCGTAATATTCCATGGTATACATATACCACAATTTATTGATCCATTCATGTGTTGATGGGCACCTGGGCTTCTTCCATGGCTTAGCTATTATGAATTGGGCTGCCATAAACATTCTGGTACATATATCTTTGTTATAATCTGATTTTTGGTCTTCTGGATATATACCTAGTAGGGGAATTATAGGATTAAAACTACTTTGAGATATCATCTAACTCCAGTAAGATTACCCACATCACAAAATCCCAAAACCAGAGATGTTAGCGTGGATGCGGAGAAAAGGGAACACTTCTACATTGCTGGTGGGAATGTAAACTAATATGTTTCTTTTGGAAAGATGTTTGGAGAACACTTAGAAATCTAAAAATAGACCTGCCATTTGATTCTGTAGGGTTTTACAGTAAGAGATGCATCTGAAATGAACTGCTATTTGTACTCTTGAGTCAGACAAATTTAATTCTCATATTACACAGATATATACCATGATGGGTGTTTTAGGGTAGATTGTGAAGTTAAGCTGAGCTACTCTTTGGATTCCTAGGTCAGGTAGGTATAACCTCTTTACTCCATAGAAATACATCATAGCATGAATCTCCTGCCTGTGTGGTCCTTGGGGTAGGGTCTAAGGTTGAGGTAAATGCTGTTTGGACTTCAAGGTTGGACAGATCTAGCCCCTGCACTCTGCTTCTATGTGTAGAGGTGAGCTCCTTCCTTCCTGGGCAGAACATTGAAGTGAGATCTTGGCTGCATGTGGGAGCTGGATGTACAGGGACTCAAGCCAGGCTGAACTTCACATAGTACTTCTGAGAGTGCCTAGCTCAGATTTGTGGATAACCTGTGTCATTGGTTGGGATCTATCAGGTGCCACTGTTGGAAGAAACACAGAGCTACCACCAAGAACTGCATGCTGGCTGCTAAGAGTTCTGTTTCCTTGCTCTGTTTCTACAAGACACTAAGTAGTTTAGCCCTGCCATTTTCTCCAGTGTTCCCATGAACTGAGACAGGTGTGGGCTTCCTGGGAAGCATCTCTGAATTATAGTGAGGCTAGATATCTCCCTTTTTCTTTTCCCACCATAGAAACTGTTGAGCCGGGGGAATCTCTCTTTGTGTCACTCTGATAACTTGGAGGAGGAGAAGGGACAATTCAGTTAAAGTGAAACCATTCCTTTTAACCCTCTGATGCAATTTTTATTTAGTTCTATGGCTCATATGGGTGTTTCAGTGTCGTTCTAAAGTCTTTGGGTTTTCACAAGGTGTCCTTGTCTATTGTTAGTTGCTAGATAGATGTTCTGCATGTATGTTGGGGGTGGAGGGAGAATGAAGTCTGGGACCTCCTAGTCTGTCATCTCACTGACATCACTCCTTGCCTTCATTGATTCTTGCCACAGAAGTATAATGTGGTTGAATCAATATCTTAATATTAAATCCTAGTTTATAGGATGCTAAGTTTAAAAGAAGAAGAAATTATTTGCATATAGAAAGTAGGATATTCTGAAGGACAGTTGGCCTTATCTCTTAAACAAGTCAATGTTGTGGGAAAAATAACATTGGGGAAGGAGGGAAGGAGACAGATTTTCTGGATTAAAAGAGACTTGGGGACATAACAAACAAATGAAAAACAATGTATAGTTCTTGCTTGGATTCTGGATTGATCAAACCAGCATTTTTGAGAAAGTGAAAATTCAATATAGACTTACTAATTGTTAATGAGAAATGTTTATGAAGTTTGGTAAATGTGATAATGGCATTATAATTAGAGAGATAATAGTATTGTAATTAGAGAAGAGACTATCCTTACTCTTTTCTTTTTCTTTTAGAACTACATACTAAAGTACATAGGAAAGAAATATCATTGTATCTGTTATTTATATAACTTCAGCAAAATAATACATGAGGCAAATATCTCAAAATGTTAAAATAGCTAAATGCTGGAATTAAGAATATAGAATTCATGATACTATGATTTACTTTTCTTTAAACTTAAAAATTTTCTCAATAGACAATAGAAGAAAAAAATCTTCATGGTATCACTGCTTTTAAAAAACAAAGAGTGATATTTAAAATATTTTCTGAAAGAAAAGGTTCATAATGTACAAAATCAAGAACCACAGAAGTAGAAACAAAGACTACCAGGATGAAAAATGTCCTCAAAGCAGAACCCCCAGACACATTATTAAGTATTTGGAGGTATTTTTCACTTTTGAAAGGATGAATTCAGTTTATAAATCTATTTGGTAATGCCTTTTTAGGTATGGAACCTAGAAAGATCAATACAACATGCTACTTGGAAGGAAAATAGTCATAGAGAATTTCAGACCTGAGTTTGGTGCTTTAGTAGAGGGAATCATCTTGAATCATTGGCACGAACCCAAGTTATGCTGTTGCATGGCACCGATTTGACTACTGCCTATTATTTTCTCACAGTGTGAACTTGACAGCAAAGTTTTTCTTAGATTCAGTCTCAAATGTTTCTGCTGTGAAATGGGGGTAATAAAACTTACCTTCCAGAGAATGCTGTTGGTATTAAATTAGGCAACGTGTACAAAAAGTTTAATGTACAGATAGGTGATATGTAACTCATCTGATTGTGCTCCTATTTCTATTGAATAGTTAAAGGCAAGTAGAAGGGGAGTGATTAGGAAATTTGAGTATAGCCTTCACCAGAGAGGATTTCAAGAAATGACGATGGCAGCAGAGGGAACATTCTAGGTGCATTGAAAAGATGGAGTTAGTATTGTACGCGTTATGTTTAGAAAGCAGCCATGATAGTAACTGATTCCGTTTAATTTGAATATATAAATTTCCTAGAGTAGAATAACAAAAAAATAGTTTGGGGCCTGATTATTATTCATTTTTAAATGGTTAGTTTAAGAAACTTGGACTTTATCTAGGATGCTGTTTAAAGAAGCACTGAATGGTTTTGGTGAGGTTTGTCATGGTCTGAGTTGTGCTTTGAGATGATTCATCTGGCAGTAGGTTCATGTTGCTCTGGGAAGCCTGAGCCAGGATACTCTGGCAGAGTTTGCTGACCATTCTCCTGCCCCTTTCTTATAGAACAGTGGTTTTGTTGGGGATGGTGATACACAGTTTAAAAAGGAAATGGAGGGAGGCGCCTGTGGCTCAGTGAGTAGGGCGCCGGCCCCATATACCGAGGGTGGCAGGTTCAAACCCAGCCCCGGCCAAACT
The DNA here is from genome assembly GCF_000181295.1 of Otolemur garnettii. Classification (NCBI taxonomy): domain Eukaryota; kingdom Metazoa; phylum Chordata; class Mammalia; order Primates; family Galagidae; genus Otolemur; species Otolemur garnettii. The sequence goes on from NW_003852401.1 coordinate 36,811,104, forward strand.
GCAACAAAAAATAGCTGGGCATTGTGGCGGGTGCCTGTAGTCCCAGCTACTTGGGAGGCTGAGGCAGAAGAATCACCTAAGCCCAGGAGTTGGAGATTGCTGTGAGCTGTGACTCCACTGTACTCTACTGAGGGCAATAAAGTGAGACTCTGTCTCTACCAAAAAAAAAAAAAACCTAAAAAGGAAGTGGAAAAAAATATCAAAAAAAATGCAACCACTTTTGTGTTCCTCCTTTGGATGGTAGTACTTAGTAATATAACATTGCCAACGTAACAAAAGCCGAAGTCATAAGGAGAGCAAAAAGCTTCGTAAAAGGCTTTTTAAAATTGGGCGCCAAAAAAAAAAGTGGGAGCAACTATAGGCAATGAAACTGCCTATGACCTTAAAGCTATAATAAGCATGAAAAGCCAGCAGTATATTGAGTTTCTTTTGCTACCTTGGAACTGCTATACTATCCTGCACTACCTACTGCCATTCTTATTGTGATGTGAGAAGAAAATCACTCCCTGTTTTTTTTCAGGATGCTGTATACATGACAGATGTTGTTGTGCTACATAAAGCTGAATTCAGTCTATTAACTGATGTAAGGACCAATTGGGAATTTTGCAAAGACAAGGAACAAACGAGGTACAATAGGAAGCTGGGATGTGGCAGGGCTAGTATCAACAGACATGGAAAAAATAGCAAATGGGACACACATTGGGAGACAGATACCATAAGACAATTACTGACTGAGTATGTGACTGAAGGGAAAGGAAGGACTCCAATGTAAATTTAAAGTTTAAACTTAAATAATGAAGAAAATGTGAACATTATTTATTGACTAGAGATATCTGTGCGAAAGGATGGTTTGAGTAGTAAGCAAATGAAAATAAATAAAATTTTAAATGAGTGAGTTCTCCTCGAGAAAGAAAAGAGCTAAATTAGTAGTATTGACTCTCAAGTCCTTAGAAATACTATTAGAAATAACAGATTAGGGGATCATAAGGGATCTCTGGTCAGATTGTAAGGTTGCTATTTATTTTTCCTGATTTGAGGATGGGTGATACTTTACTGGTTGGAAGTTTTAAACATGAGTTTAAACTCCTTGGAAAATGTGCAATCAGTTCCTCTGAGGCCAAGCAGCTAGAAACCTGGCTTGCTTAGCCAAGGCGTAGGTCCACTTTTAGAGTAGACCATGAGCTCGGTGACCTCTAAATGTGCTTTATAGTTCTATGATTCTATAATTAGCTCAGGCTTCAAATCACTTGCCAGAGAGCAGCAAATGCTTTCTACTAATAAAACACAATTTGAAACTTGGAACTGAAATTACACGTTTTCAATAAAGGGTTGTAATAAAGATAGTGACTGGAGAGTCCCGTTAGGAAGAGAGAGGTAAATGCACTGGTTGGCTGCTCGTGCAAGACAAAGCTGAAGTCCACATTGATTAATAATGCGAGAGACATAGAGGCTCTGTATAAGTTTTAAAAATAAACCTGGCAGAAAATGAAAGAACTGAAAGGACATTGTTATTTAAACGCGGAATCTGGAATCTGCACTTCATAGCAATAAGTGCTCTGCAAGTTTAAGGTCTGCATCATCCCACTAAGAAACTGCTGCCTTGTTTTCCTTTCTACATTTCATTCTTTTCTGAAACCTCTTATTGGTACAGTGGATGGAAATCTGTCTTTGAGTTTGTGATAATTTTGCCAACCCTAGGAGCCTGATGCTATACGAAAAAGGCAGGAAGGTATGGGGAGCTCTCCTGCCAATAAAACTTGTTCTATACTGCCATAGATTCAGAAGAGCAATTATTGTAGCAGTTTTGTTTTTCAGAGGCCTCAAGACTATGACAGAGCAATTATGAACGTAAATGATTTATGGTATGGTTATTGTTTTCCTAAAAATCATATTTCATACAGAAGCTTGGGGTCCAAAATGTAAGACTCATACTTGGTAGAAATAGCACAGTTGCAGTCATTGTGGAACGTGTCTTCAGGTAACAGGCATTCCTCCAGAAATTATCTCATCGTCAGATAAGTATGGGCCATTCTTTTTAAACAAAAGCCCTAACTTTCTTTTTTATAGTTCTTATCAAAGCCTTTATAAAGCCCCCTGACCTACCAAGAAAACAACAGAGGAAGCATTCCCAACAATATAATATCTTAGAATTATTTTTGTGAGATTACTAGAGATAGAATGTAATCAACCTTTTTTTTTTTGAGACAGAGTCTCACTATGTCACCCTCAGTAGATTGTTTAGCAGGCCCAGTCCGAGTTCGAACCCACCAGCCTCGGCATATGTGGCTGGCACCATAACCACTGAGCTAAGGGCACCGAGCCAAGTAATCAACATTTTTTTCAACATTTTCAAACAAGCACTGATTTTTTGCCACTTTTTTTCCTGAATGAGAATACTGAGGCTCAAAATTATACAGTAACTTAGAATAGTGTGGATGACTTTTCATATCTTCTCCATTTTAAGTATTACTCTTCCCTAACCACCACCTATTTCCCATGGTAACAGTGGTCCATCTGTACAGCGGGACCCAGCCATTTGTACACCTTGATACCACCCTTCTTGCCACCGTATATTGGGGTTATCCATGGGTACCTGATCCAAATTGATGTAATTAAATTTCTTTCCTTAGGAGTTTCACACTGTGATAAAGAATTCACTTTCTCGTTTTTTCTCTTTCTCTCTCTGTTGCTTTCTTTTTCTCTGTAAGGCTAGACATGTGTAAGATCTAAGTGGTATGTTTTTAGTAAATGCAGACCAAAGAAGTGAAGAAAGATTGTTTAGAGACCGAAGAAAGGTAGCACAAATGCAGAGGGAGGAAAAATAGAGGGAGAAAGAGCGAGCATGTGAATGAGAGTGAGCACTCTGAGAATGGTCCGAGTCTCTCTTTCCACTCCATTAGATATATCCCTCCTCCAGGGGTCTGTGAGTCCTTGGTAACTTTGAGGTGGATGCCTTTTCTCTTCAAATAGAATTATTTTCTGTTTCCTTTGTCCAATCAAAACGGTTTTAATAACTATAGTCACACAAGTTAATAGCAGAGTAAGAACTAGAAAATTCCCTAGCTAATCAGTGAAATTCCTTTTCAGCTACTAGGCTTGTATAATTCTTGAATAATACTTCACAAACATTGGCTTATATTTAAAAATTGTGGCACTGGGAAATAAATCCACTAATGTTTTCCATCACAATTATTCTTTAAACTACCCATGTTTGTTTATCTATATGCATTATATATCATCCCACTTTGATGATGTTTTGGTGATGTCTTAGTCAAGAGGTTGGATTTTGGGGGTCGTGTTTGGAGGCTGAAATTTCAATGTCACATTTGTGAAATGATTCACTTGCAGATAGCTAGGTCATTAGTCTGACACCATTTCTTCTTCATTTCTTACTTGATACCCCTTATCCACTCCTCAAATAGGGCACCAATCAGCCACGTGCAATTGTTTTATCTCTAAGGAACGAGAAGGTCTTTAGACGGAGCCTCAAGCTATCCCCCTGGGTAGAGTACCATGGCATCAAGCTCACAGCAACCTCCAACTCCTGGGCTCAAGCGAGTCCCCTGTCTCAGCCTCCCAAGTAGCTGGGACTACAGGTGCTCGCCACAACGCCTGGCCATTTTTTGGTTGCAGCCATCATTGTTGTTTGGTGGGCCCAGGCTGGGGATTTGAACCCGCCACCTTAGGTGTATGTGGCTGGCGCCTTAGCCGCTTGAGCCACAGGTGCCGAGCCAGGCTTCAAGTTCTTGATTGCTTTTAGCTTTGCCAGTTTACCAGTCACCAATGGCTTTAATTCTCCCTGACTGAATTTGAGCAAAGTCAAACTGTGAAATGTTTTTTGGAAAGTTTTCTACTCTTACATTTGTCATCCTTTATGATGAGTCTTCTGTCAGGTATCACCTTGAAAAACAGCTATAGTCCTTAGCATTAAAGATATCTTATCTCTGAAGCCACTGGCAATGTCTGAGAACTTTTAAATGAACTCTTCCCCAACTTCTACTGGAGCTTCATTGGATTCACTACACAAGACATTCTGGAAGATCTCATGTACCAGTTTAAATTTCCTAAGTCAACCACTTGATGCTTGGAAATCTGCCACCCCAAATTCCTATGTAAATTTTTTTTAGCAACTTCTTGGACCATCAGGCTGGAGATTAGCTTTTTAGCTGCTCTCATTTGTTTGAACCAGTTTTGTGTGGCTTCCTTGACTTCACCAAAGAAATTTTTCCTCCTTTTCCATTGAGGGTCTACACTTTCCTTACCATATCTCCCCAAGTACTCATGTTTACATTTTTGAGTATTGCTAACCATGGTCTTGCTAACACCGAAATATTCTGCCTTCTTTTTTTGGCTGCTGCTTTCCAGAAAATGTAGGTCAACCTTTTCCATCAATGTCAATTCTTTGAGTTTTTTCCTTTAGACTATCATGTCTCAATTAATATAAGATATTTTCAGTGGTTGTAGGATATACCTACATTTCTGACCAGTTCTTCATATTGAAAAAAGTCTTCCACATATGTGATAAACAATAGGACATTAGACCTAGTCCAATATATGGTAATAATAAAACATGAGAAAAGACATATACAAAAGAAAAATAAAACAACTAAGGGGCTAAGCCCATACCTTTTACTCCTTGTTGTATAGTAGATTCAACTGGTCAAGTTATAAAGGGTAAATTAATATTGTGTGTCACAGTCCAAGTGGTCAAGATATAACTTATAGAGGTGGTCAATATATAGAGGTCAGTCTTCCATTGAGTAAATGTGATGCATGTCTGGTCTATGAAAATTAGGTCAACTAATACAAGTGGTCAATGTAGGGAGGTGGTCAACTACATTCTACTATAGTTACAGCCAAATGATTTTTGAGAACAGCACCAAGAACCTACACTGGGGAAAGGAAATTCTCTTTATCACACAAAAATCAACTCAAGATGGATTGAAGACTTAAATGTCTGACCATGAATTATAAAACTGCTAGAAAAAAACATAGGGGAAACATTTCAGGACGTTGGTCTAGGCAAAGAATTTTATAGGTAAGACTTCAGAAGCACAGGCAACAAAAAGAAAAATAGATAAGTGGGATGATATTAAACCAAAAGCAAAGAAAACAATCAAGAGAGTGAAGAGGTTGGCGCCTGTGGCTCAAGGAGTAGGGCGCCGGCCCCATATACCGGAGATAGCGGGTTCAAACCTGGCGCAGGCCAAAAACTGCAAGAGAATGAAGAAATGACCTAATGAATGGGATATAATATTTGCAAGCTGTTTATTCAATAAGTGATTGATATGAAGAATATACAAGGAACTTAAATAGCTTAAAATTTAAAAAAAATTCAAAAGTAGACAAAGAACATGAATAGACATTTCTCAAAAGAAGACTTACAAATGGCCAACAGATACATAAAAAAATGCTCACATCATTAATCATCCATTCTTGAGATACTTTGCTAAGAAGAATATGTTTTGCTGCATTAGACCAGTGTGGTTTTTTTAAAAAAAATTTATTTATTAGGTGTAAAATGTTAATCATTATTAATTTTTATTCCTTTGACAAATGTACTAACATTGTATCACATTTTCTCTCATATTTGGATTTTTCTTTCTGGTGCATTTCTTCAATGCAGTCTTAGCAATGCTCTTAAACATTTTGTAGTTTCTACATGTATTATTTAAAATATAATTAAATTGTTACATAATGTAAACTTTGATATTTACTATAATATTAATATAGATTGTAATATGTTATAATATAAAGTATGTAATTTTTTAAAGTATGTTTTTGTATTAAAATGTATTTATCTCTATTCTCCTGCTATTCTTTTATTATTTTTTCATTTCTACCAACCTGTTGTTTTCTTTTTTATTTAAATGTTTGACTTATTTCTAATAGGTGTTTTAACTTTCTTAATGTTACCCATTTTGATCTTTTTAAAATAATTTCTCCTTTTATTGTTAATCCTCTTAGTTGTGATATTGTGATAAATAGTCTTCTTTCTTGTGCTTTAATTTTAATTTTCTTAGAATTAGTCATGGAATAAAGCATAGTTTTCCTAATATCATTTATTAAAAGAAAGACTCTCATTGTTTTTGATATGTTTATTTTATGATCTATAAATGTAATGGACTGAATTGTGTACCCCTAAATTTATATGTTGAAGCCCTCTCAATGTAATAATTGGGAGATAGGGCCTCTAAGAGGTTAATTAAGGTTAAATTAGATCATAAAGATGGGGCTTTAATCTCATAGGGCTAGTGCCCTGAACAGGAAAATATACCAGAGTTCTCTCTCTAGCATGTGAGGGCATATTGAGAATATAGACATCTATAGCAAAGCAAAGAAGTCTCAGAAGAAACTTACCCTGATGACACTTTGATTTTGGACTTTTAGCCAGTAGAACTGTGAGAAATAAATTTCTATTATTTAAGCTACCAAGTCTGTGACATTTTATTATTAGTTACCAAACAGACTAGTACAATACCATTCTCAGATTTAAGTGACTTATTTATTTTTTAAAAAAAGATTTATCTTTTCTTGAGGTCCATAGTTATTTTCACTAATATATTCTATTAGTAGAAATCTCAATAAATACATTCATGTACAATATATAATAAATGATAGCACCATGTCATGAAAATTGTGTCCTGGTTGTTTAGAGGATTAACTATGTTGTTTAGATTGACTGGGCATTTCAGCTTAACTGCAGAATGATTCTATTTTTTTTTTCTTTAATAGCTTTGACTGAATAATCAATTGATATGTTGACATTATGTAGAGATAGCCCCAAACAAACATTTCTTGTTCTTCAAAAGCTGATCTTAAGTTGTTTATTACTATTTAGGAAGAGTTTCCAGAAGAGAGAATAAGAATAATTGATTATTTGTGAGTTTTATTTTGCTTTAAATTAGCAACAATCATAATGAAAAATAGATAAACAAGGAACAATTAGCGGATCTGTTACAATTTTTTTTTTTTTTTTGAGACAGAGTCTCAGTAGTTGTCCTCGTTAGAGTGCCATGGTATCATACTCACAGCAAAATCAAACTCTTGGGCTCAAGAAATCCTCTCACCTCAGTCTCCCAGGTAGCTGGGACTATAGGCACTTGCTTCAATGCCGGGCTAGTTTTAGAGATGGGGTCTCACTCTTGCTCAGGCTGATTTTGAACTCCTGAGCTCAGGCAATCCATCCTCCCAGAGTGCAAGGATTACAGGCATGAGCCATGGCACCTGGTTATGCTATAACTCTTGAAGACTTCTAAGTGTCTCCTCTGCACTATAGAGGGTGAGCCTCAGCACACATGGAAAGCATCAGTAGTAATCTCATCACTGTTCGAACTTCCTCCTCCACCTCCCAAAGGACTTCTGGATGCTATTTTATGCCCAGATAATGTTTATCACATCCCATTCACAAATTCATTAACTGGGCCGTCCAAATACCTCTAGATCTAAAAGGTATCCCTTCACTGGGGCTGAGTAAACATAGCTTTATTTTTTCTGCACTCCAGGGTAGCTTGTGACTTAAGAGACAGCAAGTCCAACAGGACATTAATAGGACAAAATAAAAAATTGGTCAAAACTTAACTAAATTTAGTACTGATCCCTTGAGAAAGAAGGAAAGAAAAAAAAAAAAACCTTAATTCAACACCCAATTATTTTTTAAAAAGGATCTAAAGACATAGCAGGAAATTAGACCAGCCAGTTTGACATCAGTTAAGTCACAGAGCATTTTAAAAAGATCAAATGCTGGCACATTTAAAAAGCACAGCTTGATAACAGTCAATTAAGGTAGCCTCAGGATGTGGCCAGGAGATTTTAGTAATTGTGTGTGTGTACAGCATGGATGAAAATTCTAAAAGGCATTGCCATAAGAATCAAGAAAAACATAGTAAAAATCATAAACAGGAATGGCTATTTGACATAGCCCCTTTCTTCCTTTTTTGCTTAATGGCTGAAGCATTGAATCATGGGGATGACAAAATCCTGGCAAATTGAATTAATAGTTGAGTAAACTTGGATATAAGTCAAATTCAATTTCAAATCCTTAGCAAATTAGTTTTGTGTTTAAACTGCTGTTATTCAGTGAGACTAAGGTTTTGGGGTAAGAGATCCGGTTATGGAAGAGTCACCTAGGATGTACTTCTCAAAGTGTGATCCATAGGTCGGTACTGTTCTGTAAACTATCTTCAGTGGGATAAATGCAGACATTGACGGTAAGGGTTTAGAAACTTTCACAGCAATGTGACTAAGCACTTTCCTGAAAACATGGGCTTGAATTTTGTATATCTAGTCCTTAAAATATTTCAGTCTTGGCTATTAATTTTATCATATTTTATAAAATTATAGGTCCATGTCCTATTAAAATAAAAAGAAGATGCTTCTCTACAGAGAAGTACTGATCAAGACATTTTTTAAAGAAATGGCATTTAAAGCATGATATACATCATGTTATTAGAATATACAAATCTATCTTTCCTGCTTAAAAAAATTCAAGCATAATTACCTCAAATGCATTTGTGAAACGGCTTTCAAAAATAGACATTTGAAGAAACTCATTGTGTCAAAAGGTCAGAGTTAATCTGAAAAAGTCTCTTGCAGTAAGCTGTGTTGGAAGGTAATGGGGATCATTGTCCCACTCCTCAGGCCCTTCCTGAGTTAGAAGGATGCATCTATGCCCTTTGCCATGTGATGTACTTCCTACCACTAAAGGGCAAATATTAATATGTTACCCCACCCCACTGACGTTGGGTTTTACTAACTTGCATTGGCCAGTAGACTATAAGCAAAGGTGCCAGTGTTCCAGGTTCTTAGACAAAGCCCTGGAAGCGCTGTGTGTTTCTTTTGGCAATGTCCAATGAGAAGAGCACACCCCAGATATCTGCAGCCCCTCCAGCACAGGCCCTGGAATGTGATAGGTAGAGCAGAATTAAACTTGACTTATAGCTTAGAGCCAATCCAATCAGATCACAGCCTGAAGTAATCATCCCAGACAGCCTTCAGACCAATACGCCAGAAAAATAACAATTGTTGTATGTCACCTAGTTTTGGACTGGTTGGTCATACAGCATTATTATGCCAATAGGTGGCCACCATGGTTGGAATGAAATATTCTATAGTCAACTAATAGGATTCCATTTATCTTTCCAGACTTGGAAACCTCTTCTGATTGTCACATATTCGGCCTATTTGATAAGCTGACAGCACCTCAGTGGTATACACACAAACCTGAACTCTTGATTCTCTCCCCCCACTTCAGCCTACTTCACTTCTTGGTAAATGGCAACTCTGTTCTAGGATTTGCCGCAGACAATCCTTATAATCATTCCTGCTCTCTCACTTTCTTTCATTTGCCTCATCTAATGCCACTTGAGACATGTGATACATCCTGACTTTGACCCCTGCTCATCGCTGCCACTGCTACCTCCTTATGAAGCTCCCCTTCTCTGCTCTTTGTTATTCTGGTTTTATTTCTCTGGGATCTCATCACACACCAGCCAGAGTGATCCTTTGAAATATGTTACATTATTTTATTCTTCTTCTCTAAGGCTCTCTAGTAGCTTCTCTACTTCTCTCAGATTTATCTTTAAAATTACCCCATAGTCTGATGGGTCCTGCACATCTAGACCCGACTGCTTGCTTTCCATGAGAACACTGTTTCTGCTGCAAGATCCCTCCTCGGGAGGCTCTGCTATTCAAATATCAATCTTCTCTGACCCCGTCTAGAATAGTAATTACTACCGTCTGCTTTCTGTTCTCTTCCTCCACTTTCTCCTTGATGTTTGCACTTACCATGCAGTATGTTACATATTTATCCATTTATGGTCCACCTCCTCTCACTAGAACAGAAGCTCTCTGGAAAGCAGGGATTGTCATTTCCAAGGCCACATCCCCAGCATTCAGAGCAGTAATGGGCATATAGCAAGCACTTAATTAATTCGTATCTATTAGTGAAACAAGGAATTCAGATCTTTGGAAAGAATATGAGCCTGTTAAACTTTGAATTTGCTAAATGTTGAGTTAGATATTTAAATACTGATGACCATGGAAAAAAGAAAGAACCAATTTCCATTCTTAATGAGAAGTCAGTGTTGGCTAAATAGGCAGGATAGTCATTCGGTCATGGACTTTAAAGAATATCAGCCCTGGGTTAATATTAGTAAGGGGGACATTTTTATTTTAGCACTGGAGATATGAAGGTCATGTTCAGAGTTTTAAAATTGTGTAGAATATTCTATAAGAATTTTTAGTTCATTTTTGAAACAGGTCATTTATAGAGCTTGCTCGGAGATGGAGGGTGAGAAAGAATCAGCGAATTCTAGAACTGGATATTCTATTTTTATTTTAGGGGAAGAATAACACTCCTTCCAAGAAAACTTTAGGGACCTGTGAGAAGATGAGGCTGGCCGGGTAGGAGGTGGGGACTGTCACTCGCAGGTTTTGCCCACACTAGCAGTTTTCTGGCATTTCAGCAGCACACCGTTTGGGTGAGGACTCTATATGTTATTTTAGCAGCAAAATCTCTGCCAAGATTATGAAGGGAGTGCAAACTCCAGGAAATCTTGTAAAAGAAGCAGAAATGTTGTCATATGCTTGGATTTCAGACCAGCTGAGGCAAAACTACAGCATACCTAGACCCAAGCCCTACCAAGTATGGTAATTCTGGGACTTCCGTCGGAAGTTCTTTCTCAGAGATGACAGAATTTCTAATGTCATTTCCAAATCTCCTCTTCTGTACTCGAATGCTAATCTTCAGACCGATGTTCATGTGTCAATGCTTGATTTCTATACGGCTGAGTACCCCACGGGACTACCCCCCTAGACAAGAGATGACAAAAAGGCAAAAATGAAGGAGAGAATGACATCATGTTTTGAGAACACTAAAATCTCTGTATTTTATTCTGACTTATTTTGAGTTTGGTGAACACACACAAAAAACATAGAATTAATTTTGTGTTGTGGTGGAGGGGGATGTAAATAACACTTGTTAAATAGCTATGATGTGCCAGGCACAATTCTAGGAGCTTCATGTGTTTGAATTTGTGTCTTGCCTTTAAAAGCTAGAGTAATTTGGGACCCGACATTCTGACTATTTCCTAGTTGTAGACACAGAAAGGTCGAGGATTTTCCTGAAGACCACAGAGCAAATGTGGAGTAAGGAAAGGAAAAATATTTTATACTTATTTAGGACAAAAGCTTTCATGAAATGGTTCATTGGCTTTGTAAGTGCCACGGACAACTTATATTCTGACACTTAAGAAATATTACAATATGAGTGGTTGTGTGTGATGAATATTCAGTAAAGCGGCTCTTTCTCCTCAGATAAGAAACTGATATTGCTCAATAGCTTCGCCTTAATTCATTTCTTTTGTTTCTTTTTCTTTTTCCTTTTGGCTTTGTTCCCTAATACAGATGTGAAATGAACACTCCCTGTATACAGAGGGACTCTTCAGATCAAGACCCAGTGCATTTCCTGGCTTTTCTGAGTTTAGAATAGTGAGCTGTGGCCTTGTCAGAAGTGTGTTTGGGTGCCCTTCTCCGGAATTTCTTTGGAGGAAAAAAATCCATCATTGCCCGCCCCGTAGCTGTGTGCCCAATAGCAGACCCGTGGGTATTTGGCCTTGCTCCTATCTAATACCTCTGCAGCAAAGGGGCCTTGGAAGTGAGGAGTGTTGGCTGCCTTCAGCCAGATCAGTAGGGGCAACACAGCCACCACCACCAGAAATGGAAAAGATGCTGCCAGGGGACTTCTGGGCATGCGGTGAGGGCTGGGAAACTTTAAGGCTTTTTAATAGGAACAAGGAAAGAAAGTGTTCTTATTGTGGGATGTTTGAAAGAGGCAAATATCTTTTTTTTTTTTTCCCAACAGAAATATCTTTTCTCTGATATTTCCCCTTTCATCTGCTTCATGTATGTCTGATCTTTAGGCTGTCTTTTCTTAAGTACTGTGCAGTATTTGAAAATGAATTGAATCCTGAGAGTTTTCCTTTTTATATTTTTTCATTGGTAACTACCCAAACCCATTATACATTTTATTATTTCCCAGGGGTTGAGTGATTGATTATCCTGACCCTGCTGGTCAGATAAGCAAACACTGACGGCAAATGAACAACTGTCTCTGTTTCTTTGAGTGATGGGAAGAGAATTTTAAATAATAGTTGGCGTTTTTAAGAAATGAGGGAAAAACAAGAAAAGAAAAATGCTTTTCCCCTTGACGTTCGCCACAGAGTACTACAAGCTGAAAACTTTGTTTCTCCTCTTCTCTCTGAAAATATGTTCTTCATTTATATTCTTTAGTGGAAATTAAACACTTTCATTAAGGAGATGTATTAAGTTAATAAATAATACAGTTCTCTAAAATGTTTTCTCCCAGAGTTTTTGTTCTTCTTTCTGTTTATTGGCTTTTAATTTGTTAGATCTAAGTTTTTCCTAATTTGGGGTGAAAGAGACTAGTATAAAGTTTGCAGTTTCAGGCATGGATTCAGTCAACAATGGTGCTGAATACTGACTTTGGTGTTGGTGGTCAAGAAAACTCAGAATACATACTCAGTGCAGAGTGGGCTCAGAGGAGAGAGCCTCGGTGATGCCACAAAGTCAGGCAAGTTTTCACAGTAACCTTCAGACAGGGAAGATTATCGAAAGCTAAGGGAAATAGCCACACATAGGCAAGGCAGGCTGGGCCAGACTGGGGTTAAAGAGAGAAACGTGGGTAGTTTGATGACCTGAGGGCAGGAGTGCAGTAAATAAGAATGTAAGAGTCAGAATGTATTTCTCTGTGGCCAGAATCACTTATTAGAAGTGGGTGTACAAAGAGAGGCTCACTGAGAGCACTAAAGAGGTGTGTACAGAGAGGAGAGGCAGGAGAACCGAGAGTAATATCATAGCCTTAATAATGAAACTTTTCATTGCAGAGAATGTAGACTGTATCACATCTTATGGTTTTATCTTCTGGGTTACAAATTTTCTGACTGGAGTGGAGTATTTAATTTGAAACTACAAAAGGACAGGAGTTATTGAACACTATTACAATTTTTAGTAACACCGGGGATACCAAAAATAACCACTTCACAAAACACACACGTAAATTTAGGATATGAGTTGAAGGTATTTGACAACAATAAGACCCAAGTGCCTGTCTGACTGGCAGAGATTTAGAAAATTGATGTTACTTAAACATTTTCTGGAAGGCTGTCTTGCAAAGCGTGTATACATATAAATGTGCCCACCCTTTGATCCTGAAATTAAACTTTCAGACATTTATTTTAAGGAAATAACGTGCATGTGTTCTTTGTTCTACAAGCAAAGACCACTTAAAGGAAATATATTTTCCACCATCCCTCAGAGTCACAGAATTCACAGAATTTTCATTCTCTATAAGTGAAAATGATAAGCCAGAAATACATTTATTAACATGGAAGGATGTCCTCATAGTATCGCTAAGTATAAAAATCAGGTTAAAAGCAGCATATGTAGAATTACTTTATTTTTAATGTGTAACACGTATAGAAAGGGGCTGGAAAGATCTGCATCAAAATGTTAACGGTGTCTATTTTCGGTGATGATTTTCTAGGTGATTTTCACTTCATAATTTTCTAACTTTTTGTAGTGCCTGTGCTTTTGTTGTTTTGCGATGAGCCTGATGCTGATTATTTTCAGAATCTGATGAAACACCTTCAATTAAACTATTATTTAATAAAGTCTATTAAATACTGGGAAAAAATTAAAAAAAAATCATTTCATTGACTTGGAAGTGACATTTAATATTAATATGGGAAAAATCCCAGTGCTTCTGCAACTTTAGTGTGCGTCTGAATCAGCTGTGCACATGTGCATACCGTTCAGCAGGGCTGAGGTGGGGCCCGAGACTCTGCATTTTCCATCAGCTCCCAGGTGCTGCCTCTGTTGCTCTATGCTTTAAGTAGCAAATTCTTAGTACACTATAAAAAGCGTGGGTTGCAAGTTTTCATGTTTCATTGCTTTTGTTGTGCTTATTTTATTATAGGGAGAAACACACATGGAATAATAAAAGATTTCTGAGTAAACAAAACTGGAACAACTGTTTAAATGATTCTCTTAACAAGGAGAGTAAGTGATTACATTTCCAACTCGTCCAGAGAGACCAAGTTCCTTCTGAATTCATGTGGCTATCCTGGGCTTCTTAATCTCATAGCAGGGCCTGGCTCTCAAAATAGAATCTTATTCTGTACAGCTTTTTGAACAACCTTGCCTGTTAAAGGCTAAATTATTTTAAGATTATAATAAATTTCTACATATTAATCCCCTCCAATGAATAAAACACCAAAGTCAGGCAAGGCAGGGTCAAAAGCGCCTTTCTCAAAGTGTATCTGACTTTATTATCAACAGGGCTGACTCTTAGTCAAATGAATCTCCTGTCTTAGCTTAGATTATTAAGACAATATAATTTGGAATTTTGGATATTCAGTTAAAAGGCTAATCCAATGATAAAACCACCAATCTAGTCCTATCAACTTGAAGTTCTGATTTGCTATTTATTGTTTATTGTTCATGAGTTAACCAATGTATCAATTTATGTTAATGTTTGTTCTTTGAATCTACATCAGTATTAACAAAGGGCACAACTGTGGTAATATGGTATCTATTAATTTCTTGTTAATTCATTTATTTGATATGCTCTGTTCTGCTATTCCTTGGGTTTCTTTGATGCAAGACAGTTCTAAAGTGATTGGTAAATAGAGAAAAGATGTCAGTAGAGGCAGATGTACTCTAAAGCTAATAAAGCATTATGTTCACACGACGATGTGGTTTTGCAAAATTTACTAAAATTTACCACCACCCCCATCAGACTTCTTTGCAAAGTATGCAATAACTGGAGTTTGAGAGTTAGTGCCTTTGTGTTGCGCACCCTGGGAAGACTAGGAGCTAGTGGTTCACATCCAGAATATGCCTACAGCAGCTGCAGTTCATGGACAGCAAGACATACATTTTTAACAGAATTAATGAGCAGGATTTTGGGTTGCTTGATAATCCAGTTAATGAAAGCAGAGAAACATATGAACACATTGGAGAAACATCACAATTTTGTGTTAATTTGACAGAAAGAACAGTCATTGACAAAGATAACAAAACTGATTATATGCCATTAGGGCAAGGACATCAACTAACTTGTTAGTGTTGAAAGTCCCAGGTAGATTTTAAGACCAGTCATCACTCAGGAAAACTTGAAATGCCCACACAATCTTGCAATCTTAAAGCTTATGTATGAAAGAAATCGGTTAAATATCCTCCCCAAAGTGGCAATAATTTCCAGCATGTAGAAGACATAACAATAACAAATGGTGGAGCTGAAAGAGACTTTTCCGAACTGTCAATAAGGAAAAAACAAATTTTGGTCGATCTTGTTTGAGGAGACTCCATTTTCTGCATAAGAACATTACCTTTATCTTTTTATTATCATATAAAGAGACAATCAAAGAAGACACAAGGAAAAATATCGTCAGAAAAAATTATAGAGGTGGACCAGGCCAGTTATACAATGAAAATACAGTACATAATTTTTCGGGATCTAGTGAAGGCTTTAGCAATTATGAGCATTTTGAAATTTGTGAATTATGAATTATTTCCCCATTATTCTAAATTCTAAATGGTCACTTTCCATATTCTATGAAAGGAGCGGAGGTTAGCAATCCCTTGACAAGGATGGAAGAGGCCCTCAGGTCTGACAGAGGCATGCAGTTAAGACATTGCCACCTGCTTCATGGCATCTAACCACAGTTTCAGATATAAAATGCTATGTGGCAAGTAATTCAAATCCATGGATTTTGTCAATTCATGGACATATGTAAAGAAATAATGTGAAACAGAAAAAGGCAGCATGTTGTCCATGATTCCAATAATAAAAACATATGTGATATACATTTACAAAAACCAGAAAAGTGCTCATCCATATAGGAATGTTACTCGCTTTCCTGGGTAAGGTTGCACGTGTTACTATATGTAATATAAATTAACAAGTAAATAAAATAGCCACTTTTTAACTTAATTTGATATTTATAATTTTACATTCTTTTCTTGAAGGACTTAGAAGATATAGCAGCTTCATGTCTCACGAAACCTGGATCTGTCCCCGATATCAGAATAACTTGAAAATCTAGATGGCTCATCTGAGATGTTGTCTATTGTGTTAATATTCTGAAGCTAAGAGCAAGCTTTTTCACAATGAAAGAAAAATTCTTAGGAATGTGTGATGAATATAAGAAAAACTTCAAATTATAGACATCCTTTCCTTTAGTGCAAAAGTGGTTGGTTTCGTGTCACCCAGAACCACTACTTTTTGCTCAAGTGATGTTTTCTGGAGAGGCTGTTAGTGCAGATGAAACAGCTGTGAAAGCTGTTTTGTTTGAGTCACCACCCTCCACAGCCCCTCAAAAACAAACAAACAAACAAACAACAACAACAACAACAACAACAAAAAAAAAAACTGATGAAGATGACTGCTCCTAGACCCTATTTTGGATTTTAGTGAAACTAGTCTCTATTAGAGAACAGTATTATCAAGACCAGCGCAAGGAAACAGAAACACAGAAAATAAGAATAGGAAGAATGAATGAAATTCTAAGTGCACACATCTGAGAAAAGTTAACTGGGGTAGAATTTGAATATCACTTATTATTTGGGAGAAAGTAGTTGTTCTGAATGCATCTCCTTCGCTTCCATTTTCCTAATTTTTTTTTTTATTTTTAGTGTATGATTATGTCAAACGTCAGCTTTTTCCAGAACCCATTTATGACAACAGAGCAGAAATGCCTGAATTGAAACCTTGCCTATTTGTAAGAAAATGGAGTGGCTTCTAAGATAAGGACGACAAAAACATGAAGCTTAAAAGAGAAATCACCCGAGGAAAGCAGAGGATAGAGACTTCACAAACAAAAAAGGCAAAACAACAAAAGACAGACGTACTGAGAAAACTGGGCACTGGCTGGCTGTCTCTTCTGCCTGGCACCTAAGGTAGAAAGAAAAGAAACCAACCACAGTTTTAGCAGAGTTTCATCTGGGGATGAAATGGAAGTCACAGAAACTGTAAAGCTGATACTATGTGGACAAACAGCCCAGCCCTGTGCAGGGGTCATAGCAGGCACAGCATAGGAGGAAGAAATAATGGGCTTCTTGGTCAAATGACCTGATTTTCCTCCCACTTTTATTATTTATTAGCTTTCTGACCTTGGACCTGTTATTCACTCTTTAAACTTTGCTTCCTCTGTGACAAGGGGATAATATTAATAATAACTGTCTCAGAAGCACAAGGTAAGTACCTAATAATGTTCTATGCTAATACTGTTGTTATTATTTTGCAAAAGATACGAAAACATAATTCAGATGGACAGGTTATTATATACCACTTTAGAAAACCAAAGGCCATAACGTTTGATTATTACCCAGGAAGGCATATTTGTGGACACTTCACTTTCTGACTCCAAGTCCAGCCCTCCAACAGTCTAAATGAAAAGCATCTCTCCTTGAGCAGATGTTATGACAGATCTACTCTGTGAATGCTTTGAAATTTGGTCCACAGACTGCTTTTCATGACTAATGAAAATAGACATGGCTCGCGAGTTCCTTGCCTGAGGTTTACCGCACATGGGCTGTGGTTGGTACACAGCCCGAGAGTCCCAAGGCTGTGAAGGCCGCTAGTGTGGATGGCCAGGCTCTGTGACGCTAGGGGAGGCGAGGCTCCCAGTTAGCGAAGGTCCCTTCAGGAACTCACCCTGATGGTTTCTTTGCCAGGGAAGCACCCGGGTCTCCCTCCTTCTTTGACCGGGGTCCCTGCACTTGGGTTCAGGAGCCTTTGCAGATTGGAGCTACCTAATCAAATCTGCCCACTTCTTCATGCAAATATTAATGGGCCTTTCAGAGTCTTGGATTACCGACTGGCAGGGGCGCCAGGTGCCAGACGGCAGGCAGAGAGCTGCCCTGGGAGACACTGAGCTCCTCGCACTTTGAGCTTCGGGTTTCACCTTGCCCTTGCACATTAGAGCGACAGCAGCATGACTGACGTGTCTGCCTCACACTCCGTGGAGCCAGGGAGGCGAGGACGTGTCACTGCCTTTGCGGAGCCATTTAAGGAAGGGCTGTGACTGCTGTTGCAATCTCTATAGAAATGGACTGGGCAGTGCTTTTTAGACTGAGGAGGGGAGCGAAATCCATCAGATTTTATGTCTGTTTTATATCAGCTTTCAACCTTAAACAACTATATTAAGTGCTCTTTGGGTTAGACTGAAATGCTTAAAGAACCTCATTACAGAGTTTAATTATCATGGCATTTTATAAAGGGGAAAGATGAGTGCGGCCGGGAGAATCATGTTCTCTGAGTGCTGACAACGCTGCTTAGGATTTCAGTAACCGCTAGAAGGTGCATTTTACATTTCATGCAGATAGACTTTGTAAGACAGGAAGCTGGAAGGAGCGGGGAGGAAAAAACAACCCCAAACACCACCGATCTGTTTTTTTTTTTTTTTTTTTTTGAGATTGTAAATTACATTAAAAAAAGAGAAATTGAAACATGAATAGACAAAGACTTTGTTTATTTATTGCCAGGAGAGGCACATTAGGATGCTGCCCTGTGTTTCCATGGCATTGTGGAGACATAAACAGAAAACACTGGCTAATGCATTCAGTTAGGCACAGATTTTAAAGTCTAATGTGCAATCTAAATATATATTGCATGTATTCTTGCCATTTATGTATCTATTGTATAGCCAGCAGTGAAGGGGGAGCCTGCCTAACTAATGGGAGGCTGTGATCTGTTTGTAAATGTGCCCGCATGTTCCAGCCTTTGACATTCCATGGGCGTCGATGGCTTCTTTCTGCTCTTTGTTACCTTGGAATCACTTGTTAACCTACCTTTGCCACCTCTAGTCTTAATTTAGATAACCTAAAGGTGAGCAGTGAGTTGAGAGAAAAGTGTCTAGGAATCGTTGTGAACGGTGAGGATACAGAAATTGGAGAGCCTGAGCTCTCTGGACAAGGGGCAATTCTTGACAAGCATAAACATAGGCTATTTCACAAGATTTGATCAGTTTTCAAGGAGATCTATAAATGTGCATTTTTATTTGAAATGCTGTTTAATAAATTAGCATATTTGTTGGCCAAGAGCAACAGAGCAGGTAGACTACAAGGGCTGCCAGTTTAGACATCTGATTTATGACAGCACTTTGCTGTTTTCCTTGTTGTTTGTGAACGGCAAAGAGCCCTCCGCCCATGTAAATTGTATATTACATATAATACAGCCATGTCAATGCCAATCCAGAGCCCAGAATCCAGACTCTGGCTCCTAGCGTACTGTCTTTCCTCATGGCCATGGTTCTACTTACCTCCTGATTCTTTAGAACTTCCAATTTCCTCTTCTTCCGAGGAAAGCGTCAAACAGAGCAGATAGAAAAGCCCAAAACCTAAAGTCAGACTCATAATGTCATTCTATGTTCCGAAGAACTCATGAGTGAGAGAACAATTGATCAGAAGAGGATAAAAGAGATAATTTCATTCTGCTGGAGACCATGCTTATTAGTAGGGTGAATGCCGTTCAGAGAAGAATTCATTTTCAGGTCAGTTAGTCATAAAAGCAGAAAACAGGGCTCTCCAGGCTCAGGGGATTCTTATAATTGTTACTGCCTGCATGAAATCAACAGGTAGCCTTTGAGTGTATCACAACCCTTAGTTTTAGGGATTCTTCATTATTCCCATACGAGGTGTCTGTCTTGGGGAGTAAGATGAAAGAGATCTATGATCTATGCTGTATTAGAAGTAAATATATCTTTGTAGACAAACTTTGTACTTTTTTCCAAAGCTAGGTGTACAAAAGATTTTTTTAAAAGGATACTGTGATTTGAGTCAGGCTAGCTGTAAAATACAGTACAAGCCTTAAGAGTAGAAGTATGAATACCTATTGCTTACAATCATGCAAGAGATGAAAAATCAATATTATTTTAAAGATATATTTTTCTACATCTCAAAATGAAATGAATGGATTGAAAAAATACCTAAACAAATGGAAGAATTTGTTTAAAAAATGTCAAAAGCCTTCCACTGAATTGTGTTTTCATTTTCTTTCACTTGGTTTGCCTAAAATTTTACAGCCCTGCTTAGGTCAGTTTTGAGCCAATTTTCTTTGTCTCATGGTCTTTTGCTTTTTATAGGGTCATGTTTACACTATGACTCGGAGCCACCTTCTTTTTTTCTTACATTTTTTATTGTTCTTTTTTTATTGCCAAATGTCCATTAAATAGGAAAAACCTTATTCTAGCTGCAAAGTTGGCATCCTTCTTTCTCACCCCCTGGCCTGTCACAAAGAGGGTCTGAATTTCTGTGAAGACGAGCCCCTTGCTACCAGTATCACAGTGTGCTCGGATTACCTGCCAAGTGCTTGCTGTGTAAATTATAGCTGCCTGGTGGGAGCTTTAATTCATATGCTTGATGTTTTAAAAAAATATTTTCAAGGTTGGACTCCATAAATCCAAGTTTTTTGACTGGATTATGTCTGTTCTCATTTTTCCTTTTTTTCCTCTTGTGTTTAGAATTAAATCTTCTTTAGCGGGAGAGAGAAGAAGATACAGAAAGAACAATGTGTTTTGATGAATCTTAATTAATAAATGCTGAGTTGGGGTGACATCTGTGGCTCAAAGGAGTAGGGCACCGGCCCCATATACTGGAAGTGGTGGGTTCAAACATGGCCCTGGCCAAAAAAAACCCTGCAAAAATAAAAAAATAAAATAAAATAAATGCTGAGTTACCATAAATTAGAGAACAATATATTATAGGATACTATTTATTTATTCTGAAGAGCCAGCCCTTTTAAATTGTAGGCCAATTTGGCCCTCAAGACTCCTTTTTTGGTTTTGCACACTTGGGTGCATGTGAACAGTGGTATACTGGAGCATTGGTATACACAAAATTAGTTGTGTGCCACCAAGTAATGTGCCATCACTGGGAAACTGAGATGTAAGTGTTTCTAATATGGCTGCTTTCACGTTTGGCAGAAACCTAATTCCTTTATTAAATTTTCTTGCCTTTCTTTCTCTTCTCTAGCAAAAAAAACATAGATTGTATTTCCATATTCACTGACTGACATTCTGGACTGAAGGAGATATAAGATTGAGGGTCAAAGGCAGACTTCATGAGAATGTCCTTCACAGGTCAGAATTGACAGTATTTGAATAAGATTTGTAGAACAGGCTGGTCATGGTGGCTCATGTCTGTAATCCCTGCACTTTGGGAGGTGGAGGCTAGGATAACTGCTTCAAGTCAGGAACTGAAGCCTGGGCTACTTGGCTGGACCCTGTCTTTATAAAAAAATAGAAAATCATTGACAGTGGTAGAGCATGTTTATAGTGCCAGCTATGCAGGAAACAAGATCACTTGAGCTCAGGAATTCAAGGCTGCAGTGAGCTATGATTGTGCCACTGTACTCTATCCTGGCTGACAGAGTACTAAAATAAATAAATAATGGAAAATAAAGATAAAAAAATTTTAAAAGCAAAGTTTTGTTAACAAGAGGTTCTAAAGAAAGGACAGAATGAATCACTGTGAAATTGAGTGGTAACTGGGATAAAATTTGAACTAAATAATTTAATGATTGATTAGGATGGTGATGTAACTAAATATGATATTTTAAATTACTTTTTTTGAATAGAGTCTCTCTAACTGAAGGCTTTTTCTTGAGCTCTGGGTAATGTAAGTTAGAGCCAGAAGCCTAGGCAAATGAAGACTTGCTCTTCATAATAAAGGGAGGGAGCAAGGGAAGTTCCTAGACAATGGAAGGGCAAGAAAATGCCTGGGAGATGTGGGGATCTGGGAAGACTATCAGTGAGGCTAGACAGGACTGGGGAAAGGCAGAGGAGGAGGCAGCTGAATCACGGGGAGAAGCCAGACTGGGGAAAGCTAAAGTGTCTGAATGGAATTTTGCAGTATTTGTGATCATAATGAGATGCAAAGCCTTTCAGTGACCATGCGGATTACTTGTGCAGCTTGTGAGGAAGTGTTGAGATTGGCATTAACGTAGAAGGTAAAATCAGGGTCTACAAGCAAGAAGAGGCTTATGTCTGGATTGGAAGGATAGCACTAATACTAGTAGCAACAGCAGTAGCAATGACAGTCATGTAAGCCAGTATTTACTGAAGGCCTACTATGTTCTAAGTACCCCCATACATGATCTTGTTTGATTTAATTTTTGCGACTCTGTGGAAGAGGAACTGTTGAGTCCCAGTTCTAGTTCTACTTTTCCTCAGCCCTCTGGATTGTTATAAACCCTTATCAGGGTGTCAGGAGAGCAAGTATCCTCTTTCCCATATTGTACTTTGCTTATTTTGAGCATTTCATTTTAAGCAATGACTCATTGGTTCTAGAATGTAAATTTATTATCCAACATTGATTAAACATGGTCAGTAGAAGCAATTATGGGGGTGCATAAAGCTTTCTTCTAGATGGACAGGCTCAAGCTGAGCCTTTAATAGATACTGTGTTTCCCCCAAAATAAGCCCTAGAAGGATTTCTATGCATTTGTTAAATATAAGCCCTACCCCAGTAATAAGACCTAGTGATGGGCATGGCTATGCAACGTTTTGGCGTGGAGAGGAACACATCCCCTGAAAATAAGTCCTAGTGTGTCTTCTTGAGAAAAAGTAAATATAAGACAGTGTCTTATTTTCAGGGAAACATGGTAAGTCATTTTCTTCCCTTTGATGACATTTATAATCACCTGCCCAGATTCTTTCTCAGGTGGAGCTAATTATGGTGCCACCCCTAATTATGGCTTATTTTATTTTCATGTAGTCCCTTATTATGATGTAATTACCGTAAATCAGGGGCAACTTGCCAGGGCACCTGGGAAATGGACTATGCTCAGGACAGACTAACCCAAGAACTTGAAGGTCTCAGTTTTTCTTTCCTCTTGGCTTCCATTCCCCTGGAGGTAAAAGAATGCAAACCATCCCATTGCTTTTCTGCTTTCTCTCATTTTGTCTTCCCTCCTCCTGCCTCCACCCCAATGTTAGGCTGCCCTGCAAAGTTTCTCTTGTGTAATCTCCTCTCTTCCAAACCATACATTCTCCTCTGATCAATACTTTATTGTGATTCAATGATATGAAGAAGTAATATCATTCCCTGTTTTACAGATGAGATTTAGGAAGGTGAAATAAGGTCTTCAAGGTCACACAACAAAGAGGAGATAGAGCTAGAATTCCAACCTGAGTCTTGTCTCCCTTTCAAGAGCACCATTTCCTTTTTCCATTCTCGCTCATTTTACTGGGTGCAGAGAAGCCATGAAGGGCAGTCTACCTTTAGCTCAGGCTGGACAATTTGTGGGTATGGGGTGAGCAAGCATTGAGTGTCATGAAGTTAATTTGCAACATCTGTTTATCTCATTTTTCTGGGGGTTTTTTTGAGTTTAAACTTAAAAAAAAATTAAAACTATGAAACCACCACCTAGGTTTAAGTTTAATTAGCTTCAATAAAAGCTAGAGCTGATAGCTAAATTTTTGTGATAATGCCTACATTATTCATTATTTTAAAGTGAGAACTCGGGGGCAACTCACTTTCCCTGTGCTTTTTCAAAGTTCATGTGTACATTTTCCCCGCCAAAATTATTGCAGAAGGGATAAAGAAAACCTTGCTTAACTGAAGGAGTGCACATAATAAATTTAACCCAGGAAATACGTTTTATTTTACTCTAGGCCTAACTCTGAAATATCAAGTATTAAAAACAACAAGAAGAAATTTTTACAAATGTATTTCTTCACTCACTGAAAATTGTTGAGAATATACTTTGCTCCATTATAATGTGTTTAGATAGAGAGTGTAAACGATGTTAAAATATACCCATGTGCTTCCAGCCCAGAACCCACATGGGGCTGCCTTTTACACCGTTTTCCTACCTAGTAAGTTGCATCGGGATTTTTTTTTCCTTTATGATACACTGGATGAGAATTTTTAAAAAATGTTTTATTACAAACGTTCAAACAGGGTGGCACCTGTGGCTCAAAGGAGTAAGGCACTGGCCCAATATGCTGGAGGTGGTGGGTTCAAACCCAGCCCCGGCCAAAAACTACAAAAAAAAAAAAAAAAAAAACCCAAATGTTCAAACATACACAATTGTAGGGAGAATTTCATGATCAACCCCCAATTATCCATTTAGTTTCAACAATTGTCAACTCATGGCCAATCCTGTTTTTTCTATCTCTGTTGTTCCCCAAGGTTTTTTGGTTGTAGTGGGGAAGTTAGAGAAAATGTAATATTTTAAAGCAAACTTGAAATAGATAATTGTATGTAAATCTGAGTCTCTTTTTAAATATCTCTAGATCGATTTCAATTTTCCTAAATAGTTCCTATATATATAGTATACACTCAAAATTTCTCCCCATTAATTCTGAGAAATGATTGATAGACCTACTGGAAGCTATGAAAATTTTTTTTGATTTTTTCTTTTTTTGTTTTTAGGACAAGTCTCCTGTCAACCTCTGTCCTGTGACCTCAAACTCCTGGGCTCAAACAATCCTCCTGTCTCAGCCTTCTAGTAGCTGGGACAGCAGGTACATACTGCCATGCTTTGGATTTGAACCACACCTGGATAGGCTAATTTTTTCTACTTTTTGTAAAGATGAGGCCTTGCTTTTGCTCAGGCTAGTCTTGAACTCCTGACCTTGAGCAATCCTCCTGCCTCACAGGGAACTAGGTTTATAACAGGTGCACCACCATGCCTGACCTACAAATTTCTTATCATTTTTATCCCCCTGCCCTGCCTAGCCCTACACCTAGCCTGTCTAATCCTAACACTAATGCTTACTTCCCTGCCTGGGATTTGAACCCAAGTTACCTGCATCATAGCATACTATCTTACACACTGTTCTATACTGGGCTATAGGCGCTTTCATGTCGTCCTTTCCTCTCTCACATGTGAGCAGAAGTCCTGTTTGTGAAGTAAGTAAATCTAGAAGTGGTAGACCTAGAAGGTAACAAGTGTGAGCCTGGCCATGTGCCAGCTGTGCTTCCTAACACACTAGCCTCTTCCTTCGCCATCTTCCTCAGCCTTCAGGATGGCTCTATTTCAGGGACGAGGGAATATGTGATGATAGTTGCTTCTACAAAATTCATTAATTTTGCATGTAATTTAAATATAGAGTAGGCTACCAGGGGCATGGTTCAGTGAGGACCACTTTTTAATGTGAATCTGGTTATTGACTTGTGTTGTCAAATGCTTGACACTGCCATGGAGATATGAGGAAGCAAAACATGAAAAGTAAAATCCACACTTGTTCTGTAGTCCTGCCTTCTGAGGCTCTGCTTGCCCTCAAGGTTCTGTGGTCAGGGCAGAGAAGAGAGGCCTTCTACACTCAAAGTCCCAGCAACCTCTCCTGATGGCCCCTTTAAGTGGCTCTCCATCTAAAAAGGGGCAGGTGGGTGGAGCTGAAGCTTAGTGTAACCAGATCTGTTTTTGTGGTTCCTCCTTTCATGTCTCACTATCAAAAGAGTGTGCTTGAAAAACTGGGGCCTGGGCAGAGGCTAGGATGTGCAGTAGACATTCAACGAACACTCATTGATGACTCCTTAATTCCTTGATTCAATTCATGGTTTGATTCTAGGCACTGTTCAGTATTTGTGGGATATGGTAGTATATATAATCTTAATCTTCATGGAGTTTATGTCATAGTGGGGGAGATGGACAATAGGTAAGTAAACAAATAAATTATAATAGTCATGTTAATAGAGGGAATGAAACTGGCAATGATACAAAGCCTGATTAGGAACAGAGGAGGTATCAGTTAGGATTGTCAGGGTCAGTGCTATTGAAGGTGTGGTCTGCTAGCATTGGTATCACCCAGTAGGATTCTAGAAATCCAAATTTCCAAAGATCTACTAGAAATTTGATCTGAAGATAAGAACTACTAAATTAATATCTTTGGGAAAAGAACTTTCCAGGTGATTCTTAAGTACCTACCTTTGAGATGCACTGGGCCAGGTTGGACAATGATCCTGAACCCTCAGCTGAAATGAAGTTTCATGTTGAGTGATAATGACACAACAGCAGGGGGGCTCTTTTCTCCTAGTTTTTGGTGACTCAGGCTGCAGTAGCTGCCATTGTTGAAATAGCCATGGTTGTTATGGGAAATAAGAGAAAGCCCTGTGGGATATCACAGCTAGATGTTTCAGTCAGGAAATGATGCACTTCACTTCAGTTTACAGACCACTGGAAGCTGCTATGTCCATGACTGCACCTGACCTCAAGGGGCCCAGGAAGAGCAATCTCACTACATTCCCAGAAGTAGAGGTACAATAGGTACAAAAGGGGAATGAGAAAGACTGGGTCCAAGTCACATCTTGAAAGTTAAGACCTGGGTGAGCAAGTGCCAGCCTTGGAAAAAACTTTCTAGAAACAGGAAAACTAGAAAAAATAAAAACATGGTTATCTCTCATTTCTGGACATAGGTAAAGAACCAACAACTATTTATTTTTGATTTGTGGCCTTTGTACTAGATGAGAGATAAATGGAAGTAAAAGGTAATTGATGCTATGAGTCCAGAGAAGTCGTGCAATTATTTCTATGTCATTACTAATAACTACACAGGCTAATTCCAGAAGTATCATCTCATTCCTCTGAGTCATCAGTTCTTCACATCCAACCATGTTCCTATGATTTCCATTGAGATTGACATGATTTAGGCAGTGGTACAACACAGGAAAAAATACATGGACCTTGGTTCCCATCTTTGGTGCCATTTACTGAGCTACGTGTCTGTGGGCAATTTATTTAAGCCCTTTAATACTCTATCTTTTTTATCTGTAGAGTGAGATTTTTCCTTTCAGGGTTATTACACAGACAAAGTGAGATTAAAAAAAATCAGAGGGGCCTATCTAGTATAATTCGTGGCAGTTGTGTCTGATAGCAGACACAAAAGACACTACTTTGTGTCTAACAGTAGACACTCCAGGAACTAACATTACTCATTTAGAGTGGAAGAGATTCACTGAATCTTGGGAATTGGAAAGGATCTTAAAAGTCTCCCAGTTCATTATCCCATCCAGTGCAGAATTCCCTAGAAACTTCCCGGCAGTTGATCATGCAATTGTGCTTGAAACTCTAGTGACAAAGAACTTTCCTTTTTGTGAAATTTCTTTTTGATCCAGCATTTCCCCAAATGTGTGATTTCTGGAGACCCATTCACTGATATGGTTAATTTGTGTTTGAGGAAAGATGGGTTGTATGACCAAAAAAATTTAAAAAGTTCTGGGTTCAACAAAGTTACACAGGCTTATTTATTATGCAGTGTTTTGTAGCCCACAATTTTCATAAGTACTGTGATTCTCCAGAAGAGTGCTATGGCAGCTAGACAGTGTTTTCCAAGTAATACTCCCCGCCTCCTGGGCATATTAGATGACTAATACATTTTTAAATACATACCGTGGTAAATACTGACATAAATGTTAGACATTTCTTCTTTACGTTGAAGCAAATCCTATTGTCCAATAACTTGAAATCCTTCCTCTTATCTCTGCTCTCTGGAACAACAGAAATCTACCTGTGCCACCTTCTGCACATTGGATCCCACAGAATCGTTGTATGAATCAAACACATGGTCTGACATAAAATGGAATACTTCTGGTTACTGGTTGCTGTAATACACATGGTCTTGTAATAGCGGAATCTTTGTTTGACCCTTGTCATACCTGCGGATTGATTTCCCAAAAAGCAGAAGATTGGACAAATCTCTCTTTTTGATATTTCTAATTAAATACTGAAGAAAATACTTTGTCTCTCAAGGACTAAAGGGAGATGCATAATCCTCCAGCATGACTTTTGATGTCTCTCTTCTCGCAAGCCACCCTTCTGCAGGCGATGTTATATTATCTTAGTCTGGAATGAACAAGGCAGCAATGAAGGGCCTGGTCAAGGCCACAGAGGGAGTCTATGTGTCAGACCCCTGAATGGAAGGGGAAGGTGTCTGGCTCCTGTGGTCTTGGCTCACCAGCATACAACATCTCCTAAAAGGTCATTTGATGCTGGGAAGGAAAGATGAACTGGCGACAGAATGAAAAGCTTTCAATGATACTCTTTCCCTTCTATAACATCTTTGTGATGAGATCTTCTGATGTCTCCTAACTCACATTAGTTATGTAATGTAAAGAGAAATTGCTGCAGTCATCAGAAGCATAGGACAGACAGTTATACATCTACCATGAATGAGTAATCCTTTTGAAAAAAATGCATTTACTTTTATAACTTATCTTTGTAAAGATGAGGCATTATAGATGCATTGCAACTCTGGAATGGGAGTCAGGATGGCTGAGCTCTAGGCCTTGCGGTGTGCTACTAGGTGGTGTGATCACTGGCAAGACATTACCTTCTCCTGACCCAGATTCCTTATCCTGAAAGCAAGTGGGTTGAACCAAATTATCTCTCAGTTTCATCCCACTTCTATAGTACTACAATTATATTTTTTTTCAATGAAAGGAATTCCTTATAGTCCTCACAATCAGATGTGCAAGAAATAATTGTGTTATTTTATTTAAATCAACCTAAATGTGCCTCTGAGCTCTGGCAATCTCCGATATTATTGGTGTTAACATTCCCCACATAAAAATGTATATTTCACCACCTTATTCAGTGGCAGAACATCAGCAATCCTTGGGTTCTCAGCTTTAGGAACACACTGGTCAGCACCACAATGCCACTGTGCCAGCTGGCCTGGTAGCATGATGCCCTGTGGTTTCAGGGCCCACGTCTCCTGTGTAATGATTAAAACATAGGTCTTGGTGCTAAGGTTAGGAGCTGGTGTCTAGAGTCCTTCTTCCCTGGTGGGTCATGAAGAAATTTCCTTTTTGGCCACCTCCAAAGAAGATGCTATAGAGGAGTTTTGTGGTCGTGGTATCTCTCAACTTCAGTCTTGTTCAACATTCTAAGGGAATAAAATTCTCTTCTTTTTTCTAGTATTCCTCTAAGACACTCTTCTTTCTCCCTGCCCCCTCCCGGAGATAAACTCTGAATAAAATTTTATATTTTACAAAAGAAAGGAACAGCTTTTGTCTTCAAGTAGCTTCTGCTTTACATCTACAAATGTCCTCAAAGCATGGAAATATTAAGTACACCACTCCCTGTGGTAAACAAAAGAAAAGGAAAAACATGGGAATAAACAATAAATGAACAATCTGATAAATTAGACTGGCACATATGTAGCACAGGCAACTTTGTGATGTATGAGAGAGACAGCTAACATTTTAAAACATGTTTTTATTCCATATGTAACATACTTTAAGAACAGGATGCTTAAAATCAAGATAATAAAAAAATGAAATTATTTAAACCATCTATAGTCCAGCCTCTTTTTTTAAACTATTGTTAATATTTGGGTATATATACTTTCACACTCTCCTCTACGCATATGTACTATTACTGTTATTATAATTAAATATAGTGAACACTTGTTGCTTTTTTTCTAAGATATATGCAAAAGGACGAGATTTGATAATCTTTACATTATTGGTGGGAACATAATTGTTGAGAGGAAATATCAAAGAGGGGTAGTTGATGGAGGATGGTCGCAGAAGTAGATAGAAATGGGTTCCGGGGACAAGGTTAAGCTCCAACAATAGGCAGCAAAAGGATCATAGCTCTTTGCATTGGATCAGGGAAGCAGGATGTAGGAAAGGAACCTCGTTTAGTGAGTTAGTAGGTGGAGGGTGCAGCAGAGAGCTGAAGATCTCTTTTCTCTACTAAGTCTGCGGCTGAGTCTTTGCTGAGAAGAAATGGGTTTCTGGTGTTTGGAAACTTGAAGATGTACAGAAGTTTGAAAACATCGCTGGAAAACTCAAGAGGAGAATAAAATATCTCTGGCATGTTTTCAGCACACATAGCAAATATTTGGCGTTAATATCTCTCTAAGTCTAGAACCACTATTTTGTCCATTATACCATACCTCCAGTGAGAACTTGTGCAGTTTTCTGATTGGCATGAAAATACTCTAGTTACAAGAGACCACAGACATAGTAGTATCTGCTTCTGAGGACATGATCCTTTTTTTCTAATTTTTCTTACATAGCTTTTATGAAGCACTAACGAAGGCTTGTCCAAAAGGTACTATGTGAGTAGGGACTCCCATATGTCCCCAAGTGCTGTGAAGTCAACAGACTGCACGGGGAAAGATTTAAAGAGGCAATTTCTCAACCCCAAGCAAACAGTCTACTAAGGCATCGTTCCAAGTGTATGGGAAGAGGATAGCATGAAAAAAACAAAGATAAATGATAAAGAACCAAACCAAGGATAAATGAGAACATTTTATGTGAAGAGCAGCATCTTAAGAGAAAATCCCAGAAATTGTCAAGACCAGCTCACAGTATCTTGTTTTCTTAGCAGATCTGAGAGTTGTGAAAATGCAGTACAGTCCTCAGACCACAGAGAAAGAAGTGGGTTGAAACATTTACTTGCTCTTTCAAAGTTCCTTGCTACCACTGTCTTATTTATGGGCCGTCTCTTTCTTCTGGCTCCATAAAGTAGATATTTATTAGCGAATTTGAAAAAGTCCAGTGTAAACTCATAGGTCAGTGATAAATCCACACAGACCAGGGGATTAAGGTCAGCTCCCTTAGCTCACCCATGGAGGAAAAACCTATAGGAAAGCTTTATTGCTGTTTCCTGGTGGAGTGTATTGATTTATCTAATCTGATATCCTAAGATCTGCTCTCTTATTATGCCAAAGAAGAAAAATCATTCTTATAAACTGGTTGAGTTCTAATGAGTATGACCAAGAGAGAAACATCAGAGGAAGTATGAGCAAGTTGGAACTAGAATAGATATTATAATTTACTTTTTTTATTTTTTTGTAGGGAGGGATTTCTATAAATGACAGAACACTTCACCCGGTCAGTATTTATCAGTGTACATAGGCTTGGTTATTTTGGACTGTCCAATTATGTGCTACATTAATATTTTATGTGCAGCACACTACATTTCATAGTGTCACTAAAATTAAATCCGACTACTACAAACACTGGCAGCAAACCAAGTCATGTAAAACATGACGGTAGCATCACTCACTCGAATCTCTACCCTGTTCTAATCATCTCCAGTTCAAAGCAGCAGAAGGCCAGTTTCCCCCGTAATAATTTGATAACTTAGATAATATTTCAAACATGAAGGTTTGACCCTTCCTCAAACTGGAGGTTAATGTTCCCCTTCCTTTGAGATTTTGTCACTTAGGTGATGCTCATCAGGGACTGCGGAAAGATGATTAGCTGTGGGTGACGGGCAGTTCCAAGCTTCCTCTCTCGGTTCTGACAAACATTCTGGGAAGAGGGGCGGGTTAATTTGAGGTTGAGAACAAAGGCTACAGAAAATCACAAGATTCAGACATATTTGTAGGCATTTTCTATATTAATGAAGAAACATCTGTATTACATAAGCATGTATATGAATTTATGATGACTAAAGGGAAAAGCAAGTAGCCAAATGATAAACTTACTATTCTTTTCTTCATATTTTAATTCTGATTACCCAAATGCTTAGTACAAGGCTTAGCCTTATTTTATTTTATTTTATTTTCACACTACAACCTATATGATTCTATTACAAAACAAATCTATAAAATTCAGATGATTGTGTCAAGGAGAGACAGGACAAATATGGTACAGAGAAATAAGAAGAAACTTTGGGAAGGTTTGATTTTAGTGATGATTTTATGGCAGTATACATATGTAAATTTTCAATAAATTGTAAAATTTATATATGCTGTTTATCCTATATTCCTCATACCTCATCAAGATGTAAAAACCACTTTGAGATACCATCTAACTCCAGTAAGAGTAGCCCACATAACAAAATCCCTAAACTACAGATGTTGGCGTGGATGCAGAGAAAAGGGAACACTTCTGCACTGCTAGTGGGAATGCAAGCTAGTATGTTTCTTTTGGAAAGAAGTTTAGAGAACACTCAGGGATCTAAAAATTGACCTGCTGTTGGATCCTGCAATTTCTCCTATAAGGAGTATATCCAAAAAACCAAGAGTCACTTTGCAAAAAAGATAATTGCACTAGATTGTTCACTGCAGCTCAATTCATAATAGCCAAGTCATGGAAGAAGCCCAAGGGCCCATGGACCCATGAATGGATTAATAAATTGTGGTATATGTATACCATGGAATACTATGCAGCCTTAAAAAAGATGAAACCTTTACCTCTTTTATGTTTACATGGAGGAATCTGGAACATATTCTCCTGAGTAAAATGTCTCAAGAATGGAGGAAAAAGTATCCATAGTACTCAGTACTTCTATGAAACCTACTTATATTTACTCATACTTTCTTATGAAAGATAGAACACAACTATAGCCCAGGATGAAGGAGAGAGATGGAGTGGGAAAGGAGGGGAGGGTGAGGTTTAACAGAAGGAGGGTAAAACGTGGGACCACACCTGTGGAGCATATAACAAGGGTACGGGCTTAGCTTTTTTGTTTTGTTTTGTTGTTGTTGTTTTGAGACAGAGTAGCCCAGGTTAGAGTGTCACGGCCTCAACCTAGTTCACAGGAACCTCAGACTCCTGGGCTCAAGCAATCCTCCTGCTTCAGCGTCTTAAGTAGCTGGGACAAGCGCCTATCACAACACCCAGCTCATTTTTCTATTTTTAGTGGAGATGGGGGTTTTGCTCTTACTTAGGTTAATGTCAAACTCCTGATCTCAAGTAGTCCTCCTACCTCAGCCTCCCAGAGTGCTGGGATTATAGGCGTGAGCCTACCATGCTCAACCATCATTTGCATTTTTTAGTAGCCCATTAATAAATGCTAATTTGTTTTTGATCTTACAAGATCTGGCTTTTCAACTGAACCCACACTTTTATAGATGAATAGCTCTATTCCAGACTTTTATGTCTTAAGCCATAAACTAAAGGGACAATTCACAAAATATAAAATTATTTTCCTAGAGATTTTTTCTTAGGAATTGCTTTAATCTCTAGTATGTATTATTTTAATTGTTCTTTATTGCTGTTACTTAATATTCATTTGAAGTACTAATGATTAAGATTTATTTCTCTCTATAAGTTGCATTTGGGTTTGTTAAAGAGATACTCTTGGAGATTATCTTTTCTTTAACATTTAAAAGATTAATAATTAACATTTATTTCTCTCCTTAAGTTACATTTGGATTTGTTAAAGAGATGCCTCTGGAGATTATTTTTGCTTTAGCAGGATGCAGGTATTTTTTTCTTAATCTTATTTTAGGTTAAAAAAATTAAATTTTAAATTAAAAATGATTCCAAACATAAAGTACAAAAAAATCATGTAATGGACTCTTGTTTATTCATAAAGAGATGATAACAAATTTTTAATATTTGCTTTAGAAAGAATATTTAGAATGTGCACAATACACCGGACATGCTTGATCAGAGTGTGATGACAGCTTTGTTTCTTTTCAGTTGTTACTTTTTCATTTCTTTTTGCTGTCTTAATACTGGTGCTCACCACTGCCCAGGATGGCAGGGTTCGTTCTTGATCTCTGAGCAGGAAAGAATTCAAGCACAAAGTCACAGGCAGAAATGATAAACTAAGTACTCAGTAAAAGTAGACATGGACTAGTTTATTGAAAGCAAAGTATACACTTTAAGAACAAGTAAATAGTGGTCTTATCCAAGAAGGAACATTATCATATAGGGTGTGTCCTTTTATGCTAATCTCTAATAACATGTTGAGCTAGGTTGAAATATTCATGGATTTTCAAGGAAAAGGGTGGATAATTCCTAGAACTGAGAGCCCTCCTTTCTTGACTTTATAGGATAAATTGCAGGAGTTGCCATGGCATTTGCAATCTATCATGGTGCTGGTGGATGTGATTTTAACTATGTTAATGAGGCTGGTTTATTTTAGGACACCATTACCTTAACTGTGCACATGCCCCAATTAAATGAATTCCCTGTTTTACCTTAGATAAAGATGTTAAGGTTAAAGTAAAATCACTGAAGGTTTCCATTGATTACATTTATCTCAGCAAAGCTTATTCACATTCTTGTAGCTTTTCTTCTCCAGTTGGGCTTCTCCTTCTGACCCCTGCCCTACCACCTGCTGGATATCTAACTTCTGTCTTAGTCTTGTCAATCTGCCTGGCATCTTTCCCATGATGTTGAATTGAAAGGGCAATGCTCAACATTGTTCTCTTATCTTTGCTTTTAAAGGAAATGCTTCAAATGATTTACCATTAAGTTTGCTGTGGGGTTTGGAGAAATACATTTTATCAGATTAAAGATGTTTTCTCCAATTCCCAAATGTCCCCCCAACAGCCTCTAGGAATGGGTATTGAATTTTAGTACATATTTTGTTTTTCCTCAGAAATGGAGATGTTAATACGATTTTTTGTTCTACAATCAGTTAATGTAGATAATTACGTGAAAAACTTCTCTAATACTTTATTTTCTTATATTTCTAGATAAAGATGATTTTTCCATGATAAATGTGTATGGGAAGAGTTCCGTCGTGGTTAGCGGGTGACCTTGCATATATTTGCACAGGCCAATTGGGCAAAGATTTGGAACACAGCTTACCAAGTCTTTGAAAAACACCTTACTGTCCCCTAAAACTAAAGAAGCTGAAAGGGTGGGGAGGTGCTGTCTCAAGGCTAACTCCCACTCACATCCTCACTCTAGAGGTGGAAGACTTAAAGCGAGCCTTTAAACAGTTCCATTCCTACACCCAGCCATCACGCAACATCACTCTCCTGTGGGGCTGTCCGGGATAGCTTCTCATGTTTCCTGGGTTCTGTCAAGGGAGGAAGTTTCTTGTCTGTACTCCTAGAATTGGACAGTCTAAAACTTGCATTGCATGCATTGGCCCTTTGTTCCAGTGCTGTCACTTTGGGTGTGTGGGACAAGGACCATGAAGAGTTGGCTCTTGTAGCTACTACTCCTGCCCCTGGCTATGTAAGCATCAAGTTCCCTAAAGGGAAAAGTAGCTCTGAGCTTCTTTACTGGTCATAATAGTGAGGCCTTGGCTTTGACCTTGCCTTGTTTTGTGTGCTTGACAGAACTTTTCATACATTGTTGAATTAAGTTAGCTCAATGTTTTACTGAGGTTTTTAAAAGATATTTTTAATAGCAAATAAGTTGAAAATCATACTTTTATGTGTTGTCTTTGAATAAAACAGAGAGCTCTTCATCTGCCCTCAGGCTGTGGAGCAGTTTATATTAGACTTGAATTATCCATTATTTGTCTATCAGATGAACTCTTCTGAAACACTTTCTAGATCTGGTAGATACATTTAATTGGGGAAGGATGATTTTTGCCTATCAATTTAATATATTTAATAGCTACAAGTCTACTTATATTTTTCATTCATTCAATTTTGTAAAATCCTCCCCCTTAGGTAATGTCCATTTCATATAGTGGCTTATAGTCACTTATAGACTTTAATTTTTATTCTACTTATTTTAATCTCCACTGATTTCTTTAGTATTTGATGAGACCTATTTTGTACCCTAATATATTTTCAGGTTTCTTAGAGGTTCTAACTGTGCTTAAAATATGTATTCTTTGCCTTTATAACACAGTATTCTACATATTAATATATCTATTAAAACAAGGTAGATAATTTTATTCAAGTATATGATATCCTTATTAATTACTTTGCCTACTAAGAAATGTGAAAAAAATCACATGATTTTTAATTCATTAAGTTCTGCACGTAATTCTGGCAATTTTTTTTTTCTGTGTTGTTAATGCTATTATGTTAGATGAATACAAGTTGAAGACAATTAACATTATTAAAATAATGCTGATTTATCATCTTTTATCATTCTGTAATGACTGTTTATGCCTAACAATGCTTGTGTTTTAAATTCAGTTTGTCTGATGCTAATAGAGCCTCATCATAGTTATCTTTTGATTAGTATTTTCCAGGTATATATTTTTTTCCACCAGATTACTTTGGCCATTTGGCTTGAGATAGGTCTTTAAACAGTACATACTTACATTTTAAAATCAATCAAATTTGAGATTTACCTCGGTTTAAGTGGTGAATTTATTCCACGTATTTTTGTTATTGTCGCCGATACTTTGGGCATATTTCTGGCATGATTTTTGCATTGGCAGCTTTTATTCCTTTTCCAGTATGCTTTCAGATCAATCAAATAAAACATTTCGAATTTAGATCAAATATTTTTCACTTTCTCTCTATAAGTTCCCAAATTACATTTTCTATTTGTATTATTTTGTTAAATAATTTTTTCATTTTTATCATGTCAACTTTATGAAATATAAAATTAATCGACATTGCCTCCTTCCTTCTGAAACATATATAAGAACCAAAGAAAGTCTTTTTCCTAAAAATATTACCCAAGAATATCGTGTATGAAGGTTTGTAGATACGAGGGTTTCCTTTGGTGGGGTAAATTTAATCTACTTTGACAATCTTGTGTATTATGGATAAACGCCAAAAATTCTTACTTCCCGTGAATTGCTAAACTTAACATAGTTCTTGCTTTTTGCTCTCTTTCACTATTCTCCCATCAGCATATCCTATGATACTAATACGCCAGAACCGCTATTATTCTTCATCCCAACCGATTAAATGGTTTTGATCAAAGTTTCTTGGAGCAACCGTGGCCAACAGCATTTTTACTTTACAGAATGTAAGATTAGGTGGCATTCTTTCTAAGGGTTATTGTTTTGTAAGTTGTACCTAGAGACATCAGGAAAATTTGGATTTTGAGAAGGAAAACTCTTAAATAATAGTGTTGAAGTGATGAAGTAAGGACCTCATTTCACAAGTTATGGCAGGGAAGATGCAAACAAATACATTGCCCATAAATCAAGACAAATTTCTTCATCTTTGTCTTGTTCCCCAGACATCTGAACTATTAGAAAGGCCCAGGGGAAAGTTACAACATTTAACCAAACAAATGTGTGTGCCTTTAGTATAATTTAAGATGTCCTAGCCATATGGCTGCTTGTGACACCTAATTCCGTGTACTGAGGTTTCCTCACTTGCAACTTAAAAAAGAGAAAAGCAAGTGCCTGACATCTGGAGGGTGCCTGGCATTATCATGTGGGACCTGCCTTCTCTATGGAACATATTCTCACAGAAAACCAGTAGCAGACTGGACCATGATTAAGTGAAGTAAAAAGACAAGATCATGGCTACAATTTTGCCTAAGCATAGATAAAACATAGTCTCAAGAAACCAGAGAGATACTGAACATCCCACAGCCTAGCTAATATTAGCAAATGACCAAAGCTTCTTTACCAATGACAGCTCCAGCCTGACTTTAATCTTCTCCTTCTTCTAGATAAGCACTGTTAAGATACCAAATTATAAAATCTCCCCTGACAGCATTTAATCTAGAGCAACGTCCTACTTTTTGGGATCTTCCCCCAAATCATCTGACATGAACTCGGATAACTCCTATCTACCATCCTTTTTCGGATATATGTGCTAGTTCCCCATGGAGTACATTCTCCTTCATTGCAATGAAACTTACTCAACAATAGGCTTGTCCCTGGGGGTGGTGGGGGTGGTGGTGATGTTTGACTGTATTGAAAATCTACTCTACACATTGATTTGTTAAATCAGGAATGCTCAGGTACCTTTCTTAATGAATACATTATCATGTTTAAGTCATAAACAGGCCTTCATTTAGTTTATGTTATGTAGAAGATTTCTTCTAAAAATTGGCTTACCCATGGAAATTAATGATTTCAGTCTGGCTTTCAAAACTCTCTGAAGGAAGTGTCTTCAATAGACTACTTGGTTATTTGTGTGTGTGCGTGTGTGTGCGTGTGTGTGTGTGAATGTTAGCTCATTCTTGACCATAGCGGCTCTTCCAAATGTCCTTGACAAATGCATTATCGTTGACACTGGATTATGCAGGTCTGAAAGAATTTAAAGTATCTTTCAAGGGGTCCCTGTGGTCTTCATAATAGCATTTAGATGCTGTCCTAGGCTAAAGAAGGTCAGACTCTGGCCCAGGTTAACTTTCTCACCGTAGTTTTTCCCATTCTCACCCCAATTTATGCTGGGCCCCCTAAATTCCAGATACATTTAGCTACTTTCTTTTTCATTTTACTTTGGAATAATGGTTATGAATGTAGAATGATGTTGGCACAATGGGTGGGTGACGTTATTGAAGGAAAAATGGAAGGATGCCAACACAGGCAAGGAATGAGTTTTAGCTCAGAGAATAGCAAGGAAAGTGCTCAACGTTCTACCACCAGCAGGGGCTGAAGCAGACATTGTCAGAGAGGGACAGTCCCCGGGCCTCCAGACTCTAGCCAACCTCCCTCCTCCCTGTATATCAACTCAGCAGGCTTATTTGTGTCTTTTAAAAACATTTTTCATGTCTAAGAGTACAAAACAAAATCTTGCTATTTCTACAGTAACTCTTTGAATTACCTAATGAAGGGGAGGAAATATATCAATTAAATAAATAGGGTTAGTTTATGTTTATTTTCCAATTCAATGATTTGTTCTAATTATATGCCTTTCTTTTAAAATGTATTAGAAATTTAGCATTGGTCAATTGCCTCAGAAAGTGATCTTTGTTTGTTTGTGTGCATGTTTGTTTTTAGCACATTATAATTTCGTTCACTTTAATCATTATGGACTCATGGCCTTTCTCTGACATCCAGTATCAATCAGTCTCTGAAGTGCAGCTTTGTTAAAGCATTTTCACTTTCCTATAAGATTTCTCAGGTTCTTGATTTCTCCTGTTTTCAAACATTCTCCAAAGAGCCTTTTAGGGGAAGATGGTTAAAAAGCAAAATCTAGGTACTAGGGTCCACATTACATTATTGCACATTATTGACACTGGGTCAGAGTAGGGTGCTTCAGAAGCTACCAGCCATTCCATTCACAGAAGCAAAAAGTTACATTTTTTGATCCAAATTAATTATTTTGGAGTAGCAATTTATTATTTTTTGCTTTAATCTGAGAGTTAATCATTTTTAAAAATTTTTTTACACTAATTTTTTTTTTTAAATTTCAGGTTATTGTGAGGGTACAAACAACCAGGTCACAATGTTTGAATTTGTTAAGTAGAGTCCCTCTTGTAATTGTGTTCTGTATCCAAAAGGTGTGCCATACACCTGCACCAATTCCCCCTCCCCTCTCTCACCTGCTTTGTTCCCCCCCCAAACTTGAACAGAATTAAGTTTTTTTCCTATGTGG
This sequence comes from Otolemur garnettii, assembly GCF_000181295.1. Lineage (NCBI taxonomy): Eukaryota > Metazoa > Chordata > Mammalia > Primates > Galagidae > Otolemur > Otolemur garnettii. The sequence goes on from NW_003852401.1 coordinate 36,850,256, forward strand.
GTTAGATTATCTACTGACTTCATAATAAAATTGAGAATTCATCATTTTTATTCATTATTTTAGTTTTCTCTTTTCTACTCATTTTGATATCATGTATACATGACAAGATCATGTATATATAGCACTATTCTAAATTGAAGGTTTGATTACAGGGCAACGTGACAGAAAAGAGGAGTCTGGGCTGAGAAGACCTTACACAAACTTCCTAAAAAGATCAGCTTTGCCAAGATCTTGTTATGATTAGACACAATATATGTAAAGCTCCAGGCCACATGGTTGGCAAAATACCTCTTGATCATTAATATTATTGCCAGAAATAATTTGAGTAATAAAATTCTTTATTGATATCTGATATCATGGTTTTGGGGTGGGAAACATGGGACTTAGCCTAGAAGATTACTTTTTTAAATAACAGATCTACAGAAATATAATTCACACACTACACAACTCACCCATTTAAAGTGTACAGTTTAGTGGTTTTTACCTTATGCACAGAGTTGTATAACCATCAACATAAATTTTAGAACATTTTCATCACCCTATAAAAAAATCTTACATCTTTTAGCATCTACTACTACCCATTTTCTTCTAACCACTTTAACCTTAGACAACCACTAATTGCTCCATTATCTTTATAGATTTGCCTATTCTGGACATTTTATGGAAATGGAACCACACACTATGTGATCTTTTATGAATGGTTTCTTTCATTTAGCATAAGGTTTTTAAGGATCAGCCATATTATATAGAAGCATGTATTAGTAATTTGTTCTTTTTAATGGTCAAATTATATTCCACTATTTGGATATAACAGTTTTGTTTAGATATTCTTCAACTGATAGATATTTGGGTTGTTTCCACTTTTTATCCGTCATGAATAGGGTTGCTATGAACATTCATGTACAAATTTTGATATGGACATATGTTTTCATCTCTCTTGAGTATATATCTTGAAGTAGAATTTCTACATCATCTGGCAACTCTACTTTCAGCATTTTGAGAAACTGCTAGACTGTTTTTCAAAGGATCTGCATCCTTTTACATTCAGCCCAGAGGATGTTACTGTGCTATAGCCATTTATTTTGTTAGATTTGGACACTGTCATTTTTGTTACTCTTAATTTGGAAGAGCTGATGTTATGGTTGGTCACAAGCATATAAAATGAGTGTATTACTTATAGCTTTTTACTGAAGGGAGTCACGCCTGGTAGGTTCAGAACAGATAGCAATGTGTAGAAGACAGAGGGTGAACAAGAGGGAAGGGGTTTCCCAGTCAGGTGAGGAAACTTCCTATAGTCTAAATGGCAGAGAAGGTCAAGAGTGGCCAGTGGGACTCAGTGGCTGAAACTGAAAACATGAGATCAATGTATGGGCATAAATGGAGAAAGAAATCTGAGGAACAGGTGCAAAAGAGAGAAAATTAGCAATTTTAGACACTATGCTTTTTAAATTAATAGAAGATGATCCACTTAAGGGCTAGGAGTGTGATTGATGTAACAAAGGAGTTTCGGCACAGCAGAAACTGTTCCTGATTTGGGTTAGAAGCCATGGATTCAGCTCCTTCTTTTAGTACATATCAACAGCATGACCTTGGGAAAGTCACTTGTTCCCTTCTGTGCTCATGCACTCTTTTGTACACATCTCTAGCACAGCCCTTATTACATCACACTGGGAGCTATTTATGCATCCTTCTCCCTTCTCAGACTCTAGGTGTTTCAGGAAAGCTTTCTTAACTTATTTATCTTTGCATTCCTAGGGCTTTGAAACAAGGCTGGCACAATGCAGGTGATCAATTATTGTTGAAATAAAATTCAGAGTTGTAAAAATTTAAATGACAAGAGCGCCCTGTGAAATGTAGAGCACTACAGTTGTAGGTGATTTTTAGTAAAAATAGAAATCTGAGAACTGAGTCATAATGAAAGAAATGAAGGGTTCAATAAAATATATCTCTTAACTTTACATGTTAATGCTTGGTTCATGTCCAGAAGGGTTGAGACATTACAGTGTCATTTCTTTTATGATTATAGACAGAGAATGACATCAATGATAAACAATATAAACAGCTGCAGCCTGATTGGACTATTTAGGGATCATAGTTGCATGTTCATGAATACCACAAGTTATGGCTTTTTCACCCTGCCACTTGTCTTAGTTGAATTTTGCTGTGAAAGAAACAGATCTAGTACCTGATCTTTCCTCCAAAACTTCCACATGTTTCTCCTTTTCTTCACTCCTTTGTGCTCTAATGGAGCAGGGACTGGTATTTTCCCTCAACTTGAAGTTGATGTGAGCCACTACTGAGTGTTGAAGAGGTTCAATACCTAGTATGGCTCCAGGTTCCCATCTGGGGGCTTGTGTTTCATGTTTTATCAGGCATCCCACTGTGCAGTTATCTCTGCACAGGCAGAAATAAGATCTACCTCTGCCCTAGCCATCCTGGAGACTTGCAGATGGGATTCCAGCCTTCTCTTGAAGACACAGGAAATGTTTCACGATGCTCTGAACTTTGAAGAGAATAGCTTGACTTACTCTAGTTCTCCTAAACGCAGACCTTCCACAGGGGTGACTCCAGGGTAGATGAGATGAATGGAAAACAAAACATTCAGCAACCATTTTGATGACCCTCAAACTCTGGAACCTAATTGCCAGCCATCTCTCCAGTAAGAATGCTGAGCAATAGTAGTTCAGTGTTGTGTCAGGTTCTGCTGTCCCACTGGATTATCTCCTCCCAATTTATTTTCTCCCTTTTTATCCTTGAAAAGAAATTGTTCCCAAGGATGACTCCAGTTGATTATCCAGAGATGTCAGGCATGATTAATACCATACCTTGCATTGTACATCATCTTTTTTTCCCTTTGGGGCCCTGAGAGCAATGTCCTTTTCTGTTCCGTGCTGCCACAACAAATAAGTTCCCCTGTACTGTATTTACAGAAAGATATATTTCCTGATGTCTGTGCCCTGCACAGGTTAGCAGATTGGATGGCAGTAGTTCGGATCATCATAAATCCAGTGCTGGCATGATATGTCTGGGGTGCTGCCAGGGGTCAGTCTCATGAAGCAGCCATAAATGGCTGTCCAGGAAATGACAACCAGAAATAGTGTGAACCTTCTTTTTGTCTCTCCCTCCCCAATCGCAATGGATCACAAAAGAGAATCCAGAAAGTCTGAGCATCACTGAGCTGAGAGCTGCCATCATTCCCACATGAGCTAAGCTAAAAGCCTTGTGCTGTGTAGCCGGAGAGATGCATTTGGGCAAAGCATCTGAAGACCTTGGCCTCAAGAACTGCCTGTACCTCTTTCAGATTTACAGAGTAAAACAAGGAAACTCTTGGAGCTTCAGTTTCTTTGTTTGTAAATAGGGTGTAATGGTACTTACCTTGCCCTTGTAAGAAGGAGGAAATCCCATGTTACACATGCAAGTGCTCTGTAAATTGCCAGGTACTGCGGAAATGTGAGTTAGTGTCTTCTGCTGTCTGCTGGACCTTGTGGAAATGCTTCCTTCTTGCTCTCAGTTTCAGAGTATACATATCCTGCCTCTGCTGTCCTCCTTGGTTGTGTCTGTGCTCTGGCATGATCCCTGGCTCTATGCTTTTGCATGACCCCTGACATCTTCCTCTCCCTGTGTTTGGCTTCTGTACATGTACTGACCCCCCAACTGTATGCTGTGCTCTTAAGTTGACATTTTCATTCCCTTGTTATGGCTCTCAGTTCTGACTCTTCCCCCTTTTCCTGTTATCTATAGCTACATCTGACATAAAGTTTCAAGAACCTTATTAGGTAGGTTTAAGTGGCTTTCACAGTGCAGTTAATCTTGATAGTCCAACTGGAATTTGACTTTGTATTTGACAGAGGTTAGGAAAGTAGGTTTTGATCTTTCAGATGGGATTCTGTAAGTTTAAGTCAGGATTCTTAGTGTGGGCACCCTGTTGGCATAGGGCACTATAGCCTAGAACTCCTGTACTTAAATGCTCCTCCAGCCTCAGCCTCCCCCGTAGCTGGGACTACAGGCACATGCCACTGTGCCTACCTCAATAATAGCTTGAAACTAAACTAGCCTAGCAAAATACTGGCTTTAGAAATGAGCCAGAGAGGAATGAGCATGATGAAGCTAAAGTGTTTTAAAAGGCTTTATTTGAAATTTTGATATAATGATAGAGCAATATAAATTTTATTATGACTTGTAGGAACAGAAGAGTAATCATTAGAAGCATTGATAAGAATGTTAGAACTCCCAGATAAACAAGAGGAGCATGGTAGTGTTAAATAGAAATTTGACCGAGCCGGGAGAAGGAAGAAGAAAAGAGAAACTAAAAATAAAACAAATACATGGTAAAAGCAAAATAAAATGGTGGGTAGACTTCCAGGCAATTACTGAAGCAGGGATTACAAACGTTATTTCCGAGAGAGAAAGGAGTGAAATAGACTTTTGCAGGTATGCTCATGAAAGTTCTGGGCAGAACTTAGCTCAGCTCAGCCTCGGTGTGACTTCAGACCCACCCTCACCCTGCAAAGAACCTAGAGCCACAGTACAAATGGAAAGTCTAAATATTCAAAAGCCGTATGTCAAACTCACAAACTGATAAAATGCCTTCTGTGCTTCCATCTTTCTTTAGCCTTGACACAAGTATTTTATAATATCCTAGAAGCCCAGATTCAGATGTATTTTTGGACTTATGTGCAAGGACATCACACCATGGGGAGAGCCGTCCTAAACCTTGCCAACTCTAGTTTTCTCTCCACTCTGCTTTGTTCTGCTCTGCAAGGGGCTTTGTACACACCTGCGTGGACACTCCAGCCTGTGTGTCCCAGCTCTGTTACATCCCTAGTGGACAATCTTCTTCCTCTTTTTAATCTCTAGGGCCTAAGTATGTGCCTATTGAGTTGCTCTAAACTTAACCAGGCAAAAGCAGGAAGGTCCAGAGAAGTTGCAGGTTGTTTGAGCAGGAGATTCTGGGCTCCAGATACTTGGTTCATGGTCTTTAAGGGGAGCAGATTAGAGGGTCTGTGTGGACATGAGCCTTGGCCTTGCAGAATTCTCCTGTGTAGGCACCCAGCTGTCAGAGGCATGGAATAGGTTCTTAAATGTGTGTGTCCCAGGACAGAGGCCTTTGCTGGGCTCTAAATGCTGTGTTCCAAATGAAAGATTTAAACTGTTCTCTTTTCATTTTATTAGAGCTCCAGAAAGATTTAGAGGGTGTTTTATTCTCCTTCCCAACCCCCCAGGCAAGGAGGGCTAAAGTCCCAGGTGAGACTAAAGCCCATTATGGGCTCAGATAACACATCGGCTGGTGTTCCTATTTGTGCTTTCCTCACTGGTGAAATGGGAGTAGTTCCTGCTCCTAGGGATATTTAAAAAAAGATAAATGCTGAGTTTCAAGAATCTGAAGGTATATGCCCTGAGCTGATGAATGTGAGGGAATAACACTAACCCCTTTTTTCCATTCCCAGAAAGTTGAGCTCCAAGACTCTCTTTCTTTGGGCCTACAAATTCCACAGGACTCCCAGAGGGAAACCCAGTTGCTCTTTGGAGCCAGGATGCTAGCACCACCTGTCACGTTCTTCCTCCCATGACTTAAATACCAAGGGCTTATTTTTCCCCAATGCACTTTCAATCGTTATGTGTTTTTCCACCAAGGGGGGATCCTGGTGGCAGGTGGCTTTGCACTGGGGACACAGAGGGCATGGCCAGAGCCCAGCTTCTTCTAAGTGCAACGGGGAAGGAAGCTGGGGCTCCAGAAACAAGCTGGGACTGTCTGTGTCAGGCTCCCGTAATCATCTCTCCTTAATGGCAGAGAAAAGCATATCCCCTTCTCGAGGCCAAAGAGGAAAATCACAGATGCGAAAGTGATGAGAGGAGAAAATGATTGGATTCATTTGAAGGGATGAGCCAAGTTTTCCTCCCTTCCTTATTTGAGCCTCCTGAGTTTAAACAAGCACCTTGAGGCAATTAAGAACGCTGAGCTCTCCGGAGTGATCACACTGATTCAGTCTTTATAGGAGGAAATTAGTTCAGAGACAACAGTCAACAGCCTGTCCTTCCACAGGGCTTGGGGAATTTGTACAAACTTCACAAACATTTAGAGCCCTTCCACCGACTAACTGCCTTTGAATGAAAGACTTTGCCATTGTCTTTGTTTCTTGAAAATGTCAAAGTAATTGGGACCAGGACAGGACTCACTGAGGAGTCAAAGTCACTGCTTTCACTGGAGGTGAAAATACAAACGAATGCTTTACATTTTCTCCTTCGGAGGGTTACATTTAAGTAGCATCCTTCCAATTACTGTGGGTTTTCCTCAAATCGCTAAAACAAAAGGCAAACCAGAACAAAACAACAATGACCAAGGAGAGAACATTTCTTCCTCAGCTCAGGCACTATTTGCTGAACTGCAGCCCAGGAGTGATTTTTATAGCCAAGTCATAAATGGCTGGAAATCAGGAGCTTTTGATGGAAATGTGGGCCGACCTTTAGCTGTATTGATGCTCGTGAGTGCTGCTATGATAAAAATGCCCTCCTTCCTCCATTCCGACTCCCCGAGCTCTTTAATTCTTGTAAATAATGGGCTCAGCTCTCACTGAAGCTAGTCAGAGACGCAGCTGTGGGGATATGATTAAGGAATAAAATTCCCATTCTGGGTCAGGAAGCAGGACTGTGGGTTTGATATCTGACCACTCAAGTGGGAGAAAAAAGCTTTTTAGTGGTGCAATTATCTCTGACCAGCAGTGAAATGGTTAATTGGCTCTTCCTCCTTCCTGCTCCCAAACTGCGGACCACTGAGGCAGGGCCAAGTCTCTCTCTGACCTCTCAGCCTGTGAAGCCTCTTGGCAAAGGATCTTTAGCCCCACTGTTTTTTTTCCCTTTTCACATGATGAGTGATGCTCAGCGTTGATAAATGCTCATTCGGTACCAGATTATAATACAGACTCAGAAATTTCATCTCCCAAGCAACTATTTGATTACTACAAATTAAGCAGAGGTATTCACCGGTATCTCTGAGGGGATAGCATTCTATACTCCCTTCCTTGAAAACTAGATCTCTTCCTTTGGAGAGCTCATAAAAATTGGAGGGTTTGGTCATTGCTTTCAATCAAATCATGGTCAATCCACATTTGTCACCCCTGCCTCCCACCCAATAAAACATATGTTTCAATCTATTAAATTCTTTACACATTTCTTTACACAAAAAGAGGTCAAATAATAAAGTTTGGCACATTTTCCATTTTGTCACTTATAATCAAGAATTTTCAGATGGAAAAAAAAATGATGACTGCCCTTGAAAACATGAGAATATGTAGATTTTTCTGTCTTGACAGATTTCTCCCCACCCCCCTCCCTGTAGTCTCACAAATCAGGCAGTCCCCGTATTCTATCAAATGCAAAGTTTAGCTGGATGACTTTTCATAAACTTCATTTTTAACACATTTTTTCCTCTTGTATTTCTATAATCTATGCAAAATGCCAAGCTCCTCAAAAGAACTTTACAGGTCATTTTCCTGCCATAATAGTCGAATCAGTAGCAAATGCACTTCATGGTTTTTAAATGCAGTGACGACAGTAGTCTGACAGCAGAAATATGTACTGGATAGTAACTTCCACAAAAGCCTTGAGATTTTCACATGAGTAGAGATTATGGCTTTGGAAATCATCTTTTTTTCCCCTTCTAAAGATTGCTTTTGTGTAAATATGGACAAAGAGCATTTCTTGGCTCTGTACTATCAAGTGCCCTTGACCTAGTGACATTATTGATTTCCTACCATTGTCTTTAAATGTATTGGTCCAAGAGGACAGAACTATAATAGCTGCCTACCTCAACAATTAATTTTGATCTGCTGTATGTAATAAGCCTCACAGAAGCCCTTGAAAGAATGACTTCCAGGTCAGTGCCTGAACACGCATGTGCACGTGTGTACACACACACACACACACACACCAGTCTCACACACATGCATGATAATGTATCTTTTTATTTTTTCAGACCAAAAATTAGGTCATCTAGTCTGCTAAAAGATTTTTTCTTCAAATTTGTGAATCTCTTGGTATAAAAAGATTGCTTTTGTATAAGTAAAGCAAAAAATGTATTTTGAGTTATTAATATAATGCTATATTTACTGTAAAGAATAAAGTTAAATGGAACTGCAATGGTTGTACAAAAGTAGCAATGCTTATTTTCTCATTAATGGTCAAATAAAACCTCCCCCTCTCCCATCTAAACATAAAGGGGTTTGATCATTTGAGCTTATGCTGCGTTGTCAGTTACCTAAGTGACTCAATTCTTTCCACTAGGAATCTTGCTAGGTACTCCAGTGCCTGGAATTTGGGGATGCTAAGATACTGTTATGATTAATGGGCCTTATTTCATTGCTGCCTTTTCAGTCTGTATATTTGGAAAATATGAGGTCAGACAACTAAGTTTGGGAACTCATCCCAGAAAAAGTGCTACATACATTATTGCTGAATATCATTACAGTCACCAGATGGCCAGGGAGAGGACTTCGAAGGTGACGATAGTGATTTTCAGCAATAAGGTATGAGTACTTTTTCTGGGATGAGTTCGTGAACTTAATTGTCACACCTCATATGTACATCATCAGAACCCTGACCAATGGAGGGCACTACTCAGATATTGTTTTAAAAATTAAAAAAACAGTTTTTGAATTGAAAACGTCTGTGTTACTTTTTAAAAATAAATTCCCAGGGTGGCACCTGTGGCTCAAAAGGGTAGGGTGCCGGCCCCACATGTGAGAGGTGGTGGGTTCAAACCCAGCCCCAGCCAAAAAAAAAAAAAAAAAATTCCCAAACTATAAATGTCACAAAATAGTCCTCACATAATTAATATTCATTTTTTAAAATGTTAGAACATAAAGATATTACTGAATGTGCAAGAAAGATTGCCACTGTTGAATATTGTTGCACTAGCCTAGAAGAATTGGCCTACAAAAAATTTCTTTACTAAGCCTCTACTTCATTGATCTTAACATGGTTATTGCTTTTTAAGTTCTATTACATAACAAGCAAAGGGGAAATAGTAATAAAGTCATGCCTATTTCATTATAGGGAATAAATAAAGATTAATTACTGTCAGTATTTCATGTTCTTGGATGAAAGTAACCTATCAACAAGTGTGCATTTTCTAGAATGTGATTTTTTTTACTTTAATTTGTGTGTTTTGGTTGTTTTGATATGTTTAATATTAGTATTTGAATCACAATGAAAGTCTTTCCTTCAGGTACAAAAGGGAAGAGTTTAGTAAATACCTACAGAATTTTATTATTCATGGCAGTCAAAATAAGAGACCAATTGACTTTTTATGTTTTGAACTTTTCATCAATGTGGCTATATTTTTTTCTGTTCCGCTTTTATGCGCTTTCTTTTTCATTTTGAATAATTGTAAAACTACAGAAAAGTGTAGAGAATAATGTAACAAGCCCTCTGTATTATTAATAGTTAGTGTTGCTTTGTAACATGCCAGCTCAACATTTAGTTAGCTGAAGATGTTAATCATTTTTCATGTCTCACAATTACAGGGCTCACAAGGAAAGTTCTGCTGCTCTGGGCTGGGCTTCCTCATGCCTCTGTGGTCAGCTGGTGGATCCTGGTAGCAGGAGCAGGAGATAGCTCATCTGTGATGGCTGCAGCTAGAATGACTTAGCTCTGCTCCACAGTCTCTCATCCTCCAGCAAATTAGTTCAGAGTTGTTTATGTGGCAGACACAGGGGTATGAAAGAGAGAGAGGGCTTAAGTGTGCAAAGCTCTTGAGCTACCACACTAGTGGGCCATTTGCTTTCCTTCCACTAAAAATGTCACAAAACTAATCCTGTTCAAGGAGTTCAGAACTAGATTCCACCTCTATATGGAAGGAGGTATGAAGTGGTATTGTTGAAGGTGTGGGATTAATAATGCAACTAAACTGCCAAACACAGTATCTCTGACCTCCTGGGAATGACACTATTAACATTTTATCATATTATTCTCAGCTAAAATATAAATGAAATATTAAAGACAAATGTGAAAACATCTGGATCTCTTTTGCAAGTGCCATTCATCTCCCATACCAGGGCAATCACAATCTGAATTCTGTGTGAGTCTGGTCCATAAACATGTGCACATACATATAATTGTGGCTTTAAAATATTAGCATTCCTGTTATCAAGAGGTAGCGTTAATAGCTCTTACACCTGAGTGTAGACTGACCTTAGTAACTTAATGTTAACATTTAGAGTGCTGTGAAAAAGGACCCTGTGTGGCTTTCAATTCCATGTCATTACAAGGCATATAGTGTCTTCTCGTGTTCTCCCTGTTGGGACACAGAGCTCAGCAGCTCTGAGCCAACATGTAAGAAATACAGTTGAATCCACCATTCTGAAAAGCCCACATGGAGTCACTGCATAGGGATAGAGAGATGCTCAAGGACTCTAGCCCTTCCAGTCCCCACGTGCCAGATAGAAAGTGATCAAGCCTTCAGATGATTTCAGCTTCTAGCCTTTAAGCCACCACTGCTGATACAGAGCAGACCAGAGCAGAGCAGAAATGAGATATTCCCATCAAGCTCTGTGCAACTTGTGGTTTGTGAACTATATTTGTACCTTGGGCTGCCATAACAAAATTCCATAGATTGAATGGCTTTAACAATAGAAATTTATTTTCTTACTGCTCTGGAGGCTGGAAATTGGAGATCAGGGTGCCAGCCTGGTTGGCTGCTGGTGAGGGCTCTCTTTTTGGCTTGCAGACAGCATCCTTCTCTCAGTGTCTTTGCATGGCAGAGGAAAAGAGCAAACTTCCTGGCAGTTTCTCTTATAAGAACACTACCATTGTCTGTTCTGGGCTCTATTCTATGACCTCACTTAACCCTAATTACTCCCATATTCCAAATATAGCCACATTGAGGATTAGGGCTTCAATATATGAATTTTGAGGGCACACAATTCAATACAGAACATGAAAAAATAACTTCTGTTAGTATTTTGAGTCACCTAAGTTTGGGAGTGGCTTGTTCTGTAGCAATAAATAATGGGAATATGATCATGATATTATACTGTATTTTATTGTAAATATTTATGTCAATGGTATTATGCTTAATATTCTGTAATTTTTGGACTTAAAATGCTCTTGAAATACATTCATGCTGCAATTTGAAGATTAAATTATTCATTTAATTGATGTAGTCGAATACTACATTTTATGTATAAAGTCCCTTAATCATGAGCTTTTGGGTTATTTTTAGTTTTGTTACAATTGCAAATAATGCGACAATAAACATGGTTTATATTTTAATCTCATGGGCAAGCACAAACTTTTTCTAAATTATATTCATCAGATCATAGGATATGCATATGTTTTTATGGATATGTGTGCTTTTAATTTTACTTGTGTGGCTAAATTACTCCTTAGATCACCCATCACCTTCTTTTTCGTCATCCCACTAACATTGGAACATTGTAAAGAGACTCCGGAATCTCTCTGGTTTCACTGACACTTGAGGGTTATAGATATTTAAATTGTTGTCAGACTGATACCGTTAGTATTGGGTTACGTTAATTTCTATTTCTTTCATAGTTTGTGAACGTGAATGTCTTTGATAAATATTTTCTTGGCTCTTTGTGTATACCTTTCTCTAAATTGGAATATATATGCTTTATTATTCTGTTAGGCTTGGTCTTTTCCTATTTATTTTTAGGAGCTCTTTATGTGTTTTGAACATTAACATTTCCTTGTTACATACAAGGTCAGACAATTAAGTTTGTGAACTCATCTCAGATAAAGTGCTACATACCTCATCACTGAATATCACTATGGTTACCTTTGAGGTACTCCCCTTGAGAAGCTATGCATTGATCCCAGTGCCTAGTCTACCCTTCAAAGCAATTTTGGAATTCTTTCTCTGGAATGGCCATCAGAGCTGTCATCCTACAAGGTCTGACAAATAAGTTCATGAACTCACCCTTGAAAATGTGCTTTGAAGAGGGGACTAGGCGCTGGCATTGGTGCATAACTTCACCTACTTTGAAGGTGATTGTAGTGATATTCAGCAATGAGGTGTGTAGCACTTTTTCTAGAATGTATACTTATGTCAGTGTATGTATACAGAAGTATATGTATATATTGCACATACTTATGTAGCTATAACTTTATTTTAAAAATTGCAGCGTTTGTGTTCTTTTCAAGAAATCCTTCCCTATTTTTACATCACAAAGATCTTGTTAGCCTTGGTCTTTAATGGAGAAGTGGAATAGTATTTCTGGTATTTTTAGAGTTACAGTATCAATAAATTCATAATTTATACTTATTAGTAAAAAACATGTCAGATTATAAATTTCACATATTTTCTGATTCTGATAGTTAGGGCACTATAGGGATTTATGAAATGTAGGTAAGTAACTGGAAAAAGGAATTAGAGCTTCCAAAACTGTCAATGATATTTATTTGCAGGGAAATAGTTCAGTAAAACGTTTTATTTCAATGGCATTTTGGAGATGGCATGAAGTTAAAAGTTCTGTCATTCTGAACTGTCCTTTGGGTCTGCATGTCATACAGGATGTACTGAGCCATTGGCATTAATTTTACCATTATTGCCAATTGTCTAGTTTTTTAGTTGGTAGCTGCAAGAAATTTGAAGGCTGTATGTGAAAAATTTAGGAAGAAATAAGGTTTTAAAAAAAGGGATTAGAGGAAAGAAGAACACGAAACTTATAGAAGGCCAGGTGCGGTGGCTCATGCCTATAATCCCTACACTGTGGGAGGTCGAGTCGAGTGGATTGGCTAAACTCAGGAGTTCAAGACCAGCCTGAGCAAGGGCAAGACCCTATCTCTAAAAAAATATCGAGGCTTTGTGGCAGGCACTTGTAGTTCCAAATACTTGGGAGGCAGAGGCAAGAGGATCACTTGAGCTCAAGAGTCTGAAGTTGCTGTGAGCTATGACACTACAGCACTCTACCAAATACGATAAAGTGAGATTCTGTCTCAAAAAAAAGAAAAAAAATAGCTTACAGAGAAAGAATATGATATCTTTCTTTATCTTGGCCCCTAAGGTTTATTTATCTTTCTTCTAAGAGGCTGACAACATACATTTTTCATAGAACCTATGTTCCAGGTTCATAAAAGCACATGTGTTATAGAAAGTATGAGCACAGCTGCCATTACGTAATTTGGTCACACAAATGCAATATAGTTATCATGCTTTCTGTCTTTCATCCGCATGTTAGTAGAGGCTAATAAATGAATCCTTCATAGCCAGGGAGAGGAGTGATAGCAAGAAAGTAATATTGCTGTCTTTATTTTTCCCTTTTTATCTGCCATTGTTGCCATGCCTATGTCAGAGCACATTGCTTAACCCTGGGGCGAGATGGGTGAGAAGGAGATACATTCACCAGGCTGTGGCTTCATCTTGTCTGAGGAGAGTCTGATGCAGCTGATGGCAGGCGTGCTGTTCTCCTGTCAGTGCTTTTCAGCATTTATAGATGCCTCAGGGCCCCGAGCTGCGTGCGTGTGTGTCTATCACAAAGCATGAAGTTTCTTCTGGGGTTGCCACTGTGGTGTTGTGAAAGGCACAGTAGAATGTAAATGCAAAGACCTAGTCTATATTACCACCTTGCCAGAACTAGCTTTGAATCTTTTCTAGAATGATTATGCTTTGCAAATATCTCTATCTCAAGGAAATGGTTACTGAGTCACATCATAATTACCTATGCTACTCGCTATCTCCTTCCTTAGAATGTGATATTCTCAAAGCGACTATGTCTTCCTACCTTTCTGCCCCACTACTTAGCACAGAGTATGTCTGTAAGGAAACATCTGCTAAGAAAAGTACTGTGTCTTCTCCAGATCTTTGTGTCTTCTCGAATTGGGGAATTGGAATCCAGTAGCTGTAGGTCCTTCTATAATTCATGACACTGTGTGGCTGTAATTAGGCTTAAAGTGGCTAAGCGTCCACCCATCCGCCCACTCCAAATGCCAAGAGAATGCCCATTTCATACCGTAAGAGAGAATATAACAAGACCATGGTGTCTGCATAGGGAGGGACACTTTGAGAGGTGGCGAAAGAGACAATTTAGAAGGTGCCTTCTGTCTGTATGGTCATTGCATCCAGTGGTAGAAAATGCTCTTCTAAGGTACTGTGGGGGGTATAGCAAGTATTTTATAAAGTACATATTAAAGAAAGGTCTATTGCTTTAATATTCTATATCACACACAACTAATTTGTATTAGAAATATTAGTGGCTCAACCTCAACAACAAAGCAGATAAAGTATCCGTACTTAAGTCCTGAACTCTTAACAATTGAAGACAAATACTGATCATTTCCCCTGCAATGAATATAAACCCTAATGCAAGAAAGCCATTATTCCAGTGCCAAGTGTTAGGCACAGAAGGGAATCAGTAGATGATACTGACCCTGGATAATTTTTCTAAATTATCTGGATCTCATTAGGATCACCTAAGGAGGTTTTCTAATTTCCTGGTGTGAAAGTATTATTAATACCAGACATACATTATTTTTTTATTTACATTGTACACACAAGCACAGGCACAAACTTCAGTAAGTATCTGTGCTTAAGATAACTAACTTAGCTGCAGAATGGTGTTCATGTCCAAGTATGAGCTCAGTTCAGATAGTTTTATCTGCAAATTTAAGTCAAGATTCTGGTGTTCAAGAACATTTCTGCTGCATGTGACACAAGTTTCATGTGGAAACCAGTTTTTTTTTTTTTTTTTTAGAGGAACTGTGCAAGGGAATGGGATTTCAGATATTCCAGTAAATATCTGAAATATGGTTTCAGATACTCCAATCAACTCAGCAAGGCAAGAATTTCAGTAGAAAGCTGAACTGGAAAACACTCAGCAATGGGCAAGAAATGAAGTTACTGCTAGAGAAAAGTTCTGTATAAGACCAGTCATCAGTGACATTAAAAACATATGGAGATGAAACCTAACTTGAAAATCAGGTGCAAAGAGGATTGATATATTTCATGAATCACAGGTGGAGAATGAAAGTTAATAATAGCTCTAGTAAGTATATGCTTAGAATGGTTCCAATACTTGAATTTACATTCTTATGGTGATTCTAACCCAAGTGCTGATCATCAGAAAGAGTGACATCATTGTTGAGCAATTTTATGCTAGACCCGAGCAATGGAATATACTTTAAAATATCTATTTTCTTTTTCCCTTTATTCAAATGATAGAGCAAATTAAATTGTCACATTGCATTTTCATTTTTGGATAAATGTACAAGATTTTACCTTAACTTGCATAAATTAGGAGTCAACCCAAACTCTGACTCCATAAAAGACTCACCATTTCTTGATGTGCTTTTGGCCTAGGGCAAAGAGAGCGGTCAGAGAGACCCTCATGCAAACCCAGTGGTTGTAATTTCTAGGAACCACCAGTAGGTGCCTCCTATCAGTAGTTTTGGTCATGAAAAGGGTGCCAATCATTTCTAGTTCATTTTGTAATGGGTGCTGTGGGAAGTTTGCCCACAATATAATGCAAACAACCAAAGGCCGTTTATTATATTTCTAAAATGGATCTGCTGATTTTCATTTAAACCTTGACTTTTCAGAAAATGAGTTTTCAATAGTGGTTGTTGCGCATGTGTGTGTAATAAATAGAATATTAAATTTAGTAGTTTAGCTAATTTCTTTCAAAGTCTACCAAAATTCTAATTAATAAATAAAAACTTTTTGGTTTGGCACCTGTGGCTCAAGTGGCTAAAGTGCCAGCCTCATACACCTAAGGTGGTGGGTTTGAATCCAGCCTGGGCCCACCAAATAACAATGACGGCTGCAACCAAAAAAATAGCCAGGCGTTGTGGCAAGCGCCTGTGGTCCCAGCTACTTGGGAGGCTGAGGCAAGAGACTTGCTTGAGCCCAGGAGTTGGAGGTTGCTGTGAGCTGTGATGCCACAGCACTCTACCCAGGGGGACAGCTTGAGACTCTGTCTCAAAAAAAAAAAAAAAAAAAAAAAAAAACCTTTTAAAAACAGAAGAAATTGAAAATCCAGCTATAAACATGAACATTTTTTACAGGACTGGCAAATGTAGAAAATTTCCTAGATATCCAGTCTCGAGGGTTCATTATGCACGAGGCTAACCTTCAATGTTTGAAGTCTACATGATCTTTCTAACAGGTAAAAATGCAAATTACTTCTATGTGGAAGAAGAAACATATTTGTTTCAAGAAAGTAAATAAAATCATAGTGAAAAGACAGCCCTGAAATGTTTGGTTTGTACCCCGGCCTCTTCAAAGAGGTGACATCTTATCAGTGCAAACTTTCCAGGATTGTCTCATTATTCTGAGCCCTCCTTTTAATACTGTCACAGTCAGTGACCAAAACTTAAAAAAATTCACCTGGAGCTGAGCACAGATTATTCACTCCCCCCGCCCCCATCAGATGGTAGTGTATATGAGAGCACATTTTGTCTGATACTCCCTGACCCACAGTACCTAACCTGGGACCTCATCGTGATTTGACATTTACTGAATGTCTCCCAGTTATTTCAATATGGCATCAAGTTTTCCAGAGAAAAGTACTTTAGCTCATGACAGATTTTTGGTACTTCCACAGTCCCTGTCAAACACAAAGCCTTTCACATAGTAGGTATCATATCAGTTTTGAAACAACAAAAGAACAAGTGGGATAGCACAAAAAAATGCATGTCCTAACTAGGGCAGTGGTGTGTTAAAAAGGAATATTAATTGAGTGCCTGATGCAAGCAGGCAGTGATTGCTCAATCTACTTAACTTGCTCAAGGATCAACAGTAAGTTCTGCTGACCCTAGTCAACCATGGAAGAATTGAAGTTTAACTCAGAATGGTAGAGGTCTAACACTGTCCAGGGATCAATGCAAGAAAGGGCATGAAATGGGATTCTTTTTTTTAAGATTTTTTTTGTTAAATCATAGCTGTGTACGTTAATGCAATCATGGGGTGTGGTGTGGTGTTTTCATATACATTTTGAAATACTTTCATCAAACTGTTAACATAGCCTTCATGTCATTTTCTTAGTTACTGAGTTAAGACATTCATACTCTGCTTTTAGAAAGATTCACTTGTACTCTTGTAGGATAAACCATAGAGGTAACCCCTTCAATCACCCTCCCTCCACCCATCCACCGTCCCTCCCCTCCCTTCACCCTCCCCCCTCCCCATATTCTAAGGCTATGATTAGGTTATAACATTCCTATGAAAGCTGTGAATTAGTTTTAAAATAGGGCTGTGTACATTGGATACTTTTTTTTCCATTCTTGAGATACTTGGCTAAGAAGAATATTTTCCAGTTCCATCCATGTAAACATGAAGGAAGTGAAGTCTCCATCTTTCTTTAGGGCTGCATAATATTCCATGGTGTACATATACCACAGTTTGTTGATCCATTTGTGGGTCAATAGGCATCTGGACTTCTTCCATGACCTAGCAATTATGAATTGGGCTGCAATAAACATTCTGATACAAATATCATTGTTGTAATGTGATTTTTAGTCTTATGGATATATACCTAATAAAGGAATTGCAGGATCAAATGGCAGGTCTATTTTTAACTCTCTAAGTGTTCTCCAGATGTCTTTTCAAAAGGAATGAATTAATTTGCATTCCCACCAGCAGTGTAGAAGTATTCCCTTTTCTCCACATCCATGCCAACATCTCTGGTTTTGGGATGTTGTGATATGGGCTAATCTTACTGGAGTTAGGTGAAATTTCAAAGTAGTTTTGATTTGCATTTCTCTGATGATTAAGGATGGTGAGCATTTTTTCATATATCTGTAGGCCATGTGCCTATCTTCTTTAGAGAAATTCCTTTTCAAGTCTCTTGCCCACCCTGAGATGGGATCACTTGTTTTTTTCTTGCTAATATGTTTGAGTTCTCTATGGATTCTGGTTATTAAACCTTTGTCTGAGACATAACCAGCAAATATCTTCTCCTATTCTGAGGGCTGTCTACCCACTTTATTTACTGTGTTCTTGGCTGTGCAGAAGCTTTTTAGTTTGATCAGATCCCAAAAGTGTATTTTTGATGTTGCTTCAATTGACCAAGGGGTCCTCCTCATAAAATTTTCGCCCAGGCCAATTTATTCAAGGGTTTTCCCTACATTTTCTTCTAGTATTTTTATAGTTTCATGTCTTAAGTTTAA